>NC_063180.1:21718762-22361262 GCF_023159225.1 Perognathus longimembris pacificus
ATGCCAATAATCTGCCAAGTAAGTGAGGACCAGGGGCTTGGGGGAGGGGGTTCTGTCTCAGTGGGGGAGACAGGATTCGATCCTGTGGCTGAGGCTTTTGAGAGTCCCAGGAGCTTCCTGTCCAGCAGGGGGAGTCTGGGGAAGGAGCTGAGCAGGACATTTGTCCCTGTGAATATCAGGGTCCCTGCAGCCCTGGGTGGGCAGAGGTGTCCTGAAGCCCATTTCAAAGATGGGGACACTGAGGCCCAGAGAGAGGAGAGGTGCTGGCTATGGGCTGGGGGATAGAGAGCCAGGGTGGGGTTGCTGGTCTGGATGCTGCTCTGGGCACAGCTAGGCGGGCGGCCCTCTGACGGGCTCTCTTCTTCTTCCAGGCTCTCCAATGCGTCAACAACCGCAGGCCTCGCCCCCAACTCCCCCAGGCCCCTACTTGGGCCCAGGCCCCGCCAGATCTCCATCCCCATCCATGGCTCTGGGTGCTTGGGCCCTTCCAGGCCCTTCCAACCCTGCAGGCCCCTACGTGGGCCCAGGCCCCGCCAGATCTCCATCCCCATCCATGGCTCTGGGTGCTTGGGCCCTTCCAGGCCCTTCCAACCCTGCAGGCCCCTACTTGGGCCCAGGCCCCGCCAGATCTCCATCCCCACCCACGGCCCCGGGTGCCTGGGCACTTCCAGGCCCTTCCGACCCTGTAGGCTTCTGGGCTCCTCCGCGCTTCCCGGCGCCTCCACACAGCGCAGCTGCCTTGGGCCCCCAGGTGTCTCCAGAGCCTCTAGCATCCTGGGGGCCCCAGTTTCTTCCGGGCTCTGCTGTGAACCTACTCCCTCCATCACCCCGACAACTGCCTCGCCTAGGCCCCTATCCCCGGCCCCCTACTCCCCTAGTCCCAGTGTCTTTCTCAGAGGCATCTCAGGGGCCCCTATCCCTTCCAGAGCCTTTCCCAGGCCCCTCTCACGCGCCTCTGGATACCCCAGGGCCTTCTTTCCCAGGCCCCTCTCACGCGCCTCCGGATACCCCAGGGCCTTCTTTCCCAGGCCCCTCTCACGCGCCTCCGGATACCCCAGAGTCCTCTCAGGAGGCTTCGGGGGCCTCGCGCAAGCTTCGGCAGGAGCGCACAGTTTACACCAAGGAGCAGCAGGCAGAGCTGGAGAATTTCTTCACTGAGATCCGGCGGTACCCCTCCTTCCGGGATCTGGAAGCCCTGTCGAAGAAACTGAGGGTGGAGGAGCACCGAGTTGGGGTAGGTCCTCCGTCCCCCGTCCCCCGTCCCCGGTACCCCGTCCCGTCTTCCCTTGGCATCAGCGAGGTTTGGGCCTGGGAGGTGCCAGGGTCTCAGCGCTAGCCAGGAGTCCTGCCTGCGAGCTGCCTCGCGGGAGCCCCATTCCACAGGGGACCCGGGCGCACGCACATGGGCTCCCTGTAAACCCGGACCCCGGGGTCCCACGCTTTCGGGTGCTCCCCTGCCTCCCTGGGTGGGGCTCCCATCTCAGGGTCCCTTTGTGTCTCTCCCCGCCTCCCCTCCCCCCCCCCCCACCAGGTGTGGTTCAAGAACCGTCGGGCTAAACTTTCTCGGATCTCCCGGAGAAACCAACGATCACAGCTGGGGCAGCACGGCAGCTGCGCCTCCTCCGCGCCCGCTGGGCAGGGCCAGGGCCAGGGCCAGGACCGCGCTGCGGCCGCGCACTGCACTGCCGCGGCTGGTTCGTCGATGCCGGCCTTTGCCCACCCTCATTCTGACCCTTCTGAGTACCCTGCAGTCCCAGACCACAGCTCCTACTTCCCTGCGCTGGAGCCTCTGCCCTTCCTGGAGGTGGAGCCCACTTACTCTGAGCTGGGTCAGGCCCAGGGTGGCTTGGGGTACAGCATCCCGGATGCCCCAGATGCAGTGGGTCAGGCCCAGGGGGACTTGGGGTACAGCATCCCGGATGCCCCAGATGCAGTGGGTCAGGCCCAGGGGGACTTGGGGTACAGCATCCCGGATGCCCCAGATGCAGTGGGTCAGGCCCAGGGGGACTTGGGGTACAGCATCCCGGATGCCCCAGCTGCAGTGGGTCAGGCCCAGGGGGACTTGGGGTACAGCATCCCGGATGCCCCAGCTGCAGTGGGTCAGGCCCAGGGGAACTTGGGGTACAGCATCCCGGATGCTCCAGCTGCAGCCGCCGCCATAGCCCTACCTTCTGCTGGGGTTCCAGCGACAGTGGGAGCCCCATGGGAAGAGGAGGAGCCCTGGGTCCCGGATGCCGAAGACGAAGACCTCTCGTTCGAGGGGCTCCTCAGAGCCATGCACTCGGCCAACACCCAGCTTTTCCCCGATCTCTCCCCGGGCCTGGGTCCGCCCGAGGAGCCCGAGGACTTCTTACTGCCAGGAAACCAACACCCAAGACGCTTCTGAACTCCTTAATTCTTTGTATTGCACCCGATGTTTGGGAGCTCCAGAGCACTGGAGAAATGCTTCATGTTTGAGCTACATTGTTTAGTATTGTAATTATTATTTTGGTTGGTGCATTTTGGTCCTGGAACTTGAACTCAGGATCTGAGTGCTCCCCTGAGCTTCTCTTTGGGATACTTACAAAACCAATTGGTGTAAACCAATCGTACAACTCATGGAGGGGGGGAGGGATCTGGGGAGGGGGAAGACTGGGAAAATGAGGGAGGAGGTAACAAGTTGGATAAGAAATGTACTTGCCTTACATATGACACTGTAACGCCTCTGTACTTTGACAATAAAGACGAAAAAAAGCTAAGTGCTCTACCACTTGAGTCACAGCTCCACGTCTGGGCTTTTTTTTTTTTTTTTTTTCAGATCTGGACATCATGTTATCCTAGCTACTCAGGAGGCTAAGATCTGAGGCTCTCAGTTCAGTCATCCTGGGAAGGAAAGTCTGTGAGACTTTTATTTTCAGTTAACCACCAAAAAGCTGGAAGTCAAGTGGTAGAATGGAAGTCAAGTGGTAAAATGCTAATCTCAAGCACAAAAATCTCAGAAACAATGCTTCAAGTTCAAGCCCTAGGACTGGCACAAGCGCTTCAAACCAACCATAATCCTCAGATCTCAGCCTCCTGAGTAGCTGGAATGATAGGCAATCTAGGTTGTTCTACCACTGAGGAACAGGTGTTTCCTGGAGGAGAGACAATAGAGGCACTCTTACCTTAATTCTTTTTTTTTTATTGTCAAGTTGATGTACAGAAGGGTTACAGTTTTATACTTAAGTGTACATTTCTTGTCAAACTTGTTACTTCCTCATTTTTCTGTTACCTTCCTCCCGAATTCCCTCCTCCCAGTGGTATAGTTCGTTTACAGCATGGAATTCTTGTCCAGTGCCTTTTGATTTCATTCTGATACACTATTTCTTTTTTTTTTGCCAGTCCTGGGGCTTGGACTCAGGGCCTGAGCACTGTCCCTGGCTTCTTTTTGCTCAAGGCTACCACTCTGCCACTTGAGCCACAGTGCCACTTCTGGCCGTTTTCTGTATATATGGTGCTGGGGAATTGAACCCAGGGCCTCATGTATAGGAGACAGCACTCTGCCACTAGGCCATATCCCCAGCCCCTGATACACGATTTCTTCATGGGAAATTCTTTTGGAAAAAAGGCTGTAATTCTTAGCTTCTATTTTTTTTTGTGTGTATGTATGTGACTTTGCACTTTCATAGGATAAATTTTCAGGAGAGTTTAATTTGTTTTGGTTGGTTGTGAGGCTTGAACTCAAGTGCTGTCCCTGAGCTCTTTTTTGCTCAAGGCTAGTGCTCTAGCACTTGAACCACTTCTGGCTTTTTCTGAATAGTTTATTGGAGATAAGAGTCTCAAGGACTGGCTGTCCTGCTGGGGCTAGCTTTGAGATATGATCCGCAAGTCTCAGCCCCTTGAGTTAATAGGATTACAGGTGTGAGCCTCCAGTCCTGGACTAGTCTCTTGTTTTCTTTTTCTTTTTGTCAGTCCTGAGGGCCTGGGCACTGTCCCTGAGCTTCTTTTGCTCAAGGCTAGCACTCTACCACCTGAGCCACAATATGTCATTTCTGGATTTTTCTGTGTATGTGGTGCTGAGGAATTGAACTCAGGGCTTCATGCATGCTAGGCGAGCACTCTACCACTAAGCCACATTCTATTTTCTTCGGTTGGCATTTTCAGTCCAGGCTCACTCCAGTCTCCCTTTTGTGTCATCTGCTGCCACCTGGTGGCTGGTGTGCTCTTGGCATCTCCCCACAGCTGGGCCTCTGGCCCTGTCTGGCTCCCTTTTAGCCAAAGCTCCAATCCTCTTAGCTGAGCTGTCTGGGGCAGAGTTGGATTCCTGTGGGGGAGGCTGCCATGGGGAGGCAGGCCTGGAAGGGAGGGACTCACAAAACACCAACAACAGCAAGGGATCTGGTCTCTGGGAGGGGAGCAGAGGTACTGGGTTATCTGGGAGGAAGAGAAAAGGAAGGTCTACTCCCTGGGGTGTGAACGAATAAATGAAGACGTGGGGCTGGGAATATGGCCTAGTGGTAAAGTGCTGTCCCGTATACATGAAGCCCTGGGTTTGATTCCTCAGCACCACATACATTGAAAAAGCTGGAAGTGGTGCTATGGCTCAAGTGGCAGAGTGCTAGCCTTGAGCAAAAAGAAGCCAGGGACAGTGCTCAGGCCCTGAGTTCAAGCCCCAGGACTGGCAAAAAAAAAAAACAAAAACAACGAATAAATGAAGACTGTTGTATGTACATCCTTAGCGTGTGTGTGTGTGTGTGTGTGTGTGTGTGTGTGTGTGGCATGGAGACTAATTGTGAGAGAAGAGCCAGTGAGATAATCAGGAGGAAGAGAGGTGAAGAGGGCGAGGATATGATTACAGTAGATCATACACATGTATGACAATGGCATGATGAAGCCCGTGAAAGATTCTAAGAGCCAGGTACCAAGACTCTGGCCTGTAATTCTGGCTACTCAGGAGACTGAGATCTGAGGACCATGGTTCTAAGCCAGCCTGGGCAGGAATGTCTGAGAGACTCTTATCTCCAATTAATCAGCAAAAAAGCCAGAAGTGGCACTGTGGGGCTCAAAGTGATAGAGCACCAGCCTTAAGCAAAAATGCTCAGAGATGGGCCCAGGCCCGGAGTTCAAGCCTCAGGACTGGCACAAAAAGAAAAGAAAGGAAAAGAAAAGATAGACCTGCACAGCTCCGTGAGGCTGCCCTGAATTCAAGCCCTAGGGTTACTCACGCAGCCACCAGGGGGCAGCAGAAAACCGGTGTCCCGCCCCCACCCCCCTTCAGGTGGGAGTGGGGGAGGGGATGGGCCTGGAGTCCCCAGCTCCCCAGGACCCCTGGCTTCCTGAGGGTTGGGAGGAGAACCAGGAAAAGCCACAGAGCCAACATCCTGTGGGGTCCCTTAGTGCCCTGGAAGGTCACACCAAACAGAAAACACAAGTTCAGCAATGATCTGGAATCCTGGGTTATTGCATTTAAAGGGGACTAAATCCTGGGTTTATGAATGTCTGACAAAAGTAGTGGCTCAGGAGATTTAGCGAGGGCTGCCTTGGGGCAGAAAATGAACCCTGCCAGGAACTGTTGGGAAAGGGGCGGTGGTGATGGAGGGTTGTGGGAATATATACAGGGAAGAACATGTTCAAAGTCCCTGGTGAGGGCTGGGAATGTGGCTTAGTGGTAGAGTGCTTGCCTGGCATGCATGAAGCCCTGGGTTCTATTCTTCAGTACCATGTAAACAGAAAAGGCCAGAAGTGGTGCAATGGCTCAAGAAGTACAGTGCTAGCTTTGAGCAAAAGAAGCTCAGGGACCTTGCTCAGGCCCTGAGTTCAAGCTCCAGGACTGGCAAAAAAAAAAGTCTCATGGACTTTTTCCTGCGTGAACCACAATTCTCCGATCTCAGCCTCCTGAGTAGCTAGGATGACAGGTGTAAGCCACTGGTGCCCAGCTTCTTTCCATTTATTTTTGTTCATCCCAAACCATTTTAAGTTGGGTGCCTGTAGCTCACACCTGGAATCCCAGCTACCCAGGAGACTGAGACCCATAGGCAGAAAAGTCTATGAGACCGCATCTCCAAAATAACCATTAAAAAACAAAGATGGAACTGGCCACCAGTGGTTCACACCTGTAGTTCTAGCTACTCAGAAGACTGAGATCTGAGGTTCACAGTTTGAAGCCAGCCGGGGCAGGAAAGTCTGTGAGACTCTTATCTCCAGTTCATCACAGAAAAAGTCAGAAGTAGCACTGTGACTCAAATTGGCCTTGAGCAAAAGGAGCTTAGGCACCCAGGCCCAGACTTCAAGACCTAGAACCAGCAAACAAAAACATAAACAAAAAACAAGGATGGGGGGCTGGGAATATGGCTTAGTGGCAAGAGTGCTTGCCTCCAACACATGAAGCTCTCAGTTCGATTCCCCAGCACCACATATATGGAAAACGGCCAGAAGGGGCGCTGTGGCTCAGGTGGCAGAGTGCTAGCCTTGAGCGGGAAGAAGCCAGGGACAGTGCTCAGGCCCTGAGTCCAAGGCCCAGGACTGGCCAAAAAAACAAACAACAACAACAACAACAAAAAAAAAAAACAAGGATGGAGGGCTGGGAATATGGCCTAGTGGTCGAGTGCATGCCTTGTATACATGAAACCCTAGGTTTGATTCCTCAGTACCACATATATAGAAAATGGCCAGAAGTGGCACTGTGGCTCAAGTGGCAAAGTGCTAGCTTTGAGCAAGAAGCTAGGGACAGTACTCAGGCCCTGAGGTTAAGCCCCAGGACTGGCAAAAAACAAAAAACAAAACAAAACAAAAAACAAGGATGGAAGCATGGTTCTGTTGGGGGGGGAGGGAGTAGAGCTGACTCCATCTTGACTAGGGAAACACTGTAACAGTTGTTAAAATGAAGTTTAATATTAGGTCAACCTCATGCAAAATTATGCTTCTGTAAATGGCTTGCTTAACTTTGTTGTTTGCTCTACCCCATGTCAACCCCCTACATCTGTGCTATGCTTTTATCTTTATAAACCCCAGCTTGAGGACTGTTATGGGTTGCAGTTTCAGCTCCTGAGTCTGTACTGCATCCCTGGCTGGTCAGTTCGCTTTTTACTTCCCCAATAAATCCATCTTTTGCTTGAGACTGCCTCTGTGTGGTGGACTCTTGGAGGGATGTGGAATTTCCTCCCTGGAGCCCCATAACATTTCCAGTGGTAGAGTGGCAGCATAGCAAGCAAATCCAGTAAGTATGAGGCCCTGAGTTCAAACCCTTGGACCAACAGAAAAAAACAAAACAAGTACAACCATTCTAAACCTTAAGTTTTATTAAAATTTAAATGATACCCCATTTCTATGTGCTAGTGACTGGTCTGGGTTCTCTGGGCCTGGGTTCTGTCCCTGAGCTCTTGAGCCACAGTGTCACTTCTGGTTTTCTGGTGGTTAATTGGAGATAAGAATCTCAGGAACTTTCCTGTCTGGGCTAGCTTTGAACTGTGATTCCCAGACCTCAGCCTCTTTTGTAGCTAGGATTACAGGCATGAGCCACTGGCGCCCAGCTTCTTTTTAAATTTATTTTATTATTATTATAGAGGTGATGTACTGAGGGTTACAATGATGTGAGCCAGGTCATGAGTACATTTCCTTTCGAAGTGTCCTCAGTGCCCTCGCTCTCTCCTAGCCCCTCCCTCCAATCTCTACCCATGAGGTACACAGTTCACTTTTAGCCATGTCCAGTGAGCTCCACTGCTGCACATTTTCACCCTTTCCCCCTCAAGTGCTGTGCCCTCCCCCACTCCCTCCCGAAGATATACATGTGAATACACCATACATAAGGCAAAGAAGACAGAACCATCAACTGAAAACTTTAAAGAAAGGGGGGTGAGGTCTCTTGTTTCCCTATCTTGGAGTTCATTTCAGTATGTGTATTAATTTTGATAAATATGAAGAGGCATTTAGGCATTGCACCTTTGTGTTTCTTTCCTAAGAGTATTCTCTTTTGGTCTCACTGTGTGTCAGTATCTAAAATCCTGTATATTTTGTCATTTCCCAGGGAATTTGAGATCTAACTTCCACACCTCAGGGAGAACATGCACCATTTGGCTCTCTGAGCTTGGGTTACCTCACTTAACATGATTTGTTCTACTTCCATCCATTTCCTTGCAAAGGACATTATTTTATTCTTTCTAATGGCTTTGTAGAATCCCATTGTGTATAAGCACATATTTTTTGGATCCACTCACCTATTGTGAGGCACCTGGGCTGTTTCCATACTTTGTGAACAGTGCTAGCCACTATAGCTAGTTAACAAGCTGGCCGCAGGCTGATATCAAACAACCTTTGACCTTTACGTGCAAGAACAATTTGCTCTTTTTTAAAAAATCAACCAGTTAATTTTTCCACAAACAATGAGAAGGCTAATGATTGCCCCTCCATGACCATAAATCTGGCTGTGCTAGGAAAACCTTCATGCCTAGCACCCCCATCACGTCGAGCAGCTGTGTGTGGTTTGAAGGAAGGCCTTTCTCTGCTGTGAGCACCACACTGGAGATCATGAAAGATGTTCCCAGGTTTGTCCTAAGGGATGAAGATGTGGTCGTTGTGACATACTCCAGATCAGGTCAGGGGGCACGCTCTGTAGTGTGTGCACGAGGAAGGCTGAGATCGGGAGGATCTGCCCTTCCCTCATGCACACCAGTGGAATACTCTCTCTCTCTTTGGGCCTGGGCGCTGTCCCTGAGCTCTTCAGCTCAAGACTAGCACCCTACCACCACTTAAGCCACAGAGCCGCTTCTGGTTTTCTGATGGTTAATTGGAGATAAGAGACTCACAGACTTTCCTGACAGGGATGGGTCTGAACTGCGATCCTCAGATCTCAGCTTCCCACAGGCGTGAGCCCCCCATGCCTGACTGGGATGTTCTCTCTTGATGCTTACAGGCAGCATGGAGGGCCACTGATGCCACCCAAGAGTAAAGGAATTTAGCCAGGTCAATCCTTAGGGATCCATGTGTCCACATGGAAGACCCCGTGTTAGCTATTTGGACATTGGTATGCTTGTCAGGAGTGGGCAGGGGAGGAGGGGCTGGAAGAAGGTGGTCAAGGAAGGTAGAATAGAAAGAACACAAGAAAGAAAACAGACTGGAGGTGGGGGCAGGGCTCAGGTGGTAGAGAAGCTGCTTAACCAGCAAGCCCAAGGCTCTGAGTCCAAAGCACCAGTAATGCCCACTCCAAAATGGCTCGGGATGTTGGAGCATTAGGTGGGGAGTAACTGGGAAGGAACTCAGTAAGGCAAAGTCTGCTTCTGTGCAGAAGTCTATGCCCTTTGCCCAGGTCCTGGCTAGCAAGCACTTGGAGCAGGCCTGGGGTGCCCTTTTCATCCCTAATCCAGAGGCCACGTCCCTCTGCTCAGATTGGCGAGTCCAGGTTCTCACTCTGCTTGTGACTGAACCACTTCAAGACAAGATTAACATTTATTATTATTATTGCTGGTCCTAGGCCTTGAACTTTGGGTCTGGGCACTGTCCCTAAGCTCCATTTGCTCAAGACTAGTGATCTAGCACTTGAGCCACAGCGCCACTTCCAGCTTTTTCTGTAATTAACTGGAAGTAGGAGTCTCACAAACTATCCTTCGCCAGGCTGGCTTTGAACCTGTGATCCTCAGAACTCAGCCTCCTGAGTAGCTAGGATGACAGGTGTGGGCCACCAGTGCTCAGCTTGCATTGATTTTCAAACTTTCTCCTTTTTTTTTTTTTCTTTTCACACTGAAGGTGATTTATCTGCTCAGAAATCCCAGAGACGTGTTTGTGTCTGGGTACTATTTCTTCACCAAGACAAGCACTGCTAGGAACCCCAAGTCACTGGAAGAATATGTTTCCTGGTTCACCCACGGCGAGGGAGAAGACGGGGGAAGTGCTCCACGCCCTTCCCACCTATAATCTGAGATTACAGGTGTGGACACTGGCCCCGGGCTTGGAATCCTAGTTATTACATGATTGTTTGGTGGCACCAATCCAGTATGTATTTATGATTGTGCCCATAACCAGGGCCCTGGTGCTTCTCAATTGGGTGTAACACCCATCTTGCCCTTGTTGCCTGCATGAACTTTGCCCTTCTGAGCTCCCAAGTCAGTACCTGCCATGTAGTGTATAGTTCACTCTCTCTTTGCTACTACCTCTGTAGTTCCTGTGCCGTGGGCTGAAGACGCCATGCGTGACTGCCCGCAGTGGGGTCAGCCCAGCCCCATATCCTGTCTTTACTGGTTAGACTTAGGTCAATGCTAGCAGGAAAATGTGGTTGAAGACGGAGGAGGAAATGTATTCCCTTCCCTGTAGCATCTAAAAGAATCTGGATGGTTTTTCTTTTTTGTCAGTCCTGTCCGGGCTTGAACTAAGGTTCAGGGCTCTGTCCCTAAGCTCTTTTTACTCAAGGCTGGCACTCTACCACTTGGAGCCACAGTGCCACTTCTGGTTTTCTGGTGGTTCATTGGAGATAAGGACTTTCCTTTCCAGGCTGGCACTGAACAGTGATCCTCAGATTTCTGCCTTCTAAGTAGCTAGGATGACAGGTGCAAGCCACCGGCGCCTGGCCTGGATCGCTTTTCTGTACTCACCTGGAAACTCGGAGAGTCCAGGCATTAAGGGTGGAGATGAAGTCACTTGCAGGGTCCTTTAAACCTCGTGAATGGGAAGGCATGGTGCTGAGGCCCATGGTTCCAAGTCAGCCTAGGTAGGAAAGTGGGTGAGATGCTTAGCTCCAGTTAACTACCAAAAAGCCACAAGTGGATCTGTGGGTTAAAGTGGTATAGCACTAGCTTTAAGTGAAAAGGTTAAGGGACAATAATGTTCAGGCCCCAAGTTCAAGCCCCAGCACTGGGGCATACACACGGGTGTACACACATGAAAAATCCAGAAGGTACAGATATGTAATGTGTGTATGTGTGCACGTGGGTCCCTGCATGTGTCTGCTCTCTTTCTTTGTCATCCAACCTTGATTTGTGGCAGGATTGGGATCAGAGTGGGGGAGGCTGAGGGTGGGGGCCTGGTGACCACAGAGGTCTCCTTCCCATCTCCTCCGAGGCTGTGATCTGTGGATCATGGTGTGTCCATGTTCAAGGCTGGCTGTCCATGAGAGAGCGCACGGGTGGACGTGCTGGTGCTCAGTTATGATGCACTGAAGAAGGTAAGGATGGGCTCTCCGTGCACCACATCCTACCACCACCTCCCTCACACTTCTCTGATAGCCTCCATTCTTTTATTTCTTTTGTGTGTGTCAGTCTTGAGGCTTGAACTCAGGGCCTGGGTGCTATACTTGAGCCACAGCTCCACTTCTGGCTCTTTGCTGGGTTATTGGAGATAAGAATCTCACAATCACAAGCCTTACTGCCAGAACTGGCTTCAAGCCACAATCTTCAGATCTCAGTCTCCTAAATGGCTAGGATTACAGGCCTGTGTGACTGGCCTCTCTTTTTTCTTTTTCTTATTTTCCTCCTTCATGTCTGTTGTGTGTGGTCTTTCCCTTCCATATTCCCTCTCCTGCATTTTGTTCTTGCAGGACACGAGGAGCACTCTGGAGAGGATCTGCCAGTTCCTGGGGAAGAATCTGGAGCCTGAAGAGCTGGACTTGGTCCTGGAGAACATCTCCTTCCAGGCCATGAAGGAAAACACGATGTCCAAATACAGCCTGCTGGGGGAGGATTACATTCCTGCTGGCGTCTTATTGACCAGGAGAGGTGTGGAATCGCTGTGGTTTAAAAAGATCTGTCAGAGACCAGGAAGGGAATCCTTGACAGATCTTTGCTTCATGGATACAGCTTTATAGTTGTTGTTTCTTTTTTTTTTTTAATGTGCATGTTAGTCCTAGGACTTGAACTCAAGGCCTGGGTATTTGTCCCTTAGCTCCTTTTATTGAAAGCTAGCACTCTGCCACTTGAACCACAGCACTACTTCTGGCTTTTTGTTTATGTGGCATTGAGGAATTGAACTCAGGGCTTCATGCCTGCTAGGCAAGCACTCTACCACTAGGCCATATTCCCAGCCTCAGGAAGGGAATTCTTGATAGATGACTGCTTCACGAATGTGGTTTTATGGTTTTTTTGTTTAGTTGGTGGTAGGGCTTGAACTCAGGGTCTGGGTGTTTTCCCTGAGCTCTTTTCCTCAGGGGTAATGCTCTATCACTTTGAGCCAGACCACCACTTCTGGTTTCTGGGTTAATTGGGAGACAGGAGTTTCATGGAATTCCCTGTCTAAGCTAGCTTTGAACAGCAGTCCTCACATCTCAGCCTCCTGAGTAGTTATGTTATGCCAAGTTGCAAAACGACCACCAAGAAGGCCACCGAGACTCAGACATTCCGAAATGCAAAAGCAAGGCAAGGCTTTATTTAAGCGAGCTGCAACTCGGGCCTCATCCTACCCACCGACACAGCGGAGTGCCAGACTTTGAAGTCAGGCCCCACTTTACCACGTGAACCCCACTTTACCACGTGAACCCCACTTTACCACGCGAACCTGAGATAAGCAGGCCCTGTGAGCAAACCCAGGACAAGCCCATTAGGGCCCAGTCGGTCTAGAACTCTAACCGCTGGGAATGCTTAACTCTGACCACCCCTAGAATGCCTTGAGCCCTGAGCCAATCAGATTTGTACCTGTGTCCTAATCTTGCTTGCTTGAACACCTAATTGTTGTAACTTTGTTTTTTGCCTTTATAAGCCCTGTGCATTCGCAGCTCGGGGCTTCCTCCTAACCTCCACTGTGTCGGTGGGTAGGACGAGGCCCGAGTTGCAGCTCGCTTGAATAAAGCCTTGCCTTGCTTTTGCATTTCGGAATATCTGAGTCTTGGTGGCCTTCTTGGTGGTCGTCTCGCAACTTGGCACAACATTTGGGGTTTCGTCCGGGATAGCCCCAGAGACCCCTGAGACCCCAGACTCTGAAGGTAAGTAAACAGCCTCATTTGTCTTGTAATGTGTCTGTTTGTCTGTTTTGCTTTTGCTTATTTCTTGAAGGGGTTGTCGAAGCAGACGCGCTTACTCGGCAATCCTGGGGAGACTGGGGATGCCCCAAACTCCCCACCTTTAAGGGGGACCTCTGGAGCCCTGCTTTCAACTTGAGTTCACTCTTTCTGCACCCTTGCAGGAGGTTGTGTGGGCCAACTTGGGAAATCTCCAGTTTTTCTTGTTCTTGTTCTTGCCTATGTTTTTTTCCTTTTGTATTGTTTTGGTTTCTTTTTTTTTTTTTGTAGCCTTTTGGACTAAACATCTGATCAGAGCTAAGTGTCAGAAATTTGGATTTAAAAGGATATATATTAAACTGATGGGGATAGAAGTAAACTCTCATTAACTCTATGTATGTAGGAAGAAATGGCAAAATGGGCCAATGTTTCTCACTAATATATTGGAAAGCTGAATGGATAAGTATTTCTTTTTTTTTGGCCAGTCCTGGGGCTTGGACTCAGGGCCTGAGCACTGTCCCTGGCTTCTTTTTGCTCAAGGCTAGCACTCTGCCACTTGAGCCACAGCGCCACTTCTGGCCATTTTCTGTATATGTGGTGCTGGGGAATTGAACCCAGGGCCTCATGTATACGAGGCAAGCACTCTTGCCACTAGGCCATATCCCCAGCCCTGGATAAGTATTTCTAATTGTAATTCTTGCATTAAGGAAAAATTGTCATTTGAGTTCAAAGGTCTTCATGCCATGCAGTAACTGGGACTGAAGAAAAAAAAAAAAAAAGAGGCTCTTTTGAAACAAGCAGCCCGTAGGCAAAGGGCGGCACCTGGTTTCAGAATGCCTGTGAGTTTCAGTTTTTCCGATGCAGATAAAAGCTAAAGTGTTGTGTTAGTGTTAAAAAGGCTTTGGAAATCAAGAATACATTTCTAGATAAGAAATTTGGAAGTAAAATTGTCCTAAATAATTATTGCAAAGCGAGAAAAGGAGAATTATGGCTACCAAAATGTTTAATTGCCATTCCAGCTTCTTTATAGGTTTTTTGTAACAGTTTCCAGCAGGCCCACAGAGAAGCACAGGTAATTCCTACAAGTTTGTCAAGATCTAATACTGGCCCTTAATAAGTTCCAGGTAAGAACATGCTTAAAAACTACTTTTGTGTGGACCACCTTGTTGCTTTAATTGGAGTAAAGTGGCCTCTTGTAAGACTCACTGATCTGAAATCTGTGGTTCGAAGCCAGCCCGGGCAGAGAAAGGCCCCTGTGAGAGACTTGTCTCTAATCAGCCAGCAGAGTGCTGGGAACGGAGTTGTGTGGAGCTCAAAAGTGGTAGGGTGCTAGTCTTGAGCTGGAGAGCTGAGGGACAGCACTCAGGCCCTGAGTCCAAGTCCAGTGAAAAGTCACTCCTCCTAGGACAAAAGTGATGGAGCATCCAGAGGCAGTAAGCCACTGCTTGGATGGCAGAGATGGTGTCAGATCCTAGAGTCACTCCTGTTTGGCCTTTCAAAAGTTAATCAAAGCCAGGAAGTCCTAGAAGAATAGTTCATAAGCATGCCTTTCTAATGCCCATGTCTGTCTACTGGGCAGGAACTTGCCAGTCATCTGTGATAGTGGATAGTAAGGGTAAGTTTGTCAAATGAGAGGATAGTTTAAAATCCCAACCCCCTGCATCTACTCAAAGCCCTGACTGGCAGTGAAAATTTTAAGCTGATACATCCGTTCAGGAAAGAGACCTGAGATTGTGTTCTTACTGAGATCTGTTAAGTCATCAGAGATCAGTTCCCCAGCCAGTCAGGAAAAAGCTTTTACAAACTAGAATGTTAAAAGGCAACACTGTTGTAGCCCCAAAAGAAGTCTGTATAGTTGAATGTTAAATGTTGAATGTAATTTCCAGTTTGGAGTAAAGCTCCTAATGGACATCTGATCCTGCAGCCCCTTGGTAAAGTAGACTAAGGTTATAGGTTCCTGGCTAGGTAAGGTCAGTGCCCCTGAGTCAGCCTGAAGAAGTTATAGAAGATGGATGATCTTCGCCCATCAGCCTCCCCTTTTAGGACCAAGGGACCAGAGTTGTTTTTGGGAAGATGAGGCAAGATAAACTAGAGGCATGCAAAACAGAGGTACAGAGACTGTACCTGTGAGAAATGGTGATAGGCCCTTTGGTTAATACTTTGGGCCCTATTGCCCCATGCCTTATCTCTATATCATTTCCTAGACATGCAAGCCATTGAAATGGACAGAATGGAGCCATGATTGGCTCCCAAGGTACCAAAAAGAAAAAGGGGGAAAGTGCCAGACTTTGAAGTCAGGCCCCACTTTACCACGTGAACCCCACTTTACCACGTGAACCTGAGATAAGCAGGCCCTGTGAGCAAACCCAGGACAAGCCCATTAGGGCCCAGTCGGTCTAGAACTCTAACCGCTGGGAATGCCTAACTCTGACTGCCCCCAGAGTGCCTTGAGCCCTGAGCCAATCAGATTTGTACCTGTGTCCTAATCTTGCTTGTTTGAACACCTGATTGTTGTAACTTTGTTTTTTGCCTTTATAAGCCCTGTGTAATCACAGCTCGGGGCTTCCTCCTAACCTGCGCTGTGTCAGTGAGTAGGACGTGGCCCGAGTTGCAGCTTGCTTAAATAAAGCCTTGCCTTGCTTTTGCGTTTCGGAACGTCTGAGTCTTGGTGGCTGCCTTTTTTTTTTTTTTTTGCCAGTCCTAGGCCTTGGACTCAGGGCCTGAGCACTGTCCCTGGCATCTTTTTGCTCAAGGCTAGCACTCTGCCACTTGAGCCACAGCGCCACTTCTGGCCATTTTCTGTATATGTGGTGCTGGGGAATTGAACCCAGGGCCTCATGTATATGAGGGAGGAGGCACTCTTGCCGCTAGGCCATATCCCCAGCCCATTGGTGGCCTTCTTGGTGGTCGTTTCGTGACTTGGCACAACAGTTAGGATTACAGGCCAGAGCCATCAGCCTCTTGTGATTTTTCTTTTAATGTCTGTGTTAGTCCTGGGGCTTGAACTAAAGGCCTAAGTGCTGTCTGTGAGTTTTGTTTTTTTATTTGAAATTTTTGTTCAAGGCTGGTGCTCTATCATTTGAGCCATAACTCTACTTCCAGCTTCTTTGTGGCTCATTGGAGATGTATTCAGACTTTTCTGCCCAGAGCTGGCTTCAAACATTGATCTTCCAACCTCAACCTTTTAAGTAGTTATTTCTTTGTCTCAGAATGGCTTTTTGAACCGTGTAATAATCAAATTGTTTGTTCTTTGCCTGTACAACTCTAAGTTCTCTCTCTCTCTGTCTTTTTCTCTCTCTCTCTGTTGTCAGTCCTGAGGCTTGAACTCAGGGCCTGGGCACTGTCCCTGAGCTTCTTGGTCAAGGCTAGTGTGAGGCACCACACCTCTTCTGGCCTTTTCTGTGTATGTGGTACTGAGGAATGAAACCTGTGGCTTCATGCATGCTGGGCAAGCACTCTACTACTAAGCCACATTTGCAACCCCAACTTTACATTCTGAATAATTGCCCTGCATCCATGAATAGCTGATGAAGGTTCTCTTCCATTTGGAAAACTGGTTGTTTTCCTTTCTTCTTCCTTGTTTTTTCCTTTTCCTTTTCCTCCTCCTCTTCCCCCTCCCCCTCTTCCTCCTCCTCCTCCTCCTCCTCCTCCTCCATGAATGCAGAAAGCACTCTACCACTAAGTCACATTCCCAGAAACTTTTTTTAGTTTTATGCAGTCATATTCATTCATTCAATTTCTTTTTCTTTCTTTTTGTTTTTTGCCAGTCCTGGGCCTTGAACTCAGGGCCTGAGCACTGTCCCTGGCTTCTTTTTGTTCAAGGCTAGCACTCTACCACGTGAGCCACAGCGCCACTTCCGGCTTTTTCTGTTTATGTGGTGCTGAGGAATCGAACCCAGGGCTTCATGTATAGGAGGCAGGCACTCTACCACTAGGCCAGATTCCCAGCCCCTTCATTTTCTTTTCTGGTGCCAAACTTGGGTCCTGAACTCTGGGCCCGGGTGCCTTCCCTGAGATTCTTTTTCTCAGGGTCCAGCCACACATCAGCCACGCATCAGCCACGAGAGACGCCCCTGCCTCCGGATGCACAGCATTCACCGCCATACCACCCATCGGCTCAGATCCAATGCCATCAACCTGAATCCCCTCCCCTCCCCCGGGGGGACTCCTTCCACGGGGACCCACGCTGGAGGGACCCAGAGGGCTGCGACAGGACCAAGCCCTCCATGTGCCAAAAACGGACCGACGCCATACTCGGAAAGGCCAGAGCCCCTTGCCCCGCCCCTTCCGCTTCCTGTGGCAGACTGCCGGCACACAACCCTGCCCTCGAGCCAGAAAACTACAAGGACCAGCAGCCCCCGGGGCGCCATCCCGACCCAGCCAGTCCAGAAGGCGGTCCTCCTCCGTGGTGACCCACGCAAAGACGACGATCTGGTGGTGTTGGGGTGCTGTGTAAGAAAGCGCTTGGTTTACACCGAAGCCAACCCGATGTTTCTGCACTGCGAGGCTGATCACAGGACTGGGTCACTCTGCTGAGGACGAGCCGTGGACCGCGGAGGGAGGAAAGCAGTCGCTGACCTTCTAGAAGGTTCAACAACGTCATCTTCCTCCGTTCATTCCTAACTCAGCCGAGCCTGGGGATGATGACGTTTTCACAACCTCTACTGTAAGACTGTTCACCTAATTCCTCTTGAGACACAGAGAAAAACTGGCAGGCGCCACTGGCTCACTGTCATCGTAGCTACTCAGGAGGCTGAGATCTGAGGATCGTGGTTCAAAGCCAGCCTGAGCAGGAAGCTCCATGAAACTCTTATCTCCAATGAACCACCGGCAAGCCGGAAGTGGTGCTGTGGCTCAAATGGTAGAGTGTTAGCCTTGAGTGGAAAAGAACTCAGGGACAGCACCCAGGCCCTGAGTTCAAGCTCCATCATCATCAACCACAACAACAGAAAGAAGTGGGAACAAGCTACTGGGACAATCTCCTGTCCACATCCTGTGAGCGTTACAGGATTTACACCCTAGACCGTACCCCACAAGACATTGTCACCCTACCTGCAGGTGAACTTAAGAGGAGGAGGAGGGGGGAGAGGAGGAGGAAGAGGAGGGGGAGGACAAGGAGAGGAGTGGAGGAGGAGTGGGAGGAAGAGGATGAGAGGGAGATGGAGGAGGAAATTGTGGTGTACGTCCATCCTTGGGAGAAGGTCCTATTGTTGTGACACAAGGAAACCAGCCACCCCTGAGGAGCAAGGACCTGGTCACTTCACAGGATAGGGACTCCTGTGTGCACGTTGCCTGGGGTGAAGTCCAAAAGTACAACGTCAACAGTGGGTATCTGGACGCCTCCGCCTTTGGGAGGAACTTGCATTATTCTGGTGCGCTGCATGGGGCAACCACAGGTGCTCCTACGGTACCACTGACCCTGAGGATACTTCACAGACAACAGGAGGAGGTTTGCCTTGTCTTTCTTGGTCTCCTGTTTGCGCTGTCACCTGCCTCTTTGGGCCTGTCACCACTGCCCAGTCATATGCAAGTGCTAAGGCCACCTGACTCAGTTTCCCCACCTCCAGTCACATTCCCATTCCCTTCGCCCACCTCCAGTCCTCAGCCTCCAGAGAATTGTAATCTCTCACACACCCTCATCTTCTCCCTGGATCCCTTCCACTCCCAGGGGCAAGCTGAGTCACTGAGGCCTCTGGGTCACCTGGTTTCCTTTGAGGTGCCATTATCCTTCATTCCAGCGGGGGGAAGTGCTGGTGGACGCCCAATCCCCAGTGCCTGTGCATGCAGCCCTCCACAGTTCACAGTGGATTGTTGTGTTTTTGGTATTTTTTTTTTGTGTGTTGGTTTGTTTGTTGGCAGTCCTAGAGATTGGGACTCCGGGCCTGAGCCCTGTCTCTGGATTGCTTTTGTTTAAGACTAGCATTCTACCCTCTGAGCCACACCGCCACCTCAGGCTTTTTCTGTATATGTGGTGCTAAGGAATTGAACCCGGGGCTTCATGCATGCTAGGCAAGCACTCTACTACCAAGCCACATTCCCAGGCCTCACAAGGTGCTTTGACAGGAAGAATAAAGGGCTCTTGTAATCAAGAAAACTTTCTCTCGCAGGTGTTGATTCCCTATCCCCCTCCCCAAACCTCTACCGCTTCCAGTTCAAAGGAGTCCAAAGTGGAAACCCCAGGATTGAGGTTGGGGTTTCTTCATGGATGGTTTCCAGAAGGAGGGAAGACGTAGTCTTTCTCTGGGTTTATTTAGCCTATGGGTAGCAAGCACGCAGCTCCTGTGGCAAGGAGAAGTAGGAAAGACAAAACCCTCCCAGCTGCAGCTGCAGTCTAACCTGCAGCCAGTTACCTTGTGTACCAGGGCAGCTGGTCAGCAACCTTGCAGTACGAAATAATTGCACTTTAACTTTTCTACAGCTAAGTTAACTGTAATCTGCAGTTTTCATCTTCAGTACAGTGTCATTTCTCTCCCTCCAGCCCACCTGCTCTCCACCCCATGCCCCAAATCTGTTGAACTTATTCACTGGAGCTCGTCCCAGCCCATGAATAGCAAAATCTTATGGAAGAAAGAAGCCAGGTGCTGGTGGCTCACATCTCTAATCCTAGCTAGTCAGGAGGCAGAGATAAGAAGAACTGGGATTGAAGGCCAGCCTGGGCAAAAAAGTTCATGAGACCACATCTCAGCCAATACCTGGGTTCGGGGGTGTGCACCTGCCCTCCCGGCTCTGAAGGATAGAGGAGGCTGGGATCAGGAGGAATCCAAGTTCCCAGATGGACTAGACAAACAGCATCGAGAGAACTTCTCCCCATCTCAACAAACACAGGCTGGTGGTACATGCATGTTATCCCAGCTAAAGTGACAAGTATAAATAGGAAGCTCCAGGTCCAGGCCAGTCCTGGAAAAAAGTGAGACCCCAACCTCAAAAACAGCCAGGGCAAAACAAAACAAAAGAAAAGGTAGGATGAGGGGGACTGGCAGTGTGGCTCAAGCAGTAGAGCACCTGGATAGCAGGGACAAAGTCCCAAGCTCACACTGTAGTGCATCTCATCCTACCAGAAAGAACAGAAAGAACCAGAAAGAACAGTGAGGAAGGGTTCCCTGTACAGAGCATGGTGCAATGAGAACCTCCTGCAGACTGCAGGAGATAGGCCCACTGTTGCTGGCCACTCTTCCTGGCCACCATCACTTCATGGAAATTGCTACAGGGGCTTGGCTTGGCCTAGGCCCTACCGCCATCCACACTTCCCAGTCTCCCCTGTCTTTATTGCACCAGGACCTTAGGGTTCACCCAAAGGACTTTGCCAGTTTGCCAGTCCCATTGGCCATGCTTCCCTTTGGAGGAGTGTTATACTTCTTTGAGACAGATCATCAGTGCAAACACCCAGGTCCATGTGGTGATGCCTGAGGTGGTGGCTGTTTGCCTTCATTGGAATGAGGGGTTGGAGCTGTCTGGTGTGGAAAGAGCAGAGTGCTTCCCGTAGGAGTCAATGGGAGGAAAGAGAATCGTTCCAGAGAACATCCAGCAGACCCTCAGGCAGCCTCCTGCCATGGGACATCTCTGTCCCCTCCTGGGGGACCTCCTCGGGGAATTCCTCAAGGGTCTCCTTCACGAAGGGAAACATTAAGGCAAGTTTATCTTTCCTGAGTTCTGAAGCCCCCATTTATTTGAGGAAGAACACCCATGAGCCCCACTGACTTGGTCACCTGGTCACTCGCCCTGGTGATTGGATCAAAGATGCCACAGAAAAACCCAGACCTGCAGAACTGAGGGACAGATGCATCTATGAGCCCCCTCCCCAGGCCTGTCACCTCTGCAAGATGGGGCACAAGTCTTCATCTCCCCAGACACAGAGGTAAATCTGGACTTAGTCCCATGGAAACAGCTCTGGAGGAAGTCCTGCCATCTTCTCCCGGAAGGTTTCCTCAAAGGCTTGGGTCTGGGCTGGGGTGAAGTGGTTCTTCCAGTCCCCGGTAATGCCTGGAGGCCGTGGAGAAATGCTGACATCAGACAGGGCCAGGGCAGGATGGCGCCAACCCCTTTTGTCCCCTCTGCCCTCTGCCCACCCAGAGAGTGAAGCCACTGATCTCCTCAGGAGATGAACTCCACAGCAACCGGCTCCATGCCCAGTGCTCTCCTCGGAAATTCTGCCCTCTACCACCATGGGTGACTTTACTCCCTCAGGTGTGCATACCGTTTCTATATTATACAGGGTTAAGCGTGTGTGTTTGTTATAGAGTTATTATATAATAGAGTTAGATGTGCATGTGTGCACACATGTGGATTTGCATTGTGTCCATGTGTATTTCTTAGAGTTCTTATATAATAGAGATTAATGTGTCTTCCCATGTTGTGCACGTGTGTGTGTGTGTGTGTGTGCGTGCATGTGCATCCGGTAGAGTTCTTGTATAATAGAGCTGAATGTATGTGCCTCTGTGAACGTGTGTGTGTGTGTGAAAGTGTGTGCCCATACCAGATCTTGAACTCAGGGGCTGATTGTGGACAGGGAGTTATTCTTCCTCAAGCCTAGTGTTCTTCCTTGAGCCATAGCCCCATTTTCTGTTTGTTTTAGTGCTCAACTGAACAGGAGTCTCATGGATTTTCCTGTCTGGGCTGGCTTTGACAGAGGATTTTCAGATCTCAGCTTCCTGGGTGGCTAGTTTACAGGCCTGAGCCATGGACACCCAGCTGGAACTTGTATTTTGTTTTGTTTTCAGCTCTAATCACTATCACATTACTCATTTCCTTGTTTTTCAGTTGATATATTAGTTGTGGGCCTTGGACTCAGGGCCTGGACTCTGATTTTGAGTTTCTTTTGCTGAAAATTGGCACTATACCATCTGAGCCACAGCTCCATTGCCAACCTACTTTTTTTGACAAGCTGGGAGTGACCAGTCATGCTGCCCTTGGCTGATCCTTGGCCTGGAGCCTGCGGTTAGAGCACTGGACTTGCCTATCCAGGCCTCTGACACCTCCACATGGTATATCCATACCTTTCCTGGTGATTTTGACGTCCTTGGGAATTAGCTCCTCAGGCAAACTATTACAATTGGACATCTTGTTCTCCTTCATCGCCTGGAAGGAACTGTTTTCCAGGACCAAGTTGAGCTCTCCCGGTTCTAGGGCCTTTCCCAGAAACTGGCAGATCTTTTCTATTGACTTTCTCGGGTCCTAATGGGAGAAAAACAGGTTCCTGGGTTTGAGAGGAAGACAGCAGGTAGTGGGTCTCAGGAGGAGGGGCCAGAAGAGGAAGGGAAGACAGCAGAGGAAATGGCAGGGGAAAGGATGAGTGGAATGCGGGTTGGAGTTGTAGCCTAGTGGTTAGAGCCCCAGCCATAGAGCAAAGCATCAGGAACTGAGTTCAAGACTCCATCTCCAAACAAAAATAAAATATGAAGAAAAGGAGGATGAGTAGAATACAGGAAGGAAAGACAGACCACATGATGGAGACATTTGACAGAGAAGGTGTGATGAATGTTTGGTGTGTGTGTGTGTGTGTACTAGGGGAGAGGGAGTAGAAGGGGAGAAGGAGGAAGGGGTCAGGGGGTCAGTGGTGTGGTGGGGGCATGGAAAATCATTTATTACCTTTCTCATCTCCTCATAACAGAGCACCAGCACATTCTCCTTTTCCCTCAATGACAGCCAGCCTCGGACGTGATCAAACCACGACCCGTACGGCACTGCAGGGGACACCAGGGCAGCAAATAAAGTCTCCTCCTTTCCCCATCTGCCCTGTGTCCTTAGCACTGATCACTTTGGTCCCTTTTAACTTCACCAGGGTGAACTGAGTAATGAATCCTGTCTCTCTATAGCCTGAAAGGGAGAGCCCTCTGGAGGCAGGACATGGCTTTCCAAACTCTATTTTTTCTTGTGGAGCAAACTCTGCCCTATTTGAGGCAGGTCACTCAAAGGGAGCAGCAACTCCTCTGACCTGGGCGGTGAGTACTCAGGCTGTGTGCCCTCCATGCCAAGTTGGCCCATATTCATAATTTCCACAACTGAGCAAAAGTCCAAGTGCAAGGTCTAAGTGTTGACACTTGACACACGAAGCGCCTTCCTGTCCCCGCTCACGACAACAACAAGCAAGTCAGTCTGCAGGGGCACTGCTTTGGTTTCTTCTACTTGAAAACACTGAAAGGCATACTTTTGGAAAATACTGTTCACGAGGGGGCACTGGTGGCTGACATCTGTAATCCTAGTTACTCAACAGGCTGAGATCTGAGGATTGCGGTTGAAAGCCACCATAGGCAGGAAAGTTGGTGAGACTCATTTCCAATTAAGCAGCAGAAACCTGGAGGTGGCACTGTGGCTAAGGAAGTAGAGCGCTAACATTGAGCTGTAGAGGATTGGGGCGGCGACCAGGCCCAGAGTTCAAGCCCCATGACCCCCACCCTCCCCCCAAAAAACCCAGCTCCCTCTACCACAACAACCAAAACTAAACAAAACAAAAAACCCCAAGAAGCAGTGCTGTGGCTCAAAGTAGTAGAGAAAGAGGTAAGGGACAGTGCCTAGGGCCAGAATTCAAGCCCCATAACTGACCAAAAGAAAAAAATACTATTCAGTGTCTGATTTTGACAAATCATCTTTGTAGACCATAGTCAAACTAATGTGTGGAGTTTTTTGTGCTACTTTTGGGCTTGAAATCAGGACCTGGACACTGTGCCTGAGTTTTTACTCTCCAGGCAGGCACTCTCCCACAAATTCACTTCCTGCATTATGATGATTAAGTGGAGACCAGAGTCTCCTGGACCTTCCTACCTGAGTTGGCTTCCACCGGTGATCTCAGCTCTCAGCCTCCTGAGTAGCTGAGCTGACAGCCATGAGCAGCAGCACCATGCTGCTGAGTGGGAGGAGATATTGGATTAGGGGAGAAACTTCATCAAGCAGCTCTGCTGGTTGTGAAGCTAAAGCCAAGAGCCTGAGCCCCCAGGTGCTGAGGTAAATAAAGCACACTTGTGGGCCCCCATCCTCCATACCCAACTCAAGCCATGGAAACTTGACAGAACCACAGAGAAATGACAAAACTACTAGAACAATGAATGACCTACAATTGTGCTTGATTGCAAACATAGCGATCCCAACTTCCAGTGAGAAAAACAGACAGCACAAGAAAATGGAAAGAATAAAAATACATAGGAAAGGGAGAATCTGGTCATCTGAGAAGCCTGTGAGAAGCTGTCAGTCAACAGCTGCGTGGAGAACCCACAGAGGGGGCCGGGTCATCCCCCAGGTATGGAGCTCCAGGGGCTCAAAACCCCAGGGGAACTTCCATCATGGGCAAAGTGTGGTGTTGCCTTTAGCAAAGGTGAATTCTAGGGGGAGCAAAACTGGACCCACCGATGGTGAGATTTAAAGATAAAATCTGGAGCGAGGGGTCACAGAAGGCACTGAAAGATGCTACGCACTCACCGTGTCCTCGCAAGAACCATTCAAAATATTGTTCCAGTGACTCTGGCTTCTTAGCCAGATTTGTAGAACTCCAGAAATAATAACCAGATATAAGAACATCCTTAGGATTTCTGATGACATAGATCAACTGAAAGAGAGGAGAGAATTAAACATCATTCCCCTAATTTCTCACATTCCTGGTGGTCAGAGAAGTTCTAGAAAATTTCTCCCAGACATCAAGGTACCTGTGGGTCTTTTGGTTGTGCATTAGTTTGTCAAATCCTTTTCAGAGTTTCTAGGATCAAATTGCTTTGCCAGGAGTAAAACAACAGAATGTCAATGCAAGGCCTAGAAGCATCTGGGAAATTAATCAACCGAGCACAGGAGAGCAGATACTGGTTAGCATTTGCTGGCCACAGATTTATGACTCAGTGTAAAATTAACTGACGCTGCTGGGCGTTGGTGGCTCATGCCTGTAATCCCAGCTCCTCTGGAGGCTGAGATCTGAGGACCAAAGGTTGAAGTTAGCCCAGGCAAAATAGACCATGAAATGCCTATCTCCAATTAACTACCTGAAAAGCAGAAGTGGAGATCTGGCTCAAAGTGCAGGAGTGACAGCTTTGAGTACAGAAGCTCAGGGACAGCACCTAGGCCTGAGTTCAAACCCCAGGAATGGCAAAAAACAAAGCAAGAAAAGAAAACAAAAAAAGACCACTGAGTGTGGGAGATGAAATAGCACAGCAACAGAGTTCACAGCAAAGGATCCCATTTCTGTGATGTCCAGGTGCACTCTAGGTAGGATGGCACTGGGGAAGGGTTTCCCATGGGCCTGCTGTGGTGGTCCTGGAACCAGGATGGCTCTCTGGAGGAGAAAGGCCCCAGGGCTGATCTGCCCTGAGCACCAGGGGTTTAATCACTGCACCAGGTGCCAGGTCCCATGACACTGAAACAATGCAATCTCATTTTATTATTTTCACTTTATTTCTTTGTTTGCCAGTCTGGGAGCTTGAACTCAGGGCCCAGGTTGTCCTCTGTTTTTGTGCTCAGGCTGGTCCTCTACCACTGGAGACACAGATCACCTGTGGGTTGTTTGTTTTCAGTGGTTTATTGGAGATAAGAGTCTCTTGGCCTTTGCTGCCTGTGCTGCCCTCAAACCTTGATCCTCAGATCTCAGTCTCCTATTTAGTGGGGATGACAGGCACGAGCCATGGGTATTGGCTTAAGATACAATCAGGATTTTTTGGGAGTCCTGGGGCTTGAGCACAGGTCCTGAGCTGTCCTTGGCTTCTTTTAGCTGAAGGCTAACATTCTACTCCTTGAGCCACAGCACCACTTCTTGCTTTTTCAGTATATGTGGCCCTGAGGAATGGAACCCAGGCCTTCATGCAGGCTAGGCAAGCACTCTACCACTAGGCCACATTCCCAGCCCTAAGTACAGTTTTCTTCCTGGTTTAGTGCATCCAGTGCATCTGTCAGGGATTATGTGGCCATGAGCCCCATCCTTGACACTGGTTTGGTTGAGGACCCTCTCCTCATGAAGGAGAGCCTCAGGCCCCACTGTGACTACAGAAGGAGAATGCCAGCTCTCCTGCCTACATACATTTTCATAAGGCATTGATGGAATAGTTATTGAGCACTGTGTACTGACCTTGGCCTTGGAGGTGAAGAAAGACTTGGGGAAGAGTTGGATAGGGAGGTGGGAGGAGATGAGGGGGGGGCCCTCCTTCCTGTTCACTATTGTTGTGTTTCCACTCTCAGTCTCTATCCACGGGGAGCGATCATATGTGTTCACAGATCGCACCCACTTGGGATCCCCCTTGGTGTGAATCAGAGAGATAATCTCAATCAACCAATGGGTTCCTGGGGACAGAGAGAAAAGCAAAGGTCACTGATTTCTATCTGAGTATATAATACAATATTATATATGTGTCTAATCTCTCCACACACACACAAACACCCCATTATGGTAAAATATACATGCCTTCCACCTTACTGATAGAAACTCTGTGGAGCACACAATCTGGTGGGGGTAAGCAGTGTTGAGTTTATTTCAATCATAGTTCACCAATGCCAGTGTTTTGACATCTGATAAATCTTCACTGTCCACAACACCTGAATATTGGATTGTGAGCCGCTCCCTCTGCCTCCCACCAGCCTCTTATCTCCTCTAGAACTTGGCAGTTCTGGGCCTCGCATGTGGGTGCCGTTGCACACAATGTCTTGTTGTCACTGCAGGCTTGTCTCAGGTGCTTCAAATAGCAAAATGCCGGGAAAATAACAAGAGCATAGCTCTCTGAGTTGTCTGCATTTTCAACACTGAGTACTATTCCATCTTGATCTCTCAGTCTGTTTTGGATTTGGTAGCCATTTCTGTGTGGATATTTGGGTGTAGTCCACCTGGTGGCAGTTCCTGACATCATTTCAGTGTGTCTCCTGGGGTCTGCAGTTCAGCACATTGCACTTGCAGTGCGTCCTTGGTGTCTGCTCCCCCTCACAGGGCCCCTTCACACTTGATCCCCTGCACTCCCCAAACTTCCACTTCCCAACCATGGCCCAAATGATAATGCTATTTGAAATCATTCCTCTTCTCCAAGTAACCTTGCAACATCCTTCTCATTTTAGTATACCACGGAGCACCTCTAAAACACAAAAAAATGTAGCCCCCAGCCCTGGAGCTTGACCAGGGCCTGGGCGCCATCCCTGAGAGTTTGTGTTCAAGGCTGGGGCTCTGCCCCAGACGCCACAGGTCCACAGTGTGGAGCAGGTGGGAAGCAGTTGGGATGGGAACACAGGCCCTGCCATTGCTTCAGATCCCCGGCCCGAATGCTCACCTGATTTGGGGTAGGACACCAACATGATGTCCTCATCCTTCACCACGAACTTCTCATGGGCTGCTTTTAATATTTCAGGTTTGTAATCTACAACAGGAAAGGCAATTCCATCGTACCACACGTAGTCCTGTGCCATGGTCGAGCCCTCCTTGCCTGGCACTTGTTTCCCGGCCACTGGAGAGGTGGGAGCAGAGTCTGTGCTTTCTCCTAGGTGGTGAAGCCAATCATTAACTTTTTGATTTCAGGTAAAGCTAATTGGATAATAAAGTAAAAACAACAACTGTGATTGTCACTGGGGATTTTTATAGAGCAACTGTGCTATCATTCAAAGGGCCATCTGTGCTCACATGATTTTCATTTCCTGGCATGGAAACTCAACTACAAGTTTGAGTACAGTGTCTGCCCTGGGGTGAAGCCACCATCTCTCCTGGGAGATGGACTCCACAGTGACCATGCCCCATGTCCATTGCTCTTTCTGACGGTCTGCCCTCTGCCACCCTGGGCACCATTCCTGCCCCCGGTGTGTGGGGATCAGGACACGTGGGCTGGGCTCTCAGGATTCCAGTCCCCTCAGTGTTCCAGTGGGCACCACAGAGATCTTATATGACAGAAAGTTATGTGTGTGCACGCATGTGTGTATGCAATAGGTAAATGTGTATTGTACATGCGTGTGCCTGGGTAGGTGTGTGTGTACACGTGTTCATGGGTATGTGTGGAGATGTATGTGTGCATGGGGTCAGTATGGGGACTTGAACTCCGGACCTGGGTACCGGTTCTGAGTTATTTTCTGCGCTTAACCACTTCAACCCCAGCTCCACTTCATGTTTCATTTTTGCTTTTGGCTTTTTTTTTGCTGGTTCATTGGAGGTAAAAGTCTCAGAAACTTTCTGCCAGGCAGCTCTGCACCGTGATCTTCAGATCTCAGTCTCCTTAGTAGCTAGAATTACAGCCATGAGCAATAAGCATCCAGCTGGAATGATTTCTTTTAATTTTTAATTACTATCACATCTTATGTATCACTTTTTAAAAATTAAATTTTATTGATAAAGTGATGTGCAGGGAGGTACAGTTACATAATAAGGTACTGAGTACATTTCTTTTCATATTTCTTAAACCCTCCCTCATTTTTCTTTCCCTTCCCTAGTTTAGGTAAGCATGTATACATTATCCAGTGTGCCAAAATCATATTCAGTAACGACGTGGGTTATGCCAAAGGAAATTCACCTAGAACATTAAACGTAACAACAACAATAAGGTCCTCCTGTGTCCTTCTCTTGGAGTTCTTTTTTCCTTATCCTCATATAATCATATGTACATAGCTCTTGAGCTATATGTATCAGTTTTGAATTAATCTTTTAAAGCCATGTCTCAGCCCAGCCTTATCAGAGGATAAAAACCCCTTGGTGACAATGATGTCCACAAATATAAAAACACACACCTCTGTCATGGTATGAGGATCGATTGTGCACTACTGAGGCGTCCAGGCAGCATGCAGCACCACCACCTCCATTTCACAGAGCTGCTGTCGCCATCACCATGACAGCTCATGGTGCCCGGCTCTCTGTGCCTCATGAGTAGCCATGGGGCAAGGCCGGGAGGGCAGCTCCTCTTGGAGCCAAGGACCCAGACCCCCACCGAGGGAAAACCTGAGGTTCTTACAGGCCTGGGCACCGGGTCCTGTGGCATCAGCTCTTCTGTCTCTGACCCAGAATTCTGATTGCTAATTCCATGGCCTCTCTCTCTTCTCTGTCCTTTGGCCACTGCGCAGGCGATACATTCTCTCTGCCAACCACTGACTGAAGAAAAGACATCCAGGGTGGATTCCTTCTGCGGTAGGGGCCTATTTATCACTTCTGTAGAGAAATCTATTATTTTACTGTTTATGCCTGTCCTGGGTGCTGTCCCTTGAGCTGCTATTGCTCAAGGGCGGTGCTCTACCACTTGAGCCACAGCTCTACTATTTTTTGCCAGTCCTGGGGCTTGATCTCAGGACCTTAGCACTGTCTCTGGCTTCTTTTTGCTCAAAGCTAGCACTCTACCACTTGATATACAGCACCACTTCTGGCTTTTTCTATATATGTGGTGCTGAGGAAACGAACCCAGGGCTTCAGGTATGCGAGTCAAGTACTCTACCACTAGGCCATATTCCCAGCCCTCTAGTATTTTTTTTTTTTTTTTTGGCCAGTCCTAGGCCATGAACTCAGGGCCTGAGCACTGTCCCTGGCTTCTTTTTTGCTCAAGGCTAGCACTCTTCCACTTGAGCCACAGCGCCACTTCTGGCCATTTTCTGTATATGTGGTGCTGAGGAATCGAACCCAGGGCCTCATGTATACGAGGCAAGCACTCTTGTCACTAGGCCATATTCCCAGCCCTAGTATTTTTTTTTTTTAAACCGAAGTTGGAAGTGAACAGCCAGCTTGCTCTTGGCTGATCCATGGCCATCAGCCTGCAGTTCCTAGACTCGATTTCCCTTTCCTGACCTGCTTACCTCCTTCCACGTGGGGTTTCCATACTTCTGCTTGTGATTTTGACGCTGGTGGGAATAATCTCCTCCTGCACATACCTGAGATTGGACACCTTGTTCTCTTTCACAACCTGGTGGGAACTGTACCCCAGGACCAAGTTCAGCTCCTAACTGTGGCCCCTTCTCCTTCCCCAGGAACCAGCAGATCTTCTCTGTCATGTTCATCCTGTCCTAATGTGAGGAAAACAGGGCCACAGGTAAGAGAAGGAGACAACAGGGAGTGGGTCTCGGGAAGAGGGCGCAAAAGGGGATGGGCAGGCAGCCGAAGCACATGGCAGTGAAAGGAAGAGTGGAGTGCCCGGATGCAGGTATGGCTCAGTGGGTAGTGTGCCAGCCAAGGAGCAAAGCATCAGGAACCAAGTGTGAGTCTCCATCTCAAGACCAAAAAAGAAACAAAGAAAAGGAGGATGAGTGGAATGCAGGAAGGAATGACACACAGGATGGAGAAATGTGACAGAGAAGGTGGGAAGGAGACAGGCAGGGGGTGGACACTGGAGGAGGGGTAGTGAGATGAAGGGGGCAGCAGAGAGGTGAGAAAGGCAGTGGTGGGGTGGCATGCCTGTTCTCCTTGTGCCTCGTGGACACTCAGCCTCTGATGTGGGGCCTGCGGAGGAAGTGGACTGCCTGCCACCACTTCCCCAACCTCAGCTCCAGCAGAAGGTCCTTGCTGCCGGGGGGGCTCCGAGCCCCCAGCTCCCAAGGACTTGGGCTGTGGGGTTTACCTGTGGGAGATGTAGAGGGGCTAGGAGAGCCTTTCACAAAATGAAAAATTCATTTGCAGATTGCCCGACAAGGGTAACAAGATCTTTCACACCTTTGCCCAACTGAGAGCTGCCATTGCAGAACGTGGAGAGGTTAGAGGAAAAGGTGACCTGCTTCATCCTATTCGTTTATAGACTATATGCAAAGGCAAAAAGTGATTGCAGGTGATGTGGACATGGATAAAGTCCTGAATTCTGACCACATACTTGATACTTCATCACCACTTCCTGGCTGTTCCCCGTGGAGAGCATCAAGGCATCTGAAACTAGCTCAGAAAATTAGGGACTTGTGCACCCTGCCCCCAAAGCAGAACCATGTGCATTCTGCTCACAAAGGCAATGAAGCCCTCCCGAGGCTGGGCACACATTGAGCAAGGGCCCAGTTTCCAGCCGCAGAGCCAAGGGACCTTCGTCATCTGGGTCTATCTCCCCCACCACTCTGCTGCAGATGGACAAGACATTTCCTTCAGCCTTGGGGTGGGGTGCCAGTTCTCCTTTTCCCTCGTGGACACCCAGCCTCAGATGTGACCCATCCACGACCCCTAGGGCACCGCAGGGGGACAGCAAGGGCGGCATCTACAGTCTCCACCATTCCCCATCTCCCTGCTCATGTTGGGCCCTGTCAGCTTCACCAGGGTGTCACTGAGAACTAAGTCCTATCCCTATTTATAGCCTAAACTTTGTGACTTATTGCTCTATGTGCCAAGGATGCAATGGCAACTCAGTGCATTTAACCTGTTCCTTACATCACACCACACCATTTCCTCCTGGCTAGGTGGTAAGGTGTATTACTGCAGTGAGGAGAGGTGAGGTGGAAGGGAACATGGCAACGGGAACCTGGGGGCCAAGACATGGCTTCTCAAATGATCTCTCTCTCTCTCTCTCTCTCTCTCTCTCTCTCTCTCTCTCTCTGCAACCTTTGCCCCATCTGGGGCAGCACCAACACCCCTGACTGGGACAACAAGCACCGAGGGCCCTCTCAAGCTCACACTGAGCCCCTTCCATGTCGAGCTGACTCAAATCCATGATTTCCACAAATGAGCGGAAGTCCAAGTGCAAGGTCAAAGCGTGGACACTCAGCACATGAGACGCCTCCCCGCCCCTGCCCATGGCACCAAGCAGGTCAGTCTGCAGGGGCGCTGCTTTGCTTTATTCTACTTGAAAACACTGGAAGACGTAGTGTAATTCTATTCAAGATCTGGTTTTGGCAAATCGCACTTTGTAGATCAGAGTCAAGTGGATGATTTGTTTTTGTTGTTCCACTTCTAGGATTGAAGCCAGGGCCTGGGAACTGTCCCTGAATTTTTATCCTCAAGTCTGGCACTCTATCACTTGAGCCACACCTCCACTTCCAGCATTCTGATTAATGTGAGATGAGAGGCTCAGGGACTTTCCTGCCCGGGTTGGCTTCCCACTGTGGTCCTCACATCCCAGCCCCCTCTTGTGTGTTCTCCTCCAAGGTGTTGGCTGACAGCTCCTCATAGGCTTCTCAGACAATCTATTCTATTTTCCTATGTACAGTTTTTCTTCTTTTTAAATTTTCTTTTTTTTTTTTTGGCCAGTCCTGGGCCTTGGACTCAGGGCCTGAGCACTGTCCCTGGCTTCTTTTTGCTCAAGGCTAGCACTCTGCCACCTGAGCCACAGCGCCACTTCTGGCCGTTTTCTGTATATGTGGTGCTGGGGAATCGAACCCGGGCCTCATGTATATGAGGCAGGCACTCTTGCCACTAGGCCATATCCCCAGCCCTCTTTTTAAATTTTCTTTTTGCTGTCAATTTCAGGGCTGCTCACTTGAAGCTGTAATCATGTGTCTAGTAATGCAGAAGCTCTGTAATGTTGCCATTTCTCCACAGTTCTGTCAGGGTTCCATGGCCTGAGATGGGGGAAGGAGTTGCACATCTGCACATTATTTACCTCATTATCTGGTGTCTCAGGCCCTGTGGCTTCAGCTGCACAACCGTTGGCTATGCTTGCTGAACTGTTTCTCCCTGAATCCAACATCTCCTAACATTATCCTGGAGATGGTGTCTCATGCCTGGCATCTCAGCTACTCAGGAGGCTGAGATCTGAGGAACACAGTGGGAAGTCAGCCCAGGTAGGAAAGTCCCTGAGCCTCTCATCTCAGATTAATCAGAACACTGGAAGTGGAGCTGTGGTAGAGTGCCAGACTTGAGGATAAAAATTCAGGGACAGTTCTCAGGCCCTGGCTTCAATCCTAGAAGTGGAACAACAAAAACAAATCATCCACTTGACTCTGATCTACAAAGTGCGATTTGCCAAAACCAGATCTTGAATAGAATTACACTATGTCTTCCAGTGTTTTCAAGTAGAATAAAGCAAAGCAGCGCCCCTGCAGACTGACCTGCTTGGTGCCATGGGCAGGGGCGGGGAGGCGTCTCATGTGCCCAGTGTATAGTCTTTGACCTTGCACTTGGACTTCCGCTCATTTGTGGAAATCATGGATTTGGGGTCAACTTGGCATGGAAGGGGCTCAGTGTGAGCTTGAGAGGGCCCTCGGTGCTTGTTGTCCCAGTCAGGGGTGTTGGTGCTGCCTCAGATGGGGCAAAGTTTGCTAGAGAAAGGAAGGAAGGAAGCAAGATTGTTTGGTAAGCCATGTCTTGGCTCCACGGTGCTCTTGCTGGTTCCCGTTGCCATGATGCCTTCCACGTCACCTCTCCTCATGGCAGAAATCCATTTTACCATCTTGCCTGTAGGAAATGGTGTGGTGCAATGTATGGAATAGGTTAAGTACACTGATTTGCCATTGCACCCTTGGCATGTGTAGCAGTAAAGGTTAGGCTATAAATCGGGATAGGATTTAGTTCTCAGTGACACCCTGGTGGAGCTGACAGAGACCAACGTGATCAGGGCAGATGGGGAATGGTGGAGACTTTTTTTTTCTATAATTACTATTGTGTTTTCCTTTTCAATACTTTTAAAGATTCCACATAATAGACAAAGAATTTTCTGATAATGTGTTAATTTCTCTGGAGACAACCATATATAATCATTTAAAATGACATGTACATATATGAGATAGAAGTTTCTGCAGCCTATAAAAGCCCCTTTTGGGGAATACAAGCAGTGTGCTGACAATTAACTTTAAAATAATTGGTTTCCTTACCAAACACGAAGCTCTTTGTTTGGAACTATCATCTGTGCAGGCAAAGAGCTCAGGTCAGGTGAACCCTGAACATTCCCAGTGCAGCCCCTGCAGTGACTGCAGGCAAATCTAGGCCTCTAGAAAGGCCCTCCACCCTCCATCACCTCCTTACATCACTTCTTATTCCTAAGCCAGAGAAAGAGAACAGTCTTCCGAAGATGAGAGGAAGAGACAGACATTTGTGGAGTGTTTTCTATGAGTACTTTCTGGGGCATTTCATGCACACATCTCACTAATTCCAAGAAAACATGCCTACAATTTCTTCCACTGCTCCTTTCATCACAAAAAAGGAGGAAGCCACTTCTTTCCAACTCATTTTCGGTGCCTGGAACAACCAAATATTCCCCTGAAAGACATGTAATAATGCCATTTAGTAGAGAAAAGAATAAGGAAAAAGCAAAATGATCTGGTTTCATTAGACTTACAAGAAAAGAAAACCCACCAATGTGCTTTACTACATACTCAAATATCAGACACGTGCACAACATACTGCAAAACTAATACAATGTGGTTAAACACAATGCTCAGATATTAAACTTTCAAGCACGTAAAAATCATCTTCTGAAAGATCAATGGGCTTTCTACTGTAGCTGCCTTTGTGTAACTTTATGAGGTTTTCCTTTCAATGTCTGCCACTGTCTTGATACTTGTTAGGAAGTTTTTTTTTCTTATTTTATTTATTTATTTGTTACATTTCTTTTTAAAAATTTTTTTATTTGCAAACTGATGTATAGAGAGGTTACAGTTTCATACATTAGGCATTGGATGCATTTTTTTTTTACTGTTTGTTACCTCCTCCTTCATTCCCCCCTCTCCCATCCCCCACTTGTTAGGAAGTTTGATGGAAGATAATAGCGTCTTGATAGTTGGAGGCCTAGATTTTTCCAGTGCCCATCTTCAGAATCCATCATCAGAGGACTGCTCAGAATCTTCATCCTTTCCTTCTGGATTATAGTTCTGCATTTTAATATTAAATCTTTCAGCTCATTTTTGTGCTGCGAGTTTCGCTTGCATCTCCTCATAACTCTGTTTCTGAAGAGCCAAAGGCTCCTCCATGGAGAGCAGTTGAGTCATTCCTCTGCGATGGCAACATGTTGGTTTCCAATTCATGTGGCAGGGGCACAGGGTTTGGGACTCGCATTTCTAGCACTTCCTTGTAATGAGGCTTCTTAGGAGTCCCACTGGGAAGGTCTGTTGAGTTCTCAGCACTCAGGTTTTCTTCTGAATGGAGTTCACCCTGATCTGCAAGTGTAATTCTTTTTAAACTGTCAGTAAGCAAGTTGTCAAGGCTGAAGGAAATGTCTTGTCCATCTGCAGCAGAGTGGTGGGGGAGATAGACCCAGATGACGAAGGTCTCTTGGCTCTGCGGCTGGAAACTGGGCCCTTGCTCAATGTGTGCCCAGCCTCGGGAGGGCTTCATTGCCTTTGTGAGCAGAATGCACATGGCCCTGCTTTGGGGGCAGGGTGCACAAGTCCCTGATTTTCTGAGCTAGTTTCAGATGACTTGATGCTCTCCACGGGGAACAGCCAGGAAGTGGTGATGAAGTATCAAGTATTTGGTCAGAATTCAGGACTTTATCCATGTCCACATCACCTGCAATCACTTTTTGCCTTCGCATATAGTCTATAAATGAATAGGATGAAGCAGGTCACCTTTTCCTCTAACCTCTCCACATTCTGCAATGGCAGCTCTCAGTTGGACAAAGGTGCAAAAGATCTTGTTACCCTCGTCGGGCAATCTGCAAATGAATTTTTCATTTTGCGAAAGGCTCTCCTAGCCCATCTACATCTCCCACAGGTTAACCCCGCAGCCCCAAGGAGCTGGGGGCTCGGAGCCCCCTGGCAGCAAGGACCTTCTGCCGGAGCTGAGGTTGGGGAAGTGGTGGCAGGCAGTCCACTTCCTCCGCAGGCCCCACATCAGAGGCTGAGTGTCCACGAGGCACAAGGAGAACAGGCACCCCACCCCACCACCGCCTTCCTCACCTCTCTGCTGCCCCCCCTTCATCTCACCACCCCCTGCATGTCTCCTTCCCACCTTCTCTGTCACATTTCTCCATCCTGTGTGTCATTCCTTCCTGCATTCCACTCATCCTCCTTTGCTTTGTTTCTTTTTTTGTCTTGAGATGGAGACTCACACTTGGTTTCTGATGCTTTGCTCCTTGGCTGGCGCACTAACCACCGAGCCATACCTCCATCCGGGCACTCCACTCTTCCTTTCACTGCCACATGCTTCGGCTGCCTGCCCATCCCCTTTTGTGCCCTCCTCCTGAGACCCACTCCCTGTTGTCTCCTTCTCTTACCTGTGGCCCTGTTTTTCTCACATTAGGACAGGAGAAGCACGACAGAGAAGATCTGCCAGTTCCTGAGGAAGTTGCTAGAACCTGGAGAGCTGGACGTGGTCCTGGGGAACAGTTCTTTCCAGGCAGGGAAGGAGAACAAGGTGTCCAATTTCAGTCATATGCCAGAGGAGATTATTCCCACCAAAGTCAAAATCACAAGCACAAGCATGGAAATACCTACTGGAAGGAGGTAAGGAGAGGGAAATCGGGTCCAGGAACTGCAGGCTGATAGCCATGGATCAGCCAAGAGCAAGATGGCTGTTCACTTCGAACTTGGGTTAAAAAAAAATAGTAGACTGGTAGTGGAGCTGTGGCTCAAGTGGTAGAGCACCGCCCTGGAGCAATAGCAGCTCAAGGGACAGCACCCAGGACAGGCATAAACAGTAAAATAATAGATTTCTCTACAGAAGTGATAAATAGCTCCCTAACCGCAGAAAGAATCCACCCTGGATGTCTTTTCTTCAATCAGTGGGTGGCAGAGAGAATGTATTGCCTGTGCAGTGGCCAAAGGACAGAGAAGAGAGAGAGGCCATGGAATTAGCAATCAGAATTCTGGGTCAGAGACAGAAGAGCTGATGCCACAGGACCCGGTGCCCAGGCCTGTAAGAACCTCAGGTTTTCCCTCGGTGGGGGTCTGGGTCTTTGGCTCCAAGAGGAGCTGCCCTCCCGGCCTTGCCCTTTCCTGCACACCCCATGGCGACTCCATGAGGCACAGAGAGCCGGGCGCCATGAACTGTCATGGTGATGGCGACAGCAGCTCTGTGAACGGGGCTGGTGGTACTGCATGCTGCCTGGACGCCTCAGTAGTGCAGAATCAATCCTCATACCATGACAGAGGTATGTGTTTTTATATTCGTGGACATCATTGTCACCGAGCGCGTTTTTATCCTCTGAGAGGGGTGGGCCGAGATATGGATTTAAAAGGTTAATTCTAAAGTAATATGTAACATAAGATGTGATAGTAATTAAAAATTATAAAGAGAAGGTAATAAACAGAACAGGAAATGTATCTAATGCCTAACATATGAAACTGTAACCTCTCTATACATCACCTTGGCAATAAATAAGCAAAAAATTAAAAAGAAATCATTCCAGCTGGATGCTTATTGCTCATGCCTGTAATTCTAGCTACTAAGAAGGCTGAGATCTGAAGATCACGGTGCAGAGCTGCCTGGCAGAACATTTCTAAGACTTTTATCTCCAGTGAACCAGCAAAGAAACCCCAAACCAAAATCCAAAACCAAACATGAAGTGGAGCTGGGGTTGAAGTGGTGGAGCCTCCCCCCTTAAGCAGAAAATAACTCAGAACCGGTACCTAGGTCCTGAGTTCAAGACCCCATACTGACCCCACGCACACATACATGTCCACACGTATCCATGAACACATGTATACATACACGTGCCCAGGCACACGCATATACAATACACATTTACCTACTGCATACACACATGTGTGCACACGCATAACTTTCTGTCATATAAGATCTCTATGGTGCCCACTGGAACACTGAGGGGACTGGAATCCTGAGAGCCCAGCCCAAGTGTCCTGATCCCCACACACCGGGGGCAGGAATGGTGCCCAGGGTGGCAGAGGGCAGACTGTCAGAGGAGAGCACTGGGTGTGGGGCATGGTCACTGTTGAGTCCATCTCCCAGGAGAGATGGTGGCTTCACCCCAGGGCAGGCACTGTACTCAAACTTGTAGTTGAGTTTCCATGCCAGGAACTGAAAATCAGGTGAGCACAGATGGCCTTTTGAATGATTGCATAGTTGCTCAATAAAAATCCCCAGGGACAATCACAGTTGTTGTTTTTTCTTTATTTTGAAATTAGCTTTACCTGAAATCAAAAGTTAATGATTGGCTTCACCACGTAGGAGATAGCACAGACTCTGCCTCCACCACCTCAGTGGCTGGGAAACAAGTGCTGGGCAGGAGGGCTCGACCATGGCTCAGGACTACATGTGGTACGATGGAATTGCCTTTCCTGCTGTAGATTACAAACCTGAAATATTAAAAGCAGCCCACGAGAAGTTCGTGGTGAAGGATGAGGACATCATGTTGGTGTCCTACCCCAAATCAGGTGAGCATTCGGGGCCGGGGTCTGGAGCAATGGCAGGGCCTGTGTTCCCCAATCCCAACTGCTTCCCACCTGCTCCACACTGTGGAACTGTGGCCTCCGGGGCAGAGCCCCAGCCTTGAACACAAACTCTCAGGGATGGCCCCAGGCCCTGGTCAATCTCCAGGGCTGGGGGCTCAATTTTTTTTGTGTTTTAGAGGTGCTCCAACGTATACTAAAATGAGAAGGATGACGCTGAGGTTACTTGGAGAAGAGGAATGATTTCAAATAGCAGTATCATTTGGGCCATAATTGGGAAGTGGAAGTTTTGGGAGTGCAGGGGATCAAGTGTGAAGGGGCGTTGGGTGGGGGAGCAGGCACCAAGGACGCACTGCAAGTGCAATGTGCTGAACTGCAGACCCCAGGAGACACACTGAAATGATGTCAGGAACTGCCACCAGGTGGACTACACCCAAAATCCACAGAGAAATGGCTGCCTAATCCAAAACAGACTGAGAGATCAAGATGGAATAGTACTCAGTGTTGAAAATGCAGACAACTCAGAGAGCTATGCTCTTGTTATTTTCCCGGCATTTTGCTATTTGAAGCACCTGAGACAAGCCTGCAGTGACAACAAGACATTGTGTGCAATGGCACCCACATGCGAGGCCCAGAATTGCCAAGTCCTAGAGGAGATAAGAGGCTGGTGGGAGGCAGGGGAAGCGGCTCACAATCCAATATTTAGGTGTTGTTGGCAGTGAAGATTTATCAGATGTCAAAACACTGGCATTGGTGAGCTATGATTGAAATAAACTCAACACTGCTTACCCCCACCAGATTGTATGCTCCACAGAGTTTCTATCAGTAAGGCAGAAGGCATGTATATTTTACCATAATGGGGTGTTTGTGTGTGTGTGTGGAGAGATTAGACACATATATAATATTGTATTATATACTCAGATAGAAATCAGTGACCTTTGCTTTTCTCTCTGTCCCCAGGAACCCATTGGTTGATTGAGATTATCTCTCTGATTCACACCAAGGGGGATCCCAAGTGGGTGCGATCTGTGAACACATATGATCGCTCCCCATGGATAGAGACTGAAAGTGGAAACACAACAATAGTGAACAGGAAGGAGGCCCCCCCCCTCATCTCCTCCCACCTCCCTATCCAACTCTTCCCCAAGTCTTTCTTCACCTCCAAGGCCAAGGTTAGTACACAGTGCTCTATAACTATTCCATCAATGCCTTATGAAAATGTATGTAGGCAGGAGAGGTGGCATTCTCCTTCTGTAGTCACGGTGGGGCCTGAGGCTCTCCTTCATGAGGAGAGGGTCCTCAACCAAACCAGTGTCAAGGATGGGGCTCATGGCCACATAATCCCTGACAGATGAACTGGATGCACTAAACCAGGAAGAAAACTGTACTTAGGGCTGGGAATGTGGCCTAGTGGTAGAGTGCTTGCCTAGCCTGCATGAAGGCCTGGGTTCCATTCCTCAGGGCCACATATACTGAAAAAGCCAGAAGTGGTGCTGTGGCTCAAAGAGTAGAATGTTAGCCTTCAGCTAAAAGAAGCCAAGGACAGCTCAGGACCTGAGCTCAAGCCCCAGGACTCCCAAAAAATCCCGATTGTATATTAAGCCAATACCCATGGCTCATGCCTGTCATCCCCACTAAATAGGAGACTGAGATCTGAGGAGCAAGGTTTGAGGCCAGCACAGGCAGCAAAGGCCAAGAGACTCTTATCTCCAATAAACCCCAGAAAACAAACAACCCACAGGTGATCTGTGTCTCCAGTGGTAGAGGACTAGCCTGAGCACAGAAACAGGGGACAGCCTGGGCCCTGAGTTCAAGCTCCCAGGCTGGCAAACAAAGAAAGTGAAAAGAATAAAATGAGATTGCATTGTTTCAGTGTCATGGGACCTGGCACCTGATGCAGTGATTAAACCCCTGGTGCTCAGGGTAGATCAGACCTGGGTCCTTTCTCCTCCAGAGAGCCATCCTGGTTCCAGGTCCAACACAGCAGGCCCATGGGAAATCCTTCCCCAGTGCCATCCTACCTAGAGTGCACCTGGACATCATAGAAATGGGGTCCTTTGCTGTGAACTCTGTTGCTGTGTTATTTCATCTCCCACCCTCAGTGGTCTTTTTTTTTGTTTTCTTTTCTTGCTTTGTTTTTTGCCATTGCTGGGGTTTGAACTTGGTGCCTAGGTGCTGTCCCTGAGCTTCTGTACTCAAAGCTGTCACTCCTGCACTTTGAGCCAGACCTCCACTTCAGCTTTTCAGGTAGTTTATTGGAGATAGGCATTTCATGGGCGCTTTTGCCTGGGCTAACTTCAACCTTTGGTGCTCAGATCTCAGCCTCCAGAGGAGCTGGGATTACAGGCATGAGCCACCAACGCCCAGCAGCATCAGTTAATTTTACTCTGAGTCATAAATCTGTGGCCAGCAAATGCTAAGCAGCATCTGCTCTCCTGTGCTCTGTCAATTAATATCAGAGATCCTTCTAGGCCTTGCATTGACTTTCCATTGCTTTACTCCTGGCACAGTGATTTTATTTAGAAACCCTGAAAATGATTTGACAAACTAATGCACAACCAAAAGACCCACAGGTATCTTGATGTCTGGGAGACATTTTCTAGAACTTCTCTGACCACCAGGAATGTGAGCAATTAGGGGAATGATGCTTGTTTAATTCTCTCCTTTCTCTCTTTCAGTTGATCTATGTCATCAGAAATCCTAAGGATGTTCTTATATCTGGTTATTATTTCTGGAGTTCTACAAATCTGGCTAAGAAGCCAGAGTCGCTGGAACAATATTTTGAATGGTTCTTGCGAGGACATGGTGAGTGTGTAGCATCTTTCAGTGCCTTCTGTGACCCCTCGCTCCAGGTTTTATCTTTAAATCTCACCATCTGTGAGTCCAGTTTTGCTCCCCCTAGAATTCACCTTTGCTAAAGGCAACACCACACTTTGCCCATGATGGAAGTTCCCCTGGGGTTTTGAGCCCCTGGAGCTCCATACCTGAGGAAGACCCGGCCCCCTCTGTGGGTTCTCCTCCCAGCTGTTGACTGACAGCTTCTCACGGGCTTCTCAGATGACCAGATTCTCCCTTTCCTATGTATTTATATTCTTTCCATTTTCTTGTGCTGTCTGTTTTTCTCACTGGAAGTTGGGATCGCTATGTTTGCAATCAAGCAAAATTTGTGGGTCATTCATTGTCCTTGTAATTTTGTCATTTCTCTGTGTTTCTGTCAGGTTTCCATGGCTTGAGTTGGGTATGGAAGATGGGGGCCCACATCTATGCTTTATTTACCTCATCATCTGGAGGCTCAGGCTCTTAGCTTTAGCTTCACAACCAGCAGAGCTACTTAACGAACTGTTTCTCCCGTAATCCAATATCTCCTCCCACTCAGCAGCATGGTGCTGCTGCTCATGGCTGTCAGCTCAGCTACTCAGGAGGCTGAGAGCTGAGATCACCAGTGGAAGCCAACTCAGGTAGAAAGGTCCAGGAGACTCTGGTCTCTACTTAATCATCATAATGCAGGAAGTGAATTTGTGGCTCAAGTGGGAGAGTGCCTGCCTGGAGAGTAAAAACTCAGGCACAGTGACCAGGTCCTGAGTTTGAGTCCAGAAGTAGCGCACCTCAGTTTGACTGTGATCTACAGAGTTGATTGTTCAAAATTAGACAATGTGTAGTATTATTTTTTCTTTTGGTCAGTTATGGGCCTGAACTCTGGGACTGGTCACTGCCCTAAACCTCTAGAACTCAATCATAGGTCTCTTCTACTTGAGCCACAGCAACACTTCCGGTTTTCTGGTGGTTAGTTGGAGATTAGGTCTCAGTAACTTTCCTGCCTGGGCTGGCTTTGAACCGCCATCTTCAGATCTCAGCCTCCTGATTAGCTAGAATGACAGACGTGAGCCAGCTGTGCCCATCTTGAACAGTAGGTCTGCCAGTGTTTTCATGTAGAAGGAACCACAGCAGAGCCCCTGCAGACTGACTTGCGTGGTGTCGTGGGCAAGGATGGGGAGGCGCCTCGTGTGCCAAGTGTGAAAGCTTAGATCTTGCACTTGGACTTCTGCTCAGTTGTGGAAATTATGGACTTGGGCCAACTTCCCATGGAGTGCCCTCAGTGTGAACTATGTGAAGGCCTGAGGCACTTGCTGCTCAGGGGAGAGGAGTTGCTGCTGCCTTTGGTGACCTGCTTACACAGGTTGCTCCAAAAGAGAAAAGAAAACCAGATTGTTCAGAAAGCCATGTCCTGTACCTCAGTTCCCAGAGAGGGGAGGAGAGAAGGAGGACACAGTGACTCCATGGGGACTGAGCCGGTGTCATGGGGTCACCACCCAGGTCTGATGGCTTTATAGCCCAGGCCCTGGAGGGATTTGAAGTCACTGCCCCCATGATGCCCTGGCAGTTATTCATGTATGTGGAGTTCTGCTCAGTTGTGGAAATTATGGATATGGACCAACTTGGCATGGAGGGCACTCAGCCTGAGTACTCACTGCCCAGGTCAGAGGAGTTGCTGCTCCCTTTGGGTGACCTGCCCCACGTGGGGCAAAGCTTGCTCAAGAGGAAATAATAGTTTAGAAAGAGGGCTGGGGATATGGCCTAGTGGCAAGAGGGCTTGCCTTGTAAACATGAGGCCCTGGGTTCAATTCCCCAGCACCACATATACAGAAAATGGCCAGAAGTGGCGCTGTGGCTCAAGTGGCAGAGTGCTAGCCTTGAGCAAAAAGAAGCCAGGGACAGTGCTCAGGCCCTGAGTCCAAGGCCCAGGACTGGCCAAAAGAAAAAAAAAAAAGGCACTTTCTTTGGGGCTGGGGATATAGCCTAGTGGCAAGAGTGCCTGCCTCGGATACACGAGGCCCTAGGTTCGATTCCCCAGCACCACATATACAGAAAACGGCCAGAAGCGGCGCTGTGGCTCAAGTGGCAGAGTGCTAGCCTTGAGCGGGAAGAAGCCAGGGACAGTGCTCAGGCCCTGAGTCCAAGGCCCAGGACTGGCCAAAAAAAAAAAAAAAAAAAAAAAAATAGTTTGGAAAGCCATGTCCTGCCTCCAGAGGGCTCTCCCTTTCAGGCTATAGAGAGACAGGATTCATTACTCAGTTCACCCTGGTGAAGTTAAAAGGGACCAAAGTGATCAGTGCTAAGGACACAGGGCAGATGGGGAAAGAAGTGACTTTATTTGCTGCCCTGGTGTCCCCTGCAGTGCCGTACGGGTCGTGGTTTGATCACGTCCGAGGCTGGCTGTCATTGAGGGAAAAGGAGAATGTGCTGGTGCTCTGTTATGAGGAGATGAGAAAGGTAATGAATGATTTTCCATGCCCCCACCACACCACTGACCCCCTGACCCCTTCCTCCTTCTCCCCTTCTACTCCCTCTCCCCTAGTACACACACACACACACACACACACACACACACACACACACATACACACACACACACTCTGAATGTCCTTCTTGGTCAAATGTCTCCATCATGTGGTCTGTCTTTCCTTCCTGTATTCTACTCATCCTCTTTTCTTTTCTTCATTTTTAATTGTTTTTGGAGATGGAATCTTGAACTCAGTTTGTGATGCTTTGCTCTATGGCTGGCATTCTACCCACTGAGTCACAACTCCAACCCTACACTCCACTCATCCTTTCCCCTGCCATTTCCTCTGCTGTCTTCCCTCCCCCTCCTGTCCCCTCCTCCTGAAACCCACTCCCTGATGTCTCCCTCTCATACCTGAGAACCTGTTTTTCTCCCGTTAGGACCCAAGAAAGTCAGTAGAGAAGATCTGCCGGTTTCTGGGAAAGGCCCTAGAACCGGGAGAGCTCAACTTGGTCCTGGAAAACAGTTCCTTCCAGGCGATGAAGGAGAACAAGATGTCCAATTTTGGTAGTGTGGCCAAGGAGCTTGTTCTCAACGACTTCAAAATCACCAGGAAAGGTATGGATACACCATGCGGAGGTGTCAGAGGCCTAGATAGGCAAGTCCAGTGCTCTCACCGCAGGCTCCAGTCCAAGGATCAGCCAAAGGCAGCATGAGTGGTCACTCCCAGCTTGTCAACAAAAGTAGGTTGGCAGTGGAGCTATGGCTCAAGTGGTATGGTGCCAATTTTCAGCAAAGAAAACTCAAAATCAGAGTCTAGGCCCCGAGTCCAAGGCCCACAACTAACAGACCAACGGACAAACAAACAAGGAAATGGGTAATGTGATAGTAATTAGAGCTGAAAACAAAACAAAATACAAGTTCCAGCTGGATGTTCATGGCTCAGGCCTGTAAACTAGCCACCCAGGAAACTGAGATCTGAGAATCCCCTGTCAAAGCCAGCCCAGACAGGAAAATCCATGAGACTCCTGTTCAGTTAACCACCAAAACAAATAGAAAATGGAGCTACGGCTCAAGGAAGAACACTAGGCTTGAGGAGAAATAACTCCCTGTCTACAATCAGCCCCTGAGTTCAAGATCCCCTATGGACACACACTTGCACACACATGCACGCGTGTTCCCAGAGGCACACACATTTAACTCTTATAGAAGAACTCTACCGGATGCACCTGTACACACACAAACACACACATGTGCACACATGGAAAGACACATTCAAGTTTATTAACTAAAAACTGTATAAAATACACATGGACACAATGTAAATCCACACACTTGTGTACACATGCACATCTAACTCTATTATATAATAACTCTATCACATAAACACTCACCTTTAACCCTGTATTACAGAGAAAGGGTATTGTGTGCTCGCAGACATGGAGGGGACCCGGTACTTCTGAGACCCCAGGTCTGAGCTTCCAGTGTCTTGCTCACCTGGGGCAAGAAGTCACCCATGGTGGCAGAGGGCAGAATTTCCGAGGAGAGCACTGGGCATGGAGCCGGTTGCTGTGGAGTTCATCTCCTGAGGAGATCAGTGGCTTCACTCTCTGGGTGGGCAGAGGGCAGAGGGGACAAAAGGGGTTGGCGCCATCCTGCCCTGGCCCTGTCTGATGTCAGCATTTCTCCATGGCCTCCAGGCATTACCGGGGACTGGAAGAACCACTTCACCCCAGCCCAGACCCAAGCCTTTGAGGAAACCTTCCGGGAGAAGATGGCAGGACTTCCTCCAGAGCTGTTTCCATGGGACTAAGTCCAGAATTACCTCTGTGTCTGGGGGGAGGAAGACTTGTGCCCCATCTTGCAGAGGCGACAGGCCTGGGGAGGGGGCTCATAGATGCATCTGTCCCTCAGTTCTGCAGGTCTGGGTTTTTCTGTGGCATCTTTGATCCAATCACCAGGGTGAGTGACCAGGTGCAAGTCAATGAGGCTCATGGGTGTTCTTGCTCAAATAAATGGGGGCAACGGAACTCAGGGATGACAAACATGCCTTAATGCTTCCCTTTGTGGGGGTGACCCTCGAGGAAGTCCCTGAGGAGGTCCCCCAGGAGGGGACAGAGATGTCCCATGGCAGGAGGCTGCCTGAGGGTATGTTGGATGTTCTCTGGAAGGGTTCTCTTTCCTCCCATTGACTCCTACGGGAAGCACTCTGCTCTTTCCACACCAGACAGCTCCAATCCCTCATTCCAATGAAGGCAAACATCCACTACCTCGGGCATCACCACATGGACCTGGGTCTTTGCACTGATGATCTGTCTCAAAGAAGTACAACACTCCTCCAAAGGGAAGCATGGCCAATGGGACTGGCAAGCTGGCAAAGTCCTTTGGGTGAACCCTGAGGTCCTGGTGCAGAAAAGACAGGGGAGACTGGGAAGTGTGGATGGCGGTAGGGCCTAGGCCAAGCCCCTGTGGCAATTTCCATGAAGTGATGGTGGCCAGGAAGAGTGGCCAGTGACAGTGGGCCTGTCTCCTGCGATCTGCAGGAGGACTGTGCTCTGTACAGGGAACCCTTCCTCACCGTTCTTTCTGGTTCAGGGGTGGGGAGGAGGTGCACTACAGTGTGAGCTTAGGACTTTGTTCCTGCTATCCAGGTGCTCTACTGCTTGAGCCACACTGCCAGTCCCCCTCATCCTACCTTTTCTTTTGTTTAGTTTTGCCCTGGCTGTTTTTGAGGTTGGGGTCTCACTTTTTTCCAGGACTGGCCTGGACCTGGAGCTTCCTATTTATACTTGTCACTTTAGCTGGGTAACATGCACGCACCACCAGCCTGTGTTTGTTGAGATGGGGAGAAGTTCTCTCGATGCTGTTAGCCTAGTCCATCTGGGAACTTTTATTCCTCCTGATCCCAGCCTCCTCTATCCTTCAGAGCCGGGAGGGCTGGTGCACACCCCGATCCCAGGTATTGGCTGAGATGTGGTCTCATGAACCTTTTTCCTCGGGCTGGCCTTCAATCCCAGTTCTTCTTATCTCTGCCTTCTGACTAGCTAGGATTAGAGATGTGAGCCACCGGCACCTGGCTTCTTTCTTCTATAAGATTTTGCTCTTCATGGGCTGGGACGGGCTCCAGGGAATAAGTTCAACAGATTTGGGGAGAGAGGGATAGGCTGGGGGCAGAGAAATGACACTGGACTGAAGATGAATACTGCAGATTACACTGTTACCTTAGCTTTAGAAAAGTGAAAGTGCAATTATTTCATAGTGCAAGTTTGCTGACCAGCTCCCCTTGTACACAAGGTAACTGGCTGCAGGTGAGACTGCTGCTGCAGCTGGGAGGGTTTTGTCTTTCCCACTTCTCCTTGCCACAGGAGCTGCGTGTTTGCTACCCATAGGCTAAATTAACCCAGAGAAAGACTACATCTTCCCTGCTTCTGGAAACCATCCATGAAGCATTAGGCCTAGATTTCAGGTCCCCAAAGACCACCAAGGAGCCAATTCTGATGCAAACGCATGAGAGTCTTTATTGCAAGCTGGAGCCTGGACTCTCAACCAGCACCGACACATTGGATCTGGATTGAGAACCCTGATCCCCAGATAGGCAGGGTTTTTATTGTGATTACAACAGGGGCAGGCTATTTCCAACTTGGCAGATACTTCATTGGATGGCACTTAGCAAGCAAGTCTTGTCCTATATCTATTGGCTATCTACCCTCTCAGTTATCTATTTAGGATTTGATAATGGCAACTGGCCTTGATATCAGGAACGGACAACCTGTGGTCACGCAGCACTGATGCAGCAGGTTAATGCATGTGGTAGAGCAAGTCACAAATGGGTTTATCAAGCTGTTTACAGAAGCAGAATTTTGCGGTCAGGCTGACCTAGTACCAACTTTATTTTAACAATTGCCACCATGCTTTCCCATTACCACTAAGCAAGCTTGAGCGGGCTAAAACAATCCAGTACTCCGTCATAAGTAAACCAACCCAACAGTTATCATGGCATTTCTACTACTATTATGGTTATTTCTACAGTCTAACACTATGATCATTTTTTTTTTTTTACTGTCTGTTATCATGGTTGCTACCTAGGTAGAGAGGGGAACAAGGGCTTCCTATATTTTAAAATGTCAAACTACAAGAAACTGGTCTCACGGGTGGGGGTGCAGCCCTCTATCATGGAGTCATCACCGGGGTTTAGAAGCTGTTATAATGTTTTCTTTTGTTTGTTTGTTTGTTTTGCTAGTCCTGGGGCTTGAACTCAGGGCCTGAGCTCTGTCCCTGGCTTCTTTCTGCTCAAGGCTAGCACTCTATCACTTGAGCCACAGCGCCCCTTCTGGCCTTTTCTATATATGTGGTGCTGAGGACTTGAACCCAGGGCTTCATTTATACAAGGTGAACACTTTACCAATAGGCCATATTCCCAGCCCTTAGAAGCTGTTATAATTTTAGCACTAAAACTTCCATTTAGTCACTCAGGTTCTCAGGTCAGCCTTTATAGAAGAAACCCTCACTGGATTCCAGTTTTCCCACTTTGGACTCCTTTGAACTGGAAGTGGTGGAGGCTGGGGGAGGTGGATAGGAACTCAACAGTGGCAAAAGAAAAGTTTGCTTGATTACACGAGTCTCTTTATTCTTCCTGTCAAAGCACCTTGTGAGGCCTGGGAATGTGGCTTAGCGGTAGAGTGCTTACCTACCATGCATGAAGCCCTGGATTGGATTCCTCAGCAGCACATACACAGTAAAAGCCTGAGGTGGCGCTGTGGCTCTAGGAGGTAGAGTGCTAGTGTTAAACAAAAGCAAACCAGGGACAGGGCTAAGGCCCTGAGTCCCAATCTCCAGGGCTGGCAACAAACAAACCAATAAACAAATAAAAACACACAAAACCCACAAAAATCCACTGTGTGAGCTGTGGAGGGCTGCATGGCCCACACAGGCATTGGGGGTGGTGTAATGGCGCCTCAAGGGAGACCAGGTGACCCAGAGGCCTCACTGACTCAGCTTGACCCTGGGAGTGGAAGGGATCCAGGGAGAAGATGAGGGTGTGTGAGAGATGACAGGTTCTCTGGAGGCTGAAGATTGGAGGTGGGAGAAGGGAATGGGAATGTGACTGGAGGTGGGGAAACTGAGTCAGGTGGCCTTAGCACTTGCATATGATTGGGCAGTGGTGACAGGCCCAAAGAGGCAGTGACAGCGCAAACAGGAGACCAAGAAAGACAAGGCAAACCTCCTCCTGTTGTCTGTGAAGTATCCTCAGGGTCAGTGGTACCATGGGAGCACCTGTGGTTGCCCCATGCAGCGCACCAGGATAGTGCAAGTTCCTCCCAAAGGCGGAGGCATCCAGATACCCATTGTTGACGTTGTACTTTTGGACTTCACCCCAGGCAACGTGCACACAGGAGTCCCTGTCCTGTGAGTGGCCAGGTCCTTGTTCCTCAGGGGTGGCTGGTTTCCTTGTGTCACAACATTAGGACCTCCTCCCAAGGGTGGACGTATACCACAATTTCCTCCTCCATCTCCCTCTCATCCTCTTCCTCCCATTCCTCCTCCTCCACTCCTCTCCTTGTCCTCCCCCTCCTCTTTCTCCTCATCTCCCCCCTCCTCCTCCTCTGAAGCTCACCTGCAGGTAGGATGACAATGTCTTGTGGGGTACGGTCCAGGGTGTAAATCCTGCAATGCTCACAGGATGTGGAAAGGAGATTGTCCCAGTATCGTGTTCCCGCTGCTTTTTGTTGTTGTGGTTGTTAATGGCGGAGCTTGATCTCAGGGCCTGGGTGCTGCCTCTGAGGTCTTTTTCACTCAAGGCGAGCAGTCTACCATTTGGAGCCACAGCACCACTTGCGGTTTCCTGGTGGGTCACTGGAGAAAAGATTTTCAGCTCCTTTGCTGCCTGGGCTGTCTTTGTACCGCAATCCTCAGATCTCAGCCTCCTGAGTAGTTGGGATGGTAGTTGTGAGCCACTGGTCCCTGTAGGTTTTCTCTCTCGAGGAGTTAGAAGAACTGTCTTACTGTAGAAGTTGTGAAAATGTCATCATCCCCAGGCTCGGCTGAGTTAGGAATGAATGGTGGAAGATGATGGTGTTGAACCTTCTCGAAGGTCTTCGATGGCTTTCCTCCCTCTGCTGTCAATGGCTCTCCATCTGCAGGGCTTTGGAAAGCCAAGTGCAGTGGCCGTGTCCTGCAATGGCCCTGCAGTGAGGAAACAACATCAAAACCTTTTTTTAAAAGATGTGTGTGATTGCCCTCATGGACAATGCCCAGAATTGCCAAAGTCCTGCAGGAGATAAGAGGACTGTGATGGCCAGGCACGTGGCAAGCAAATCAATACAGCGCCACTTCCAGCCTTTTCTGGTTATGCGGTAGTGAGGAATGGAACCTCGGGATTCAGGCATGCAAGGGAATCACTCTACCTCTAAGCCACATAACTCTCCCCCATCAGCACATTTCAGACCCATGTGGTGGAGTCAAGCAAGGATCCTGCCTGCTCTTACCATGGCGGGAATGATCAGGATGGTGACCTAGGGTCCCTTCCAGGTGGCAGGGAGGCCATTTTGACAAACTTCTGAACCCAAATGGGCTCTCCAGGTTGGAAGGGATGGGCTGGACCCGAGCTGGGCAGGGGCAGTGTCTCCCAGCTGGTTTCTGCACCTCCTGCTGACTTGCCTGTAAGTTCTGCAGACTGACGCACGGAAGCATTATTAAGTTCACCTAAGGTGGGGGCCGGCCCTCACTGCCATGTATTTCCTAAGCTCTCCTGGTTGCTTCCTCTGAGTGGAGCTGGCTTGGATGGCAGGCTGGACCTGCAACAGTCAAATACTTTGAGGCAGTGCTGGTGTTGAGGCAGCTTCTCAGGCAGTGGCAGTGGCTGCACAATTTCCTTTCACAGATCCCTGTTCTGAGGCCCAATGTACCAGGGCGGCAGCTCTTGGTAACCAGATCTCCTCCTAGGAGGTTTGGGTGTCCTGGACAGACATAGTAGGCTTTGGCTTGAGACCATGTCTCATGAGTGCAGTGTCCACACTCAAGAGTGTCTGTACTGCTTGCTCATCACTGTTTGCCCGTGCCTATTTTAATCCATCCTGCCTGACTTTTCCAACAAATGACTTTGGTTCCTCCAAGGAGAGTTGATAGGAAGATCTATCTTCTGTGTGCTTCAAGTTAGGTATTTCTCTGTCCGGCCAGAGACCTGAAGTCTTGTCCTATCTGACCAATGGGTGACTTGGAAAATGCAGTCGTTGGATTGCCAGCACCAAATGTCTTTAAGACCAATTTTTTTTTTTAACCTCAAACTGGAAAGAAAGCCATATGAGAAATTAGGGAGAATAATAAGCCACAGAACTTATATAGGGAACAATAAATGAATATCATCCACTGATTAGTACCACAAAGAAAAACTGTTACAGAAAGAGCTGAACGAAGGTAAGAGCAGAGTGATGTTCAGCATTTAATTTTTTACAAATGCACAGATTTGTCCTGGGCTACGGTAGTGCAGTCAGTTTAGCACTCCTGTGTGCAAAAGCATTTTCCTGTCTGAGTGGGGAACCTGATCTTCAGTAACTCCACAACGCCTCACAGTGGACTGTGAAGGCTCATGCCCTATTGGGGTCAAACCTTTAAAAAATACCTGCATGTAACACCAAGAAAGCATGCTCAGAACCTGCAGATATTCATTAAGACCTCTTTATGTGAGTAGTAGGCCCAAAGGGCCAGGTGTCCACAAGACTGCTCTGATTTACTAACACTCCAGCCTTACCCTCCTTTCCTGACCAGATGAATTCATGTGTCTGGAGGCAGACCTCATAACTGTCAATTGGGCCTGGAGCAGACACAGGGGGGCCGGGATTTTTGTTAATTTTTAATTACCCCCCCCCATTTCACAACCCTAGCATTTCACTATCCATTTTAACAAGTGGTTAGTAGGCAAGTGTATATACATTTCTGCCCAGTTACAAAGTAGACAATTATGGCCATTACATAGGCATGCTTACAAACTGTTTTCCCATGACCTCTGTGTGCTAATTACTTTTGAAGGGCGGAGTGCCAGCCAGCGGATCCATACAGGACCCTATCCCATGCTCTCTTGCTCTTTTTTTTTTTTTTTTGCCAGTCCTGGGCCTTGAACTCAGGGCCTGAGCACTGTCCCTGGCTTCTTCCAGCTCAAGGCTAGCACTCTGCCACCTGAGCCACAGCGCCCCTTCTGGCCGTTTTCCATATATGTGGTGCTTGGGAATCGAACTGAGAGCTTCATGTGTAGGAGGCAAGTGCTCTTGCCACTAGGCCATATTCCCAGACCATCCCATGCTCTCTTATCAGCAGTTTCTTCCAACTGCCTCTGAAGGATCCCCTGCAGCCAGGACCAGCTTTGTAGTAGGAGTGTCTTCTACTTACTCAAATAATGCTCCAGCTGGCTTTTTCTTGAGGGGGGGTAGTCCTTGGGCTTGAATTTTGGCCCCTGGGTGCTGCCTGAGCTCTTCTCCTCAAGGGGAGTACTCTTGTCACTTGAGCCACAGCACCACTTCCTATTTTTGAGTGGGTACTGGGAGATAGGGTCTCACAGGGATTTTTTGCTTGGCTGGTTTTGAACTGCAATCCTCAAATTCAGCCTTCTGAATAGGTAGGAGTAGAGGGATGAGCCACGAGGGCCTGCCTGGTTGTCATTTTGCTTGTTGCTAGGATGATGTTTCCCAGTTGGCCACATCCCCCATTAGAGGGGGGAGAACAATTCAAATGAGTATTTGCCCAAAAATCTCCTTTAGTTTCCATTGAAGCAATAAGGAGTGTTGAAACAGCAATGGATTAAACAATGGAGATCATTTTTGGCTTCTTGTAGCACTTCAGGATACTAATTAAGATAGAAACTATTGCAACTAAGTTGAACCTTTGAGATTACAAGGAATAATGCAGGAAACTGGTGCTGTGTTGAAGCCATCTCACATCCTTGGGAAATAGACACTTTAGAGAGCAAAACTATAGTGTTTGAGTTAAAAGGTATTCATTGGAAAGACCTCAACATGAACAAATACTTAAGTGAATATTGGTAGTCTTAATTTCCCCCTTCTCCACTTAAACCATTTAGGAAAATTAGTATTCCCCATTTTTTTTTCCCCCAGAAGAAGCCGTTTTTATCTCCTTGCCAATGTCTTTCTTTACTAACTTCCTTTGCTTTACATTCCTGTTGCTTTATTTATTTACTCTTTTGCCTGTCCCGGGTCTTGAAATCAGGGTTTGGACACTGTCCTTGATTTTCTTTTTGCTCAAGGCTAGCAGTCTACCACATGAGCCCCAGCATCACTTCTAGCCTTTTCTGTTTATTAGGTACTGAGGACTCAAAACCAGGGTTTCACGCAAGCTAAACAATCAATCTGCCATTAAGCCATATTCTCAGCCTTCTTTTGCTTTAATTTGCATTTAAGCTGACTGCAGGGGTCCCTGCGCCCTGGGTGCTCTTCTGACCAGAGGGAGAGGCAAGGAAGTGCGCCCCACTAAGGGTAAGCCCAGAATAGGTAATGAGCCGCTAGTCGCCTGCACGCAGCCCAACCCAACCTTTTGCTGGAGGTTAGATAGTCAGACAACTTGAGAGAAGTTCAAGACCACGCTCTGTTTATTGGTGGGAACCCGATCTTAAATATGGGTAATGGCGACAGGAAGAGGAGGGGTGTAACGTACCTAGCCAGGGGCTAAGATTGGTGGTCGGAGCTGTCAGCCAAGGGCGGAAGGCCATGGGACCTCCCTAAGGGGAGGCCTAAGTCTAGGTCACTACCAGCAGGACCGATCCCAGGTTACATACGGCAGCCATCTTGCTGCATGTGGGCTTAAGGCTGGAAGGCAGGGCCAGAAAGAGCTACCTTTTGGGTTCTGGACCAGAAGGCAGGCAGGGCTAGCCAGGATCCCTCTTCCGTGAGGCAGTGCAACAGTCACACACCTCCAGGGTGTGAACAGGCAGGGCCAGTCAGTGCTCCCCACAGCTGACCATTGGTAAACCTTTAGAAAAGTTAATATTAAAGAAGTGTAATTATCCTTTGAAGAGGTGGTTAATACTCAAATAGTTTCGGTCCACATATTTACTTTTTTCTTGCACTGTGCTGATCTTGTTTAAATTTTTATGAAATACCAGATTATTTTGAACCCATTTACACACACATACACATACACGCATGCACACACACACTTGTGCACAAAGGTCTTAAACTTGTCTTAGGCTTTAAAAATGAATATTGGCAATGAGTATTCTGGAACTTCAGTAACAAGAGATACTTTTTGCCCATAGAACTATAGAATCATGTGGTCAGTGTTAATAAGAAATCTCCTCCTTAAAAACAAATCCTTTTGCCATTCAACAAACAGATAACCAAGACCTCAATGTTTTGGCAAACTTTGGTAGCAAAGCACATGAGCATTTTAATGGACTGTCAATTATTTCTTAGATGGGCCTCAGTCTCCAGTGCCTGGGAAGAGACATTTGCTAGTAAGGCCCATTAGTTTACAAATTATTCTCTGAATACTTTCTGGATGGAGGAGGAGCAAACTTGGTGGAAGAGTGAGGGGTCACGTGAAACTAAACCCTTATGGCCCACCTGTGTCACCCAATTTAAGGGCAGAACTCATTACATACCAAATTCCATACTACCCAGGTTAACTTGGGGGTCAAAGGAGCCTTGGCTTGGCCAGCCAACCACAGGTTGGGTCAGTACTTTTCAGAAACTTTTACCCCATGGTCATCTGAAAATACCAATTTAAATTGATCCTATATACACTGGAGGGGATACAAGTAGAACTTTGGCTCCTCCCCTCATAGGGATGTCTAAAGAATAAAGAACAATGACACAGACAACAAGGATCCATATTACATCCTGGTACTGTTATGCCAAGTCGCGAAACGACCACCAAGAAGGCCACCAAGGCTCAGATGTTCCAAAATGCAAAAGCAAGGCAAGGCTTTATTCAAGCGAGCTGCAACTCAGGCCTTGTTCTACCCACTGACACAGCGGAGGTTAGGAGGAAGCCTTGAGCTGCGAATGAACAAAGTTACAGCCATCAGGTGTTCAAGCAAGACAAAAAACAAAGTTACAGCAATCAGGTGTTCAAGCAAGCGAGATTAGGACATACGTACAAATCTGATTGGCTCAGGGCTCGAGGCATTCTGGGGGCGGTTGGAGTTAAGCATTCCCAGGCGGTTAGAGTTCTTGACCGGCTGGGCCCTAATAAACTTGTCCTGGGTTTGCTCACAGGGCCTGCTTATCTCAGGTTCGTGTGGTAAAGTGGGGCCTGACTTCAAAATGGCTTTAGTCTGGCTCTTCAGCACCAATTCTTAAGAAAACAGAATGAAGTTGCCTCCTTAGCGCAGTAGGCAGCGTGTCAGTCTCATAATCTGAAGAAAACAGAATGAGTAAGTGCAGAATACAAGATAGCAGCCTGTTAGAAGTTACCAACATCAGAGTGGGGGGGGGGGGACCAATGATAGGATTAGTGACTTCCTTACCAAGAGAAGGCAAAGTTGAGCAGCCAATAACCAGGATTTGAATAGGCCCTGGCCTGGCTCCTTGGCCTGGGTGAAATTGATGCAAATGACCTCACACGTAGGGTGGAAGCCATGGTGTCTGTAATGCTAGGAGACATTGATCTTTCTTGGGCCACTTTCAGCTTCCTGAGAGTGAGGGAATGGCATTCCAATTCTCTTTGGCAGACCTCATGGCTCTGCATTTACAGGTTCCCACAGTTGGGTCCTGAATATTGCCATGATCTTGTGGCAGGATCACAGGGAGCTTGAGAGTTCAAGGAGTACTGCAAGTTCCTGGCATAGGCCCGGCAAGTACAGTAACCTATTGTCTACGTCTTCCCTCATGCCTCTAGGGATTCAGACATGCCCACTGCCTGGGAGTGGGACTTCACCTCCATCATCAGGAGGCCAAGATGTCTCTAGTTACACCCGATTGCCTATCATGCACCGTATTGCCAAGCTCGTGGCAGTTAGAGCCAGTATTCTTCTTTCAGGTTAATTCTAGAAGGTGGATAATAGCAAGTTTGGACTTGACTTTCCAAAACCCTGCTGATGGTGAGTCGTTGACAAGAGGAGAGAGGAAAGTGATTGCAGACCTTCTAGAAGGCTCAGCAATGACATCTTCCACCATTCATTCCTAACAAAATTGAACTTGGTTTTTACAGCCTATACAGACAGTTCTAATTAATATATATATATATATATATTTACTAATTTATTGTGAAAGTGATGTATAGAGTGGTTACAGGTTCATAGGTAAGGCCAGTCCTAATTCTTATAAGAAGGAAAAACCAGCTGGGGACTGGCGGCTCACGTCTGTACCTCCAGCTACTCAGTGACTGAAACATAACGCACGCTTTACCTATATACTGAAAACAAGCAAAACCCTGTTGTATTGATTTTATAAGATTTTTACACATAAAATACATATATATACATATATGTATATTTATGCAATTATAAGTATATGATGTATATTTTAGTTCTTAGGGTTTTTTTTTAATTGTTTCTGTTATGTTTGACCAATGTAGCCATTGCATTAAAATGTATCATGTAAGTATAAAAACATCCCATTAAAACCCTCACAAACTAAACATACTAAGGCCAAGCCATACCATTCCTGAGCATCTACCCAAAACAATGCTACGATGGATATTATAAAGGCACCTACACATCCCTGTTCACTGCTGCACTATTCACAATAGCCAAGATAAGAAAATAGCCCAGGTGCCCCAAAGTAGATGAGTGGATCCCAAAAATGTGGTACCTATACACAGTGGAATTTTACATAGCATCTAGAAAGAATAAAGTTATGTCATTTGCAGAGAAAAGGATGGAAGTAGAACAAAGCTTGTTAACTAAAGAAAACCACACTAAGAGACACTAAGGGCTCGTGTTTTGTCCCATATATGGATATTGATCTAAAAAACAGGCTGGGAATGTGGCTTAGTGGTAGAGTGCTTGCCTAGCATGCACAAAGCCCTGGGTTCAATTCCTCAGCATCACATACACAGAAAAAGCCCAAAGGGGCACTGTGGCTCAACTATAAAGCCCTAAGCTTGAGCAAAAAAAAGTCAGGGGCAGTGCTCAGGGCCTGCGTCCCAAGTCCCAAGACTGGCAAAAAAAAGATAAAAAAACAGTAGGACATGATAAAATATACAGGATTTTAGATTTACCCAGTGAGACCAAAAGAGCATACTCTTAGGAGAGAAACATAAAGGCACAACGACTATGTGCTCTTTATATTTAGATAGAATAAAAGAGCCATGGAAATAAGCTTTAGGATATGGAAACAAGAATCTCTTTCAATTTTTTAAATTGAAATTTTATTTGCTGGTTTTTCAATCATCTTTACATTATGGTTGGGGTATTTGTGGGTATCTATGAGAGGGTGGGGGTATAAGGGCTAACCTGAGAACCTGAGTGACTAAATATAAGTTTTAGTGTTAAAATTAAAACAGCTTCTAAACCCTGGTGATGACTCAATGATAGAGGGCTGCACCCCAACCCGTGAGACTTGTTTCTTGTAGTTTGACATTTAAAAATATAGGAAGCCCTTGTTCCCCTCTCTACCTAGGTAGCAACCATGGTAACAGACAGTAAAAGAAATGATCATAGGCATAGACTATAGAAATAACCATAATAGTAGTAGAAATGCCATGATAACTGTTGGGTTGGTTTACTTATCACTGAGTACTGGATTTTTTTAGCCTGCTGACGCTTGCTTAGTGGTAATGGGAAAGCATGGTGGCAATTGTTAAAATAAAGTTGGTACTAGGTCAGCCTGACCGCAAAATTCTGCTTCTGTAAATGGCTTGCTTAACCCATTTGTGACTTGCTCTACCCCCTTGCATTAACCCCCTGCATCAGTGCTACGTGACCACCTGTTGTCAGTTCCTGATATCAAGGCCAGTTCCCGCTATCAAAGCCTACATAGATAACTGAAAGGGTAGATAACAGAAATAGAACAAGACTTGCTTGCTAAGTGCCACCCAATCGAGTATCTACCAAGTTGGAAATACCCTGTCCCTGTTGTAATCACAATAAGAACCCTGCCTATCTGATGATTGGGACTCTCAATCCAGATCCACTGCATCAGTGATGTTTGAGAGTCCAGGCTCGAGCTTGCAATAAAGACTCTCATGCATTTGTATTGGAATCGGCTCCTTGGTGGTCTCTGGAGACCAGAAATCTAGACATAACAGGGGGAAGTGAATAAGTGAAGCAATGGAGATCACTGGATATGGATCAAATGAACTATGTAACTGTGGGTGGAAATGAGAGGGAGTGATGGAGAGAGCTAGGGAAGGCAAGATACGGGATAAGAAATGTACTCATAACCTGACTCATGTTATTGCAAACCCTCTGTACAGGATGTCCATAATAACAATAAAGTTAATAATGCCCTGGATGGAGAAGGGTTAATGCCCACCCCGATGATTGGACTGAAGAAGCAAGAGGAAAATTCAGACCTCCAGATTTGAGTGATGGATTTGTGCTATGATTCCCTCTGGCAGACAGTCCAGTCACTTCTATCGGATGGTGGCACAAGTCTTCGTCTCCAGAGACACAGAGATAAGTCTGGACTTTTTCCCATGGGAAGAGCTCTGCAGGAAGTCCCGCCATCTTCTCCTGGAGGATTTTCTTGAAGGCTTGGGCCTGGGCTGGGGTGAAGTGGTTCTTCCAGTCCCCGGGAACACCTGGAGGCCAGGAAGGAAGGCTGACATCAGAGGGGCCCAGGGCTCTAAGGCTCCATGCCCTGGCATCCCCTCTATCCTCTGCCTGCCCTGGGGGCGAAGCCACTGTCTCCCCCTGGGAGATGGACTCCACAGCAACCTGGCTCTATGTCCAGTGCTCTCCTCTGAAGTTCTTGCCTCTGCCACTAGGGGCGTTGTTTCCTGCCACAGATGTGTGGGGGTTAGGAAAGTCAGGCTGGGTCTCAGAGGATTCCAGTGCCTCAATGTCTGCCTGTGTGCAATAGCATTCTTATGTAATAGAGAACTAAGTGTATGTGTGAGTGTGTGTGAGTGTGCGAGTGTGTGTGTGTTCCCCCACATGTGTGGGGCCGTGGTTGCCTGAACTTATGCATTTTAAACATTGTCTGGGACCACCTGTGGTCTGAGGAGACAAAAACAAAACCTTCAAAGATGATGCTTTGTACAGAGATAAAAATATTCCCTGAGTCATGGGGTTAGAGACAATTATGAACTAGTGACTGAAGTAGGGTGGGGGTTTGCTACAATGAAACGGGGTCCCCCCCAAGGGAGGGGATTCCTGGTTCCCCCAAAGAGTTTACTACACAGTCTCCAGCTACAAGATGACAAAAAGACAGATTTATTGGGGAAGTAAAAAGTGAACAAAAAGTGAACCGACCGACCGACCTTGGTTGCAGCCCAGACCCAGGAGCTGAAACTGCCGACCACGTGAGCAGGGTCAGGGCCCAGACTCGGGAGCTGAGACTGCGTGCACGTGCGCAGCCCAGACTCAGGAGCTGCAACCGACTGCCTGTGTGTGCCTTCCAGCCTGGTTATAAGGCAAACAGCAGAGACAAACTTGCCACACGCAGGTGATCAATGAAGATACAACACTTGCAGAGCATGCTAGGCCGCACGCAGGTGGCCAGTAGAGTTACAGTCTGTCTCATAATATCTATTTGAACTAACATCATTCTAGTTAGAATTGATGCATGGATTTGGCGGGGTTCACATGATGCAGGTGGATATGCCTACTCATAGCAGGTTCCCTTGAACTCCCAGGCCTCAGGTAGTCAATCTACATAACTTATCATAATAAATGGGAGCTTCCCTGAATAGGGTGGGAGAGGGCTTAGTGGAGATGGAGTTGGCTTCTGCTCTAATCTGAGCTGGAGTCAACCTCAAGTCCCTCCACAGTTAATGATGGCACTGGCCAGATCTGACCTCCCTATTACAGTGACGAGGTCCAATCAGCATTGAGCACCTCGAGCCCCATTTCCCAGCACTACAGCCATGATTACTGTGCACACTCAGGTGCCTGGCATGGTGTGCCACATGGGGTCGCCATGGGGGTACAGAAGGGGGCAAGGCTGGGATGGATTTAGGAGGAGCTGAGGACCCACTCAGAGGGAAAAACAGATTCTAAGAGTTGTGGTCAGCAGGTCCTATGGCATCCACTCAACTGTACCTGGCACAGATTCGAGGGTGCTAATTTCGAGGCCTTTCTCTCTTTTCTGTGCTTTTGGCCACTGCACAGAAAATATTCTCTCTACCACCCTCTGATAGACAACAAGAAACTCGAGGGTGGATTCTTTCTGCTATTGGGGACATATTTAACACTACTGTAGAGAAATCTACTATTTTATTCAGGGCTCCAATTCTGGGGCTTGAACTCAGGGCCTAGGCGCTGCCCCTGACTTTCTTCTGTTCAAGGCTGGTGCTCTACCACTTGAGCCACAGCTCCACTTCCAGAATCTACTTAAAAAAAACAACAACAACACAGCCAGAAGTGAGCAGCCAGCCTTCTCTCAGCTGATCCAAGGCCAGGACCCCGAGGTGTAACACCCATTTCCCTTCCTTGGCCTCAGGCACCTCCTTCCCCAGGGTGCTCCCATAGCTTTCCTGATGAGTTTGATGTCAGCTGGAATAATCTCCTCCAGCACATGGCTGAGATTGGACATCTTGTTCTCCTTCATCGCCTGGAAGGAACTGTTCTCTAGGACCAAGTCCAGCTCTGCCGGCTCCAGTACCTTCCCCAGAAACCCTCAGATCTTCTCTATCATGTTCCTCGGTTCCTAAGGCGAGAAAAACAGGGCACCATGGGTATGAAGAAGAGATAACATGGAGCAGGTCTCAAGGGAAGCAAAGGAAAGACAGCAGAAGGAAATGGTAGGAGAAAGGAGGAGTGGAGTGCAGGGGTGGAGTCTTGGCTCAGAGGGTAGAGAGCCAGCCAAAGAGCAAAGCATCAAGTATTGAGTTCAAGACTCTACCTCACCTTTCTCTCCACCCAGCCATCTTGTCAGCTGCTTTGTGTTGGGAGCCCTCCCCCACCCAAGGCAGGAAAATGTTGGACGCCAAGAAGATGGAAAAAGTCTCTGGAGTCGATCAACTCTAGACTCCAGCTTGTTATGAAAAGTGGGAAGTACAGGCTGGGGTACAAACAGATGCTGAAGATGATCAGACAGGGCAAAGGGAAATTGGTCAACCTTGCCAACAACTGCCTAGCCTGAGGAAATCTGAAATAGAGTACTATGCTATGTTGGCCCCAACTGCTGTCCCTCACTACAGTGGCACTGATACTGAACTGGACACAGCATGTGGGAAGGACTACAGCGTATGCACACTGCCTACCACGGATCCAAGTGATCCTGATATCATTAGAAGCATGCCAGAGCCAACAGGAGAAAAGGAAACAGTGCGTAATTTTCCATTAATAAAGCCTGCCAGAGCTGGGTTAAAAGCAAACAAAATACCCCACACAAACAAACAGAAAAGAGAGTCCATCTCAGAACAAAAAACGAAAAAGAAAAGGAAGATAAGTGGAATGCAGGAAGGAATGACACACACCATGACTTAGGAAGTTGAAAGAGGAGGTGGGCTAGAGACTGGGGGAGGGAAGTGGGGGATGGGTGGTGAGAAGGGGAGATGGCAGCAGGGGTAAGGGGACCACAATGAGGGGTCTTGTGTGTAACGTCATTCATTACCTTTCTCATCTCCTCATAACTGAGGATCAGCACGTTTTCCTTTTCCTGCAGGGACACCCAGCCTCAGACGTGATCAAACCATGCTCCGTACGGCACTGCAGGGGGAACAGCAGAGCAGAATGAATAGACCCCACCATTCCCCATCTGCCCTGGCACTGATCACGTTCATCTCTGTCAACTTCACTAGAGTGTAACTGAGAAATGAATCCTGGTCCTGTTTATGACTTGTTGAAATACCTGCCAAGTATGCTATGGCAAATCAGTGTAATTATTCCTTATGCCCTTCTATCACACCATTTCCTCCTGGCCAGCTGGTAAGGTGGATTTCTGCAGTGAGGAGAGGTGAGGTAGAAGGCATCATGGCGATGGGAACCAGAGAGAGCACTGTGGTACCTGGACCTGGCTTCCCAAACAACCTTTTTGTTTTGTTTTTGGAGCAACTTTGTCCCCATCTGAGGTGGGTGAGCCCCTCCCCCAAAGCAACACCAACTCCCCTGACTGGGACAAGGATCCCAGCAGGTCCTCACATAACTCAAGCCTAGTGCCTTCCATGCCAAGTTGCCCCAAATCCACAATTTCCACAACTGAGCGTAAGTCCAAGTGCAAGGTCAAAGCATTGACACTTGGCACACGAGGTGCCTCCCCAGCCCTGCCCAAGACACCAAGCAGGTCAGTCTGCAGGGGCACTGGCTTGGTTTATTCTACTTGAAAACACTGTAAGACTTTGTTAAATTCTATTCAATATCTGATTTTGGCAGATCACTCTTTGTAGATAAGAGTCAAACTGATGAGTGTGTGTGTGTGTGTGTGTGTGTGTGTGTGTGTGTGTGTGTGTGTGTGTGACTTTTGGGCTTGAAGCCAAGCCCTGGGCATTCTCATTGAATTCTTATGCTCAAGGCTGAAGATCTGCCACTTGGGCCACACCTTCACTTCTGGCATCTTGATTACTTGGAGATGAGAATCTCACAGGTTTCCCTGCCTGGGTTGGCTTCCAAATGTGATCCTTAGATCTCAGCCTCCTGAGTAGCTGAGATCACAGGCAAGAGCCAGCCACCTGTACCAGGCTATAGTCTTGATTAGTAAGAGATGTTAGGTGAGGGGAGAAACCATTCAAGCACCTCTACTGAAGCTAATGTCACAGGGCCTGGACTACCCAAGAATGAGGTAAATAAAGCACAGATGTGCGCCCCCCGCCCCTCCCCCTTCATACCAAGTCAGGCTGTGGAACCCTGACATAACCATAGAGAAATGAGAGAATTACAAAAGTTCTGCCTCACTAGAAACATGGAGGTCTCAACTTCAAGTGAGCAACTCTGAAATGGACAGCAAAACAGAATTTTTAAAAGTAGTGGTCATGTGGAATTTTGTTGTCTGGGAAGCCAGTGAGCAGCTTACCCTTTCCCAGCCTGCAAGCTCCAGGGGCTCAATCACCCCAGGAAACTTCTGTCATGGGGCAAGAGTGAGTGAAGGGTGTGTTTTTGGTGTTATGTTTAGCAAATGTGAATTCTAAGATGAGGCACATTGAACTCACAGATGGTGAAATTTAAAGATAAAACCTGGCGTGGGCAGAGGGTTACACAAGGCGTTGGAAGATGTTGACATTCTTGTCTGCTCACTTCACAGCCCACTCACCATGTCCTTGCATGAACCACTCAAAATATTGCTCCAGTGACTCTGTTTCCTTAGCCAGCTTTGTTAAACCCCAGAAATAATAACCAGATATGAGAACATCATTAGGATTTCTGATGACATAGATCACCTGAGAGGGAGAATCAAACAAACAAAAATCAAAACACATTTCATCTCACATTTCTGATGTTGATCTCTGCTCAGATCAATTCTATAACATTTCCCTCAAACATCAAAGTGTTGATGGGTCTCCTGGTTGTGCATCTGTTCTTCAAATACATTTCTGAGTTCCTCTAACTGAATTACCTGGCCAGGAATAAAACGATGGAAGGACAATGCATTGCCTAAATGCATCTGGGATATTAATCTACACAGCACAGGAGAGCAGATGCTGGTTATCATTTGCTGGCCACAGATTTATAAGTTGTTGTGGAATAATCACTGAAGGGGCTGAGCAGTGGTGGCTCATGCCTGGAATTCCAGCTCCTCAGGAGGCTGAGATCGAGGATGGACCAGGTCAGCATAGGCAAAAGAGATCACAGGACTCTTCAATTACCTGAAAACCACAGTGCACTTGTGCACAGGGGACAGAGCAAATGTAGGTAGGGCTTGCACAGGGCTAGTGAGGGCTGGGCAGGGGAAGCGGGACCTCTCCCTGGAGGACAAATGCTCTGGGTCTATTCTGGCTGGGAAGACCCGGGTGTTTATTCACGGAACCTGCATTCAGAGTCAGGGTACAAGCACCAGGTCACATGACACTGAAAAAAACACAATCTCATTTCTCTCTCTCTCTCTCTCTCTCTCTCTCTCTGTCTCTCTCTTCCAGTCTTAGTGCTTGAACTCAGGGCCTGGGTTTTGACATGAGTTTTTGTGTCCAAGTCTGCCACTCTACCAGTTGAGCCATAGCTCCACTTCCAGCTATTTTGGTGGTTCACTGGAGATGAGACCTTGGCGGCCTTTCCTGTGTGGGCTGGCTTCCCACCTGCATCCTCAGATCTCAGCCTCCTGTTTAGCTGGGATGACAGGCATGAGCCATGGGTATTGGCTTAAAATACAGTTTTGTTCATGTTTTAGTGCATCCAGCTCATCTGTCAGGGATTATCTGGCATGATCCACACCACGCACTCTGGTTTGTTCTGAGGACCCTCTCACCTCATGAAGGAGAGTTTCAAGCCCCACTGTGACAACAGAAGGAGAATGTCAGATCTCCTGGCTATATAAGGTTTTAAGATTAAAAGGCATTGCTGAAATATTTATTTATTTATTTATTTATTTTTGCCAGTCCTGGGGACTGGAAATCCTGGCCTAGGCCCTGTCCCTGAGCTTTCCTTTTGCTCAAGGCTAGCACTCTACCACTTAAGCCCAGCGCCTCTTTTGGCTTTTTGTGTTTTTGTGGTACTGAGGAATGGAACCCAGGGCTTCATGCATGCTAGGCCACATTCCCAGCCCTGGAATAGTTATTGAGCACTGTATACTGACCTTGGCCTTGGAGGTAAAGAAAGATTTGGAGAAGAGGTGGATGGGGAGGTGAGAGGTGAGGAGGCGGGGGCCCTCCTTCCTTTTTATGGTTAATTGGTATCCACGTTCAGTCTCTATCCAAGGAGCGTGGTCAAATAAGACCTCAGATTGGATCTACTTGGGATCCCCCTTAGTGTGAATCAGACAGAGAACCTCAATCATCCAGTGGGTTCCTGGGGATAGAGAGAAAAGCAAAGGCCACCCATTTCTATCTGAATATACAGTACACACACACACACCCATAATAAAATATACACACCATACATCGTAATGATAGTAACGTCAGTACCGTTCAATCCGGTGGGGATAAGTAATGTTAAGTTCATATCAATCATAGCTCACTCAAAGCTACTATCTTGCCATTTTATAAGTCTATACTGTTCACAACAAATGAATATTGATTTGCTTGCCACCAGGATTGACCTCCACAGTCTTTTTATCCCCTCTAGGACTTCGGGGCAGTTCTGGGCTTTGTGTGTTAGTGCACACAATTATTATTATTATTTTTTACTATGGCCTTGTCTCATGTGCTTCAAATGACAAAATGTCCTGAAATTGGTGGTGCATGGGTCAGAGTTGTCTGCATTTTCAACACTGAGTAATATTCCATTTTGATCTCTTAATGTATTTTGAATTATGTGTTCATTTCTCTGTGGACATTTGGGTTTAATCCACCTCTCAGCCGGCCTTGAAATCACTTCTGTGTATCCCTGCCTCTGAATTTCCAGAACATTTCAGTTGTAGTATATCCTCTGTGCTTGCCTCCACTCCCAGTGGTCACTCACACAGGACTCCCTGCATTCTGGGACTGGCCGGCCAGTTCCTTCCATTTACTGGAAACTTTCCAGTTGCCAGCCACTGCCCATGAATTTGAAATAATGTCTCTACTGCAAGTAACCTCCACGCCACCCTTTACGTTGTAATATACGATGGAGGCTCCTTAAATCTTTTATTTATTTAATTTTTTGGTTCGAGTCCTGGGGCTTGGGCACAGTCACTGAGCTTTAGGTCTCACGGTTAGCAATCTACCATGTGGGCCCCAGTCCTTCAGCAATGAGTGACTGCACTATCCTTCCTGGAAAGTGGGAGGGAGTGGGGGGCACAGGCCTGTCCTGTCCCATGCAGTAGGCGCCCTGTGTGCTCACCTGATTTGGGGTAGGTCACCGTGAGGATGTCCTCATCCTTCAGCACCAACGTCTCATGAGCTGCTTTTATGACTTCAGGGTTGAAACCCACGGCGGGGAACGGAAGGCCCACATACTACACGTAGTCCTGTGCCATGGCAGAGTCCCTGCGTGCCTGGCTGCTGTTCCCAGATCCCTGGCACCGCCACTGGGGAGGTGGTGGCAGAGTCTGGGTTGTCGTCCTGGGTGGTGAAGCCAATCGTTAACTTCGTTCATTTTTTTGTGAAACAAATTTGATGATAAAGACAAACAGTGTGATTTCTATTGGGCAACTGTGGGGCTGATCTGTGCTCATCTGGTATTGGTTTCACGGTAGGGAATTTGAACTACAAGAGAAAATCGAAGGTGAAACGTCAGAGGTCTGACTTTTCTTAAAAAATTTAAGACTAAAAACTGTCTTTGAATCCATGCTGTAGTGTCTCACACCGTATTCCCAGGTACTCTGGAGGGTGAGATCTAAGGATCGAGGTCTGATCCCAGCCCAGTGAGGAAAGGTCAGAAGACCTTTATCTCCAGTCAACCAACACAACAGCCAGAAGTGAATCTGCTGCTCAAGTGATGGGTTGCCTGCCTCGACCACAGAAAAACAGGAGCAGCTCCCAGGACCCCCAATACCCAAGTTGGATCAGGAAGTGGGAGGAGATGGGGGAGGGCTTCCTTCCTGTCTACTAATAATTTATATCCATTTACAGTCTCAATCCATGCGGAGCCAGTCAAATGAGGTCCCTGATTGGATCCACTTGGGTTCCCCCTTGGTGTGAATCAGACAGAGAACCTCAATCAACCAGTGGGTTTCTGGGGACAGAGAGAAAAGCAAAGACCACCCATTTCTATCTGAATATATCCATGCATACAAACAAATATATATTATAATGGTACAATCTATATACCATAAACTTAATGATACAAATTTTGTCAAGTATAACATCTGGTGGGGATAAGTAGTGTTAAGTTTATTTCAATCACATCTCACCCAATGCTAGTATTTTGACATCTTATAAAGGTACTGTCCACAACAGCTGAATATTGATTTGCTTGCCACCTGACTTGGCCACCACAATCCTCTTATCTCCTCTAGGACTTTGGAAGTTCTGGGTCTTGTATGTGAGAGCAATCAGAATATATTTTTTTTCTCACTGCAGCCTTGTCTCATGTCCTGAAAGCGGTGGAGCATGGGTCTGAGCTGTCCGCATTTTCAACACTGAGTTTTATTCAATTTTGTTCTCTTAAACTGTTTTGGATTGCACAGTCATTTCTCTGTGGATATTTGGTTTTAATCTACCTCTCAGTTCTTCCTGAAATCCCTTCAATGTATTTCTTGTATTCCAGGACTGGCCCGTCAGTTCCTTCTATTTATTAGAAGCTTTCCAGTTGCCAACTGCAATGATTCTTCAATTTCAAATCATCCTTTTTCTCCAAGCAACCTCAAAGCCATTCTTTTCATTTTAATATAGGATGGAGGATCCACAAAAACATCTCTCTCTCTCTCTCTCTCTATCTGTATATTTTTGTGCCAGTCCTGGAGCTTGAAGTCAGGGCTTTTGTGCTCTAGGCTGGCGCTCTACCATTTGGGCCCAGTTTTCCAATACTGAGCTACTACACCATCCCCAAGTGGAAAGCAGGAAGGAGTTGGAACACAGGCCTGGCCTGGCCCATGCAGTAAGTACCCTGACAGTTCACCTGATTTGGGGTAGGTCACCATGATGACATCCTCATCCTTCAGGACCAACTTCCCATGTGCTGCTTTTGTGACTTCAGGGTTGTAACCCACGGCAGGGAAAGGAAGGCCGTCATGCCATACATAGTCCTGTGTCATGGCGGAGCCCTGAGTGCCTGGATGTTGGTTGCAGGCCACTGGCACTGCCACTGGGGAGGTGGTGGCAGCGTGTGGGTTGTCATCCTGGGTGGCGAAGCCAATCATTAACTTTTCCCATTTCATTATGAAACTAATTTGATGATAAAGAAAAACACAGGGTCATTTATATTGGGCAACTGTGAAATTGCTCAAGGGTGATCTGTCCTCATCTGATATTAGTTTCATGGCAGGGAATCTGAACAAGAGGAAATAGAAGAATATAGGCTTGGGGCTGGGAATGTGGCTTAGTGGTAGAGTGCTTGCCTTGCATGCACGAAGCCCTGGGTTCGATTCCTCAGCACCACATACACAGAAAAAGCTTGACGTGAAGTGGTAGAGTGCTATCCTTGATAAAAATGAAGCCAGGGACAGGGCTCAGGCCCTGAGTCCAAGCCTCAGGACTGGCACAAAAAACAGAAGAAGGAAATAGGCTTGAGGGCTGGTTTTTCTTAATTAAAGAGAAATAAATTACAAATCCTTTATATTGAGAATAAGTGTACATATCACAAAAATTTCAAAGAATGAGGGGGTACTTCTTGCTCAATGACTTAAGTCTGATTCACTAACATTACCCAAATCATTGCCAAGAGCATTGCACACATTTATTTTCTGATTTTCCCTGTTTTCCCAGGATCTTACTCCTGTCCTGGATCTTAGCCTTGAGCTACCATGTCATGGATCTCTGTGTTTCTGCAGGCTCCTGGGGGACAGGGAGAGTTTCTCAGATTTCCTTTCTTTGTCCTGACCTATATAATCCTTGATACTTAGGAGGCAGGAAGTCTGTGAGAATCTTATCTCCAATTAAATAGCAGAAAACCAGAAGTGGCACCATGGCTGAAAGAGGGAGACCACTAGTCTTGAGGAAAGGGAACTCAAGAACAGTATCTAGGCCCTGAGTTCAAGCCTCACAACTGAGAAAAACAAAACAAAACACACCGAATAATGTCTAGCAGAGAAAGTTTTCCCTACAACTTAATCGATGTCATTCAAAGTGTAAAACAAATGTCACCCTGAACGAAAGTGGCACTCTAGAAATGGGCAATGGTATATTAGGTCATGGAGAACCATGGGACATTTTGGGAGATGTTTTCTCAGTCACTAGGGGGCTTTGAATGACTTTGACCTTAAGAAACAGCTATAAACAGGGTGCCGGTTCTTCTGCCTATAATCCTAGCTACTCAGTGAGCTGAGGTCTGAAGATCGCTGTTTGAGGCCAGTTGGAGCAACGAAGTCTGTGAGACTTTTCTCTAAGTAAGCATCTGAAAGTCGCTGTGGCTCAAGTGGGAGAGCAGCAAGTAGCCTTGATCACAAACATTCAGGGACAGTGCGCAGGCCCTGAGTTCAAGCCCCAGGACTGGCACAAAAAATAATAATAAAGTAAGGGGATTGGGGATGATTGAAAGAGACATGACATGGGATGTCGTGAGGGGACAAAGTTATCCCTCACTCACAGAGATACATTCCAGGGTATTGCCCTCCATCCGGCACCCCGTGATTCTAGGCATTTATCAGGGCTAACCTTATGGTTTGAGGCTGCTGCAAGGTGCAAAGCAGTGGCCATGCTGCCCCTCAGCCTTGGGGGTCAAGGTGGAGGAAATATTGCAGGCTGTGTACTTGCTTTGGTGATTTTGGTAGAAACCTATCCTGCATGGCCAGAGGCGGAGAAGACTCTCCTGGGTTTCCCAGGCCTGGACACTGTCCCTGAGATTCTTTTGCTCAAGGCTCATGCTCTACAACCGGAGGCACAGCACCATGTCCCGTGTTCTACCTGGCTGGTCTGGATGTCCAAGGTCTGTGGCCCTACTCCCTCCTGCTCTCCTTGTGGGGTTCATATAGTAGCTCATTATTGAAGACCTGTGGCTAATGTGGTAGAGCACTAGCCCAGAGGAGGAAACCCAAATATTCACAGAGAAATAGTTGCACAATCCTAAACAGGTTAAGAGATCAAAATGGAGTATCACTCAATGTTGACAAGGCAGACAAAAAAGACCCATGTGAAGCACATGAGGCCAGCCTGACCTTACAAAAGCAAAAAAAAAACAACAACAAAAATATCCTAAAAGAAGTCATGTGTGATTTATCTCACATACTATGCCCAGAATTGCTAAAGTCCTAGAGGAGCTATGAGGATTGTGGTGGCCAAGGCAAGTGACAAGCAAATCAAAGTTCTTTTTGTTCCAAGAACGCATTGGTTGATTGAGGGTCCCTCTCTGATCCAATCCAAGGGGGATTCCACGTGGATCAAATCTGTGGCTGTAATGCCCAGATTTTAAGGCCCCCAAAGACAACCATTAGAGTCCAGAGTCAAAGCCAAACCGCAAGGGTCGTTTATTACGAGTTCGCACCCGGTCCCCCGTGCACTCATTGTCAGTGACGGTGAGAGGCCCTGAGCACAATTCCAGCACAGCTTTTATAGACAAGTACAAGGAAGATGAGGGAAGATGAGGAAGACCCCCGGTTACAAGTACATGATTGGTTGACATTTGCCCTAGTTTACTGGTCACCTCAGGATTGGCCTGGGTCTTCCCGCCAAAGCAAGGGTCAGATGGCAGTCAGATGGCCTTAACCCTGGGGGTGGGCCTCCAGGAGTGGTCACGTAGCCACATTCCTGGAGCCAGGTGGTTCCTATCTCCTTTGTCCAGGTCCAGGCTGGGGTCTGAGAGCTGACACTTAGTTATGTCCAACCTTGAGTGGGCTCCGGGCGTGGACAATTAATCACATCCCGGCGCCAGATAATGCCCAGAGTCAGGTAGTACAGAGTTCACAGAAGGGGTGTGTGTGTGTGGGGGGGGGCGTGTGGTTACAGAGTAGCTATCCACTTCCCCATGGGTTAGCAGCAAAGGTACAGAAGCAAAATAGCAGTTAGGGGCATAATGGTCACAATTTTATTCTCTACGCTCTTCATGGCCACATTTATCACTCCCCATGGATTGAGGTTGAAAATGGATACAAATTAATAGTGGACAGGAAGGAAGGTTCCCCCCAACTTCTCTATTCCACTCTTGTCCAAGTCTTTCTTCACTTCCAAGGCCAAGATCAGTTGGCAGTGGTCAATAACAATTTGGACAATACCATTTTAAACCTAAAAACATAGGTAGCCAGGAGATCTGGCATTCTCCTTCTGCAGTTTATAGTGCACCCTGAACACTCATTTATGTGGTGAGTGTTAGGTTTTTAAAGTAGGTAGCCGGTAAAGGAGAACGCCATGTAGTATTCAGGCAGGAAAGAAAGTTTATTATGGAACTGCTGGCCTGTGGCCAAGATGATCCATGGCCAGAGAGAAGGGAGAGAGAGAGGGAAGAAGAAGAGAGGGGAGAGCAGTGAGAACAGGGAGAGCAGGGAGAGAAGGGAGAGAAGGGAGAGAAAGGAGAGCAAGGAGAGGAACCCCCACCCGGCCCTGCTTTATATCTAGGGCAGGGGCATGGGGTGTGGCCAGGTGGATTAGGATGTGACCTCAGGGAAAGGGGAGGTAACTGCCTCCAGGTCTGCAGGTTACCCAGGTAACTGGGTGGAGACTTAATGAGGTGGGGGCATCTGCATGTAGCCCTCAAGGAGAGGACCTAACAGTGAGGGTCCTCAAACAAAATCAGAGTCAAAGATGTGGACCATAGTCAAATAATCCTGGACAGGTGAACTAGATGCAGTATAAAACTAACCACTCTATTTTATTTTTATTATTTTTATTTATTTATTAATTGAACACAAACTTTTTGACAAGATGTTGTGCAAAAAGGGTACAGTTACATAGTAGGGCAGTGTGTACATTTCTTGTGATATCTTACGTCCTGTTTTTCTATCTCTTCTCTAGGTCAGGTAGACATATATACCATATATAATGTATCAAGAACATATACAGTAGCCACGTGGCCACGCCCAAGAAAGTTCGCCTAGGGCTTTAAATGTAATGTCGATATTAGACCATATGTCGACAGTAGTCTTATATGAACGTACATACCTAGCTTTTGAGCTACTGTATTCCCCTGAGAGGTCAATTTTTGACCTTTATATGTTGAGTAATTGTTTGGTTTTAGTTACATACTGTTGGGTCGCTGACCCAATCCTGTGGGGAATACTATTTGACAAGCAGTTTTTGGTTTCATAGACTTGGTCTCTACTGTATCTCCGTCTCCCTTTGTTAACAGTCATATATCAGGGAGATCATGCCCCTTTGTTTTCTGTGTTCTAGGCTTGTCTCGCTCAACATTATTTGTTCGAGTTCTGACCATTTCCCTGCGAATAACAATATTTCACCATTCCTAATCGCTATGTAGTATTCCATTGTGTATAAGTACCATATTTTTTGGATCCATTCATCTGTGGAGGGGCATCTGGGTTGTTTCCATATTTTGGCTATTGCGAATTGTGCCACGATAAACATGGAAGTACAAATGTCTTTTTTGATATCTTGGGGTTTGCTGTTTAGGATAGATGCCTAGGAGTGGTATGGCTGGGTCATAGGGTAGGTCTATATTGAGCTTTTTGAGAAACCTCCATGCTGGTCTCCAAAGTGGTTGTACACTCCCACCAACAATGGAGAAGGGTTCCTCTTTCCCCGCACCCCCTCCAGCATTTGTTATTGCCTGAGTTCAGAGTATAGGCCATTCTAACTGGGGTGAGGTGGTATCTCAGGGTTGTTTTTATTTGCATTTCCTTTACTAGCAGGGATATTGAGCATTTCCTCATGTGTTTCTTTGCCATTTTTATCTCTTCTCTTGTGAAGTCTCTCTTTAGCTCCTTTGCCCATTTCCTAATAGGTTTATTGGGCTTGGAGGGGCTTAGTTTTTTGAGTTCTCTGTAGATGACAGATATCAGGCCTTTGTCTGTTGCTGTGCTGGTAAATATCCTTTCCCATATGGTTGGCTGTCTTTCTATTTTGGTGGCTATGCCCTTAGCTGTGCAGAAACTTTTTAATTTGTAGTAGTCCCATTTGTCGAGTCTTTCCCCTATTTGTTGTGCCCCTGGGACTCTATTCAGGAAGTTCCTTCCTGTGCCTATAAGTTCTAGCGTCTTTCCTACTCTGTCCTTCAGTAGTTTCAAGGATTCAGGTCTGCTATTGAGGTCCTTGATCCATTTTGAGTTGATCTTGGTGCATGGTGATAGGCTTGGGTCTACTTTGAGTTTTCTGCATATGGCTGCCCAGTTCTCCCAGCACCAGTAGTTGATGAGGCTATGTTTATTCCATTGTATGTCTTTAGCTCCTTTGTCGAATATCAGTTGGCTGTAAGAGTGCGGTTTTATTTCTGGCTCTTCAATTCTAATCCATTGGTCTTCTGATCTGTTTTTATACCAATACCATGCTGTTTTTGTTATGATGGCCTTGTAGTAGAGCTTGAAGTCTGGTATTGTGATAGCTCCTGCACTGCTTTTTTTGCCTAGATTTGCTTTGGCTATTCTAGGTTTTTTGCTGTTCCATATGAATTTATGGATTGGTTTCTCTATTTCAGTGAAGAATGTGGCTGGGATTTTGATAGGTATTGCATTGAATTTGTATAACAATTTGGGCAATATGGCCATTTTCACTATATTGATTCTGCCTACCCATGAGCATGGGAGGTCTTTCCATCTCCTTGTGTCTTCTTTGATTTCCCTTATTACATTTTTATAATTTTCATTAAATAGGTCCGTCACGTCCTTGGTTAGGTTGATCCCTAGGTACTTTATTTTTTTTTGGCTACTGTAAATGGAATTGTTTCCATAATTTCCTTTTCTGCTTGTATATTGCTGGTGTACAGAAAAGCTGCTGACTTTTGTGGATTGATTTTGTATCCTGCTACTTTGCCAAATTGGTTTATTAGGTGTAGGAGTTTGGGTACTGAGTGTTTTGGGTCCTTGAGATATAAGATCATGTCGTCTGCGAATAGGGATAACTTGATTTCTTCCTTGCCGATGTGGATCCCTTTGATGTCCTCCTCTTGCCTTATTGTGGTAGAGTGCTCGTCTAGCATGCATGAAGCCCTGGGTTCAATCCTCAGCACCACATATAAAGAAAAAGCCAGAGGTGGTGTTATGACTCAAATGAAGCTCAGGGATAGCACACAGTCCCTGAGTTCAAACCCCTGGCCTGGTAAAAAGAAAAGAAAAGACAAATGAGTTGAGGACACTTGGCAGTGATTTTGGGGGGATATTAGTGAATTGGACTGAAGGTGTTGAGCCAGAATTCAAGCCCTTTCTTTTAGCAAGTGTTGTGAGATCTACACCTATCCTCAAAACAAAGGATTTGTAAATTAAAGACAAAAACAAAAACTTGCCCTCAAGCCTGCTTCCTTCTATTTCCTCTTGTAGTTTGGTACCCTGCTATGAACTGAAAATCAGATGAGCACAGAAGGCCCTGGAACCATTTCCTAGTTGCTTAATAGGCATTTTTATTTCTTCATCTCAAAATGACGTTTTGCTCCCGTTGTAATCTAATCATTGAATGATTTGTTCTTTGCCTGTACAGCTCTAAGCTCTTTGTACATTCTGAACAATTGCCCCTCCTCTCCTGAAGAGGAGTTTCTCCCATTCTGAAAATTGGTTTTGTTGTTTTCTTGTTTTTGTGTTGGTGAGCAGAAACTTTTTAATTTTATGCAGTCATATTTGTTCATTTGTTCTATTTCTTCTTGGCTGAGTCTTTGGAGTCCTAGGTAGAAAATTATCATCAAATTATTAAAGTATCCAGACATTTCCTGTGATTCTTTTATGAAATTGAAGGTTTGGGACTGCAATGAAATCCTGTCTTTCTGCTAGGTCTGTGTTTCAAAGGTTTGATGTCTTCATCATGGCCCAATGGTTTTGCTTTTTATGTTTCATTTGCATTTTTTTCTATTTCCTGTTTCTTCATTGCTATTTCTAAGGCAACTAGGGCTCCCTGATCCCAAAGCCCTAGTTTTCTGTCTTGTTTGATGCTCTCTACAAAATCATTTTCCTCAGGGTTTTTAGGGATGGACAACACCAAATCCACTATTGAAACTCACTGATATTCTGGTAAAGTTCTTGCCTGGCCTGGTGTTGATGGCTCAGGCCTGAAATCCCAGCTATGAGATCTGAGGATCATGGTTCAAAGTCCTACAGGCAGGAAAACTGTGAGACTCTTACTGCAATTCACCAACAAAAAACCAGAAGCAGAGCTGGGACACGCATGTCAAAGCACCAGCCTTGGGGAGAAAAACTCAGAGATAGCACCCACGCCCAAGGCTGGCACACTGATCTGCACACCCAAACTTAAGGGGTACAGAGATACATGTGACCACACACCAAGCTGCACACATGTGCACACACATATAGGCACACACCCTTACACACTCACATGTGTACACACATGTGGACTCATGCACACACATACACACACACAGAGTTCTTGGCAATTCATCCTTCTGAGCTCCAGTCTCCATGACAGTTGCATGGCAAGGAGTCGGTGGGCTGGGCCCTTTGTGCTCTGGGCCTCCTCTGATCTCTATTTCTCCATGGCCTCCAGGCATCACAGGGGACTGGAAGAACCACTTCACCATAGCCCAGGCAGAAGCCTTTCAGAAAACATTCCAGGAGAAGATGGCGGGATTTCCTGCGGAGCTGTTCCAATGGGATTAAGTTCAGACTTATCTCTGTATCTGTGGAGATGAAGATTTGTGACCCCTTGGGGTCAGGGCATAAGTCTTTCATTGATCCTGGTGGTTAGAATTTTCATGTGCATTTGATACCTTGTCTGATAAAATCACTATGACACCATTTTTCCATTTCTAACATCCCAGGTATTAACAAATCTTACCAAGCCAGGCACCGATGGCTCACGCCTTTCATTCAAGCTACTTATGAGGTTGAGAAATGAGGATCCAGACTAGAAGCCAACCAGTCAGGAAAGTCTTTGAGACAGTTATCTCCAATGAATCAGCAAAAAAGCTCTGGGCAGGGCTAAGTGGTACAGCAGTAGCACTGAACAAAAAAAATTCAGACACAGTACCCAGATCCTGAGTTTAACACACACACACACACACACACACACACACACACACACACACACACACCCCTCCAGGCCTCTGAAAATTGTTTTTCCCTCTGAATAGGTCCTCAGCTCCCCCCAAATCCGTCCCATCCTTGCCCCCTTCTGCACCCCCATGGCGACCCCTTGCGGCACACTGTGCCCGGTACCTGAGTGTGCACAGTGATAGTGGCAGCAGTGCTGGGTAATGGGGCTCGAGGTGCTCAATGCTGATTGGACCTCGTCACCAGTTCATAATTGGCTCTAACCCTGTGATGGAAGGGATATTTTTATCTTTGTAGAGAGCATCATCTCTGATGCAAACCCACGAGAGTCTTTATTGCAAGCTTGAGCCTGGACTCTCAACCAACACCAACCCAGCAGATCTGGATTGAGAGCCCTGATTCTCAGATAGCCAGGGTTTTTATTTTGATTACAACAGGGGAGGGTATTTCCAACTTGGCAGATATTTGATTGGATGGCATTTAGCAAGCAAGTCTTGTCCTATTTCTATTGGCTATCTACCCTTTCAGTTATGTATTTGGCTTTGATAAGGGGAACTGTCCTCGATATCAGGAAGTGACAACAGGTGGTCACATGTCGGGATCTGGACGATCCCTTCCTCCCCAATTTCCCGGGGAGAAATGGTTGAACTCCAAAAACTATGAGAGAGCACTTGGCCTTATTTCCCCAACCGCGGGAAATGAAGGTGTACCCTCGTGGACTTGCGCTAAGTTGAGGAAAGGTTGCTGAAGCCTCCCCTCCCCCCGGTCCCCTCACATGTTACCAGGAGCGGGGGGGGGGGGGGGGCACCAGGGAAACGTCGAGATGGTGGAATGCGTCTCAGCCCCCAGAGGGTGGGCCAGAGAAATTTATTACGATGACAAAGGCGGTAGGGGAAGGACTTGGGGTGACTGACTGATTGGCTGACTGGGCTGCCCCTTAAGTGATGTCATGGGATTTCCTTTATGGGCTGGACAACCCTATCATGGTGGCACGCACGTGTTCGCCTCCCGAGGGGCGGGGGGCTTCTTTTCCGGTTGAGGCTGGAAGGTGGGAGGGGCTCCCTCCCACACCGTCCCAGGGCTGGGGGAAGGGCAGCATCTTGCTCTTGGCGCCCTTCCTCCATCAAGGCCAAAACAGTCCCCAACAGTCACATAGCACTGAAGCAGGGGGACAATGCACGGGGTAGAAAAAGTGACACATGGGTTAAGCAAGCTGTTTACAGAAGCAGAATTTTGCGGTCAGGCTGACCTAGTACCATGTTTATTTTAACAATTGCCACCATTCTTTCCCAAGCTTGAGCAGGCTAAAACAATCCAGTACTCAATCGTAAGTAAACCAACCCAACAGTGACCACGGCATTTTTCCTACTATTATGGGCATTTCTATACTCTATGACTATGATCATTTTTTATTTTTTTTTACTGTTTGATGCCATGGTTGCTACCTAGGTACAGAGGGGAACAAGGGATTCCTATATTTTTAAATATCAAACTATAAGAAACTAGTCTCACGGGTCGGGGTGCAGCCCTTTAGTATGGAGTCATCACCAGGGTTTAGAAACTGTTATAATTTTAACACTAAAACTTATATTTAGGTACTCCAGTTTTCAGGTCAGCCCTAACACTTCCTCCAGACCTGTGTCCATGGGACCAAGTCTAGATGTGTCCCTGTGTCTATGGCAACAAAGACTTGTGCGCTGGAGGTCAGGACATAAACCTGTCACTTCAATCCCATGGGTCAAATTTTCATGCTCCTCATTTGATCACTTTCCTGATACAAATCACCACGGAAGGAATTTTCCAACTGCACCATCCAGCTATTAACAATTCTTAAAGCCAGGAGCCAGTGGCTCATGCATGTCATCCCAGCTATTCAGAAGTCTGATATATGAGGGTCAAGGTTTGAAGATAACCCAGGGAAGAAAGTCCAAAACACTTAGGAACAATTCACCACCACCAGCAAACCAGAAGTAGTGTTCTGTCCATTTCCCTGTGAATGTTATATTGGTGAGCTTTATATGATTCTATATTTTACCATCTCCTTTTTCACATAATTCAAATATGAATGAGTGACCTTCTCCTTTCCTTCTGTCTCCAGGAACCAACTGGATGATTGAGATTCTGAGTCTCATTCTCAGCAAGGGGGATCCGGAGTGGATCTGCTCTGTGCCCATCTGGGAAAGATCCCCATGGATTGAGACTGAACTAGGATCCAAAAAAATAAGAGACATGAAGGAGGACCCCCGCCTGCTCTCCTCCCACCTCCCTTCCAACTCTTCCCCAAGTCTTTCTTCACTTCCAAGGCCAAAGTAAGTGAAATCTTGTGGTTGTAGTTCAAAACCAGCCCAAGCATTAAAGGCCTTGAGATTCTTGTCCCCTCGCAACCACCAAAGGGCTGGAAGTGGAGTGTGGCTCAAAGTGGCAGAGTCCTAGCCTTCAACAAAACAAAATCAGGGACAGTGCCCACACTTGTAGTTCAACCCCAATGACTGACAAAAAGAAATTAAAATAAAAGAAAACGTGAAGAAATAAGCCAGGCAACAGTGGCTCATACCTGTCACCCTAGTTACATAAGAGGGTGAGGTCTAAAGAACATAGTTCAAAGGCAACCTTGGCAGAAAAGTCTGAGAGACTCCACTGAACAAATATCACACTGCAAGTGGAGCTGGGAATCAAGGGGTACAGCACTGATTTGAGTGAAACAAGCTCATGGATGTTCCCAGGCCATGAGTTCAAGCCCGAGGACTGTTATGCACACACACACACACACACACACACACACACACACACACACACACACCCCACAATTAGTCTTCTAAGTTAGACATTGAGCAGATTGTTGATCTTTCCATATACTTCCCATCGTGTATGACTTGGCTGAAGAGAGGTCAAGGCCTCACATGTAGGAAAGATGGTAATGATTTTTGTTTTTGCTGCTTTGTCCCTTTAAGGTGATCTATGTCCTCAGAAATCCAAAGGATGCCCTTGTGTCTGGATATTATTTCTATAGTCAATCAAAGATCATGAAGAATGCAGAGTCCCTGCAGCAGTTTTATGAATGGTTCATCCAAGGCAATGGTGAGTCGGTTGTGAAGTGAGGCTCATATAAACATCTTGGGGGAGGGGTGCTAGGCCTGGGGCTTGAACACTGGGTCCGGACACTTTCTCTTTTCTTCCACTCGAGGGTTTGGCTCTACCATATTAGCCATACCACCATTTCCATCCTTTTAGGGAGCTAAGAGTGTCCTGGTACTATTCTTTCTGAGATGACTTGGAATCATGAACCACATTGCAGCCTTCTGAGTAGCCTGATTGGCGGGAATGAGTCACTTATGCCATATATATATATCTTACATGTGTATATGAAATATATGTAACTTACATAATATATCATATATATTATACTACATATATATGCCAAATATAAATAGTATATATATGCTCTATGTTATATACTATATAATGTATTTGTATAGCTATAATATATAAGTATATACAAATATAAAATTCATACAGAATTTATATAAATATATCATGCATATAATAAGTACTATATAATATAACCTATAGGATATAATTTATAGGATGTAGTGTAAATAATTTACTTTTCATATGTATAATATTTAATACTTGTTCATAAGTATATATCCATATATATGAAATAAATTATATATAAACACTAAATGATATATACATATATATAATTCACCTATATGTATGTGTGTATGTATATGGCCGGTATAGGGGCTTGATCACTGGATGTAGGCACTACTTCTGAGCTTTTGTTGCTCAAGGTGAGCCCTCTAACCCTTCAGCTACCCAACACTTCTAGCATTTTTTAGTAGTTTTTTGGAGATGAGAGTCTCATGGAATTTCCTGCCCCGGCTGGCTTGGAACCAAGATCCTCAGATCTCAGCCTCCTAAGGAGCTAAGATTACAGGCTTGAGCCACCAGCACCTGGCCTGTGATACTTTAACCTGTGGATATGCATACGATTTTTGTCACATATGCCTGGAGGAAGCTGATGTGGAAAAGGGGACAAGGGTAGAAAACATAGACCCCACTTAGTCATCCAACAGTGCATTTTTTTTATGCCTTATCGTCCCAACTTGCAGTGTCACGTGGGTCTTGGTTTGCACACATCCTGGGCTGGATGTCTATGCGAGAGAGGGAGAATGTGCTGGTGCTCAGTTACGAGGCCCTCAAGAAGGTAACCATCCATTTTCCACGTACCCCACTGCACCACTGCCCCCTAACCCTGACTAACATCCATTCTCATAGACCTCACTCCACCTGTCATATTTCACAATCCTTGCCATTCAGGCGGCTGAGATTTGAAGACCCAGGTTCAAAGCCAGCTGGGGCAGTAAAGTCCATAGGAGTCCTCTCTCCTACTAACCGCCAAAGTGCCAGGGTGGAACTCAAGTGGAAGAGTGCAAGCCTTGAGCACAAAGGCTCAGGGACAGCACCCTGAGTTCAATCATGTAACTGACACACTCACCCCCTCACAGACATACAGAGACATTAAAGAAATCTGTCTTGTTCAGAAATTAGCTGTGAGTCATCATAGTACCTGTTGTATTGGTCTTCTTGATAATTGTCAAATTCTCACTTGAGAATTGTCCAAATGCCATTCTCTGCTTCTGGTACACCTCCAAGCTCTGTGCTCTGGTTGTGCTGCAACTAATCACAAAATGACATCCAGGTGCTCAGTGCTTGGACTAAATCCTTCTGGTCCTTGTTCTTTCCCCCCTCCATCCCTTCCTACCTCCCTGCACCAAGCTCAGCCTCTGTCACATGAGTGAGTCTGTCATTGCCCTTGGCTGCCTGTCCCTTCTTGTGCTGCCTCTACTACTCCCTCCTTCTGAGGGCCGCTGTGTGTTCTCCTTCCCCTGCGTTTTCTGCATTTTCTTACAGGACACGAGGAGCACTGTGAAGAGGACCTGCCAGTTCCTGGGGTGTTGGGCTCTGGCTATACCTTTAAGGGGCAGTCCCGAGAGGCCTGCCTCTTCTCCCGCCCTGGGGCTGTGTGGCTGTTAGCCACTTCTACCCCCTTCCGGGTCCAGAACCGGAAGAGGTAGCAAGCCAGCCCCGCCTTCTGCCTTGGCCATGTGTGTGTCAAAATGGCGCCAGGCCAGGCCCAAGGGCCGGTCCTATGGGAAGTGATGACTGCCCATAGAGGAAGTTCTGTGACATCACTGTGATGGGCAGCTTATCAGCCTGTCGCCAGTATGCAGTTAGTCCCTCCCCTTCCTGCCGCCATTACTGTTATATAAATCCCTCCCCTGAGTAAAACGGGTGGAAGTTCCAGAAGCTCACCCGGAGATGCCTGTGTGAATCCCATGTTGTTCTTTAAGTGTGCGAGGGGTGTCTCGTGACTACACACCACCAAGGTTTGCACATTGGGCCGCACTCCAGCTTTCCGCCTGGTGGGATGGGGCGGGATATGCGCAAGGGTGAAAGGGGTCCCGACACTGGGGAAGAAGTTGGAACCTCAAGAGCTGGACTTGGTCCTGGAGAACAGCTCCAGGCCATGAAGGAAAACAAGAAGTCTAATTACAGCATGGCAAACAGGAATTACTTCCGTGCTGGCATTGAGATGATAAGGAGAGGTGTATAACTGCTGTGGCCTAAACATCTATTAGCAACCAGGAAGGGAATTCTTGACAGATCCATGCCTCATGAATATGGTTTTATAATTTTTCTTCCTGTCAGTTGTTGAGCTTGAAATTGGGGTCTGGGCACTTGCCCAGAGCTTTTACTCTCAAAGTTAGCACTCCACCACTTGAGCCACAGCCCCACATTGGTTTCTGGTGGATCACTGGTGATAAGGGTCTCATGGACCTTCCTTTCAGGGGTGGCTTTGAATCTCCATCTTCAGATGACAGCAGCTTGAGTAGCTATTACTACAGGTGAGAGGTGTCAGCACTAGGCTGACATTTTCATGTGTTCTTAGTTCTGGAGCTTGAACACGAGCCTAGACTCTGTTTCTGAGCTTTTTATTTTTAAATTTTTACTCATAGCTGGTGCTCTAGCCCTTCCAACACAACTCCTCCTTTGGCTTTTTGTTGCCTCATTATAGATCAGAGTTTCATGAACTTTCCTGCCATGAGGTAACTTCAAACTTTCATCCTCCAACCTCAGCCATTAGAGTAGCCAGGCTCCCTGCTGTGGGCCACCAGCTCCTGGCAGGCTTTATGTATGCATTAGACACTGTGATTTCTTCATCTCAGAATGGCTTTTTCATTCCATTGCCTATCTTGTCATTGAAAGGTTTCTCCTTTGGCTGCACAGCTCTCAGCTCTTTGCACATTCAGAATAATCGCCCTGCATTTTCTGAAGGGCAGGTGAAGATTCTCTCCTGATCCACAATTGTTTTTATTTTGTTGTTGGTTTGGGTTTTAGTTTGGCCTCAAAAGACTTTTTAGGATTTTACAGTTATATTTATCATTTGTTCTATTTTTTTTTTTTTTTGGCTGAGGCTTAGAGTCCAGGCAGAAAATGATCACCTATGTCTCTATTATCTGCAGATTTCCCTGTGGTTCCTGTGTGAATTGAAGGTTTCAGGATTGCATTGAAATCCCATCTTTATGCTAAGCCTATTTTCCCTAGTTTGGGTATCCTCATCATTGTTCAGTCTTTCTTGCTTTTATTTTTTTCTTATTCCACATTAATTCTTTCTACTTTCCTGTTTCTTCATTGCCTGTTCTAATGAACCTCCAGAGTCCACCAACCCTGGTATTCTGTCTTCAGTTTGATACTCTCTGTCAATGGATTACCTCAGAGTTTTAAGGCTGAACAGCCACCAACTTCATAATTGAATTCACTGAAATTCTGATAAAGATCTTTGCTGGCTTGGCCTTTGTTGTTCCTACCTCAAACCCTGTCACTCAGGAACTTGCCATCTGAAGACCATGTTTCAAAACCAGCCCAGGCAGGAAAAGTCTGTGAGAATCTTATATCTCTACTATTAACCAGTGAAACACCACAAGTGGAGCTGTGACTCAAGTGGCAGAGCACCAGTCCAGGTCAACTTGTTGCACACACACACATATACACATACATTCACAAGCACACACGTGCACACACACTGCTAGATCATTCCTCCCTCTGAGCACCAGTGTCCATGGCTTGGCCATTCCAGGGAGAAGCTCCCTGACCCTTCCTGCCCTGGCTGATCTCTCTGTTTCTCCATGACCTCCAGGCATGGTGGAGGGCTGGAAGAACCACCTCACCATAGCCCAGGCTGAAGCCTTCGACAAAATATTCCGGGAGAAGTTGGCAGGATTTCCTCTGGAGCTGCTTCCATGTGACTAAGGTACAGACTTACCTCTATGTCTGTGGGGACAAAGGCTGGTGCCCCCTGAGGTCAGGGCATATCTGTCACTTGATTCTGTTGGTTAGAATGTTCATGGTGTACATTTGATCCCTTGCCTGATAAGTATCTCTATGGGCCCACTCTTCCATTTATAGCATCCCAGATGTTATCAAATCTTGTAAAGCCAGGAGCCAGTGACTCATGCTTAACATCCTATCAGATCTGATGGTCCATGTTCACAGCCAATAAAGACAGGAGAGTCAGTGAGACTTTTATCTCCAATAAATCGGCAAACCAAGTGGAAGTTGACCTGTGGCTCAAGTAGTAGACTGCCAGCTTTTGCTAAATAAGCTAACTCCAGCCCCTATTTCCAGAGATTAAGCCCCAGAACTCTCCCTCTCTGTCACAAATGCACACACACACACACACACACACTCCATCCTAGTAATCAGTGATGTCTCAGCCTTTGGTGTTTCTCCACCATGCTCAGGTTAGGGCAAATAAAGGAAGTCTCACAAAGTCTTCCTGCTCCCAGGAACTTGAGGGGACATGGAGATCAATAACATGGAAGATCATAGCTGAGCTCCCTGAGCAGAGAGAAATCATGAATGAAACAGGAAATCAGAAGAAAAATGCATTAAGGGCTCTTGCCAATGATTTTTGGGTGATATGAGTGGATTGAACATAGGGCCTTGACCCAGAAGTCCAACCCCTCTTTCTGGTATTCTTGTGACATCAACACCTATTGTCAAAATTAAGTACTTGAAAAAAAATTAATGGAACTTGGTCTCCAGGTTATTTCCTCAACAGATAATCACATGTACACAGATCATTGTTTAAATGATTTCACAGTTGCCAAATAAAAAAATCTCTGGTGAAAATCACACTCTATTGTGTTTTTAATCATATTATTTCCACAACAAGATGATAAAGCTGGGCTGGGAACATGGCTTAGTGGCAAGAGTGCTTGCCTCGTATACATGAAGCCCTGGTTCGGTTCCCCAGTACCACATATATAGAAAACAGCCAGAAGGGGCGCTGTGGCTCAAGTGGTAGAGTGCTATCCTTGAGCAAAGAGAAGCCAGGGACAGTGCTCAGGCCCCTGAGCTCAAGGCCGAGGACTGGAAAAAAAAAAAAAAACATGATAAAGCTGGCAGCACACTTGATAATTTATTCCTTAGCACAAAGATTACATTAGTCACAATTATAGTCAAAAAGTAAATTGATTTAAAAAAATTTAACCCTATTTTAGAGCTTTTTAAAATGCTTATTATATCCTAAGGGCCAGTTTCAGAAATACTAATTACATTACCCATGTCACCATCGGGCTTTCCATGTCAGAAGGAGGCAAGGCTGGAGCAGCTTTAGAGGAGCAGAGGACCCACACGGGGGGGGGGGGGGAAACCTGAGATTCTCAGAGGCCTGGGCATCGAGTCCTGTGGCATCAGCTCTGCTGTTTCTGCCACAGAATTCAGGTTGCTAATTTCCAGGGCCTTTCTCTCTTTTCTGTCCTTATGGTCACCACACAGACAATACATTCTCTCTACCAGCCTGTGCTAGATAAAAAGGCATATGAAGGTAGATTATTTGAGCTCTGAGGGACCAATTTACCACTTCTGTAGAGAAATCTGTTATTTTATTCTTGTACCAGTTTTGGGGCTTGAACTTAGGGCCTAGGCACTGCCCCTGAGTTTCTTCTGCTCAAGGCTGGTGCTCTGCCCCTTGAGCCACAGCTAGACCTCCAGAAATTACTTCTTTTTTTTTTTTTTTTACACAAGCCAGAAGTGAGCAGCCAGCCTTCTCTTGGCTGATCCAAGTCCAGGACCCCGAGGTGTAGCACCCATTTCCCTTCCTTGGCCTCAGGCACCTCCTTCACCAGGGTGCTCCCATACTTTTCCTGATGAGTTTGATGTCAGCTGGAATAAGCTCCTCCGGTACATGGCTGAGATTGGACATCTTGTTCTCCTTCATCACCTGGAAGGAACTTTTCTCTAGGACCAAGTCCAGCTCTGCCGGCTCCAGTACCTTCCCCTGAAACCCACGGTTCTTCTCTATCGTGTTCCTCGGTTCCTAGGGCAAGAAAAACAGGGGGCCATGGGTATGAAGAGGGGCTAACATGGAGCAGGTCTCAAGGGACCAAAGTGAAGACAGCAAAAGGAAATGGCAGGAGAAAGGATGAGTGGAGTGTGGGTTGGAGTCTTGGCTCAGTGGGTAGAGCACGAGCCAAAAAGCAAATCATCAGGTGCTGATTTCAAGACTCCATCGCCAAACAAAAATAAAAAAAGAAAGAAAGGAGGATGAGTGGAATGTAGGAAGGAATGACAGACAATATGATGGAGACATTTATCAGGGAAGGTGAGGTGGGGACTGGATGCTGGGGGGGATGTAATTGGGGGAGGAGTGGTAAGAAGGAGAAGAAGGGGAGATGGCAGGATTGACGGGGACACTGGAGAGGGGTGTAAAATCATTCATTACCTTTTTTATAACCTCATAACTGAGGATCAGCACGTTCTCCTTTTCCTGCAGGGACACCAGCCTCGGACGTGATCAAACCACGATGGGCAAGGCACTGCAGGGGGAACAGCAGGGCAGAATAAATAGACCCCACCATTCCACATCTCCCTGGATAAAAATTCAGGGACCATTCTCAGGCCCTGGCTTAAAGCCTAGAAGTGGAACAACAAAAACAAATCATCAGTTTTACTGTGATCTACAAAGTGCGATTTGCCAAAACCAGATCTTGAATAGAATTACACTATGTCTTCCAGTGTTTTCAAGTAGAATAAAGCAAAGCAGCGCCCCTGCAGACTGACCTGGTTGGTGCCATGGGCAGGGGTGGGGAGGCTTCTCATGTGCCCAGTGTATACTCTTTGACCTTGCACTTGGACTTCCGCTCATTTGTGGAAATCATGGATTTGGGGTCAACTTGGCATGGAAGGGGCTCAGTGGGAGCTTGAGAGGGCCCTCGGTGCTTGTTGTCCCAGTCAGGGGTGTTGGTGCTGCCTCAGATGGAGCAAAGGTTGCTAGAGAAAGGAAGGAAGGAAGCAAGATTGTTTGGTAAGCCATGTCTTGGCTCCACGGTGCTCTTGCTGGTTCCCGTTGCCATGATGCCTTCCACGTCACCTCTCCTCATGGCAGAAATCCATTTTACCATCTTGCCTGTAGGAAATGGTGTGGTGCGATGTATGGAATAGGTTAAGTACACTGATTTGCCATTGCACCCTTGGCATGTATAGCAGTAAAGGTTAGGCTATAAATCGGGATAGGATTTAGTTCTCAGTGACACCCTGGTGGAGCTGACAGAGACCAACGTGATCAGGGCAGATGGGGAATGGTGGAGACTTTTTTTTTTCTCTAATTACTATTGTGTTTTCCTTTTCAATACTTTTTTTTTTTTTGCCAGTCCTGGGCCTTGGACTCAGGGCCTGAGCACTGTCCCTGGCTTCTTCCCGCTCAAGGCTAGCACTCTGCCACTTGAGCCACAGCGCTGCTTCTGGCCGTTTTCTGTATATGTGGTGCTGGGGAATCGAACTTAGGGCCTCGTGTATCCGAGGCAGGCACTCTTGCCGCTAGGCTATATCCCCAGCCCCTTTTCAAAACTTTTAAAGATTCCACATAATAGACAAAGACTTTTCTGATAGTGTGTTAATTTCTCTGGAGACAACCATATATAATCATTTAAAATGACATGTACATATATGAGATAGAAGTTTCTGCAGCCTATAAAAGCCCCTTTTGGGGAATACAAGCAGTGTGCTGACAATTAACTTTAAAATAATTGGTTTCCTTACTAAACACGAAGCTCTTTGCTTGGAACTATCATCTGTGCAGGCAAAGAGCTCGGGTCAGGTGAACCCTGAACATTCCCAGTGCAGCCCCTGCAGTGACTGCAGGCAAATCTAGGCCTCTAGAAAGGCCCTCTACCCTCCATCACCTCCTTACATCACTTCTTATTCCTAAGCCAGAGAAAGAGAACAGTCTTCCGAAGATGAGAGGAAGAGACAGATATTTCTATGAGTACTTTCTGGGGCATTTCATGCACACATCTCACTAATTCCAAGAAATCATGACTACAATTTCTTCCACTGCTCCTTTCATCACAAAAAAGGAGGAAGCCACTTCTTTCCAACTCATTTTTGGTGCCTGGAACAACCAAATATTCCCCTGAAAGACATGCAATAATGCCATTTAGTAGAGGAAAGAATAAGGAAAAAGCAAAATGTTCTCCTTTCATTAGACTTAAAAGAAAAAAACCCACCAATGTGCTTTACTCCATACTCAAATATCAGACACGTGCACAACATACTGCAAAACTAATACAATGTGGTTAAACACAATGCTCAGATATTAAACTTTCAAACACGTAAAAATCATCTTCTGAAAGATCAATGGGCTTTCTACTGTAGCTGCCGTTGTGCAGCTTTATGAGTTTTCCTTTCAATGTCTGCCACTGCTCTTGATACTTGTTAGGAAGTTTTTTATTTTTATTTTCTTTATTTATTTATTACATTTCTTTTTTTAATTTCAAACTGATGTACAGAGAGGTTACAGTTTCATACATTAGGCATTGGATGCATTTTTTTTTTTACTGTTTGTTACCTCCTCCCTCATTCCCTCCTCCCCCATCCCCCACTTCTTAGGAAGTTTGATGGAATATAATGGCGTCTCGATAGTTGGAGGCCTAGATTTTTCCAGTGCCCATCTTCAGAATCCATCATCAGAGGACTGCTCAGAATCTTCATCCTTTCCTTCTGGATTATAGTTCTGCATTTTAATATTAAATCTTTCAGCTCATTTTTGTGCTGCGAGTTTCGCTTGCATCTCCTCATAACTCTGTTTCTGAAGAGCCAAAGGCTCCTCCATGGAGAGCAGTTGAGTCATTCCTCTGCGATGGCAACATGTTGGTTTCCAATTCATGTGGCAGGGGCACAGGGTTTGGGACTCGCATTTCTAGCACTTCCTTGTAATGAGGCTTCTTAGGAGTCCCACTGGGAAGGTCTGTTGAGTTCTCAGCACTCAGGTTTTCTTCTGAATGGAGTTCACCCTGATCTGCAAGTGTAATTCTTTTTAAACTGTCAGTAAGCAAGTTGTCAAGGCTGAAGGGAATGTCTTGTCCATCTGCAGCAGAGTGGTGGGGGAGATAGACCCAGATGAGGAAGGTCCCTTGGCTCTGCGGCTGGAAACTGGGCCCTTGCTCACTGTGTGCCCAGCCTCGGGAGGGCTTCATTGCCTTTGTGAGCAGAATGCACATGGTTCTGCTTTGGGGGCAGGGTGCACAAGTCCCTGATTTTCTGAACTAGTTTCAGATAACTTGATGTTCTCCACGGGGGAACAGCCAGGAAGTGGTGATGAAGTATCAAGTATTTGGTCAGAATTCAGGACTTTATCCATGTCCACATCACCTGCAATCACTTTTTGCCTTCGCATATAGTCTATAAACGAATAGGATGAAGCAGGTCACCTTTTCCTCTAACCTCTCCACGTTCTGCAATGGCAGCTCTCAGTTGGGCAAAGGTGCGAAAGATCTTGTTACCCTCGTCGGGCAATCTGCAAATGAATTTTTCATTTTGCTAAAGGCTCTCCTAGCCCCTCTACATCTCCCACAGGTAAACCCCGCAGCCCCAAGTCCTTGGGAGCTGGGGGCTCAGAGCCCCCCGGCAGTCAGGACCTTCTGCCGGAGCTGAGGTTGGGGAAGTGGTGGCAGGCAGTCCACTTCCTCTGCAGGCCCCACATCAGAGGCTGAGTGTCCACGAGGGACAAGGAGAACAGGCACCCCACCCCACCACCGCCTTCCTCACCACTCTGCCACCCCTTCATTTCACCACCCCTCCTCCAGTGTCCACCCCCTGCCTGTCTCCTTCCCACCTTCTCTGTCACATTTCTCCATCCTGTGTGTCATTCCTTCCTGCATTCCACTCATCCTCCTTTTCTTTGTTTCTTTTTTTGTCTTGAGATGGAGACTCACACTTGGTTTCTGATGCTTTGCTCCTTGGCTGGTGCACTAACCACTGAGCCATACCTCCATCCGGGCACTCCACTCTTCCTTTCACTGCCACATGCTTCGGCTGCCTGCCCATCCCCTTTTGTGCCCTCCTCTTGAGACCCACTCCCTGTTGTCTCCTTCTCTTACCTGTGGCCCTGTTTTTCTCACATTAGGACAGGAGAAGCATGACAGAGAAGATCTGCCAGTTCCTGAGGAAGTTGCTAGAACCTGGAGAGCTGGACGTGGTCCTGGGGAACAGTTCTTTCCAGGCAGGGAAGGAGAACAAGGTGTCCAATCTCAGTCATATGCCAGAGCTGATTATTCCCACCAAAGTCAAAATCACAAGCACAAGCATGGAAATACCTACTGGAAGGAGGTAAGGAGAGGGAAATCGGGTCCAGGAACTGCAGGCTGATAGCCATGGATCAGCCAAGAGCAAGATGGCTGTTCACCTCGAACTTGGGTTTAAAAAAAATAGTAGACTGGTAGTGGAGCTGTGGCTCAAGTGGTAGAGCACCGCCCTGGAGCAATAGCAGCTCAAGGGACAGCACCCAGGACAGGCATAAACAGTAAAATAATAGATTTCTCTACAGAAGTGATAAATAGCTCCCTAACCGCAGAAAGAATCCACCCTGGATGTCTTTTCTTCAATCAGTGGGTGGCAGAGAGAATGTATTGCCTGTGCAGTGGCCAAAGGACAGAGAAGAGAGAGAGGCCATGGAATTAGCAATCAGAATTCTGGGTCAGAGACAGAAGAGCTGATGCCACAGGACCCGGTGCCCAGGCCTGTAAGAACCTCAGGTTTTCCCTCGGTGGGGGTCTGGGTCTTTGGCTCCAAGAGGAGCTGCCCTCCCGGCCTTGCCCCTTCCTGCACATCCCATGACGACTCCATGAGGCACAGAGAGCCGGGCGCCATGAGCTGTCATGGTGATGGCGACAGCAGCTCTGTGAACGGGGCTGGTGGTACTGCATGCTGCCTGGACGCCTCAGTAGTGCAGAATCAATCCTCATACCATGACAGAGGTATGTGTTTTTATATTCGTGGACATCATTGTCACCGAGCGCATTTTTATCCTCTGATAAGGGTGGGCCGAGATATGGATTTAAAAGGTTAATTCTAACATAATATGTAACATAAGATGTGATAGTAATTAAAAATTTAAAAGAGAAGGTAACAAACAGAACAAGAAATGTATCTAATGCCTAACATATGAAACTGTAACCTCTCTATACATCACCTTGACAATTAATAAGCAAAAAATTAAAAGGAAATCATTCCAGCTGGATGCTTATTGCTCATGCCTGTAATTCTAGCTACTAAGAAGGCTGAGAACTGAAGATCACGGTGCAGAGCTGCCTGGCAGAAAGTTTCTAAGACTTTTATCTCCAGTGAACCAGCAAAGAAACCCCAAACCAAAATCCAAAACCAAACATGAAGTGGAGCTGGGGTTGAAGTGGTGGAGCCTCCCCCCTTAAGCAGAAAATTACTCATAACCAGTACCTAGGTCCTGAGTTCAAGACCCCATACTGACCCCACGCACACATACATGTCCACACGTATCCATGAACACATGTATACATACACGTGCCCAGGCACACGCATATACAATACACATTTACCTACTGCATACACACATGCGTGCACACGCATAACTTTCTGTCATATAAGATCTCTATGGTGCCCACTGGAACACTGAGTGGACTGGAATCCTGAGAGCCCAGCCCACGTGTCCTGATCCCCACACACCGGGGGCAGGAATGGTGCCCAGGGTGGCAGAGGGCAGACTGTCAGAGAAGAGCACTGGGTGTGGGGCATGGTCACTGTGGAGTCCATCTCCCAGGAGAGATGGTGGCTTCACCCCAGGGCAGGCACTGTACTCAAACTTGTAGTTGAGTTTCCATGCCAGGAACTGAAAATCAGGTGAGCACAGATGGCCTTTTGAACGATTGCACAAATGCTCAATAAAAATCCCCAGGGACAATCACAGTTGTTGTTTTTTCTTTATTTTGAAATTAGCTTTACCTGAAATCAAAAGTTAATGATTGGCTTCACCACGTAGGAGATAGCACAGACTCTGCCTCCACCACCTCAGTGGCTGGGAAACAAGTGCTGGGCAGGAGGGCTCTACCATGGCACAGGACTACATGTGGTATGATGGAATTCCCTTTCCTGCTGTAGATTGCAAACCTGAAACATTAAAAGCAGCCCACGAGAAGTTCGTGGTGAAGGATGAGGACATCATGTTGGTGGCCTACCCCAAATCAGGTGAGCATTCGGGGCTGGGGTCTGGAGCAATGGCAGGGCCTGTCTTCCCCAATCCCAACTGCTTCCCACCTGCTCCACACTGTGGAACTGTGGCCTCCGGGGCAGAGCCCCAGCCTTGAACACAAACTCTCAGGGATGGCGCCCAGGCCCTGGTCAAGCTCCAGGGCTGGGGGCTCAATTTTTTTGTGTTTTAGAGGTGCTTCAAGGTATACTAAAATGAGAAGGATGACACTGAGGTTACTTGGAGAAGAGGAATGATTTCAAATAGCAGTATCATTTGGGCCATGGTTGGGAAGTGGAAGTTTGGGGAGTGCAGGGGATCAAGTGTGAAGGGGCGTTGGGTGGGGGAGCAGGCACCAAGGACGCACTGCAAGTGCAATGTGCTGAACTGCACACCCCAGGAGACACACTGAAATGATGTCAGGAACTGCCACCAGGTGGACTACACCCAAAATCCACAGAGAAATGGCTGCCTAATCCAAAACAGACTGAGAGATCAAGATGGAATAATAGTACTCAGTGTTGAAAATGCAGACAACTCAGAGAGCTATGCTCTTGTTATTTTCCCGGCATTTTGCTATTTGAAGCACCTGAGACAAGCCTGCAGTGACAACAAGACATTGTGTGCAACGGCACCCACATGCGTGGCCCAGATTTGCCAAGTCCTAGAGGAGATAAGAGGCTGGTGGGAGGCAGGGGAAGCGGCTCACAATCCAATATTTAGGTGTTGTTGGCAGTGAAGAGTTATCAGATATCAAAACACTGGCATTGGTGAGCTATGATTGAAATAAACTCAACACTGCTTACCCCCACCAGATTGTATGCTCCACAGAGTTTCTATCAGTAAGGCGGAAGGCATGTATATTTTACCATAATGGGGTGTTTGTGTGTGTGTGGAGAGATTAGACACATATATAATATTGTATTATATACTCAGATAGAAATCAGTGACCTTTGCTTTTCTCTCTGTCCCCAGGAACCCATTGGTTGATTGAGATTCTCTGTCTGATTCACACCAAGGGGGATCCCAAGTGGGTGCGATCTGTGAACACATATAATCGCTCCCCATGGATAGAGACTGAAAGTGGAAACACAACAATAGTGAACAGGAAGGAGGGCCCCCCCCTCATCTCCTCCCACCTCCCTATCCAACTCTTCCCCAAGTCTTTCTTCACCTCCAAGGCCAAGGTCAGTACACAGTGCTCAATAACTATTCCATCAATGCCTTATGAAAGTGTATGTAGGCAGGAGAGCTGGCATTCTCCTTCTGTAGTCACAGTGGGGCCTGAGGCTCTCCTTCATGAGGAGAGGGTCCTCAACCAAACCAGTGTCAAGGATGGGGCTCATGGCCACATAATCCCTGACAGATGAACTGGATGCACTAAAGCAGGAAGAAAACTGTACTTAGGTCTGGGAATGTGGCCTAGTGGTAGAGTGCTTGCCTAGCCTGCATGAAGGCCTGGGTTCCATTCCTCAGGGCCACATATACTGAAAAAGCCAGAAGTGGTGCTGTGGCTCAAGGAGTAGAATGTTAGCCTTCAGCTAAAAGAAGCCAAGGACAGCTCAGGACCTGAGCTCAAGCCCCAGGACTCCCAAAAAATCCCGATTGTATCTTAAGCCAATACCCATGGCTCATGCCTGTCATCCCCACTAAATAGGAGACTGAGATCTGAGGATCAAGGCCAGCACAGGCAGCAAAGGCCAAGAGACTCTTATCTCCAATAAACCCCAGAAAACAAACAACCCACAGGTGATATGTGTCTCCAGTGGTAGAGGACTAGCCTGAGCACAGAAACAGGGGACAGCCTGAGCCCTGAGTTCAAGCTCCCAGACTGGCAAACAAAGAAAGTGAAAAGAATAAAATGAGATTGCATTGTTTCAGTGTCATGGGACCTGGCACCTGGTGCAGTGATTAAACCCCTGGTGCTCAGGGTAGATCAGCCCTGGGGCCTTTCTCCTCCAGAGAGCCATCCTGGTTTCAGGTCCAACACAGCAGGCCCATGGGAAACCCTTCCCCAGTGCCATCCTACCTAGAGTGCACCTGGACATCACAGAAATGGGATCCTTTGCTGTGAACTCTGTTGCTGTGTTATTTCATCTCCCACACTCAGTGGTCTTCTTTTTGTTTTCTTTTCTTGCTTTGTTTTTTGCCATTCCTGGGGTTTGAACTCAGGCCTAGGTGCTGTCCCTGAGCTTCTGTACTCAAAGCTGTCACTCCTGCACGTTAAGCCAGAACTCCACTTCTGCTTTTCAGGTAGTTTATTGGAGATAGGCATTTCATGGGCTCTTTTGCCTGGGCTAACTTCAACCTTGGGTCCTCAGATCTCAGCCTCCAGAGGAGCTGGGATTACAGGCATGAGCCACCAACGCCCAGCAGCGTCAGTTAATTTTACTCTGAGTCATAAATCCGTGGCCAGCAAATGCTAAGCAACATCTGCTCTCCTGTGCTCTGTCGATTAATATCAGAGATCCTTCTAGGCCTTGCATTGACTTTCCATTGCTTTACTCCTGGCACAGTGATTTTATTTAGAAACCCTGAAAATGATTTGACAAACTAATGCACAACCAAAAGACCCCCAGGTATCTTGATGTCTGGGAGACATTTTCTAGAACTTCTCTGACCACCAGGAATGTGAGCAATTAGGGGAATGATGTTTGTTTAATTCTCTCCTTTCTCTCTTTCAGTTGATCTATGTCATCAGAAATCCTAAGGATGTTCTTATATCTGGTTATTATTTCTGGAGTTCTACAAATCTGGTTAAGAAGCCAGAGTCGCTGGAACAATATTTTGAATGGTTCTTGCGAGGACACGGTGAGTGCGTAGCATCTTTCAGTGCCTTCTGTGACCCCTCGCTCCAGGTTTTATTGTTAAATCTCACCATCTGTGAGTCCAGGTTTGCTCCCCCTAGAATTCACCTTTGCTAAAGGCAACACCACACTTTGCCCATGATGGAAGTTCCCCTGGGGTTTTGAGCCCCTGGAGCTCCATACCTGGGGAAGACCCGGCCCCCCTCTGTGGGTTCTCCTCCCAGCTGTTGACTGACAGCTTCTCACAGGCTTCTCAGATGACCAGATTCTCCCTTTCCTATGTATTTATATTCTTTCCGTTTTCTTGTGCTGTCTGTTTTTCTCACTGGAAGTTGGGATCGCTATGTTTGCAATCAAGCAAAATTTGTGGGTCATTCATTTTCCTTGTAATTTTGTCATTTCTCTGTGTTTCTGTCAGGTTTCCATGGCTTGAGTTGGGTATGGAAGATGGGGGCCCACATCTGTGCTTTATTTACCTCATCATCTGGAGGCTTAGGCTCTTGGCTTTAGCTTCACAACCAGCAGAGCTGCTTAACGAACTGTTTCTCCCCTAATCCAATATCTCCTCCCACTCAGCAGCATGGTGCTGCTGCTCATGGCTGTCAGCTCAGCTACTCAGGAGGCTGAGAGCTGAGATCACCGGTGGAAGCCAACTCAGGTAGGAAGGTCCAGGAGACTCTGGTCTCCACTTAATCATCATAATGCAGGAAGTGAATTTGTGGCTCAAGTGGGAGAGTGTCTGCCTGGAGAGTAAAAACTCAGGCACAGTGACCAGGTCCTGAGTTTGAGTCCAGAAGTAGCGCACCTCAGTTTGACTGTGATCTACAGAGTTTATTGTTCAAAATTAGACATTGTGTAGTATTTTTTTTTTCTTTTGGTCAGTTATGGGCCTGAACTCTGGGACTGGTCACTGCCCTAAACCTCTAGAACTCAATCATAGGTCTCTTCTACTTGAGCCACAGCAACACTTCCGGTTTTCTGGTGGTTAGTTGGAGATTAGGTCTCAGTAACTTTCCTGCCTGGGCTGGCTTTGAACCGCCATCTTCAGATCTCAGCCTCCTGATTAGCTAGAATGACAGACGTGAGCCAGCTGTGCCCATCTTGAACAGTAGGTCTGCCAGTGTTTTCATGTAGAAGGAACCACAGCAGAGCCCCTGCAGACCGACTTGCGTGGTGTCGTGGGCAAGGATGGGGAGGCGCCTCGTGTGCCAAGTGTGAAAGCTTAGATCTTGCACTTGGACTTCTGCTCAGTTGTGGAAATTATGGACTTGGGCCAACTTCGCATGGAGTGCCCTCAGCGTGAGCTATGTGAAGGCCTGAGGCACTTGCTGCTCAGGGGAGAGGAGTTGCTGCTGCCTTTGGTGACCTGCTTACACGGGTTGCTCCAAAAGAGAAAAGAAAACCAGATTGTTCAGAAAGCCATGTCCTGTACCTCAGTGCCCAGAGAGGGGAGGAGAGAAGGAGGACACAGTGACTCCATGGGGACTGAGCCAGTGTCATGGGGTCACCACCCAGGTCTGATGGCTTTATAGCCCAGGCCCTGGAGGGATTTGAAGTCACTGCCCCCATGATGCCCTGGCAGTTATTCATGTATGTGGAGTTCTGCTCAGTTGTGGAAATTATGGATATGGACCAACTTGGCATGGAGGGCACTCAGCCTGAGTACTCACTGCCCAGGTCAGAGGAGTTGCTGCTCCCTTTGGGTGACCTGCCCCACGTGGGGCAAAGCTTGCTCAAGAGGAAATAATAGTTTGGAAAGCCATGTCCTGCCTCCAGAGGGCTCTCCCTTTCAGGCTATAGAGAGACAGGATTCGTTACTCAGTTCACCCTGGTGAAGTTAAAAGGGACCAAAGTGATCAGTGCTAAGGACACAGGGCAGATGGGGAAAGAAGTGACTTTATTTGCTGCACTGGTGTCCCCTGCAGTGCCGTACGGGTCGTGGTTTGATCACGTCCGAGGCTGGCTGTCATTGAGGGAAAAGGAGAATGTGCTGGTGCTCTGTTATGAGGAGATGAGAAAGGTAATGAATGATTTTCCATGCCTCCACCACACCACTGACCCCCTGACCCCTTCCTCCTTCTCCCCTTCTACTCCCTCTCCCCTAGGACACACACACACACACACACACACACACACACACACACACACACACACACACACTCTGAATGTCCTTCTTGGTCAAATGTCTCCATCATGTGGTCTGTCTTTCCTTCCTGTATTCTACTCATCCTCTTTTCTTTTCTTCATTTTTAATTGTTTTTGGAGATGGAATCTTGAACTCAGTTTGTGATGCTTTGCTCTATGACTGGCATTCTACCCACTGAGTCACAACTCCAACCCTACACTCCACTCATCCTTTCCCCTGCCATTTCCTCTGCTGTCTTCCCTTCCCCTCCTGCCCCCTCCTCCTGAAACCCACTCCCTGATGTCTCCCTCTCATACCTGAGAACCTGTTTTTCTCCCGTTAGGACCCAAGAAAGTCAGTAGAGAAGATCTGCCAGTTTCTGGGAAAGGCCCTAGAACCGGGAGAGCTCAACTTGGTCCTGGAAAACAGTTCCTTCCAGGCGATGAAGGAGAACAAGATGTCCAATTTTGGTAGTGTGGCCAAGGAGCTTGTTCTCAACGACTTCAAAATCACCAGGAAAGGTATGGATACACCATGTGGAGGTGTCAGAGGCCTAGATAGGCAAGTCCAGTGCTCTCACCGCAGGCTCCAGTCCAAGGATCAGCCAAAGGCAGCATGAGTGGTCACTCCCAGCTTGTCAACAAAAGTAGGTTGGCAGTGGAGCTATGGCTCAAGTGGTATAGTGCCAATTTTCAGCAAAGAAAACTCAAAATCAGAGTCTAGGCCCCGAGTCCAAGGCCCCCAACTAACAGACCAATGGACAAACAAACAAGGAAATGGGTAATGTGATAGTAATTAGAGCTGAAAACAAAACAAAATACAAGTTCCAGCTGGATGTTCATGGCTCAGGCCTGTAAACTAGCCACCCAGGAAACTGAGATCTGAGAATCCCCTGTCAAAGCCAGCCCAGACAGGAAAATCCATGAGACTCCTGTTCAGTTAACCACCAAAACAAATAGAAAATGGAGCTACGGCTCAAGGAAGAACACTAGGCTTGAGGAGAAATAACTCCCTGTCTACAATCAGCCCCTGAGTCCAAGATCCCCTATGGACACACACTTGCACACACATGCACGCGTGTTCCCAGAGGCACACACATTTAACTCTTATAGAAGAACTCTACCGGATGCACCTGTACACACACAAACACACACATGTGCACACATGGAAAGACACATTCAAGTTTATTAACTAAAAACTGTATAAAATACACATGGACACAATGTAAATCCACACACTTGTGTACACATGCACATCTAACTCTATTATATAATAACTCTATCACATAAACACTCACCTTTAACCCTGTATTACAGAGAAAGGGTATTGTGTGCTCGCAGACATTGAGGGGACCTGGTACTTCTGAGACCCCAGGTCTGAGCTTCCAGTGTCTTGCTCACCTGGGGCAAGAAGTCACCCATGGTGGCAGAGGGCAGAATTTCCGAGGAGAGCACTGGGCATGGAGCCAGTTGCTGTGGAGTTCATCTCCTGAGGAGATCAGTGGCTTCACTCTCTGGGTGGGCAGAGGGCAGAAGGGACAAAAGGGGTTGGCGCCATCCTGCCCTGGCCCTGTCTGATGTCAGCATTTCTCCACGGCCTCCAGGCATTACCGGGGACTGGAAGAACCACTTCACCCCAGCCCAGACCCAAGCCTTTGAGGAAACCTTCCGGGAGAAGATGGCAGGACTTCCTCCAGAGCTGTTTCCATGGGACTAAGTCCAGAATTACCTCTGTGTCTGGGGGGAGGAAGCCTTGTGCCCCATCTTGCAGAGGCGACAGGCCTGGGGAGGGGGCTCATAGATGCATCTGTCCCTCAGTTCTGCAGGTCTGGGTTTTTCTGTGGTATCTTTGATCCAATCACCAGGGTGAGTGACCAGGTGCAAGTCAATGAGGCTCATGGGTGTTCTTGCTCAAATAAATGGGGGCAACGGAACTCAGGGATGACAAACATGCCTTAATGCTTCCCTTTGTGGGGGTGACCCTTGAGGAAGTCCCTGAGGAGGTGCCCCAGGAGGGGACAGAGATGTCCCATGGCAGGAGGCTGCCTGAGGGTCTGCTGGATGTTCTCTGGAAGGGTTCTCTTTCCTCCCATTGACTCCTACGGGAAGCACTCTGCTCTTTCCACACCAGACAGCTCCAACCCCTCATTCCAATGAAGGCAAACATCCACTACCTCGGGCATCACCACATGGACCTGGGTCTTTGCACTGATGATCTGTCTCAAAGAAGTACAACACTCCTCCAAAGGGAAGCATGGCCAATGGGACTGGCAAGCTGGCAAAGTCCTTTGGGTGAACCCTGAGGTCCTGGTGCAGAAAAGACAGGGGAGACTGGGAAGTGTGGATGGCGGTAGGGCCTAGGCCAAGCCCCTGTGGCAATTTCCATGAAGTGATGGTGGCCAGGAAGAGTGGCCAGTGACAGTGGGCCTGTCTCCTGCGATCTGCAGGAGGACTGTGCTCTGTACAGGGAACCCTTCATCACCGTTCTTTCTGGTTCAGGAGTGTGGAGTAGGTGCACTACAGTGTGAGCTTAGGACTTTGTTCCTGCTATCCAGGTGCTCTACTGCTTGATCCACACTGCCAGTCCCCCTCATCCTACCTTTTCTTTTGTTTAGTTTTGCCCTGGCTGTTTTTGAGGTTGGGGTCTCACTTTTTTCCAGGACTGGCCTGGACCTGGAGCTTCGTATTTATACTTGTCACTTTAGCTGGGATAACATGCATGCACCACCAGCCTGTGTTTGTTGAGATGGGGAGAAGTTCTCTCGATGCTGTTAGCCTAGTCCATCTGGAAACTTGGATTCCTCCTGATCCCAGCCTCCTCTATCCTTCAGAGCCGGGAGGGCAGGTACACACCCCGATCCCAGTTATTGGCTGAGATGTGGTCTCATGAACCTTTTTCCCTGGGCTGGCCTTCAATCCCAGTTCTTCTTATCTCTGCCTTCTGACTAGCTAGGATTAGAGATGTGAGCCACCGGCACCTGGCTTCTTTCTTCTATAAGATTTTGCTCTTCATGGGCTGGGACGGGCTCCAGGGAATAAGTTCAACAGATTTGGGGAGAGAGGGATAGGCTGGGGGCAGAGAAATGACACTGGACTGAAGATGAATACTGCAGATTACACGGTTACCTTAGCTTTAGAAAAGTTAAAGTGCAATTATTTCATAGTGCAAGTTTGCTGACCAGCTCCCCTTGTACACAAGGTAACTGGCTGCAGGTGAGACTGCTGCTGCAGATGGGAGGGTTTTGTCTTTCCCACTTCTCCTTGCCACAGGAGCTGCGTGTTTGCTACCCATAGGCTAAATTAACCCAGAGAAAGACTACGTCTTCCCTGCTTCTGGAAACCATCCATGAAGCGTTAGGCCTAGATTTCAGGTCCCCAAAGACCACCAAGGAGCCGATTCTGATGCAAACGCATGAGAGTCTTTATTGCAAGCTGGAGCCTGGACTCTCAACCAGCACCGACACATTGGATCTGGATTGAGAACTCTGATCCCCAGATAGACAGGGTTTTTATTGTGATTACAACAGGGGCAGGCTATTTCCAACTTGGCAGATATTTCATTGGATGGCACTTAGCAAGCAAGTCTTGTCCTATATCTATTGGCTATCTACCCTCTCAGTTATCTATTTAGGATTTGATAATGGCAACTGGCCTTGATATCAGGAACGGACAACCTGTGGTCACGCAGCACTGATGCAGCAGGTTAATGCATGTGGTAGAGCAAGTCACAAATGGGTTTATCAAGCTGTTTACAGAAGCAGAATTTTGCGGTCAGGCTGACCTAGTACCAACTTTATTTTAACAATTGCCACCATGCTTTCCCATTACCACTAAGCAAGCTTGAGCGGGCTAAAACAATCCAGTACTCAGTTATAAGTAAACCAACCCAACAGTTATCATGGCATTTCTACTACTATTATGGTTATTTCTACAGTCTAACACTATGATCATTTTTTTTTTTTTTTTTACTGTCTGTTATCATGGTTGCTACCTAGTTACAGAGGGGACAAGGGCTTCCTATATTTTAAAATGCCAAACTACAAGAAACTGGTCTCACGGGTGGGGGTGCAGCCCTCTATCATGGAGTCATCACCGGGGTTTAGAAGCTGTTACAATGTTTTTTTTTTGTTTGTTTGTTTTGCTAGTCCTGGGGCTTGAACTCAGGGCCTGAGCACTGTCCCTGGCTTCTTTTTGCTCAAGGCTAGCACTCTATCACTTGAGCCACAGCGCCCCTTCTGGCCTTTTCTATATATGTGGTGCTGAGGACTTGAACCCAGGGCTTCATTTATACAAGGTGAACACTTTACCACTAGGCCATATTCCCAGCCCTTAGAAGCTGTTATAATTTTAGCACTAAAACTTCCATTTAGTCACTCAGGTTCTCAGGTCAGCCTTTATAGAAGAAACCCTCACTGGATTCCAGTTTTCCCACTTTGGACTCCTTTGAACTGGAAGTGGTGGAGGCTGGGGGAGGTGGATAGGAACTCAACAGCGGCAAAAGAAAAGTTTGCTTGATTACACGAGTCTCTTTATTCTTCCTGTCAAAGCACCTTGTGAGGCCTGGGAATGTGGCTTAGCGGTAGAGTGCTTACCTACCATGCATGAAGCCCTGGGTTCGATTCCTCACTACCACATACACAGTAAAAGCCTGAGGTGGCGCTGTGGCTCTAGGAGGTAGAGTGCTAGTGTTAAACAAAAGCAAACCAGGGACAGGGCTGAGGCCCTGAGTCCCAATCTCCAGGACTAGCAACAAACAAACCAGTAAACAAATAAAAACACACAAACCCCACAAAAATCCACTGTGTGAGCTGTGGAGGGCTGCATGGCCCACACAGGCATTGGGGTGGTGTAATGGCGCCTCAAGGGAGACCAGGTGACCCAGAGGCCTCACTGACTCAGCTTGACCCTGGGTGTGGAAGGGATCCAGGGAGAAGATGAGGGTGTGTGAGAGATGACAAGTTCTCTGGAGGCTGAAGATTGGAGGTGGGAGAAGGGAATGGGAATGTGACTGGAGGTGGGGAAACTGAGTCAGGTGGCCTTAGCACTTGCATATGACTGGGCAGTGGTGACAGGCCCAAAGAGGCAGTGACAGCGCAAACAGGAGACCAAGAAAGACAAGGCAAACCTCCTCCTGTTCTCTGTGCAGTATCCTCAGGGTCAGTGGTACCATGGGAGCACCTGTGGTTGCCCCATGCAGTGCACCAGGATAGTGCAAGTTCCTCCCAAAGGCGGAGGCATCCAGATACCCATTGTTGACGTTGTACTTTTGGACTTCACCCCAGGCAACGTGCACACAGGAGTCCCTGTCCTGTGAGTGGCCAGGTCCTTGTTCCACAGGGGTGGCTGGTTTCCTTGTGTCACAACATTAGGACCTCTTCCCAAGGGTGGACGTATACCACAATTTTCTCCTCCATCTCCCTCTCATCCTCTTCCTCCCATTCCTCCTCCTCCACTCCTCTCCTTGTCCTCCCCCTCCTCTTTCTCCTCCTCTCCCCCCTCCTCCTTCTCTGAAGCTCACCTGCAGGTAGGATGACAATGTCTTGTGGGGTACGGTCCAAGGTGTAAATCCTGCAATGCTCACAGGATGTGGAAAGGAGATTGTCCCAGTATCGTGTTCCCGCTGCTTTTTGTTGTTGTGGTTGTTAATGGCGGAGCTTGATCTCAGGGCCTGGGTGCTGCCTCTGAGGTCTTTTTCACTCAAGGCGAGCAGTCTACCATTTGGAGCCACAGCACCACTTGCGGTTTCCTGGTGGGTCACTGGAGAAAAGATTTTCAGCTCCTTTCCTGCCTGGGCTGTCTTTGTACCGCAATCCTCAGATCTCAGCCTCCTGAGTAGTTGGGATGGCAGTTGTGAGCCACTGGTCCCTGTAGGTTTTCTCTCTCGAGGAGTTAGAAGAACTGTCTTAATGTAGAGGTTGTGAAAATGTCATCATCCCCAGGCTTGGCTGAGTTAGGAATGAATGGTGGAAGATGATGGTGTTGAACCTTCTCGAAGGTCTTCGACGGCTTTCCTCCCTCTGCTGTCAATGGCTCTCCATCTCAGAGCTTTGGAAAGCCAAGTGCAGTGGCCGTGTCCTGCAGTGGCCCTGCAGTGAGGAAACAATAACATCAAAACCCTTTTTTAAAAAATGTGTGTGATTGCCCTCACGGACAATGCCCAGAATTGCCAAAGTCCTGCAGGAGATAAGAGGACTGTGATGGCCAGGCACGTGGCAAGAAAAATCAATACAGTGCCACTTCCAGCCTTTTCTGGTTATGCGGTAGTGAGGAATGGAACCTCGGGATTCAGGCATGCAAGGGAATCACTCTACCTCTAAGCCACATAACTCTCCCACATCAGCAGGTTTCAGACCCATGTGGTGGAGTCAAGCAAGGATCCTGCCTGCTCTTACCATGGCGGGAATGATCAGGATGGTGACCTAGGGTCCCTTCCAGGTGGCAGGGAGGCCATTTTGACAAACTTCTGAACCCAAATGGGCTCTCCAGGTTGGAAGGGATGGGCTGGACCCGAGCTGGGCAGGGGCAGTGTCTCCCAACTGGTTTCTGCACCTCCTGCTGACTTGCCTGTAAGTTCTGCAGACTGACGCACGGAAGCATTATTAAGTTCACCTAAGGTGGGGGCCGGCCCTCACTGCCATGTATTTCCTAAGCTCTCCTGGTTGCTTCCTCTGAGTGGAGCTGGCTTGGATGGCAGGCTGGACCTGCAACAGTCAAATACTTTGAGGCTGTGCTGGTGTTGAGGCAGCTTCTCAGGCAGTGGCAGTGGCTGCACAATTTCCTTTCACACATCCCTGTTCTGAGGCCCAATGTACCAGGGCGGCAGCTCTTGGTAACCAGATCTCCTCCTAGGAGGTTTTGGTGTCCTGGACAGACATAGTAGGCTTTGGCTTGAGACCATGTCTCATGAGTGCACAAAGGTCTTAAACTTGTCTTAGGCTTTAAAAATGAATATTGGCAATGAGTATTCTGGAACTTCAGTAACAAGAGATACTTTTTGCCCATAGAACTATAGAATCATGTGGTCAGTGTTAATAAGAAATCTCCTCCTTAAAAACAAATCCTTTTGCCATTCAACAAACAGATAACCAAGACCTCAATGTTTTGGCAAACTTTGGTAGCAAAGCACATGAGCATTTTAATGGACTGTCAATTATTTCTTAGATGGGCCTCAGTCTCCAGTGCCTGGGAAGAGACAACATTTGCTAGTAAGGCCCATTAGTTTACAAATTATTCTCTGAATACTTTCTGGATGGAGGAGGAGCAAACTTGGTGGAAGAGTGAGGGGTCACGTGAAACTAAACCCTTATGGCCCACCTGTGTCACCCAATTTAAGGGCAGAACTCATTACATACCAAATTCTATACTACCCAGGTTAACTTGGGGGTCAAAGGAGCCTTGGCTTGGCCAGCCAACCACAGGTTGGGTCAGTACCTTTCAGAAACTTTTACCCCATGGTCATCTGAAAATCCCAATTTAAATTGATCCTATATACACTGGAGGGGGATACAAGTAGAACTTTGGCTCCTCCCCTCATAGGGATGTCTAAAGAATAAAGAACAATGACACAGACAACAAGGATCCATATTACATCCTGGTACTGTTATGCCAAGTCGCGAAACGACCACCAAGAAGGCCACCAAGGCTCAGATGTTCCAAAATGCAAAAGCAAGGCAAGGCTTTATTCAAGCGGGCTGCAACTCAGGCCTTGTTCTACCCACTGACACAGCGGAGGTTAGGAGGAAGCCTTGAGCTGCGAATGAACAAAGTTACAGCCATCAGGTGTTGAAGCAAGACAAAAAACAAAGTTACAGCAATCAGGTGTTCAAGCAAGCGAGATTAGGACACACGTACAAATCTGATTGGCTCAGGGCTCGAGGCATTCTGGGGGCGGTTGGAGTTAAGCATTCCCAGGCGGTTAGAGTTCTTGACCGGCTGGGCCCTAATAAACTTGTCCTGGGTTTGCTCACAGGGCCTGCTTATCTCAGGTTCGTGTGGTAAAGTGGGGCCTGACTTCAAAATGGCTTTAGTCTGGCTCTTCAGCACCAGTTCTTAAGAAAACAGAATGAAGTTGCCTCCTTAGCGCAGTAGGCAGCGCGTCAGTCTCATAATCTGAAGAAAACAGAATGAGTAAGTGCAGAATACAAGATAGCAGCCTGTTAGAAGTTACCAACATCAGAGTGTGGGGGGAACAATGGTAGGATTAGTGACTTCCTTACCAAGAGAAGGCAAAGTTGAGCAGCCAATAACCAGGATTTGAATAGGCCCTGGCCTGGCTCCTAGGTCTGGGGAAATTTGGATGCAGATAACCTCACACGTAGGGTGGAAGCCATGGTGTCTGTAATACTAGGGGACATTGATCTTTCTTTGGCCACTTTCAGCTTCCTGAGAGTGAGGGAATGGCATTCCAATTCTCTTTGGCAGGCCTCATGGCTCTGCATTTACAGGTTCCCACAGTTGGGTCCTGAATATTGTCATGATCTTGTGGCAGGATCACAGGGAGCTTGAGAGTTCAGGGAGTACTGCAAGTTCCTGGCATAGGCCCGGCAAGTACAGTAACCTATTGTCTAAGTCTTCCCTCATGCCTCTAGGGATTCAGACATGCCCACTGCCTGGGAGTGGGACTTCACCTCCATCATCAGGAGGCCAAGATGTCTCTAGTTACACCCAATTGCCTATCATCCACCGCATTGCCAAGCTCGTGGCAGTTAGAGCCAGTATTCTTCTTTCAGGTTAAATCTAGAAGGTGGATAATAGCAAGTTTGGACTTGACTTTCTAAAACCCTGCTGATGGTGAGTCTTTGACAGGGAAGAGAGGAAAGTGATTGCAGACCTTCTAGAAGGCTCAGCAATGACATCTTCCACCGTTCATTCCTAACAAAATTGAACTTGGTTTTTACAGCCTATACAGACAGTTCTAATTAATATATATATATATTTACTTATTTATTGTCAAAGTGATGTATAGAGTGGTTACAGGTTCATAGGTAAGGCCAGTCCTAATTCCTATAAGAAGGAAAAACCAGCTGGGGACTGGGGGCTCACGTCTGTACCTCCAGCTACTCAGTGACTGAAGCATAACGCACGCTTTACCTATATACTGAAAACAAGCAAAACCCTGTTGTATTGATTTTATAAGATTTTTACACATAAAATACATATATATACATATATGTATATTTATGCAATTTTAAGTATATGATGTATATTTTAGTTCTTAGGTTTTTTTTTTATTGTTTCTGTTATGTTTGACCAATGTAGCCATTGCATTAAAATGTATCATGTAAGTATAAAAACATCCCATTAAAACCCTCACAAACTAAACATACATCTTACCTAAGGCCAAGCCATACCATTCCTGAGCATCTACCCAAAACAATGCTACGATGGATATTATAAAGGCACCTACACATCCCTGTTCACTGCTGCACTATTCACAATAGCCAAGATAAGAAAATAGCCCAGGTGTCCCAAAGTAGATGAGTGGATCCCAAAAATGTGGTACCTATACACAGTGGAATTTTACATAGCATCTAGAAAGAATAAAGTTATGTCATTTGCAGAGAAAAGGATGGAAGTAGAACAAAGCTTGTTAACTAAAGAAAACCACACTAAGATACACTAAGGGCTCGTGTTTTGTCCCATATGTGGATATTGATCTAAAAAACAGGCTGGGAATTTGGCTTAGTGGTAGAGTGCTTGCCTAGCATGCACAAAGCCCTGGGTTCAATTCCTCAGCATCACATACACAGAAAAAGCCCAAAGGGGCACTGTGGCTCAACTATAAAGCCCTAAGCTTGAGCAAAAAAAAGTCAGGGGCAGTGCTCAGGGCCTGAGTCCCAAGTCCCAGGACTGGCAAAAAAAAGATAAAAAAACAGTAGGACATGATAAAGTATACAGGATTTTAGATTTACCCAGTGAGACCAAAAGAGCATACTCTTAGGAGAGAAACACGAAGGCACAACGACTATGTGCTCTTTATATTTAGATAGAATAAAAGAGCCATGGAAATAAGCTTTAGGATATGGAAACAAGAAATCTCTTTCAATTTTTTAAATTAAAATTTTATTTGCTGGTTTTTCAATCATCTTTACATTATGGTTGGGGTATTTGTGGGTATCTATGAGAGGTTGAGGGTGTTAAGGGCTAACCTGAGAACCTGAGTGACTAAATATAAGTTTTAGTGTTAAAATTAAAACAGCTTCTAAACCCTGGTGATGACTCCATGATAGAGGGATGCACCCCAACCCGTGAGACTTGTTTCTTGTAGTTTCACATTTAAAAATATAGGAAGCCCTTGTTCCCCTCTCTACCTAGGTAGCAACCATGGTAACAGACAGTAAAAGAAATGATTATAGGCATAGACTATAGAAATAACCATAATAGTAGTAGAAATGCCATGATAACTGTTGGGTTGGTTTACTTATCACTGAGTACTGGATTTTTTTAGCCTGCTGACGCTTGCTTAGTGGTAATGGGAAAGCATGGTGGCAATTGTTAAAATAAAGTTGGTACTAGGTCAGCCTGACCGCAAAATTCTGCTTCTGTAAATGGCTTGCTTAACCCATTTGTGACTTGCTCTACCCCTTGCATTAACCCCCTGCATCAGTGCTACGTGACCACCTGTTGTCAGTTCCTGATATCAAGGCCAGTTCCCGCTATCAAAGCCTACATAGATAACTGAAAGGGTAGATAACAGAAATAGAACAAGACTTGCTTGCTAAGTGCCACCCAATCGAGTATCTACCAAGTTGGAAATACCCTGTCCCTGTTGTAATCACAATAAGAACCCTGCCTATCTGAAGACTGGGACTCTCAATCCAGATCCACTGCATCGGTGATGTTTGAGAGTCCAGGCTCGAGCTTGCAATAAAGACTCTCATGCATTTGTATTGGAATCGGCTCCTTGGTGGTCTCTGGAGACCAGAAATCTAGACATAACAGGGGGAAGTGAATAAGTGAAGCAATGGAGATCACTGGATATGGATCAAATGAACTATGTAACTGTGGGTGGAAATGAGAGGGAGTGATGGAGAGAACTAGGGAAGGCAAGATACGGGATAAGAAATGTACTCATAACCTGACTCATGTTATTGCAAACCCTCTGTACAGGATGTCTATAATAACAATAAAGTTAATAATGCCCTGGATGGAGAAGGGTTAATGCCCACCCCGATGATTGGACTGAAGAAGCAAGAGGAAAATTCAGACCTCCAGATTTGAGTGATGGATTTGTGCTATGATTCCCTCTGGCGGACAGTCAAGTCACTTCTATCGGATGGTGGCACAAGTCTTCGTCTCCAGAGACACAGAGATAAGTCTGGACTTTTTCCCATGGGAAGAGCTCTGCAGGAAGTCCGGCCATCTTCTCCTGGAGGATTTTCTTGAAGGCTTGGGCCTGGGCTGGGGTGAAGTGGTTCTTCCAGTCCCCGGGAACACCTGGAGGCCAGGAAGGAAGGCTGACATCAGAGGGGCCCAGGGCTCTAAGGCTCCATGCCCTGGCATCCCCTCTATCCTCTGCCTGCCCTGGGGGCGAAGCCACTGTCTCCCCCTGGGAGATGGACTCCACAGCAACCTGGCTCTATGTCCAGTGCTCTCCTCTGAAGTTCTTGCCTCTGCCACTAGGGGCGTTGTTTCCTGCCACAGATGTGTGGGGGTTAGGAAGGTCAGGCTGGGTCTCAGATGACTCCAGTGCCTCAATGTCTGCCTGTATGCAATAGCATTCTTATGTAATAGAGAACTAAGTGTATGTGTGAGTGTGTGTGAGTGTGCGAGTGTGTGTGTGTTCCCCCACATGTGTGGGGCCGTGGTTGCCTGAACTTATGCATTTTAAACATTGTCTGGGACCACCTGTGGTCTGAGGAGACAAAAACAAAACCTTCAAAGATGATGCTTTGTACAGAGATAAAAATATCCCCTGAGTCATGGGGTTAGAAACAATTATGAACTAGTGACTGAAGTAGGGTGGGGGTTCGCTACAATGAAACGGGGTCCCCCCCAAGGGAGGGGATTCCTGGTTCCCCCAAAGAGTTTACTACACAGTCTCCAGCTACAAGATGACAAAAAGACAGATTTATTGGGGAAGTAAAAAGTGAACAAAAAGTGAACCGACCGATCGACCTTGGTTGCAGCCCAGACCCAGGAGCTGAAACTGCCGACCACGTGAGCAGGGTCAGGGCCCAGACTCGGGAGCTGGGACTGCATGCACGTGCGCAGCCCAGACTCAGGAGCTGCAACCGACTGCCTGTGTGTGCCTTCCAGCCTGATTATAAGGCAAACAGCAGAGACAAACTTGCCACACGCAGGTGATCAATGAAGATACAACACTTGCAGAGCATGCTAGGCCGCACGCAGGTGGCCAGTAGAGTTACAGTCTGTCTCATATCTATTTGAACTAACATCATTCTAGTTAGAATTGATGCATGGATTTGGCGGGGTTCACATGATGCAGGTGGATATGCCTACTCATAGCAGGTTCCCTTGAACTCCCAGGCCTCAGGTAGTCAATCTACATAACTTATCATAATAAAGGGGAGCTTCCCTGAATAGGGTGGGAGAGGGCTTAGTGGAGATGGAGTTGGCTTCTGCTGTAATCTGAGCTGGAGTCAACCTCAAGTCCCTCCACAGTTAATGATGGCACTGGCCAGATCTGACCTCCCTATTACAGTGACGAGGTCCAATCAGCATTGAGCACCTCGAGCCCCATTTCCCAGCACTACGGCCATGATTACTGTGCACACTCAGGTGCCTGGCACGGTGTGCCGCGTGGGGTCGCCATGGGGGTGCAGAATGGGGCAAGGCTGGGATGGATTTGGGGGGAGCTGAGGACCCACTCAGAGGGAAAAACAGATTCTCAGAGTTGTGGTCAGCAGGTCCTATGGCATCCCCTCAACTGTACCTGGCACAGATTCGAGGGTGCTAATTTCGAGGCCTTTCTCTCTTTTCTGTGCTTTTGGCCACTGCACAGAAAATATTCTCTCTGCCACCCTCTGATAGACAACAAGAAACTCGAGGGTGGATTCTTTCTGCTATTGGGGACATATTTAACACTTCTGTAGAGAAATCTACTATTTTATTCAGGGCTCCAATTCTGGGGCTTGAACTCAGGGCCTAGGCGCTGCCCCTGACTTTCTTCTGTTCAAGGCTGGTGCTCTACCACTTGAACCACAGCTCCACTTCCAGAATCTACTTAAAAAAAATAAACAACAACACAGCCAGAAGTGAGCAGCCAGCCTTCTCTTGGCTGATCCAAGGCCAGGACCCCGAGATGTAGCACCCATTTCCCTTCCTTGGCCTCAGGCACCTCCTTCCCCAGGGTGCTCCCATACCTTTCCTGATGAGTTTGATGTCAGCTGGAATAAGCTCCTCCGGCACATGGCTGAGATTGGACATCTTGTTCTCCTTCATCGCCTGGAAGGAACTGTTCTCTAGGACCAAGTCCAGCTCTGCCGGCTCCAGTACCTTCCCCAGAAACCCTCAGATCTTCTCTATCATGTTCCTCGGTTCCTAAGGCGAGAAAAACAGGGCGCCATGGGTATGAAGAAGAGATAACATGGAGCAGGTCTCAAGGGAAGCAAAGGAAAGACAGCAGAAGGAAATGGCAGGAGAAAGGAGGAGTGGAGTGCAGGGGTGGAGTCTTGGCTCAGAGGGTAGAGAGCCAGCCAAAGAGCAAAGCATCAAGTATTGAGTTCAAGACTCTACCTCACCTTTCTCTCCACCCAGCCATCTTGTCAGCTGCTTTGTGTTGGGAGCCCTCCCCCACCCAAGGCAGGAAAATGTTGGACGCCAAGAAGATGGAAAAAGTCTCTGGAGTCGATCAACTCTAGACTCCAGCTTGTTATGAAAAGTGGGAAGTACAGGCTGGGGTACAAACAGATGCTGAAGATGATTAGACAGGGCAAAGGGAAATTGGTCAACCTTGCCAACAACTGCCCAGCCTGAGGAAATCTGAAATAGAGTACTATGCTATGTTGGCCCCAAATGCTGTCCCTCACTACAGTGGCACTGATACTGAACTGGACACAGCATGTGGGAAGGACTACAGCGTATGCACACTGCCTACCACGGATCCAAGTGATCCTGATATCATTAGAAGCATGCCAGAGCCAACAGGAGAAAAGGAAACAGTGCGTAATTTTCCATTAATAAAGCCTGCCAGAGCTGTGTTAAAAACAAACAAAATACCCCACACAAACAAACAGAAAAGAGAGTCCATCTCAGAACAAAAAACGAAAAAGAAAAGGAAGATAAGTGGAATGCAGGAAGGAATGACACACACCATGACTTAGGAAGTTGAAAGAGGAGGTGGGCTAGAGACTGGGGGAGGGTAGAGGGGGATGGGTGGTGAGAAGGGGAGATGGCAGCAGGGGTAAGGGGACCACAATGAGGGGTCTTGTGTGTAACGTCATTCATTACCTTTCTCATCTCCTCATAACTGAGGATCAGCACGTTTTCCTTTTCCTGCAGGGACACCCAGCCTCAGACGTGATCAAACCATGCTCCGTACGGCACTGCAGGGGGAACAGCAGAGCAGAATGAATAGACCCCACCATTCCCCATCTGCCCTGGCACTGATCACGTTCATCTCTGTCAACTTCACTAGAGTGTAACTGAGAAATGAATCCTGGTCCTGTTTATGACTTGTTGAAATACCTGCCAAGTATGCTATGGCAAATCAGTGTAATTATTCCTTATGCCCTTCTATCACACCATTTCCTCCTGGCCAGCTGGTAAGGTGGATTTCTGCAGTGAGGAGAGGTGAGGTAGAAGGCATCATGGCGATGGGAACCAGAGAGAGCACTGTGGTACCTGGACCTGGCTTCCCAAACAACCTTTTTGTTTTGTTTTTGGAGCAACTTTGTCCCCATCTGAGGTGGGTGAGCCCCTCCCCCAAAGCAACACCAACTCCCCTGACTGGGACAAGGATCCCAGCAGGTCCTCACATAACTCAAGCCTAGTGCCTTCCATGCCAAGTTGCCCCAAATCCACAATTTCCACAACTGAGCGTAAGTCCAAGTGCAAGGTCAAAGCATTGACACTTGGCACACGAGGTGCCTCCCCAGCCCTGCCCAAGACACCAAGCAGGTCAGTCTGCAGGGGCACTGGCTTGGTTTATTCTACTTGAAAACACTGTAAGACTTTGTTAAATTCTATTCAATATCTGATTTTGGCAGATCACTCTTTGTAGATAAGAGTCAAACTGATGAGTGTGTGTGTGTGTGTGTGTGTGTGTGTGTGTGTGTGTGTGTGTGTGTGTGACTTTTGGGCTTGAAGCCAAGCCCTGGGCATTCTCATTGAATTCTTATGCTCAAGGCTGAAGATCTGCCACTTGGGCCACACCTTCACTTCTGGCATCTTGATTACTTGGAGATGAGAATCTCACAGGTTTCCCTGCCTGGGTTGGCTTCCAAATGTGATCCTTAGATCTCAGCCTCCTGAGTAGCTGAGATCACAGGCAAGAGCCAGCCACCTGTACCAGGCTATAGTCTTGATTAGTAAGAGATGTTAGGTGAGGGGAGAAACCATTCAAGCACCTCTACTGAAGCTAATGTCACAGGGCCTGGACTACCCAAGAATGAGGTAAATAAAGCACAGATGTGCGCCCCCCGCCCCTCCCCCTTCATACCCAAGTCAGGCTGTGGAACCCTGACATAACCATAGAGAAATGAGAGAATTACAAAAGTTCTGCCTCACTAGAAACATGGAGGTCTCAACTTCAAGTGAGCAACTCTGAAATGGACAGCAAAACAGAATTTTTAAAAGTAGTGGTCATGTGGAATTTTGTTGTCTGGGAAGCCAGTGAGCAGCTTACCCTTTCCCAGCCTGCAAGCTCCAGGGGCTCAATCACCCCAGGAAACTTCTGTCATGGGGCAAGAGTGAGTGAAGGGTGTGTTTTTGGTGTTATGTTTAGCAAATGTGAATTCTAAGATGAGGCACATTGAACTCACAGATGGTGAAATTTAAAGATAAAACCTGGCGTGGGCAGAGGGTTACACAAGGCGTTGGAAGATGTTGACATTCTTGTCTGCTCACTTCACAGCCCACTCACCATGTCCTTGCATGAACCACTCAAAATATTGCTCCAGTGACTCTGTTTCCTTAGCCAGCTTTGTTAAACCCCAGAAATAATAACCAGATATGAGAACATCATTAGGATTTCTGATGACATAGATCACCTGAGAGGGAGAATCAAACAAACAAAAATCAAAACACATTTCTCACATTTCTGATGTTGATCTCTGCTCAGATCAATTCTATAACATTTCCCTCAAACATCAAAGTGTTGATGGGTCTCCTGGTTGTGCATCTGTTCTTCAAATACATTTCTGAGTTCCTCTAACTGAATTACCTGGCCAGGAATAAAACGATGGAAGGACAATGCATTGCCTAAATGCATCTGGGATATTAATCTACACAGCACAGGAGAGCAGATGCTGGTTATCATTTGCTGGCCACAGATTTATAAGTTGTTGTGGAATAATCACTGAAGGGGCTGAGCAGTGGTGGCTCATGCCTGGAATTCCAGCTCCTCAGGAGGCTGAGATCGGAGGATGGACCAGGTCAGCATAGGCAAAAGAGATCTCAGGACTCTTCAATTACCTGAAAACCACAGTGCACATGTGCACAGGGGACAGAGCAAATGTAGGTAGGGCTTGCACAGGGCTAGTCAGGGCTGGGCAGGGGAAGCGGGACCTCTCCCTGGAGGACAAATGCTCTGGGTCTATTCTGGCTGGGAAGACCCGGGTGTTTATTCATGGAACCTGCATTCAGAGTCAGGGTACAAGCACCAGGTCACATGACACTGAAAAAAACACAATCTCATTTCTCTCTCTCTCTCTCTTCCAGTCTTAGTGCTTGAACTCAGGGCCTGGGTTTTGACATGAGTTTTTGTGTCCAAGTCTGTCCCTCTACCAGTGGAGCCATAGCTCCACTTCCAGCTATTTTGGTGGTTCACTGGAGATGAGACCTTGGCGGCCTTTCCTGTGTGGGCTGGCTTCCCACCTGCATCCTCAGATCTCAGCCTCCTGTTTAGCTGGGATGACAGGCATGAGCCATGGGTATTGGCTTAAAATACAGTTTTGTTCATGTTTTAGTGCATCCTGCTCATCTGTCAGGGATTATCTGGCATGATTCACACCACCCACTCTGGTTTGGTCTGAGGACACTCTCACCTCATGAAGGAAAGTTTCAAGCCCCACTGTGACAACAGAAGGAGAATGTCAGATCTCCTGGCTATATAAGGTTTTAAGATTAAAAGGCATTGATGAAATATTTATTTATTTATTTATTTATTTATTTTTGCCAGTCCTGGGGACTGGAAATCCTGGCCTAGGCCCTGTCCCTGAGCTTTCCTTTTGCTCAAGGCTAGCACTCTACCACTTAAGTCCCAGCGCCTCTTTTGGCTTTTTGTGTTTTTGTGGTACTGAGGAATGGAACCCAGGGCTTCATGCATGCTAGGCCACATTCCCAGCCCTGGAATAGTTATTGAGCACTGTATACTGACCTTGGCCTTGGAGGTAAAGAAAGATTTGGGGAAGAGGTGGATGGGGAGGTGAGAGGTGAGGAGGCGGGGCCCCTCCTTCCTGTTTATGGTTAATTGGTATCCATGTTCAGTCTCGATCCAAGGGGCGTGGTCAAATAAGACCTCAGATTGGATCTACTTGGGATCCCCCTTAGTGTGAATCAGACAGAGAACCTCAATCATCCAGTGGGTTCCTGGGGATAGAGAGAAAAGCAAAGGCCACCCATTTCTATCTGAATATACAGTACACACACACACACACCATAATAAAATATACACACCATACATCGTAATGATAGTAACGTCAGTACCGTTCAATCCAGTGGGGATAAGTAGTGTTAAGTTCATATCAATCATAGCTCACTCAAAGCTACTATCTTGCCATCTTATAAGTCTATACTGTTCACAACAAATGAATATTGATTTGCTTGCCACCTGGATTGACCCCCACAGTCTTTTTATCTCCTCTAGGACTTTGGGGCAGTTCTGGGCTTTGTGTGTTAGTGCACACAATTATTATTATTATTTTTTACTATGGCCTTGTCTCATGTGCTTCAAATGGCAAAATGTCCTGAAAATGGTGGCGCATGGGTCAGAGTTGTCTGCATTTTCAACACTGAGTAATATTCCATTTTGATCTCTTAATGTATTTTGAATTATGTGTCCATTTCTCTGTGGACATTTGGGTTTAATCCACCTCTCAGCCGGCCTTGAAATCACTTCTGTGTATCCCTGCTTCTGAATTTCCAGAACATTTCAGTTGTAGTGTATCTTCTGTGCTTGCCTCCACTCCCAGCGGTCACTCACACAGGACTCCCTGCATTCTGGGACTGGCCGGCAAGTTCCTTCTATTTACTGGAAACTTTCCAGTTGCCAGTCTCTGCCCATGAATTTGAAATCATGTCTCTACTGCAAGTAACCTCCGCGCCACCCTTTACGTTGTAATATACGATGGAGGCTCCTTAAATCTTTTATTTATTTAATTTTTTGGTTCGAGTCCTGGGGCTTGGGCACAGTCACTGAGCTTTAGGTCTCACGGTTAGCAATCTACCATGTGGGCCCCAGTCCTTCAGCAATGAGTGACTGCACTATCCTTCCTGGAAAGTGGGAGGGAGTGGGGGGCACAGGCCTGTCCTGTCCCATGCAGTAGGCGCCCTGTGTGCTCACCTGATTTGGGGTAGGTCACCATGAGGATGTCCTCATCCTTCAGCACCAACGTCTCATGAGCTGCTTTTATGACTTCAGGGTTGAAACCCACGGCGGGGAACGGAAGGCCCACATACCACACGTAGTCCTGTGCCATGGCAGAGTCCCTGCGTGCCTGGCTGCTGTTCCCAGATCCCTGGCACCGCCACTGGGGAGGTGCTGGCAGAGTCTGTGTTGTCGTCCTGGGTGGTGAAGCCAATCGTTAACTTCGTTCATTTTTTTGTGAAACAAATTTGATGATAAAGACAAACAGTGTGATTTCTATTGGGCAACTGTGGGGGCTGATCTGTGCTCATCTGGTATTGGTTTCACGGTAGGGAATTTGAACTACAAGAGAAAATCGAAGGTGAAACGTCAGAGGTCTGACTTTTCTTAAAAAATTTAAGACTAAAAACTGTCTTTGAATCCATGCTGTAGTGTCTCACACCGTATTCCCAGGTACTCTGGAGGGTGAGATCTAAGGATCGAGGTCTGATCCCAGCCCAGTGAGGAAAGGTCAGAAGACCTTTATCTCCAGTCAACCAACACAACAGCCAGAAGTGAATCTGCTGCTCAAGTGATGGGTTGCCTGCCTCGACCACAGAAAAACAGGAGCAGCTCCCAGGACCCCCAATACCCAAGTTGGATCAGGAAGTGGGAGGAGATGGGGGAGGGCTTCCTTCCTGTCTACTAATAATTTATATCCATTTACAGTCTCAATCCATGCGGAGCCAGTCAAATGAGGTCCCTGATTGGATCCACTTGGGTTCCCCCTTGGTGTGAATCAGACAGAGAACCTCAATCAACCAGTGGGTTTCTGGGGACAGAGAGAAAAGCAAAGACCACCCATTTCTATCTGAATATATCCATGCATACAAACAAATATATATTATAATGGTACAATCTATATACCATAAACTTAATGATACAAATTTTGTCAAGTATAACATCTGGTGGGGATAAGTAGTGTTAAGTTTATTTCAATCACATCTCACCCAATGCTAGTATTTTGACATCTTATAAAGGTACTGTCCACAACAGCTGAATATTGATTTGCTTGCCACCTGACTTGGCCACCACAATCCTCTTATCTCCTCTAGGACTTTGGAAGTTCTGGGTCTTGTATGTGAGAGCAATCAGAATATATATTTTTTCTCACTGCAGCCTTGTCTCATGTCCTGAAAGCGGTGGAGCATGGGTCTGAGCTGTCCGCATTTTCAACACTGAGTTTTATTCAATTTTGTTCTCTTAAACTGTTTTGGATTGCACAGTCATTTCTCTGTGGATATTTGGTTTTAATCTACCTCTCAGTTCTTCCTGAAATCCCTTCAATGTATTTCTTGTATTCCAGGACTGGCCCGTCAGTTCCTTCTATTTATTAGAAGCTTTCCAGTTGCCAACTGCAATGATTCTTCAATTTCAAATCATCCTTTTTCTCCAAGCAACCTCAAAGCCATTCTTTTCATTTTAATATAGGATGGAGGATCCACAAAACATCTCTCTCTCTCTCTCTCTCTCTCTCTCTCTCTCTCTCTATCTGTATATTTTTGTGCCAGTCCTGGAGCTTGAAGTCAGGGCTTTGGTGCTGTAGGCTGGCACTCTACCATTTGGGCCTCAGTTTTCCAATACTGAGCTACTACACCATCCCCAAGTGGAAAGCAGGAAGGAGTTGGAACACAGGCCTGGCCTGGCCCATGCAGTAAGTACCCTGACAGTTCACCTGATTTGGGGTAGGTCACCATGATGACATCCTCATCCTTCAGGACCAACTTCCCATGTGCTGCTTTTGTGACTTCAGGGTTGTAACCCACGGCAGGGAAAGGAAGGCCGTCATGCCATACATAGTCCTGTGTCATGGCGGAGCCCTGAGTGCCTGGATGTTGGTCCCAGGCCACTGGCACTGCCACTGGGGAGGTGGTGGCAGCGTGTGGGTTGTCATCCTGGGTGGCGAAGCCAATCATTAACTTTTCCCATTTTATTATGAAACTAATTTCATGATAAAGAAAAACACAGGGTCATTTATATTGGGCAACTGTGAAATTGCTCAAGGGTGATCTGTCCTCATCTGATATTTGGTTCATGGCAGGGAATCTGAACAAGAGGAAATAGAAGAATATAGGCTTGGGGCTGGGAATGTGGCTTAGTGGTAGAGTGCTTGCCTTGCATGCACGAAGCCCTGGGTTCGATTCCTCAGCACCACATACACAGAAAAAGCTTGACGTGAAGTGGTAGAGTGCTATCCTTGATAAAAATGAAGCCAGGGACAGGGCTCAGGCCCTGAGTCCAAGCCTCAGGACTGGCACAAAAAACAGAAGAAGGAAATAGGCTTGAGGGCTGTTTTTTCTTAATTAAAAAGAAATAAATTACAAATCCTTTATATTGAGAATAAGTGTAAATATCACAAAAATTTCAAAGAATGAGGGAGGTACTTCTGGCTCAATGACTTAAGTCCGATTCACTAACATCACCCAAATCATTGCCAAGAGCATTCCACACATTTATTTTCTGATTTTCCCTGTTTTCCCAGGATCTTACTCCTGTCCTGGATCTTAGCCTTGAGCTACCATGTCATGGATCTCTGTGTTTCTGCAGGCTCCTGGGGGACAGGGAGAGTTTCTCAGATTTCCTTTCATTGTCCTGACCTATATAATCCTTGATACTTAGGAGGCAGGAAGTCTGTGAGAATCTTATCTCCAATTAAATAGCAGAAAACCAGAAGTGGCACCATGGCAGAAAGAGGGAGACCGCTAGTCTTGAGGAAAGGGAATTCAAGAACAGTATCTAGGCCCTGAGTTCAAGCCTCACAACTGAGAAAAACAAAACAAAACACACCGAATAATGTCTAGCAGAGAAAGTTTTCCCTACAACTTAATCGATGTCATTCAAAGTGTAAAACAAATGTCACCCTGAACGAAAGTGGCACTCTAGAAATGGGCAATGGTATATTAGGTCATGGAGAACCATGGGACATTTTGGGGGATGTTTTCTCAGTCACTAGGGGGCTTTGAATGACTTTGACCTTAAGAAACAGCTATAAACAGGGTGCCGGTTCTTCTGCCTGTAATCCTAGCTACTCAGTGAGCTGAGGTCTGAAGATCGCTGTTTGAGGCCAGTTGGAGCAACGAAGTCTGTGAGACTCTTTTCTCTAAGTAAGCATCTGAAAGCCGCTGTGGCTCAAGTGGGAGAGCAGCAAGTAGCCTTGATCACAAACATTCAGGGACAGTGCGCAGGCCCTGAGTTCAAGCCCCAGGACTGGCACAAAAAATAATAATAAAGTAAGGGGATTGGGGATGATTGAAAGAGACATGACATGGGATGTCGTGAGGGGACAAAGTTATCCCTCACTCACAGAGATACATTCCAGGGAATTGCCCTCCATCCGGCACCCCGTGATTCTAGGCATTAGGGCTAACCTTATGGTTTGAGGCTGCTGCAAGGTGCAAAGCAGTGGCCATGCTGCCCCTCAGCCTTGGGGGTCAAGGTGGAGGAAATATTGCAGGCTGTGTACTTGCTTTGGTGATTTTGGTAGAAACCTATCCTGCATGGCCAGAGGCGGAGAAGACTCTCCTGGGTTTCCCAGGCCTGGACACTGTCCCTGAGATTCTTTTGCTCAAGGCTCATGCTCTACAACCGGAGGCACAGCACCATGTCCCGTGTTCTACCTGGCTGGTCTGGATGTCCAAGGTCTGTGGCCCGACTCCCTCCTGCTCTCCTTGTGGGGTTCATATAGTAGCTCATTATTGAAGACCTGTGGCTAATGTGGTAGAGCACTAGCCCAGAGGAGGAAACCCAAATATTCACAGAGAAATAGTTGCACAATCCTAAACAGGTTAAGAGATCAAAATGGAGTATCACTCAATGTTGACAAGGCAGACAAAAAAGACCCATGTGAAGCACATGAGGCCAGCCTGACCTTACAAAAGCAAAAAAAAAACCAACAAAAATATCCTAAAAGAAGTCATGTGTGATTTATCTCACATACAATGCCCAGAATTGCTAAAGTCCTAGAGGAGCTATGAGGATTGTGGTGGCCAAGGCAAGTGACAAGCAAATCAAAGTTCTTTTTGTTCCAAGAACGCATTGGTTGATTGAGGGTCCCTCTCTGATCCAATCCAAGGGGGATTCCACGTGGATCAAATCTGTGGCTGTAATGCCCAGATTTTAAGGCCCCCAAAGACAACCATTAGAGTCCAGAGTCAAAGCCAAACCGCAAGGGTCGTTTATTACGAGTTCGCACCCGGTCCCCCGTGCACTCATTGTCAGTGACGCTGAGAGGCCCTGAGCACAATTCCAGCACAGCTTTTATAGACAAGTACAAGGAAGATGAGGGAAGATGAGGAAGACCCCCGGTTACAAGTACATGATTGGTTGACATTTGCCTTAGTTTACTGGTCACCTCAGGATTGGCCTGGGTCTTCCGGCCAAAGCATGGGTCAGATGGCAGTCAGATGGCCTTAACCCTGGGGGTGGGCCTCCAGGAGTGGTCAAGCCACATGCCTGGAGCCTGGTGGTTCCTATCTCCTTTGTCCAGGTCCAGGCTGGGGTCTGAGAGCTGACACTTAGTTATGTCCAACCTTGAGTGGGCTCCGGGCGTGGACAATTAATCACATCCCAGCGCCAGATAATGCCCAGAGTCAGGTAGTACAGAGTTCACAGAAGGGGTGTGTGTGGGGGAGGCGTGTGGTTACAGAGTAGCTATCCACTTCCCCATGGGTTAGCAAGCAAAGGTACAGAAGCAAAATAGCTGTTAGGGGCATAATGGTCACAATTTTATTCTCTACGCTCTTCATGGCCACATTTATCACTCCCCATGGATTAAGGTTGAAAATGGATACAAATTAATAGTGGACAGGAAGGAAGGTTCCCCCCAACTTCTCTATTCTACTCTTGTCCAAGTCTTTCTTCACTTCCAAGGCCAAGATCAGTTGGAAGTGGTCAATAACAATTTGGACAATACCATTTTAAACCTAAAAACATAGGTAGCCAGGAGATCTGGCATTCTCCTTCTGCAGTTTATAGTGCACCCTGAACACTCATTTATGTGGTGAGTGTTAGGTTTTTAAAGTAGGCAGCCGGTAAAGGAGAACGCCACGCGGTATTCAGGCAGTAAAGAAAGTTTATTATCGAACTGCTGGCCTGTGGCCAAGATGATCCATGGCCAGAGAGAAGGGAGAGAGAGAGGGAAGAAGAAGAGAGGGGAGAGCAGGGAGAACAGGGAGAGCAGGGAGAGAAGGGAGAGAAGGGAGAGAAGGGAGAGCAAGGAGAGGAACCCCCACCCGGCCCTGCTTTATATCTAGGGCAGGGGCAAGGGGTGTGGCCAGGTGGATTAGGATGTGACCTCAGGGAAAGGGGAGGTAACTGCCTCCAGGTCTGCTGGTTACCCAGGTAACTGGGTGGAGACTTAATGAGGTGGGGGCATCTGCATGTAGCCCTCAAGGAGAGGACCTAACAGTGAGGGTCCTCAAACAAAATCAGAGTCAAAGATGTGGACCATAGTCAAATAATCCTGGACAGGTGAACTAGATGCAGTATAAAACTAACCACTCTATTTAATTTTTATTATTTTTATTTATTTATTAATTGAACACAAACTTTTTGACAAGATGTTGTGCAAAAAGGGTACAGTTACATAGTAGGGCAGTGTGTACATTTCTTGTGATATCTTACGTCCTGTTTTTCTATCTCTTCTCTAGGTCAGGTAGACATATATACCATATATAATGTATCAAGAACATATACAGTAGCCACGTGGCCACGCCCAAGAAAGTTCGCCTAGGGCTTTAAATGTAATGTCGATATTAGACCACATGTCGACAGTAGTCTTATATGAACGTACATACCTAGCTTTTGAGCTACTGTATTCCCCTGAGAGGTCAATTTTTGACCTTTATATGTTGAGTAATTGTTTGGTTTTAGTTACATACTGTTGGGTCGCTGACCCAATCCTGTGGGGAATACTATTTGACAAGCAGTTTTTGGTTTCATAGACTTGGTCTCTACTGTATCTCCGTCTCCCTTTGTTAACAGTCATATATCAGGGAGATCATGCCCCTTTGTTTTCTGTGTCCTAGGCTTGTCTCGCTCAACATTATTTGTTCGAGTTCTGACCATTTCCCTGGGAATAACAATATTTCACCATTCCTAATCGCTATGTAGTATTCCATTGTGTATAAGTACCATATTTTTTGGATCCATTCATCTGTGGAGGGGCATCTGGGTTGTTTCCATATTTTGGCTATTGAGAATTGTGCCACGATAAACATGGAAGTACAAATGTCTTTTTTGATATCTTGGGGTTTGCTGTTTAGGATAGATGCCTAGGAGTGGTATGGCTGGGTCATAGGGTAGGTCTATATTGAGCTTTTTGAGAAACCTCCATGCTGGTCTCCAAAGTGGTTGTACACTCCCACCAACAATGGAGAAGGGTTCCTCTTTCCCCGCACCCCCTCCAGCATTTGTTATTGCCTGAGTTCAGAGTATAGGCCATTCTAACTAGGGTGAGGCGGTATCTCAGGGTTGTTTTTATTTGCATTTCCTTTACTAGCAGGGATATTGAGCATTTTCTCATGTGTTTCTTTGCCATTTTTATCTCTTCTCTTGTGAAGTCTCTCTTTAGCTCCTTTGCCCATTTCCTAATAGGTTTATTGGGCTTGGAGGGGCTTAGTTTTTTGAGTTCTCTGTAGATGACAGATATCAGGCCTTTGTCTGTTGCTGTGCTGGTAAATATCCTTTCCCATATGGTTGGCTGTCTTTCTATTTTGGTGGCTATGTCCTTAGCTGTGCAGAAACTTTTTAATTTGTAGTAGTCCCATTTGTCGAGTCTTTCCCCTATTTGTTGTGCCCCTGGGACTCTATTCAGGAAGTTCCTTCCTGTGCCTATAAGTTCTAGCGTCTTTCCTACTCTGTCCTTCAGTAGTTTCAAGGATTCAGGTCTGATATTGAGGTCCTTGATCCATTTTGAGTTGATCTTGGTGCATGGTGATAGGCTTGGGTCTACTTTGAGTTTTCTGCATATGGCTGCCCAGTTCTCCCAGCACCAGTAGTTGAAGAGGCGATGTTTATTCCATTGTATGTCTTTAGCTCCTTTGTCGAATATCAGTTGGCTGTAAGAGTGCAGTTTTATTTCTGGGTCTTCAATTCTAATCCATTGGTCTTCCGATCTGTTTTTATACCAATACCATGCTGTTTTTGTTATGATGGCCTTGTAGTAGAGCTTGAAGTCTGGTATTGTGATAGCTCCTGCACTGCTTTTTTTGCCTAGATTTGCTTTGGCTATTCTAGGTTTTTTGCTGTTCCATATGAATTTATGGATTGGTTTCTCTATTTCAGTGAAGAATGTGGCTGGGATTTTGATAGGTATTGCATTGAATTTGTATAACAATTTGGGCAATATGGCCATTTTCACTATATTGATTCTGCCTACCTATGAGCATGGGAGGTCTTTCCATCTCCTTGTGTCTTCTTTGATTTCCCTTATTACATTTTTATAATTTTCATTAAATAGGTCCGTCATGTCCTTGGTTAGGTTGATCCCTAGGTACTTTATTTTTTTTTGGCTACTGTAAATGGAATTGTTTCCATAATTTCCTTTTCTGCTTGTATATTGCTGGTGTACAGAAAAGCTGCTGACTTTTGTGGATTGATTTTGTATCCTGCTACTTTGCCAAATGGGTTTATTAGGTGTAGGAGTTTGGGTACTGAGTTTTTTGGGTCCTTCAGATATAAGATCATGTCGTCTGCGAATAGGGATAACTTGATTTCTTCCTTGCCGATGTGGATCCCTTTGATGTCCTCCTCTTGCCTTTTTGTGGTAGAGTGCTCGTCTAGCATGCATGAAGCCCTGGGTTCAATCCTCAGCACCACATATAAAGAAAAAGCCAGAGGTGGTGTTATGACTCAAATGAAGCTCAGGGATAGCACACAGTCCCTGAGTTCAAACCCCTGGCCTGGTAAAAAGAAAAGAAAAGACAAATGAGTTGAGGACACTTGGCAGTGATTTTGGGGGGATATTAGTGAATTGGACTGAAGGTGTTGAGCCAGAATTCAAGCCCTTTCTTTTAGCAAGTGTTGTAAGATCTACACCTATCCTCAAAACAAAGGATTTGTAAATTAAAGACAAAAAAAAACTTGCCCTCAAGCCTGCTTCCTTCTATTTCCTCTTGTAGTTTGGTTCCCTGCCATGAACTGAAAATCAGATGAGCACAGAAGGCCCTGGAACCATTTCCTAGTTGCTTAATAGGCATTTTTATTTCTTCATCTCAAAATGACGTTTTGCTCCTGTTGTAATCTAATCATTGAATGATTTGTTCTTTGCCTGTACAGCTCTAAGCTCTTTGCACATTCTAAACAATTGCCCCATCTTTCCTGAAGAGGAGTTTCTCCCATTCTGAAAATTGGTTTTGTTGTTTTCTTGTTTTTGTGTTGGTGATCAGAAACTTTTTAATTTTATGCAGTCATATTTGTTCATTTCTTCTATTTCTTCTTGGCTGAGTCTTTGGAGTCCTAGGTAGAAAATTATCATCAAATTATTAAAGTATCCAGACATTTCCTGTGATTCTTTTATGAAATTGAAGGTTTGGGACTGCAATGAAATCCTGTCTTTCTGCTAGGTCTGTGTTTCAAAGGTTTGATGTCTTCATCATGGCCCAATGGTTTTGCTTTTTATGTTTCATTTGCATTTTTTTCTATTTCCTGTTTCTTCATTGCTATTTCTAAGGCAACTAGGGCTCCCTGATCCCAAAGCCCTAGTTTTCTGTCTTGTTTGATGATCTCTACAAAATCATTTTCCTCAGGGTTTTTAGGGATGGACAACACCAAATCCATTATTGAAACTCACTGATATTCTGGTAAAATTCTTGCCTGGCCTGGTGCTGATGGGTCAGGCCTGAAATCCCAGCTATGAGATCTGAGGATCATGGTTCAAAGTCCTACAGGCAGGAAAACTGTGAGACTCTTACTGCAATTCACCAACAAAAAACCAGAAGCAGAGCTGGGACACGCATGTCAAAGCACCAGCCTTGGGGAGAAAAACTCAGAGGTAGCACCCACGCCCAAGGCTGGCACAACGATCTGCACACCCAAACTTAAGGGGTACAGAGATACATGTGACCACACACTAAGCTGCACACGTGCACACACATATAGGCACACACCCTTACACACTCACATGTGTACACACATGTGGACTCATGCACACACATACACACACACAGAGTTCTTGGCAATTCATCCCTCTGAGCTCCAGTCTCCATGACAGTTGCATGGCAAGGAGTCGGTGGGCTGGGCCCTTTGTGCTCTGGGCCTCCTCTGATCTCTATTTCTCCATGGCCTCCAGGCATCACAGGGGACTGGAAGAACCACTTCACCATAGCCCAGGCAGAAGCCTTTCAGAAAACATTCCAGGAGAAGATGGCGGGATTTCCTGCGGAGCTGTTCCAATGGGATTAAGTTCAGACTTATCTCTGTATCTGTGGAGATGAAGATTTGTGACCCCTTGGGGTCAGGGCATAAGTCTTTCATTGATTCTGGTGGTTAGAATTTTCATGTGCATTTGATACCTTGTCTGATAAAATCACTATGACACCATTTTTCCATTTCTAACATCCCAGGTATTAACAAATCTTAAAAGCCAGGCACTGATGGCTCACGCCTTTCATTCAAGCTACTTATGAGGTTGAGAAATGAGGATCCAGACTTGAAGCCAACCAGTCAGGAAAGTCTTTGAGACAGTTATCTCCAATGAATCAGCAAAAAAGCTCTGGGCAGGGCTAAGTGGTACAGCAGTAGCACTGAACAAAAAAAATTCAGACACAGTACCCAGATCCTGAGTTTAACACACACACACACACACACACACACACACACACACACACACACACACCCTCCAGGCCTCTGAAAATTGTTTTTCCCTCTGAATAGGTCCTCAGCTCCCCCCAAATCCGTCCCATCCTTGCCCCCTTCTGCACCCCCATGGCGACCCCTTGCGGCACACTGTGCCAGGTACCTGAGTGTGCACAGTGATAGTGGCAGCAGTGCTGGGTAATGGGGCTCGAGGTGCTCAATGCTGATTGGACCTCGTCACCAGTTCATAATTGGCTCTAACCCTGTGATGGAAGGGATATTTTTATCTTTGTAGAGAGCATCATCTTTGATGCAAACCCACGAGAGTCTTTATTGCAAGCTTGAGCCTGGACTCTCAACCAACACCAACCCAGCAGATCTGGATTGAGAGCCCTGATCTCAGATAGCCAGGGTTTTTATTTTGATTACAACAGGGGAGGGTATTTCCAACTTGGCAGATATTTGATTGGATGGCATTTAGCAAGCAAGTCTTGTCCTATTTCTATTGGCTATCTACCCTTTCAGTTATGTATTTGGCTTTGATAAGGGGAACTGTCCTCGATATCAGGAAGTGACAACAGGTGGTCACATGTCGGGATCTGGACGATCCCTTCCTCCCCAATTTCCCGGGGAGAAATGGTTGAACTCCAAAAACTATGAGAGAGCACTTGGCCTTATTTCCCCACCCGCGGGAAATGAAGGTGTACCCTCGTGGACTTGCGCTAAGTTGAGGAAAGGTTGCTGAAGCCTCCCCTCCCCCCGGTCCCCTCACATGTTACCAGGAGCGGGGGGGGGGGGGGGGGCACCAGGGAAACGTCAAGATGGTGGAATGCGTCTCAGCCCCCAGAGGGTGGGCCAGAGAAATTTATTACGATGACAAAGGCGGTAGGGGAAGGACTTGGGGTGACTGACTGATTGGCTGACTGCGCTGCCCCTTAAGTGATGTCATGGGACTTCCTTTGTGGGCTGGACAACCCTATCATGGTGGCACGCACGTGTTCGCCTCCCGAGGGGCGGGGGGCTTCTTTTCCGGTTGAGGCCGGAAGGTGGGAGGGGCTCCCTCCCACACCGTCCCAGGGCTGGGGGAAGGGCAGCATCTTGCTCTTGGCGCCCTTCCTCCATCAAGGCCAAAACAGTCCCCAACAGTCACATAGCACTGAAGCAGGGGCACAATGCACGGGGTATAAAAAGTGACACATGGGTTAAGCAAGCTGTTTACAGAAGCAGAATTTTGCGGTCAGGCTGACCTAGTACCATGTTTATTTTAACAATTGCCACCATTCTTTCCCAAGCTTGAGCAGGCTAAAACAATCTAGTACTCAATCGTAAGTAAACCAACCCAACAGTGACCACGGCATTTTTCCTACTATTATGGGCATTTCTATACTCTATGACTATGATCATTTTTTATTTTTTTTTACTGTTTGATGCCATGGTTGCTACCTAGGTACAGAGGGGAACAAGGGATTCCTATATTTTTAAATAAATATCAAACTATAAGAAACTAGTCTCACGGGTCGGGGTGCAGCCCTTTAGTATGGAGTCATCACCAGGGTTTAGAAACTGTTATAATTTTAACACTAAAACTTATATTTAGGTACTCCAGTTTTCAGGTCAGCCCTAACACTTCCTCCAGACCTGTGTCCATGGGACCAAGTCTAGATGTGTCCCTGTGTCTATGGCAACAAAGACTTGTGCGCTGGAGGTCAGGACATAAACCTGTCACTTCAATCCCATGGGTCAAATTTTCATGCTCCTCATTTGATCATTTTCCTGATACAAATCACCACGGAAGGAATTTTCCAACTGCACCATCCAGCTATTAACAATTCTTAAAGCCAGGAGCCAGTGGATCATGCATGTCATCCCAGCTATTCAGAAGTCTGATATATGAGGGTCAAGGTTTGAATATAACCCAGGGAAGAAAGTCCAAAACACTTAGGAACAATTCACCACCACCAGCAAACCAGAAGTAGTGTTCTGTACATTTCCCTGTGAATGTTATATTGGTGAGCTTTATATGATTCTATATTTTACCATCTCCTTTTTCACATAATTCAAATATGAATGAGTGACCTTCTCCTTTCCTTCTGTCTCCAGGAACCAACTGGATGATTGAGATTCTGAGTCTCATTCTCAGCAAGGGGGATCCGGAGTGGATCTGCTCTGTGCCCATCTGGGAAAGATCCCCATGGATTGAGACTGAACTAGGATCCAAAAAAATAAGAGACATGAAGGAGGACCCCCGCCTGCTCTCCTCCCACCTCCCTTCCAACTCTTCCCCAAGTCTTTCTTCACTTCCAAGGCCAAAGTAAGTGAAATCTTGTGGTTGTAGTTCAAAACCAGCCCAAGCATTAAAGGCCTTGAGATTCTTGTCCCCTCGCAACCACCAAAGGGCTGGAAGTGGAGTGTGGCTCAAAGTGGCAGAGTCCTAGCCTTCAACAAAACAAAATCAGGGACAGTGCCCACACTTGTAGTTCAACCCCAATGACTGACAAAAAGAAATTAAAATAAAAGAAAACGTGAAGAAATAAGCCAGGCAACAGTGGCTCATACCTGTCACCCTAGTTACATAAGAGGGTGAGGTCTAAAGAACATAGTTCAAAGGCAACCTTGGCAGAAAAGTCTGAGAGACTCCACTGAACAAATATCACACTGCAAGTGGAGCTGGGAATCAAGGGGTACAGCACTGATTTGAGTGAAACAAGCTCATGGATGTTCCCAGGCCATGAGTTCAAGCCCGAGGACTGTTATGCACACACACACACACACACACACACACACACACACACACACACACACACACCACAATTAGTCTTCTAAGTTAGACATTGAGCAGATTGTTGATCTTTCCATATACGTCCCATCGTGTATGACTTGGCTGAAGAGAGGTCAAGGCCTCACATGTAGGAAAGATGGTAATGATTTTTGTTTTTGCTGCTTTGTCCCTTTAAGGTGATCTATGTCCTCAGAAATCCAAAGGATGCCCTTGTGTCTGGATATTATTTCTATAGTCAATCAAAGATCATGAAGAATGCAGAGTCCCTGCAGCAGTTTTATGAATGGTTCATCCAAGGCAATGGTGAGTGGGTTGTGAAATGAGGCTCATATAAACATCTTGGGGGAGGGGTGCTAGGCCTGGGGCTTGAACACTGGGTCCAGACACTTTCTCTTTTCTTCCACTCGAGGGTTTGGCTCTACCATATTAGCCATACCACCATTTCCATCTTTTTAGGGAGCTAAGAGTGTCCTGGTACTATTCTTTCTGAGATGACTTGGAATCATGAACCACATTGCAGCCTTCTGAGTAGCCTGATTGGCGGGAATGAGTCACTTATGCCATATATATATATATCTTACATGTGTATATGAAATATATGTAACTTACATAATATATCATATATATTATACTACATATATATGCCAAATATAAATAGTATATATATACTCTATGTTATATACTATATAATGTATTTGTATAGCTATAATATATAAGTATATACAAATATAAAATTCATACAGCATTTATATAAATATATCATGCATATAATAAGTACTATATAATATAACCTATAGGATATAATTTATAGGATGTAGTGTAAATAATTTACTTTTCATATGTATAATATTTAATACTTGTTCATAAGTATATATCCATATATATGAAATAAATTATATATAAACACTAAAAGATATATACATATATATAATTCACCTATATGTATGTGTGTATGTATATGGCCGGTACAGGGGCTTGATCACTGGATGCAGGCACTACTTCTGAGCTTTTGTTGCTCAAGGTGAGCCCTCTAACCCTTCAGCTACCCAACACTTCTAGCATTTTTTAGTACTTTTTTGGAGATGAGAGTCTCATGGAATTTCTTGCCCCGGCTGGCTTGGAACCAAGATCCTCAGATCTCAGCCTCCTAAGGAGCTAAGATTACAGGCGTGAGCCACCAGCACCTGGCCTGTGATACTTTAACCTGTGGAAATGCATACGATTTTTGTCACATATGCCTGGAGGAAGCTGATGTGGAAAAGGGGACAAGGGTAGAAAACATAGACCCCACTTAGTCATCCAACAGTGCATTTTTTTTATGCCTTATCATCCCAACTTGCAGTGTCACGTGGGTCTTGGTTTGCACACATCCTGGGCTGGATGTCTATGCGAGAGAGGGAGAATGTGCTGGTGCTCAGTTACGAGGCCCTCAAGAAGGTAACCATCCATTTTCCACGTACCCCACCGCACCACTGCCCCCTAACCCTGACTAACATCCATTCTCATAGACCTCACTCCACCTGTCATATTTCACAATCCTTGCCATTCAGGCGGCTGAGATTTGAAGACCCAGGTTCAAAGCCAGCTGGGGCAGTAAAGTCCATAGGAGTCCTCTCTCCTTCTAACCGCCAAAGCGCCAGGGTGGAACTCAAGTGGAAGAGTGCAAGCCTTGAGCACAAAGGCTCAGGGATAGCACCCTGAGTTCAATCATGTAACTGACACACTCACCCCCTCACAGACATACAGAGACATTAAAGAAATCTGTCTTGTTCAGAAATTAGCTGTGAGTCATCATAGTACCTGTTGTATTGGTCTTCTTGATAATTGTCAAATTCTCACTTGAGAATTGTCCAAATGCCTTTCTCTGCTTCTGGTACACCTCCAAGCTCTGTGCTCTGGTTGTGCTGCAACTAATCACAAAATGACATCCAGGTGCTCAGTGCTTGGACTAAATCCTTCTGGTCCTTGTTCTTTCCCCCCTCCATCCCTTCCTACCTCCCTGCACCCAGCTCAGCCTCTGTCACATGAGTGAGTCTGTCATTGCTCTTGGCTGACTGTCCCTTCTTGTGCTGCCTCTACTACTCCCTCCTTCTGAGGGCCGCTGTGTGTTCTCCTTCCCCTGCGTTTTCTGCGTTTTCTTACAGGACACCAGGAGCACTGTGAAGAGGACCTGCCAGTTCCTGGGGTGTTGGGCTCTGGCTATACCTTTAAGGGGCAGTCCCGAGAGGCCTGCCTCTTCTCCCGCCCTGGGGCTGTGTGGCTGTTAGCCACTTCTACCCCCTTCCGGGTCCAGAACCGGAAGAGGTAGCAAGCCAGCCCCGCCTTCTGCCTTGGCCATGTGTGTGTCAAAATGGTGCCAGGCCAGGCCCAAGGGCCGGTCCTATGGGAAGTGATGACTGCCCATAGAGGAAGTTCTGTGACATCACTGTGATGGGCAGCTTATCAGCCTGTCGCCAGTATGCAGTTAGTCCCTCCCCTTCCTGCCGCCATTACTGTTATATAAATCCCTCCCCTGAGTAAAACGGGTGGAAGTTCCAGAAGCTCACCCGGAGATGCCTGTGTGAATCCCATGTTGTTCTTTAAGTGTGCGAGGGGTGTCTCGTGACTACACACCACCAAGGTTTGCACATTGGGCCGCACTCCAGCTTTCCGCCTGGTGGGATGGGGCGGGATATGCGCAAGGGTGAAAGGGGCCCTGACACTGGGGAAGAAGTTGGAACCTCAAGAGCTGGACTTGGTCCTGGAGAACAGCTCCAGGCCATGAAGGAAAACAAGATGTCTAATTACAGCATGGCAAACAGGAATTACTTCCGTGCTGGCATTGAGATGATAAGGAGAGGTGTATAACTGCTGTGGCCTAAACATCTATTAGAGACCAGGAAGGGAATTCTTGACAGATCCATGCCTCATGAATATGGTTTTATAATTTTTCTTCCTGTCAGTTGTTGAGCTTGAAATTGGGGTCTGGGCACTTGCCCAGAGCTTTTACTCTCAAAGTTAGCACTCCACCACTTGAGCCACAGCCCCACATTGGTTTCTGGTGGATCACTGGTGATAAGGGTCTCATGGACCTTCCTTTCTGGGGTGGCTTTGAATCTCCATCTTCAGATGACAGCAGCTTGAGTAGCTATTACTACAGGTGAGAGGTGTCAGCACTAGGCTGACATTTTCATGTGTTCTTAGTTCTGGAGCTTGAACACGAGCCTAGACTCTGTTTCTGAGCTTTTTATTTTTAAATTTTTACTCATAGCTGGTGCTCTAGCCCTTCCAACACAACTCCTCCTTTGGCTTTTTGTTGCCTCATTATAGATCAGAGTTTCATGAACTTTCCTGCCATGAGGTAACTTCAAACTTTCATCCTCCAACCTCAGCAATTAGAGTAGCCAGGCTCCCTGCTGTGGGCCACCAGCTCCTGGCAGGCTTTATGTATGCATTAGACACTGTGATTTCTTCATCTCAGAATGGCTTTTTCATTCCATTGCCTATCTTGTCATTGAAAAGTTTCTCCTTTGGCTGCACAGCTCTCAGCTCTTTGCACATTCAGAATAATCGCCCTGCATTTTCTGAAGGGCAGGTGAAGATTCTCTCCTGATCCACAATTGTTTTTATTTTGTTGTTGTTTTGGGTTTTAGTTTGGCCTCAAAAGACTTTTTAGGATTTTACAGTTATATTTATCATTTGTTCTATTTTTTTTTTTTGGCTGAGGCTTAGAGTCCAGGCAGAAAATTATCACCTATGTCTCTATTATCTGCAGATTTCCCTGTGGTTCCTGTGTGAATTGAAGGTTTCAGGATTGCATTGAAATCTCATCATTATGCTAAGCCTATTTTCCCTAGTTTGGGTATCCTCATCATTGTTCAGTCTTTCTTGCTTTTATTTTTTTCTTATTCCACATTAATTCTTTCTACTTTCCTGTTTCTTCATTGCTTATTCTAATGAACCTCCAGAGTCCACCAACCCTGGTATTCTGTCTTCAGTTTGATACTCTCTGTCAATGGATTACCTCAGAGTTTTAAGGGTGAACAGCCACCAACTTCATAATTGAATTCACTGAAATTCTGATAAAGATCTTTGCTGGCTTGGCCTTTGTTGTTCCTACCTCAAACCCTGTCACTCAGGAACTTGCCATCTGAAGACCATGTTGCAAAACCAGCCCAGGCAGGAAAAGTCTGTGAGAATCTTATATCTCTACTATTAACCAGTGAAACACCACAAGTGGAGCTGTGACTCAAGTGGCAGAGCACTAGTCCAGGTCAACTTGTTGCACACACACACATATACATACATGCACAAGCACACATGTGCACACACACTGCTAGATCATTCCTCCCTCTGAGCACCAGTGTCCATGGCTTGGCCATTCCAGGGAGAAGCTCCCTGACCCTTCCTGCCCTGGCTGATCTCTCTGTTTCTCCATGACCTCCAGGCATGGTGGGGGGCTGGAAGAACCACCTCACCATAGCCCAGGCTGAAGCCTTCGACAAAATATTCCGGGAGAAGTTGGCAGGATTTCCTCTGGAGCTGCTTCCATGTGACTAAGGTACAGACTTAACCTCTATGTCTGTGGGGACAAAGGCTGGTGCCCCCTGAGGTCAGGGCATATCTGTCACTTGATTCTGTTGGTTAGAATGTTCATGGGGTACATTTGATCCCTTGCCTGATAAGTATCTCTATGGGCCCACTCTTCCATTTATAGCATCCCAGATGTTATCAAATCTTGCAAAGCCAGGAGCCAGTGACTCATGCTTAACATCCTATCAGATCTGATGGTCCATGTTCACAGCCAATAAAGACAGGAGAGTCAGTGAGACTTTTATCTCCAATAAATCGGCAAACCAAGTGGAAGTTGACCTGTGGCTCAAGTAGTAGACTGCCAGCTTTTGCTAAATAAGCTAAGTCCAGCACCTATTTCCGGAGATTAAGCCCCAGAACTCTCCCTCTCTGTCACACATGCACACACACACACACACACATACACACACACACACACACACTCCATCCTAGTAATCAGTGATGTCTCAGCCTTTGGTGTTTCTCCACCATGCTCAGGTTAGGGCAAATAAAGGAAGTCTCACAAAGTCTTCCTGCTCCCAGGAACTTGAGGGGACATGGAGATCAATAACATGGAAGATCATAGCTGAGCTCCCTGAGCAGAGAGAAATCATGGATGAAACAGGAAATCAGAAGAAAAATGCATTAAGGGCTCTTGCCAATGATTTTTGGGTGATATGAGTGGATTGAACATAGGGCCTTGACCCAGAAGTCCAACCCCTCTTTCTGGTATTCTTGTGACATCAACACCTATTGTCAAAATTAAGTACTTGAAAAAAAATTAATGGAACTTGGTCTCCAGGTTATTTCCTCAACAGATAATCACATGTACACAGATCATTGTTTAAATGATTTCACAGTTGCCAAATAAAAAAATCTCTGGTGAAAATCACACTCTATTGTGTTTTTAATCATATTATTTCCACAACAAGATGATAAAGCTGGGCTGGGAACATGGCCTAGTGGCAAGAGTGCTTGCCTCGTATACATGAAGCCCTGGGTTCGGTTCCCCAGTACCACATATATAGAAAACAGCCAGAAGGGGCGCTGTGGCTCAAGTGGTAGAGTGCTATCCTTGAGCAAAGAGAAGCCAGGGACAGTGCTCAGGCCCCTGAGCTCAAGGCCGAGGACTGGAAAAAAAAAACAAACATGATAAAGCTGGCAGCACACTTGATAATTTATTCCTTAGCACAAAGATTACATTAGTCACAATTATAGTCAAAAAGTAAATTGCTTTAAAAAAATTTAACCCTATTTTAGAGCTTTTTAAAATGCTTATTATATCCTAAGGGCCAGTTTCAGAAATACTAATTACATTACCCATGTCACCATCGGGCTTTCCATGTCAGAAGGAGGCAAGGCTGGAGCAGCTTTAGAGGAGCAGAGGACCCACACCGGGGGGGGGGTGGGGGGGGAGGGAACCTGAGATTCTCAGAGGCCTGGGCATCGAGTCCTGTGGCATCAGCTCTGCTGTTTCTGCCACAGAATTCAGGTTGCTAATTTCCAGGGCCTTTCTCTCTTTTCTGTCCTTATGGTCACCACACAGACAATACATTCTCTCTACCAGCCTGTGCTAGATAAAAAGGCATATGAAGGTAGATTATTTGAGCTCTGAGGGACCAATTTACCACTTCTGTTGAGAAATCTGTTATTTTATTCTTGTACCAGTTCTGGGGCTTGAACTTAGGGCCTAGGCGCTGCCCCTGAGTTTCTTCTGCTCAAGGCTGGTGCTCTGCCCCTTGAGCCACAGCTAGACCTCCAGAAATTACTTCTTCTTCTTTTTTTTTTTTTTTTACTCAAGCCAGAAGTGAGCAGCCAGCCTTCTCTTGGCTGATCCAAGTCCAGGACCCCGAGGTGTAGCACCCATTTCCCTTCCTTGGCCTCAGGCACCTCCTTCACCAGGGTGCTCCCATACTTTTCCTGATGAGTTTGATGTCAGCTGGAATAAGCTCCTCCGGTACATGGCTGAGATTGGACATCTTGTTCTCCTTCATCACCTGGAAGGAACTATTCTCTAGGACCAAATCCAGCTCTGACGGCTCCAGTACCTTCCCCTGAAACCCACAGTTCTTCTCTATCGTGTTCCTCGGTTCCTAGGGCAAGAAAAACAGGGGGCCATGGGTATGAAGAGGGGATAACATGGAGCAGGTCTCAAGGGAACAAAGTGAAGACAGCAAAAGGAAATGGCAGGAGAAAGGATTAGTGGAGTGTGGGTTGGAGTCTTGGCTCAGTGGGTAGAGCACGAGCCAAAAAGCAAATCATCAGGTGCTGATTTCAAGACTCCATCGCCAAACAAAAATAAAAAAAGAAAGAAAGGAGGATGAGTGGAATGTAGGAAGGAATGACAGACAATATGATGGAGACATTTATCAGGGAAGGCGAGGTGGGGACTGGATGCTGGGGGGGATGTAATTGGGGGAGGAGTGGTAAGAAGGAGAAGAAGGGGAGATGGCAGGATTGACAGGGACACTGGAGAGGGGTGTAAAATCATTCATTACCTTTTTTATCTCCTCATAACTGAGGATCAGCACGTTCTCCTTTTCCTGCAGGGACACCAGCCTCGGACGTGATCAAACCACGATGGGCAAGGCACTGCAGGGGGAACAGCAGGGCAGAATAAATAGACCCCACCATTCCCCATCTCCCTGGATAAAAATTCAGGGACCATTCTCAGGCCCTGGCTTCAAGCCTAGAAGTGGAACAACAAAAACAAATTATCCACTTGACTCTGATCTACAAAGTGCGATTTGCCAAAAACAGATTTTGAATAGAATTACACTATGTCTTCCAGTGTTCTCAAGTAGAATAAAGCAAAGCAGCGCCCCTGCAGACTGACCTGGTTGGTGCCATGGGCAGGGGCGGGGAGGCGTCTCGTGTGCTGAGTGTCCACGCTTTGACCTTGCACTTGGACTTCCGCTCATTTGTGGAAATCATGGATTTGGGGTCAGCTTGGCATGGAAGGGGCTCAGTGTGAGCTTGAGAGGGCCCTCGGTGCTTGTTGTCCCAGTCAGGTGTGTTGGTGCTGCCTCAGATGGGGCAAAGTTTGCTAGAGAAAGAAGGAAGGAAGCAAGATTGTTTGGTAAGCCATGTCTTGGCTCCACGGTGCTCTTGCTGGTTCCCGTTGCCATGATGCCTTCCACGTCACCTCTCCTCATGGCAGAAATCCATCTTACCATCTTGCCTGTAGGAAATGGTGTGGTGCAATGTATGGAATAGGTAAAGTACACTGATTTGCCATTGCACCCTTGGCATGTATAGCAGTAAAGGTTAGGCTATAAGTCGGGATAGCATTTAGTTCTCAGTGACACCCTGGTGGAGCTGACAGAGACCAACGTGATCAGGGCAGATGGGGAATGGTGGAGACTTTTTTTTTCTATAATTACTATTGTGTTTTCCTTTTCAATACTTTTAAAGATTACACATAATAGACAAAGAATTTTCTGATAATGTGTTAATTTCTCTGGAGACAACCATATATAATCATTTAAAATGACATGTACATATATGAGATAGAAGTTTCTGCAGCCTATAAAAGCCCCTTTTGGGGAATATAAGCAGTGTGCTGACAATTAACTTTAAAATAATTGGTTTCCTTACTAAACACGAAGCTCTTTGCTTGGAACTATCATCTGTGCAGGCAAAGAGCTCGGGTCAGGTGAACCCTGAACATTCCCAGTGCAGCCCCTGCAGTGACTGCAGGCAAATCTAGGCCTCTAGAAAGGCCCTCCACCCTCCATCACCTCCTTACATCACTTCTTATTCCTAAGCAAGAGAAAGAGAACAGTCTTCCGAAGATGAGAGGAAGAGACAGATATTTCTATGAGTACTTTCTGGGGCATTTCATGCACACATCTCACTAATTCCAAGAAAACATGCCTACAATTTCTTCCACTGCTCCTTTCATCACAAAAAAGGAGGGAACCACTTCTTTCCAACTCATTTTCGGTGCCTGGAACAACCAAATATTCCCCTGAAAGACATGCAATAATGCCATTTAGTAGAGGAAAGAATAAGGAAAAAGCAAAATGTTCTCCTTTCATTAGACTTAAAAGAAAAAACCCACCAATGTGCTTTACTCCATACTCAAATATCAGACACGTGCACAACATACTGCAAAACTAATACAATGTGGTTAAACACAATGCTCAGATATTAAACTTTCAAACACGTGAAAATCATCTTCTGAAAGATCAATGGGCTTTCTACTGTAGCTGCCGTTGTGCAACTTTATGAGTTTTCCTTTCAATGTCTGCCACTGCTCTTGATACTTGTTAGGAAGTTTTTTTTTCTTATTTTATTTATTTATTACATTTCTTTTTTTAATTTCAAACTGATGTACAGAGAGGTTACAGTTTCATACATTAGGCATTGGATACATTTCTTTTACTGTTTGTTACCTCCTCCCTCATTCCCCCCTCTCCCATCCCCCACTTCTTAGGAAGTTTGATGGAAGATAATGGCGTCTCGATAGTTGGAGGCCTAGATTTTTCCAGTGCCCATCTTCAGAATCCATCATCAGAGGACTGCTCAGAATCTTCATCCTTTCCTTCTGGTTTATAGTTCTGCATTTTAATATTAAATCTTTCAGCTCATTTTTGTGCTGCGAGTTTCGCTTGCATCTCCTCATAACTCTGTTTCTGAAGAGCCAAAGGCTGCTCCATGGAGAGCAGTTGAGTCATTCCTCTGCGATGGCAACATGTTGGTTTCCAATTCATGTGGCAGGGGCACAGGGTTTGGGACTCGCATTTCTAGCACTTCCTTGTAATGAGGCTTCTTAGGAGTCCCACTGGGAAGGTCTGTTGAGTTCTCTGCACTCAGGTTGTCTTCTGAATGGAGTTCACCCTGATCTGCAAGTGTAATTCTTTTTAAACTGTCAGTAAGCAAGTTGTCAAGGCTGAAGGAAATGTCTTGTCCATCTGCAGCAGAGTGGTGGGGGAGATAGACCCAGATGACGAAGGTCCCTTGGCTCTGCGGCTGGAAACTGGACCCTTGCTCACTGTGTGCCCAGCCTCGGGAGGGCTTCATTGCCTTTGTGAGCAGAATGCACATGGTTCTGCTTTGGGGGCAGGGTGCACAAGTCCCTGATTTTCTGAGCTAGTTTCAGATGACTTGATGCTCTCCACGGGGAACATCCAGGAAGTGGTGATGAAGTATCAAGTATTTGGTCAGAATTCAGGACCTTATCCATGTCCACATCACCTCCTGCAATCACTTTTTGCCTTCGCATATAGTCTATACACGAATAGGATGAAGCAGGTCACCTTTTCCTCTAACCTCTCCACATTCTGCAATGGCAGCTCTCAGTTGGGCAAAGGTGCGAAAGATCTTGTTACCCTCGTCGGGCAATCTGCAAATGAATTTTTCATTTTGTGAAAGGCTCTCCTAGCCCATCTACATCTCCCACAGGTTAACCCCGCAGCCCCAAGGAGCTGGGGGCTCGGAGCCCCCTGGCAGCAAGGACCTTCTGCCGGAGCTGAGGTTGGGGAAGTGGTGGCAGGCAGTCCACTTCCTCCGCAGGCCCCACGTCAGAGGCTGAGTGTCCACGAGGCACAAGGAGAACAGGCATGCCACCCCACCACTGCCTTTCTCACCTCTCTGCCGCCCCCTTCATCTCACTACCCCTCCTCCAGTGTCCACCCCCTGCCTGTCTCCTTCCCACCTTCTCTGTCACATTTCTCCATCCTGTGTGTCATTCCTTCCTGCATTCCACTCATCCTCCTTTTCTTTGTTTCTTTTTTTGTCTTGAGATGGAGACTCACGCTTGGTTTCTGATGCTTTGCTTCTTGGCTGGCGCACTAACCATTGAGCCATACCTCCATCCGGGCACTCCACTCTTCCTTTCACTGCCACATGCTTCGGCTGCCTGCCCATCCCCTTTTGTGCCCTCCTCTTGAGACCCACTCCCTGTTGTCTCCTTCTCTTACCTGTGGCCATGTTTTTCTCACATTAGGACAGGAGAAGCACGACAGAGAAGATCTGCCAGTTCCTGAGGAAGTTGCTAGAACCTGGAGAGCTGGACGCGGTCCTGGGGAACAGTTCTTTCCAGGCAGGGAAGGAGAACAAGGTGTCCAATCTCAGTCATATGCCAGAGCTGATTATTCCCACCAAAGTCAAAATCACAAGCACAAGCATGGAAATACCTACTGGAAGGAGGTAAGGAGAGGGAAATCGGGTCCAGGAACTGCAGGCTGATAGCCATGGATCAGCCAAGAGCAAGATGGCTGTTCACTTCGAACTTGGGTTAAAAAAAAATAGTAGACTGGTAGTGGAGCTGTGGCTCAAGTGGTAGAGCACCGCCCTTGAGCAATAGCAGCTCAAGGGACAGCACCCAGGACAGGCATAAACAGTAAAATAATAGATTTCTCTACAGAAGTGATAAATAGGTCCCTAACCGCAGAAGGAATCCACCCTGGATGTCTTTTCTTCAATCAGTGGGTGGCAGAGAGAATGTATTGCCTGTGCAGTGGCCAAAGGACAGAGAAGAGAGAGAGGCCATGGAATTAGCAATCAGAATTCTGGGTCAGAGACAGAAGAGCTGATGCCACAGGACCCGGTGCCCAGGCCTGTAAGAACCTCAGGTTTTCCCTCAGTGGGGGTCTGGGTCTTTGGCTCCAAGAGGAGCTGCCCTCCCGGCCTTGCCCCTTCCTGCACACCCCGTGGCGACTCCTTGAGGCGCAGAGAGACGGGCTCCACGAACTGTCATGGTGATGGCGACAGCAGCTCTGTGAACGGGGCTGGTGGTACTGCATGCTGCCTGGACGCCTCAGTAGTGCAGAATCAATCCTCATACCATGACAGAGGTATGTGTTTTTATATTCGTGGACATCATTGTCACCGAGCGCGTTTTTATCCTCTGAGAGGGGTGGGCCGAGATATGGATTTAAAAGGTTAATTCTAACGTAATACGTAACATAAGATGTGATAGTAATTAAAAATTATAAAGAGAAGGTAATAAACAGAACAGGAAATGTATCTAATGCCTAACATATGAAACTGTAACCTCTCTATACATCACCTTGGCAATAAATAAGCAAAAAATTAAAAAGAAATCATTCCAGCTGGATGCTTATTGCTCATGCCTGTAATTCTAGCTACTAAGAAGGCTGAGATCTGAAGATCACGGTGCAGAGCTGCCTGGCAGAACATTTCTAAGACTTTTATCTCCAGTGAACCAGCAAAGAAACCCCAAACCAAAATCCAAAACCAAACATGAAGTGGAGCTGGGGTTGAAGTGGTGGAGCCTCCCCCCTTAAGCAGAAAATAACTCAGAACCGGTACCTAGGTCCTGAGTTCAAGACCCCATACTGACCCCACGCACACATACATGTCCACACGTATCCATGAACACATGTATACATACACGTGCCCAGGCACACGCATATACAATACACATTTACCTACTGCATACAAACATGCGTGCACACGCATAACTTTCTGTCATATAAGATCTTTATGGTGCCCACTGGAACACTGAGGGGACTGGAATCCTGAGAGCCCAGCCCACGTGTCCTGATCCCCACACACCGGGGGCAGGAATGGTGCCCAGGGTGGCAGAGGGCAGACTGTCAGAGGAGAGCACTGGGTGTGGGGCATGGTCACTGTGGAGTCCATCTCCCAGGAGAGATGGTGGCTTTACCCCAGGGCAGGCACTGTACTCAAACTTGTAGTTGAGTTTCCATGCCAGGAACTGAAAATCAGGTGAGCACAGATGGCCCTTTGAATGATAGCACAGTTGCTCAATAAAAATCCCCGGGGACAATCACAGTTGTTGTTTTTACTTTATTTTGAAATTAGCTTTACCTGAAATCAAAAGTTAATGATTGGCTTCACCACCTAGGAGATAGCACAGACTCTGCCCCCACCACCTCAGTGGCTGGGAAACAAGTGCTGGGCAGGAGGGCTCGACCATGGCACACGACTACATGTGGTATGATGGAATTGCCTTTCCTGCTGTAGATTACAAACCTGAAATATTAAAAGCAGCCCACGAGAAGTTCGTGGTGAAGGATGAGGACATCATGTTGGTGTCCTACCCCAAATCAGGTGAGCATTTGGGGCCGGGGTCTGGAGCAATGGCAGGGCCTGTGTTCCCATCCCAACTGCTTCCCACCTGCTCCACACTGTGGAACTGTGGCCTCTGGGGCAGAGCCCCAGCCTTGAACACAAACTCTCAGGGATGGCGCCCAGGCCCTGGTCAAGCTCCAGGGCTGGGGGCTCAATTTTTTTGTGTTTTAGAGGTGCTCCAAGGTATACTAAAATGAGAAGGATGATGCTGAGGTTACTTGGAGAAGAGGAATGATTTCAAATAGCAGTATCATTTGGGCCATGGTTGGGAAGTGGAAGTTTTGGGAGTGCAGGGGATCAAGTGTGAAGGGGACGTTGGGTGGGGGAGCAGGCACCAAGGATGCACTGCAAGTGCAATGTGCTGAACTGCAGACCCCAGGAGACACACTGAAATGATGTCAGGAACTGCCACCAGGTGGACTACACCCAAAATCCACAGAGAAATGCCTGTCTAATCCAAAACAGACTGAGAGATCAAGATGGAATAGTACTCAGTGTTGAAAATGCAGACAACTCAGAGAGCTATGCTCTTGTTATTTTCCCGGCATTTTGCTATTTGAAGCACCTGAGACAAGCCTGCAGTGACAACAAGACATTGTGTGCAATGGCACCCACATTCGAGGCTCAGAACTGCCAAGTCCTAGAGGAGATAAGAGGCTGGTGGGAGGCAGGGGAAGCGGCTCACAATCCAATATTTAGGTGTTGTTGGCAGTGAAGATTTATCAGATGTCAAAACACTGGCATTGGTGAGCTATGATTGAAATAAACTCAACACTGCTTACCCCCACCAGATTGTATGCTCCACAGATTTCTATCAGTAAGGCAGAAGGCATGTATATTTTACCATAATGGGGTGTTTGTGTGTGTGTGGAGAGATTAGACACATATATAATATTGTATTATATACTCAGATAGAAATCAGTGACCTTTGCTTTTCTCTCTGTCCCCAGGAACCCATTGGTTGATTGAGATTCTCTGTCTGATTCACACCAAGGGGGATCCCAAGTGGGTGCAATCTGTGAACACATATAATCGCTCCCCGTGGATAGAGACTGAGAGTGGAAACACAATAATTGTGAACAGGAAGGAGGCCCCCCCCCTCATCTCCTCCCACCTCCCTATCCAACTCTTCCCCAAGTCTTTCTTCACCTCCAAGGCCAAGGTCAGTACACAGTGCTCAATAACTATTCCATCAATGCCTTATGAAAATGTATGCAGGCAGGAGAGCTGGCATTCTCCTTCTGTAGTCACGGTGGGGCCTGAGGCTCTCCTTCATGAGGAGAGGGTCCTCAACCAAACCAGTGTCAAGGATGGGGCTCATGGCCACATAATCCCTGACAGATGAACTGGATGCACCAAACCAGGAAGAAAACTGTACTTAGGGCTGAGAATGTGGCCTAGTGGTAGAGTGCTTGCCTAGCATGCATGAAGGCCTGGGTTCCATTCCTCAGGGCCACATATACTGAAAAAGCCAGAAGTGGTGCTGTGGCTCAAGGAGTAGAATGTTAGCTTTCAGCTAAGAGAAGCCAAGGACAGCTCAGGACCTGAGCTCAAGCCCCAGGACTCCCCCAAAATCCCGATTGTATCTTAAGCCAATACCCATGGCTCGTGCCTGTCATCCCCACTAAATAGGAGACTGAGATCTGAGGATCAACGTTTGAGGCCAGCACAGGCAGCAAAGGCCAAGAGACTCTTATCTCCAACAAACCACAGAAAACAAACAACCCACAGGTGATCTGTTTCTCCAGTGGTAGAGGACCAGCCTGAGCACAAAAACAGAGGACAGCCTGGGCCCTGAGTTCAGGCTTCCAGACTGGCAAACAAAGAAATAAAGTGAAAATAATAAAATGAGATTGCATTGTTTCAGTGTCATGGGACCTGGCACCTGGTGCAGTGATTAAACCCCTGGTGCTCAGGACAGATCAGCCCTGGGTCCTTTCTCCTCCAGAGAGCCATCCTGGTTCCAGGCCCATGGGAAACCCTTCCTCAGTGCCATCCTACCTAGAGTGCACCTGGACATCACAGAAATGGGGTCCTTTGCTGTGAACTCTGTTGCTGTGTTATTTCATCTCCCACCCTCAGTGGTCTTTTTTTTGTTTTCTTTTCTTGCTTTGTTTTTTGCCATTCCTGGGGTTTGAACTTGGTGCCTAGGTGCTGTCCCTGAGCTTCTGTACTCAAAGCTGTCACTCCTGCACTTTGAGCCAGACCTCCACTTCTGCTTTTCAGGTAGTTTATTGGAGATAGGCATTTCATGGGCTCTTTTGCCTGGGCTAACTTCAACCTTTGGTCCTCAGATCTCAGCCTCCAGAGGAGCTGGGATTACAGGCATGAGCCACCAACGCCCAGCAGCGTCAGTGAATTTTACACTGAGTCATAAATCTGTGGCCAGCAAATGCTAAGCAGCATCTTTTCTCCTGTGCTCTGTCGATTAATATCAGAGATCCTTCTAGGCCTTGCATTGACTTTCCATTGCTTTACTCCTGGCACAGTGATTTTATTTAGAAACCCTGAAAATGATTTGACAAACTAATGCACAACCAAAAGACCCACAGGTATCTTGATGTCTGGGAGACATTTTCTAGAACTTCTCTGACCACCAGGAATGTGAGCAATTAGGGGAATGATGTTTGTTTAATTCTCTCCTTTCTCTCTTTCAGTTGATCTATGTCATCAGAAATCCTAAGGATGTTCTTATATCTGGTTATTATTTCTGGAGTTCTACAAATCTGGCTAAGAAGCCAGAGTCGCTGGAACAATATTTTGAATGGTTCTTGCGAGGACACGGTGAGTGGGTAGCATCTTTCAGTGCCTTCTGTGACCCCTCGCTCCAGGTTTTATCTTTAAATCTCACCATCTGTGAGTCCAGTTTTGCTCCCCCTAGAATTCACCTTTGCTAAAGGCAACACCACACTTTGCCCATGATGGAAGTTCCCCTGGGGTTTTGAGCCCCTGGAGCTCCATACCTGGGGGATGACCCGGCCCCCCTCTGTGGGTTCTCCTCCCAGCTGTTGACTGACAGTTTCTCACTGGCTTCCCACATGACCAGATTCTACCTTTCCTATGTATTTATATTCTTTCCGTTTTCTTGTGCTGTCTGTTTTTCTCACTGGAAGTTGGGATCGCTATGTTTGCAATCAAGCAAAATTTGTGGGTCATTCACTGTCCTTGTAATTTTGTCATTTCTCTGTGTTTCTGTCAGGTTTCCATGGCTTGAGTTGGGTATGGAAGATGGGGGCCCACATCTGTGCTTTATTTACCTCATCATCTGGAGGCTCAGGCTCTTGGCTTTAGCTTCACAACCAGCAGAGCTGCTTAACGAACTGTTTCTCCCCTAATCCAATATCTCCTCCCACTCAGCAGCATGGTGCTGCTGCTCATGGCTGTCAGCTCAGCTACTCAGGAGGCTGAGAGCTGAGATCACCGGTGGAAGCCAACTCAGGTAGGAAGGTCCAGGAGACTCTGGTCTCTACTTAATCATCATAATGCAGGAAGTGAATTTGTGGCTCAAGTGGGAGAGTGCTGCTTGGAGAGTAAAATTTCAGGCACAGTGACCAGGTCCTGAGTTTGAGTCCAGAAGTAGCGCACCTCAGTTTGACTGTGATCTACAGAGTTGATTGTTCAAAATTAGACATTGTGTAGTATTATTTTTTTCTTTTGGTCAGTTATGGGCCTGAACTCTGGGACTGGTCACTGCCCTAAACCTCTAGAACTCAATCATAGGTCTCTTCTACTTGAGCCACAGCAACACTTCCGGTTTTCTGGTGGTTAGTTGGAGATTAGGTCTCAGTAACTTTCCTGCCTGGGCTGGCTTTGAACCGCCATCTTCAGATCTCTGCCTCCTGATTAGCTAGAATGACAGATGTGAGCTAGCTGTGCCCATCTTGAACAGTATGTTTGAACAGTAGGTCTGCCAGTGTTTTCATGTAGAAGGAACCACAGCAGAGCCCCTACAGACTGACTTGCATGGTGTCGTGGGCAAGGATGGGGAGGTGCCTCGTGTGCCAAGTGTGAAAGCTTCGATCTTGCACTTGGACTTCTGCACAGTTGTGGAAATTATGGACTTGGGCCAACTTCCCATGGAGTGCCCTCAGTGTGAACTATGTGAAGGCCTGAGGCACTTGCTGCTCAGGGGAGAGGAGTTGCTGCTGCCTTTGGTGACCTGCTTACACGGGTTGCTCCCAAAGAGAAAAGAAAACCAGATTGTTCTGAAAGCCATGTCCTGTACCTCAGTTCCCAGAGAGGGGAGGAGAGAAGGAGGACACAGTGACTCCATGGGGACTGAGCTGGTGTCATGGGGTCACCACCCAGGTCTGATGGCTTTATAGCCCAGGCCCTGGAGGGATTTGAAGTCACTGCCCCCATGATGCTCTGGCAGTTATTCATGTATGTGGAATTCTGCTCAGTTGTGGAAATTATGGATATGGACCAACTTGGCATGGAGGGCACTCAGCCTGAGTACTCACTGCCCAGGTCAGAGGAGTTGCTGCTCCCTTTGGGTGACCTGCCCCACGTGGGGCAAAGCTTGCTCAAGAGGAAATAATAGAGTTTGGAAAGCCATGTCCTGCCTCCAGAGGGCTCTCCCTTTCAGGCTATAGAGAGACAGGATTCGTTACTCAGTTCACCCTGGTGAAGTTAAAAGGGACCAAAGTGATCAGTGCTAAGGACACAGGGCAGATGGGGAAAGAAGTGACTTTATTTGCTGCCCTGGTGTCCCCTGCAGTGCCGTACGGGTCGTGGTTTGATCACGTCCGAGGCTGGCTGTCATTGAGGGAAAAGGAGAATGTGCTGGTGCTCTGTTATGAGGAGATGAGAAAGGTAATGAATGGTTTTCCATGCCCCCACCACACCACTGACCCCCTGACCCCTTCCTCCTTCTCCCCTTCTACTCCCTCTCCCCTAGTACACACACACACACACACACACACACACACACACACACACACACACACACACACACTCTGAATGTCCTTCTTGGTCAAATGTCTCCATCATGTGGTCTGTCTTTCCTTCCTGTATTCTACTCATCCTCTTTTCTTTTCTTCATTTTTAATTGTTTTTGGAGATGGAATCTTGAACTCAGTTTGTGATGCTTTGCTCTATGGCTGGCGTTCTACCCACTGAGTCACAACTCCAACCCTACACTCCACTCATCCTTTCCCCTGCCATTTCTTCTGCTGTCTTCCCTTCCCCTCCTGCCCCCTCCTCCTGAAACCCACTCCCTGATGTCTCCCTCTCATACCTGAGAACCTGTTTTTGTCCTGTTAGGACCCAAGAAAGTCAGTAGAGAAGATCTGCCGGTTTCTGGGAAAGGCCCTAGAACCGGGAGAGCTCAACTTGGTCCTGGAAAACAGTTCCTTCCAGGCGATGAAGGAGAACAAGATGTCCAATTTTGGTAGTGTGGCCAAGGAGCTTGTTCTCAACGACTTCAAAATCACCAGGAAAGGTATGTATACACCATGTGGAGGTGTCAGAGGCCTAGATAGGCAAGTCCAGTGCTCTCACCGCAGGCTCCAGGCCAAGGATCAGCCAAAGGCAGCATGAGTGGTCACTCCCAGCTTGTCAACAAAAGTAGGTTGGCAGTGGAGCTGTGGCTCAAGTGGTATAGTACCAATTTTCAGCAAAGAAAACTCAAAATCAGAGTCCAGGCTCTGAGTCCAAGGCCCACTACTAACAGTCCAACGGACAAACAAACAAGGAAATGGGTAATGTGATAGTAATTAGAGCTGAAAACAAAACAAAATACAAGTTCCAGCAGGATGTTCATGGCTCAGGCCTGTAAACTAGCCACCCAAGAAACTGAGATCTGAGAATCCCCTGTCAAAGCCAGCCCACACAGGAAAATCCATGAGACTCCTGTTCAGTTAACCACCAAAACAAATAGAAAATGGAGCTACGGCTCAAGGAAGAACACTAGGCTTGAGAAGAAATAACTCCCAGTCTACAATCAGCCCCTGAGTTCAAGATTCCCTTTGGACACACACTTGCACACACATGCACGCGTGTTCCCAGAGGCACACACATTTAACTCTTATAGAAGAACTCTACCGGATGCACCTGTACACACACAAACACACACATGTGCACACATGGAAAGACACATTCAAGTTTATTAACTAAAAACTGTATAAAATACACATGGATACAATGTAAATCCACACACTTGTGTACACATGCACATCTAACTCTATTATATAATAACTCTATCACATAAACACTCACCTTTAACCCTGTATTACAGAGAAAGGGTATTGTGTGCTCGCAGACATGGAGGGGACCCGGTACTTCTGAGACCCCAGGTCTGAGCTTCCAGTGTCTTGCTCACCTGGGGCAAGAAGTCACCCATGGTGGCAGAGGGCAGAATTTCCGAGGAGAACACTGGGCATGGAGCCGGTTGCTGTGGAGTTCATCTCCTGAGGAGATCAGTGGCTTCACTCTCTGGGTGGGCAGAGGGCAGAGGGGACAAAAGGGGTTGGCGCCATCCTGCCCTGGCCCTGTCTGATGTCAGCATTTCTCCACGGCCTCCAGGCATTACCGGGGACTGGAAGAACCACTTCACCCCAGCCCAGACCCAAGCCTTTGAGGAAACCTTCCGGGAGAAGATGGCAGGACTTCCTCCAGAGCTGTTTCCATGGGACTAAGTCCAGAATTACCTCTGTGTCTGGGGGGAGGAAGACTTGTGCCCCATCTTGCAGAGGCGACAGGCCTGGGGAGGGGGCTCATAGATGCACCTGTCCCTCAGTTCTGCAGGTCTGGGCTTTTCTGAGGCATCTTTGATCCAATGACCAGGGCGAGTGACCAAGTGCAAGTCAATGAGGCTCATGGGTGTTCTTGCTCAAATAAATGGGGGCAACGGAACTCAGGGATGACAAACATGCCTTAATGCTTCCCTTTGTGGGGGTGACCCTCGAGAAAGTCCCTGAGGAGGTCCCCCGGGAGGGGACAGAGATGTCCCATGGCAGGAGGCTGCCTGAGGGTCTGCTGGATGTTCTCTGGAAGGGTTCTCTTTCCTCCCATTGACTCCTACGGGAAGCACTCTGCTCTTTCCACACCAGACAGCTCCAACCCCTCAATCCAATGAAGGCAAACATCCACCACCTAGGGAATCACCACATGGACCTGGGTGTTTGCACTGATGATCTGTCTCAAAGAAGTACAACACTCCTCCAAAAGGAAGCATGGCCAATGGGACTGGCAAACTGGCAAATTCCTTTGGGTGACCCCTGAGGTCCTGGTGCAGTAAACACAGGGGAGACTGGGAAGTGTAGATGGCGGTAGGGCCTAGGCCAAGCCCCTGTGGCAATTTCCATGAAGTGATGGTGGCCAGGAAGAGTGGCCAGTGACAGTGGGCCTATCTCCTGCGATCTGCAGGAGGACCGTGCTCTGTACAGGGAACCCTTCCTCACCGTTCTTTCTGGTTCAGGGGTGGGGAGGAGGTGCACTACAGTGTGACCTTAGGACTTTGACCCTGCTATCCAGGTGCTCTACTGCTTGAGCCATACTGCCAGTCCCCCTCATCCTACCTTTTCTTTTGTTTTGTTTTGCCCTGGCTGTTTTTGAGGTTGGGGTCTCACTTTTTTCCAGGACTGGCCTGGACCTGGAGCTTCGTATTTATACTTGTCACTTTAGCTGGGTAACATGCATGAACCACCAGCCTGTGTTTGTTGAGATGGGGAGAAGTTCTCTCAATGCTGTTAGCCTAGTCCATCTGGAAACTTGGATTCCTCCTGATCCTAGCCTCCTCTATCCTTCAGAGCCGGGAGGGCAGGTGCATACCCCAATCCCAGGTATTGGCTGAGATGTGGTCTCATGAACCTTTTTCCCTGGGCTGGCCTTCAATCCCAGTTCTTCTTATCTCTGCCTCCTGACTAGCTAGGATTAGAGATGTGAGCCACCGGCACCTGGCTTCTTTCTTCTATAAGATTTTGCTCTTCATGGGCTGGGACGGGCTCCAGGGAATAAGTTCAACAGATTTGGGGAGAGAGGGATAGGTTGGGGGCAGAGAAATGACACTGGACTGAAGATGAATACTGCAGATTACACTGTTACCTTAGCTTTAGAAAAGTTAAAAGTGCAATTATTTTGTACTGCAAGGGTGCTGACCAGGTCCCCTTGTACACAAGGTAACTGGCTGCAGGTGAGACTGCTGTTGCAGCTGGGAGGGTTTTGTCTTTCCCACGTCTCCTTGCCACAGGTGCTAAATTATCCCAGAGAAAGACTATGTCTTCCCTGCTTCTGGAAACCATCCAGGAAGCATTATGCCTAGATTTCATGTCCCCAAAGACCACCAAGGGGCCGATTCTGATGCAAACACATGAGAGTCTTTATTGCAAGCTGGAGCCTGGACTCTCAACCAGCACCGACACATTGGATCTGGATTGAGAACCCTGATCCCCAGATAGGCAGGGTTTTTATTGTGATTACAACAGGGGCAGGGGATTTCCAACTTGGCAGATACTTGATTGGATGGCACTTAGCAAGCAAGTCTTGTCCTATTTCTATTGGCTATCTACCCTCTCAGTTACCTATGTAGGCTTTGATCGCAGGAACTGGCCTTGATATCAGGAACTGACAGCAGGGGGTCACGTAGCACTGATGCAGGGGGTGAATGCCTGTGGTAGAGCAAGTCACAAATGGGTTTATCAAGCTGTTTACAGAAGCAGAATTTTGCGGTCAGGCTGACCTAGTACCAACTTTATTTTAACAATTGCCACCATGCTTTCCCATTACCATTAAGCAAGCTTGAGCGGGCTAAAACAATCCAGTACTCAATCATAAGTAAACCAACCCAACAGTTATCATGGCATTTCTACTACTATTATGGTTATTTCTATAGTCTAAGACTATGATCATTTTTTTACTGTCTGTTATCATGGTTGCTACCTAGGTAGAGAGGGGAACAAGGGCTTCCTATATTTTAAAATGTCAAACTACAAGAAACTAGTCTCACGGGTGGGGGTGCAGCCCTCTATCATGGAGTCATCACCGGGGTTTAGAAGCTGTTATTTTTTGGTTTGTTTTGCTAGTCCTGGGGCTTGAACTCAGGGCCTGAGCACTGTCCCTGGCTTCGTTTTGCTCAAGGCTAGCACTCTATCACTTGAGCCACAGCGCCACTTCTCGCCTTTTCTATATATGTGGTGCTGAGGACTTGAACCCAGGGCTTCATGTATACAAGGTGAGCACTTTACCACTAGGCCATATTCCCAGCCCTTAGAAGCTGTTATTATTTTAGCACTAAAACTTCCATTTAGTCACTCAGTTTCTCAGGTCAGCCTTTATAGAATAAACCCTCACTGGATTCCAGTTTTCCCACTTTGGACTCCTTTGAACTGGAAGTGGTGGAGGCTGGGGTAGGCGGATAGGAAATCAACAGCGGCAAAAGAAAAGTTTGCTTGATTACACAAGTCTCTTTATTCTTCCTTTCAAAGCACGTTGTGAGGCCTGGGAATGTGGCTTAGTGGTAGAGTGCTTGTCTTCCATGCATGAAGCCCTGTGTTCGATTCCTCAGCAGCACATACACAGTAAAAGCCTGAGGTGGCGCTGTGGCTCTAGGAGGTAGAGTACTAGTGTTAAACAAAAGCAAACTAGGGACAGGGCTGAGGCCCTGAGTCCCAATCTCCAGGACTGGCAACAAACAAACCAACAAACAAATAAAAACACACAAAACACACAAAAATCCACTGTGTGAGCTGTGGAGGGCTGCATGGCCCACACAGGCATTGGGGGTGGTGTAATGGCGCCTCAAGGGAGACCAGGTGACCCAGAGGCCTCAGTGACTCAGCTTGCCCCTGGGAGTGGAAGGGATCCAGGGAGAAAATGAGGGTGTGTGAGAGATGACAAGTTCTCTGGAGGCTGAGGATTGGAGTTGGGAGAAGGGAATGGGAATGTGACTGGAGGTGGGGAAACTGAGTCAGGTGGCCTTAGCACCTGCTTATGACTGGGCAGTGGTGACAGGCCCAAAGAGGCAGGGACAGCGCAAACAGGAGACCAAGAAAGACAAGGCAAACCTCCTCCTGTTGTCTGTGAAGTATCCTCAGGGTCAGTGGTATCATGGAAGCACCTGTGGTTGCCCCCATGCAGCGCACCAGGATAGTGCAAGTTCCTCCCAAAGGTGGAGGCGACTGGATACCCATTGTTGACGTTGTACTTTTGAACTTCTCCCTAGGCAACGTGCACACAGGAGTCCCTGTCCTGTGAGTGGCCAGGTCCTTGTTCCTCAGGGGTGGCTGGTTTCCTTGTGTCACAACATTAGGACCTCCTCCCAAGGGTGGACGTACACCACAATTTCCTCCTCCATCTCCCTCTCATCCTATTCCTCCCATTCCTCCTCCTCCACTCCTCTCCTTGTCCTCCCCCTCCTCTTTCTCCTCCTCTCCCCCCTCCTCCTCCTCTGAAGCTCACCTGCAGGTAGGGTGACAATGTCTTGTGGGGTACGGTCCAGGGTGTAAATCCTGCAATGCTCACAGGATGTGGAAAGGAGATTGTCCCAGTATCGTGTTCCCGCTGCTTTTTGTTGTTGTGGTTGTTAATGGCGGAGCTTGATCTCAGGGCCTGGGTGCTGCCTCTGAGGTCTTTTTCACTCAAGGCGAGCAGTCTACCATTTGGAGCCACAGCACCACTTCCGGTTTCCTGGTGGTTCACTGGAGAAAAGATTTTCAGCTCCTTTGCTGCCTGGGCTGTCTTTGTACCGCAATCCTCAGATCTCAGCCTCCTGAGTAGTTGGGATGGTAGTTGTGAGCCACTGGTGCCTGTAGGTTGTTTTCTCTCTCGAGGAGTTAGAAGAACTGTCTTACTGTAGAAGTTGTGAAAATGTCATCATCCCCAGGCTCGGATGTGTTCGTAATGAATGGTGGAACATGATGATGTTGAACCTTCTTGAAGCTCTTCGACGGCTTTTCTCCCTCTGCTGTCAACGGCTCTCCATCTGCGGAGCTTTGGAAAGCCAAGTGCAGTTGCCATGTCCTGCAGCGGCCCTGCAGTGAGGAAACAATAACATCAAAACCCTTTTAAAAAAAATGTGTGTGACTGCCCTCACGGACAATGCCCAGAATGGCCAAAGTCCTGTAGGAGATAAGAGGACTGTGATGGCCAGGCACGTGGCAAGCAAATCAATACAGTGCCTCTTCAAGCCTTTTCTGGTTATGTGGTAGTGAGGAATGGAACCTCGGGATTCAGGCATGCGAGGGAATCACTCTACCTCTAAGCCACATAACACTCCCACATCAGCAGGTTTCAGACCCATGTGGTGGAGCCAAGCAAGGATCTCACCTGCTCTTACCAAGGCGGGAATGATCAGGATGGTGACCTAGGGTCCCTTCCAGGTGACAGGGTGGCCATTTTGACAAACTTCTGAGCTCAAATGGGCTCTCCAAATTGGAGGGCATGGGGTGGACCCGAGCTGGGCAGGGGCAGCTGGTTTCTGCACCTCCTGCTGACTTGTCTGTAAGTTCTGCAGACTGACGCACGGAAGCATTATTAAGTTCACCTAAGGTGGGGGCCGGCCCTCACTGCCATGTATTTCCCAAGCTCTCCTGGTTGCTTCCTCTGAGTGGAGCTGGCTTGGATGGCAGGCTGGGCCTGGAACAGTCAAATACTTTGAGGCCGCGCTGGTGTTGAGGCAGCTTCTCAGGCAGTGGCAGTGGCTGCACAATTTCCTTTCACACAATCCCTGTTGTGAGGCCCAATATACCAGGACGGCAGCTCTTGGTAACCAGATCTCCTCCTAGGAGGTTAGGGTGTCCTGGACAGACATAGTAGGCTTTGGCTTGAGACCATGTCTCATGAGTGCAGTGTCCACAATGAAGAGTGTCTGTACTGCTCATCACTGTTTGCCCGTGCCTATTTTAATCCATCCTGCCTGACTTTTCCAACAAATGACTTTGGTTCCTCCAAGGGGAGTTGATGGGAAGATCTATCTTCTGTGTCTGCTTCAAGTTAGGTATTTCTCTGTCCGGCCAGAGACCTGAAGTTTTGTCCTATTTGACCAATGGGTGACTTGGAAAATGCAGTCGTTGGATTGCCAGCACCAAATGTCCTTAAGACCATTTTTTTTTTTGACCCCAAACTGGAAAGAAAGCCACACGAGAAATTAGGGAGAATAATAAGCCACAGAACTTATATAGGGAACAAAAAATGAATATCACCCACAGATTAGTACCACAAAGAAAAACCGTTGAGGAAAGAGCTGAGCGAAGGAAGCTAAGAGCAGAGTGATGTTCAGCAGTTAACTTTTTAAATGCACAGATTTGTCCTTGGCTACGGTAGGGTAGTCAGTTTAGCACTCCTGTGTGCAAAAGCATTTTCCTGTCTGAGTGGGGAACCTGATCTTCAGTAACTCCACAACGCCTCACAGTGCACTGTGAAGGCTCATGCCCTATTGGAGTCAAACCTTTAAAAAAATACCTGCATGTAACACCAAGAAAGCATGCTCAGAACCTGCAGATATTCATTAAGACCTCTTTATGTGAGTAGTAGGCCCAAAGGGCTAGGTGTCCACAAGACTGCTCTGATTTACTCCAGCCTTACCCTCCTTTCCTGACCAGATGAATTCATGTGTCTGGAGGCAGACCTCAAAACTCCTGTCATTTGGGCCTGGAGTAGACACAGTGGGGCCGGGATTTTTGTTATTTTTTAATTACCCCCCCCCCCCCCATTTCACAACCCTAGTATTTTACTATCCATTTTAACAAGTGGTTAGTAGGCAAGTGTATACATTTCTGCCCAGTTACAAAGTAGACAATTATGGCCATTGTATAGGCATGCTTACAAACTGTTTTCCCATGACCTCTGTGTGCTAACTACTTTTGAAGGGCGGAGTGCCAGCCAGCGGATTCATACAGGACCCTATCCCATGCTCTCTTGCTCTTTTTTTTCTTTTTTTGCCAGAACTGGGCCTTGGACTCAGGGCCTGAGCACTGTCCCTGGCTTCTTCCAGCTCAAGGCTAGCACTCTGCCACCTGAGCCACAGTGCCCCTTCTGGCCGTTTTCCATATATGTGGTGCTTGGGAATCGAATTGAGAGCTTCATGTGTAGGAGGCAAGTGCTCTTGCCAGTAGGCCACATTCCCAGCCCATCCCATGCTCTCTTATCAGCAGTTTCTTCCAACTGCCTCTGAAGGATCCCCTGCAGTCAGGACCAGCTTTGTACTAGGAGTGTCTTCTACTTACTCTAATAATGCTCCAGCTGGCTTTTTGTTGGGGGGGGCAGGCCTTGGCCTTGAACTTTGGCCCCTGGGTGCTGCCTGAGCTCTGCTCCTCAAGGGGAGTACTCTTATCACTTCAGCCACAGCACCACTTCCTATTTTTGAGTGGGTACTGGGAGATAGGGTCTCACGGGGATTTTCTGCTTGGCTGGCTTTGAACTGCAATCCTCAAATCTCAGCCTTCTGTAGGTAGGAGTAGAGGGATGAGCCACGAGCGCCTGCCTGGTTGTTATTTTGCTTGTTGCTAGGATGATGTTTCCCAGTTGGCCACATCCCCCATTAGAGGGGGGAGAACAATTCAAATGAGTATTTGCCCAAAAATCCCCTTTAGTTTCCATTGAAGGAACAAGGAGTGTATAAGCCCACTTCCTCCAGCTTTCCAGGAAGGATAGTGCAGTCACTCATTGCTGAAGGACTGGAGCCCACATGGTAGATTGCTAACCGTGAGACCCAAAGCTCAGTGACTGTGCCCAAGCCCCTGGACTGGAACCAAAAAATTAAATAAATAAAAGATTTAAGGAGCCTCCATCGTATATTAAAACGTAAAGGGTGGCGTGGAGGTTACTTGCAGTAGAGACATGATTTCAAATTCATGGGCAGTGACTGGCAACTGGAAAGTTTCCAGTAAATAGAAGGAACTTGCCGGCCAGTCCCAGAATGCAGGGAGTCCTGTATGAGTGACCACTGGTAGTGGAGGCAAGCACAAAAGATACACTACAACTGAAATGTTCTGGAAATTCAGGGGCAGGGATACACAGAAGTGATTTCAAGGCCGGCTGAGAGGTGGATTAAACCCAAATGTCCACAGAGAAATGGACACATAATTCAAAATACATTAAGAGATCAAAATGGAATATTACTCAGTGTTGAAAATGCAGACAACTCTGACCCATGTGCCACCAATTTCAGGACATTTTGCCATTTGAAGCACATGAGACAAGGCCATAGTAAAAAAAAATAATAATAATTGTGTGCACTAACACACAAAGCCTAGAACTGCCCCCAAGTCCTAGAGGAGATAAAAAGACTGTGGAGGTCAATCCAGGTGGCAAGCAAATCAATATGCATTTGTTGTAAACAGTATAGATTTATAAGATGGCAAGATACTAGCTTTGAGTGAGCTATGATTGATATGAACTTAACACTACTTATCCCCACCGGATTGAACGGTACTGACGTTACTATCATTACGATGTATGGTGTGTATATTTTATTATGGGGTGTGTGTATGTATGTGTTGTATATTCAGATAGAAATGGGTGGCCTTTGCTTTTCTCTCTGTCCCCAGGAACCCACTGGATGATTAAGGTTTTCTGTCTGATTCACACTAAGGGGGATCCCAAGTAGATCCGATCTGAGGTCTTATTTGACCACGCCCCTTGGATCGAGACTGAACATGGATACCAATTAACTCTAGACAGGAAGGAGGGGCCCCGCCTCCTCACCTCTCACCTTCCCATCCACCTCTTCCCCAAATCTTTCTTTACCTCCAAGGCCAAGGTCAGTATACAGTGCTCAATAACTATTCCAGGGCTGGGAATGTGGCCTAGCATGCATGAAGCCCTGGGTTCCATTCCTCAGTACCACAAAAACACAAAAAGCCAAAAGTGGCGCTGGGGCTTAAGTGGTAGAGTGCTAGCCTTGAGCAAAAGGAAAGCTCAGGGACAGGGCCTAGGCCAGGATTTCCAGTCCCCAGGACTGGCAAAAATAAATAAATAAATAAATAAATAAATAAATATATATATATATATATATATATATATATAAATATATTCCATCAATGTCTTTTAATCTTAAAACTTTATATAGCCAGGAGATCTGACATTCTCCTTCTGTTGTCACAGTGGGGCTTGAAACTTTCCTTCATGAGGTGAGAGGGTCCTCAGACCAAACCAGAGTGCATGGTGTGGATCATGCCAGATAATCCCTGACAGATGAGCTGGATGCACTAAAACATGAACAAAACTGTATTTTAAGCCAATACCCATGGCTCATGCCTGTCATCCCAGCTAAACAGGAGGCTGAGATCTGAGGATGCAGGTGGGAAGCCAGCCCACACAGGAAAGGCCGCCAAGTTCTCATCTCCAGTGAACCACCAAAATAGCTGGAAGTGGAGCTATAGCTCAACTGGTAGAGTGGCAGACTTGGACACAAAAACTCATGTCAAAACCCAGGCCCTGGGCTGGGGATATGGCTTAGTGGCAAGAGTGCTTGCCTCGTATACTTGAAGCCCTGGGTTCGATTCCCCAGCACCACATATACAGAAAATGGCCAGAAGTGGCGCTGTGACTCAAGTGGCAGAGTGCTAGCCTTGAGCAAAAAGAAGCCAGGGACAGTGCTCAGGCCCTGAGTCCAAGCCCCAGGATAGGCCAAAAAAAAAAAATAATAATAAAATAAAATAAAAAAAACCCCAGGCCCTGAGTTCAAGCACTAAGACTGGAAGAGAGAGACAGAGAGAGAGAGAGAAATGAGATTGTGTTTTTTTCAGTGTCATGTGGCCTGGTGCTTGTACCCTGACTCTGAATGCAGGTTCCGTGAATAAACACCCGGGTCTTCCCAGCCAGATTAGACCCAGAGCATTTGTCCTCCAGAGAGAGGTCCTGCTTCCCCTGCCCAGCCCGCACTAGCCCTGTGCAATCCCTACCTACATTTGCTTGCTCCCAAGCGTCATAGGAATGGGCTCCTGTGGTATGAATTCTTTGTTGCTGTATTATTTCATCCTCCCATCCCCCCCTTCAATGGCCATTTGGGTTTTGTTCTTATGCCACTCCTGGGGCTTGAATTAAGGGCCTGGGTGCTGTCCCTGGGCTTTTCTTCTCAAAAATGTCATGACCACTTTCAGCCACACGTCCCCTGTGGTTTTCAGGTAATTGAAGAGTCTCTTGATCTCTTCTGCCTATGTTGACCTGGTCGATCCTCTGATCCCAGCCTCCTGAGGAGCTGGAATTAGAGGCATGAACCACCACTGCTCAGCCCCTTCAATGATTATTCCACAGCAACTTATAAATCTGTGGCCAGCAAATGATAACCATCATCTGCTCTCCTGTGCTGTGTAGATTAATATCCCAGATGCATATAGGCAAGGCATTGTCTTTCCATCATTTTATTCCTGGCCAGGTAATTCATTTAGAGGAACTCAGAAATGTATTTGAGGAACAGATGCACAACCAGGAGACCCATCGACACTTTGATGTTTGAGAGAAATGTTATAGAATTGATCTGAGCAGAGATCAACATCAGGAATGTGAGAAATTATGGAAATGTGTTTTGATTTTTGTTTGTTTGATTCTCCCTCTCAGGTGATCTATGTCATCAGAAATCCTAATGATGTTCTCATATCTGGTTATTATTTCTGGGGTTTAACAAAGCTGGCTAAGGAAACAGAGTCACTGGAGCAATATTTTGAGTGGTTCATGCAAGGACATGGTGAGTGGGCTGTGAAGTGAGCAGACAAGAATGTCAACATCTTCTAACGACTTGTGTAACCCTCTGCCCACCCCACCCCAGGGTTTATCTTTAAATTTCACCATCTGTGAGTTCAATGTGCTTCATCTTAGAATTCACATTTGCTAAACACAACACCAAAAACACACTCTTCACTCACTCTTGCCCCATGACAGAAGTTTCCTGGGGTGATTGAGCCCCTGAAGCTTGCAGGCTGGGAAAGGGTAAGCTGCTCACTGGCTTCCCATACAACCAAATTCTACATGACCACTGCTTTTAAAAATTCTGTTTTGCTGTCCATTTCAGAGTTGCTCACTTGAAGTTGAGACCTCCATGTTTCTAGTGAGGCAGAACTTTTGTAATTCTCTCATTTCTGTATGGTTCTGTCAGGGTTCCATGGCCTGACTTGGGTATGAAGGGGGAGTGGTGGGGGGCACACATCTGTGCTTTATTTACCTCATTCTTGGGTAGTCCAGGCCCTGTGACATTAGCTTCAGTAGAGGTGCTTGAATGGTTTCTCCCCTAACCTAACATCTGTTACTAATCAAGACTATAGCCTGGTACAGGTGACTGGCTCTTGCCTGTGATCTCAGCTACTCAGGAGGCTGAGATCTAAGGATCACATTTGGAAGCCAACCCAGGCAGGGAAACCTGTGAGATTCTCATCTCCAAGTAATCAAGATGCCAGAAGTGGAGGTGTGGTCCAAGTGGCTGATCTTCAGCCTTGAGCATAAGAATTCAATGAGAATGCCCAGGGCTTGGCTTCAAGCCCAAAAGTCACACACACACACACACACACACACACACACACACACACACACACACTCATCAGTTTGACTCTTATCTACAAAGAGTGATCTGCCAAAATCAGATATTGAATAGAATTTAACAAAGTCTTACAGTGTTTTCAAGTAGAATAAACCAAGCCAGTGCCCCTGCAGACTGACCTGCTTGGTGTCTTGGGCAGGGCTGGGGAGGCACCTCGTGTGCCAAGTGTCAATGCTTTGACCTTGCACTTGGACTTACGCTCAGTTGTGGAAATTGTGGATTTGGGGCAACTTGGCATGGAAGGCACTCGGCTTGAGTTACGTGAGGGCCTGCTGGGCTCTTTTTCCCAGTCAGGGGAGTTGGTGTTGCTTTAGGACGGGGACTCACCCACCTCAGATGAGAGAAGGTTACTCCAAAAACAAAACAAAAGGGTTCTTTAGGAAGCCACGTCCGGGTACCATTGTGCTCTCTCGTTCTCATCGTGATGATGCCTTCCACCTCACCTCTCCTCACTGCAGAAATCCACCTTACCAGCTGGCCAGGAGGAAATGGTGTGATAGAAGGGCATAGGGAATAATTACACTGATTTGCCATAGCATACTTGGCAGGTACTTCAACAAGTCATAAATTTGAGGGCTGGGAATATGGCCTAGTGGCAAGAGCGCTTGCCTCCTACACATGAAGCTCTCAGTTCGATTCCCCAGCACCACATATATGGAAAACGGCCAGAACGGGCGCTGTGGCTCAGGTGGTAGAGTGCTAGCCTTGAGCAAAAAGAAGCCAGGGACAGAGCTCAGGCCTTGAGTCCAAGGCCCAGGACTGGACAAAAAAAAAAAAAACAAGTCATAAATTTGAGGTTATAAATAGGACCAGGATTTATTTCTCAGTTACACTCTAGTAAAGTTGACAGAGATGAACGTGATCAGTGCCAGGGCAGATGGGGAATGGTGGGGTCTATTTATTCTGCCCTGCTCTTCGTGGTTTGATCACGTCCGAAGCTGGGTGTCCCTGCAGGAAAAGGAGAACGTGCTGATCCTCAGTTATGAGGAGATGAAAAAGGTAATAAATGATGTTACACACAAGACCCCTCATTGTCGCCCCCTCACCCCTCCTGCCATCTTCCCTTCTCACCACCCTCCTCCACTACCCTCCCCCAGTCTCTAGCCCACCTCCTCTTTCAACTTCCTAAGTCATGGTGTGTGTCATTCCTTCCTGCATTCCACTTATCTTCCTTTTGTTTTTTGTTTTTTGTTCCAAGATAGACTCTTTTTTCTGTTTGTTTGTGTGGGGTATTTTGTTTGTTTGTTTGTTTTTAACCCAGCTCTGGCAGGCTTTATTAATGGAAAATTACACACTGTTTCCTTTTCTCCAGTTGGCTCTGGCATGCTTCTAATGATATCAGGATCACTTGGATCCGTGGTAGGCAGTGTGTATACGCTGTAGTCCTTCCCACATGCTGTGTCCAGTTCAGTATCAGTGCCACTGTAGTGAGGGACAGCAGTTGGGGCCAACATAGCATATTACTCTATTTCAGATTTCCTCAGGCTGGGCAGTTGTCAAGGATGACCAATTTCCCTTTGCCCTGACTGATCATCTTCAGCGTCTGCTTGTACCCCAGCCAGTACTTCCCACTTTTCATAACAAGCTGGAGTCTAGAGTCGATCAACTCCAAAGACTTTTTCTCATCTTCTTGGTGGCCACCATTTTCCTGCCTTAGGTGGGGGAGGGCTTCCAACACAAAGCAGCTGACAAGACGGACGGGTGGAAAGAAAGGTGAGGTGGAGTCTTGAACTCAATACGTGACACTGCTCTTTGCCTGGCTCTCTATCCTCTGAGCCAAGACTCCAACCCTGCACTCCACTCATCCTTTCTCCTGCCGTTTTCCTTCTGCTGTCTTCCCTTTGCTTCCCTTGAGACCTGCTCCATGTTATCTCCTCTTCATACCCATGGCCCCCTGTTTTTCTCGCCTTAGGAACCGAGGAACACAATAGAGAAGATCTGAGGGTTTCTGGGGAAGGTATTGGAGCCGGCAGAGCTGAATTTGGTCCTAGAAAACAGTTCCTTCCAGGAAATGAAGGAGAACAAGATGTCCAATCTCAGCCATGTGCCGGAGGAGATTATTCCAGCTGACATCAAACTCATCAGGAAAGCTATGGGAGCACCCTGGGGAAGGAGGTGCCTGAGGTCAAGGAAGGGAAATGGGTGCTACACCTGGGGTCCTGGCCTTGGCTCAGCCAAGGGAAGGCTGGCTGCTCAATTCTGTCTGTGTTGTGGTTTTTTTAAGTAGATTCTGGAAGTGGAGCTGTGGTTCAAGTGGTAGAGCACCAGCCTTGAACAGAAGAAAGTCAGGGGCAGTGCCTAGGCCCTGAGTTCAAGCCCCACAACTGGAGCCATGAATAAAATAGTAGATTTCTCTACAGAAGTGTTAACTAGGTCCCCAATAACAGACAGAGTCCACCCTCGAGTGTCTTCTTTTCTATCAGAGGGTGGCAGAGAATATTCTCTGTGCAGTGGCCAAAAACACAGAAAAGAGAGAAAAGGCCTTGAAATTAGCAACCTCGAATCTGTGCCAGGTACAGTTGAGGGGATGCCATAGGACCTGCTAACCAGGCCTCTGAGAATCTGTTTTTCCCTCTGAGTGGGTCCTCAGCTCCCCCCAAATCCGTCCCAGCCTGCCCCCTTCTGCACGCCCCCCCCCCCCCGTGGCGACCCCATGAGACACACTGCCAAGCTCCAAGGGGAGCTTATGGGAGACAGGACATGAACACAGTGAGCTCACAGTCAGACACCTTCATCTTCCAGCATTTGAATTGCAAAGCACCTTTGAAATGCAAGGCCATAGTCACAGAGTTTAGAGTGGGGGCAGCGTTACTGGGAGCTGGAGACCCAAGTCTCTGCCCTGCCTCCAGGAATTTGGCATCCCTGTCACCTGGGGGATGGGCAGGCTTCTACTCCAACCAATCCTATTGTGGACTATGTGTTCCATGCTAGAGAAAACTCACGATTTAGCTAAACAAGCAGAATTTAACTGAGTCTCCAAACTTAACATCAATAACAAGAATAGAAAACCTTTCTTTGAGTCTTTCAAAGCAGATGTTAGACAAATATCGATACCCATCCTATGTCACAGGCAGGCAGGCAGAGTTTAGAGGGAGGCAGAAAAAGAGACAGAGAGAACTTCATCTGCCTGAGCGCTCATAGAAGTTACCTTGGTGGTGTTAGCATTTCCCTAGCCTCAGGTCCCTCCCCACTGCAAGCAGCCTGCACCTAGGAGAGCTGTAACTCTGCCAGGACTGTCGGTGGGGGCTCACCAGTATCTACCTTTAAAGGAGTTTCTTGTTCTGGATGAAGCTGTGACAATAGAGCTATAACTGATTTCAACATATTCTCAACATGGGTCAATCTATCTTTAGTAGGCTCATTGTATATTTTTTTCCTCAGCATCTGAGCCATCTGAGTCTTCCTTATTAACTAGCCTATCGGGTTCAGATCTTATTAATTTCCTCAGCTCTTCCCGGGCAGCAGCATACGCTCCCAGGGCTGGGCAACTCTGATCAGGTCCTGGTTCAGTTTCTCCAATCCACTGATTGAATTTAATCTGTTCATGTCTAGGATCTAAGCAATCTCTGACCAGGTTCCAAAGAGTAAAAGCATCCACTGGGGTTTTTTCAGGGCCTTTGGTGTCATAATGTCCCTGAATCATTTTTCCTACTTTTTGCCAAGCTACTAAACTAGTGGTTCCTTCGTCTGGGAATGAGGGGCATATTTCCTCGATGAAGTGAAAGAAACATTCCAATTGACTTTGCCCCACTTTCACTCCCCGGGCATGAAGCGTCCCTTTAAGGGCTTGCACGTTACATTGTTACTTTGTCCCATTATATTTTACTCCCAATGATATTTTTCCGTACTCTCTCCCGCTCTCCTTCCCAAGTTATCGGATGTCCTGTTACCTAGCGGGGGTCCTCTGCCTTCGTCCCAGGTTTTCAGGTCCCTGTTCGGGCGCCACATGCCGGAGCGAGCCGGCAGCGAAAAGGAATCCTGATTGAGGGGACGAGGACTAAAGAAAAAGAAGGATAGATGAGAGAAAAAAGAAGACAAGAGACAAAAGATGGGGTTCGGGAGGTCTGCACCTCGAGAATGTAACTCAAGACTGCAGCCCTTTATTCTTTTTTTTTTGCCAGTTCTGGAGCTTGAACTCAGGGCTTGAGCACTGTCCCTGGGTTCTTTTTGCTCATGGCTAGCACTCAGCCACTTGAGCCACAGCGCCACTTCTGGCCGTTTTCTGTATATGTGGTGCTGGGGAATCGAACCCAGGGCTTCATGTAGTCGAAGCAAGCACTCTTGCCACTAGGCCATATTCCCAGCCCCTCTTTATTCTTAACATCCACTTTTATGCAGTTTGCGAACCAGGGAATGGCATACGGTTACCAAAGTTTAAGAAAATAAGAAAGCTTTTAGGTCGGTAAATAACAGGAGGCAATAAAAAAAGACAAGGCTGAATGGTAAACATAAACCAGGCACCTATGGACACAGTAAAACATCTTGGTAAGTGCTGGCTGTCAATAAAGCCAAATCTTACCGCATTCCTTGTGATAACAGCACAGCCAGAGGCCAGGATGAGGTTAGCTGCTAGCTCAGCTCCCAACAATTTGCTATCCCGTATCTTGCCTTCCCTAGCTCTCTCCATCACTCCCTCTCATCTCCACCCACAAGTTGCATAGTTCATTTCATGCGTGTCCAGTGATCTCCACTGCTTCACTTATTCACTTCCCCCTGTTATGTCTAGGTTTCTTGTCTCCAGAGACCACCAAGGAGCCTATTCCAATGCAAACGCATGAGAGTCTTTATTGTAAGCTGGAGCCTGGACTCTCAACCATCACCAATGCAGTGGATCTGGATTGAGAGCCCCAATCTTCAGATAGGCAGGGTTTTTGTTGTGATTACAACAGGGCCAGGGTATTTCCAACTTGGTAGATAATTGATTGGATGGCATTTAGCAAATAAGTCTTCTTCTATTTCTATTATCTATCTACCCTTTCAGTTATCTGTTTTGGCTTTAATAACAGGAATTGGTCTTGATATCAGGAACTGACAACAAGTGGTAAAGTAGCACTGATGCAGCGGGTTAATGAATGTGGTAGAGCAAGTCACAAATGGGTTAAGCAAGCCGTTTACAGAAGCAGAATTTTGCGGTCAGGCTGACCTAGTACCAACTTTATTTTAACAATTGCCACCATGCTTTCCCATTACCACTAAGAAAGCTTGAGGGGGCTAAAACAATCCAGTATTCAATCATAAGTAAACCAAAACAACAGTTATCATGGCATTTTTATTACTATTATGGTTATTTCTATAGTCTATGCCTATGATCATTTCTTTTACTGTCTGTTACCATGGTTGCTACCTAGGTAGAGAGGGGAACAAGGGCTTCCTATATTTTTAAATGTCAAACTACAAGAAACAAGTCTCACGGGTTGGGGTGCATCCCTCTATCATCGAGTCATCACCAGGGTTTAGAAGCTGTTTTAATTTTAACACTAAAACTTATATTTAGTCACTCAGGTTCTCAGGTTAGCCCTTAACACCCTCAACCTCTCATAGATACCCACAAATACCCCAACCATAATGTAAAGATGATTGAATAATCAGAAAATAAAATTTTAATTTAAAAAAATTGAAAGAGATCTCTTGTTTCCATATCCTAAAGTTTATTTCCATGGCTCTTTTATTCTATCTAAATATAAAGAGCACATAGTCATTGTGCCTTTGTGTTTCTCTCCTAAGAGTATGCTCTTTTGGTCTCACTGGGTGAATCTAGAATCCTGTATATTTTATCATGTCCTACTGATTTTTTTATCTTTTTTTTTCCCAGTCCTGGGACTTGGGACTCAGGCCCTGAGCACTGCCCCTGACTTTTTTTTGCTCAAGCTTAGGGCTTTACAGTTGAGCCACAGTGCCCCTTTGGGCTTTTTCTGTGTATGTGGTGCTGAGGAATTGAACCCAGGGCTTTGTGCATGCTAGGCAAGCACTCTACCACTAAGCCACATTCCCAGCCTGGGTTTTAGATCAATATCCACATATGGGACAAACACGAGCCCTTAGTGTCTCTTAATGTGGTTTTCTTCAGTTAACAAGCTCTGTTCTACTTCCATCCTTTTCTCTGCAAATGACATAACTTTATTCTTTCTAGATGCTATGTAAAATTCCACTGTGTATAGGTACCACTTTTTTGGGTTCCACTCATCTACTCTGGGACACCTGGGCTATTTTCTTATCTTGGCTATTGTGAATAGTGCAGCAGTGAACACAGATGTGCAGATGCCTTCATAATATCCATCACAGCATTGTTTTGGGTAGATGCTCAGGAATGGTATGGCTTGGTCTTAGGTAAGATGTATGTTTAGTTTGTGAGGGTTTTAATGGGATGTTTTTATACTTACATGATAGATTTTAATGCAATGGCTACATTGGTCAAACGTAACAGAAACAATTAAGAAAAACCTAAGAACTAAAGCATACATCATATACTTATAATTCCATAAACATACATATATGTACATATATATGTATTTTATGTGTAAAAATCTTATAAAAATCAATTCAACAGGGTTTTTCTTGTTTTCAGTATATAGGTAAAGCGTGCGTTATGTTTCAGTCACTGAGTAGCTGGAGGTACAGACGTGAGCCCCCAGTCCCCAGCTGGTTTTGCCTTCTCATAAGAATTAGAACTGGCCTTACCTATGAACCTGTAACCCCTCTATACATCACTTTCACAATAAATTAGTAAATATATGTGTGTGTGTGTGTGTGTGTGTGTGTGTGTGTGAATTAGAACTGTCTGTATAGGCCTGTCCTGTCCCATGCAGTATGCGCCCTGTGTGCTCACCTGATTTGGGGTAGGTCACCATGAGGATGTCCTCATCCTTCAGCACCAACGTCTCATGAGCTGCTTTTATGACTTCAGGGTTGAAACCCATGGCGGGGAAAGGAAGGCCTGCATACCACACTTAGTCCTGTGCCATGGCCCAGTCCCTGCGTGCCTGGCTGCTGTTCCCAGATCCCTGGCACCGCCACTGGGGAGGTGGTGGCAGAGTCTGTGTTGTCGTCCTGGGTGGTGAAGCCAATCGTTAACTTCGTTCATTTTTTTGTGAAACAAATTTGATGATAAAGAAAAACACAGTGTGATTTCTATTGGGCAACTGTGGGGGCTGATATGTGCTCATCTGGTATTGGGTTCATGGTGAAGGGTTAAATGAAAAAAACGGCTCTGCTCTGAGGTGTTAGCCCTTTTGTTGTCTACATCAAAATATAAATGACCCTGAGCATGCTTAAGTTTCAGGAACTGGTTTGTTTGTGCTATAGCTGTTGAGCTGCAAATTCTTTAACAACACAAAAGCCAGACTCCCTACAGTGCTTGTAAATTCCTAGAACAAAGCTATCTTCAAGTCAAGAAGCTACTCTGTGCTGTGCCTGGCCTTGGGAAGGCCTGCACTGAGTATGAGATAAAAGGACATTAAAAACAGACCCAGACTGTCAATCACCCCACTTGGCAGGACAACTTGTGGGAATCCAGACAATCAGGAAACTTCCTTGATAACTTTCGACTCCCCTAGGACGCCTCTAGCCCTGAGCCAATCAGCCCTCGGTCCGTACCCTAAATATGCCCAAACACCTGGTTGCTGTAAATTTCGTAGTTTTTGCCTTTATAAGCCCTGTAAAAATTCAGCTCAGGGCTTCTTCCTTATCTCCACTGCGTCAGTGTAAGGGACAAGGCCCGAGTTGCAACTCGCCTGATTAAAGCCTTGCTTTTGCATTTCGGAACGTCTGGCTCTCCGTGGTCTTCTTGGTGGGTCTCTCTGGACTTGGGCATTACAAGGGTAGGGAATTTGAACTACAAGAGGAAATCGAAGGTGAAAGATCTGAGGGCTGGTTTTTCTTAAAAATTTAAGACTAAAAACTGTCTTTGAATCCAGGCACGAGTGTCTCACACCGTATTCCCAGCTACTCTGGAGGGTGAGATTAAGGATCGAGGTCTGATCCCAGCCCAGAGAGGAAAGGACAGAAGACCTTTATCTCTGACTAACCAGCACAACAGCCAGAAGTGAAACTGCTGCTCAAGTGATGGGTTGCCTGCCTTGACCAGAGAAACACAGGAGCAGCTCCCAGGCCCCGTCCTCCTAGTTGGATCAGGAAGTGGGAGGAGTTGGCTTCCTTCCTGTCTACTAATAATTTGTATCCATTTACAGTCTCAATCCATGGGGAGCCAGACAAATGAGGTCCCAGATTGGATCCACTTGGGATCCCCCCTTGGTGTGAATCAGACAGAGAACCTCAATCAACCAGTGTGTTCCTGGGGACCAAGAGAAAAGCAAAGACCACCCATTTCTATCTGAATGTATCCATCCATACAAACCAACATATATGTATGTATACATATATCATAATGGTACGATCTACATACCATAAACCTTAATGATACAAATTTTGTCAAGTATAACATCTGGTGGGGATAAGTAGTGTTAAGTTTATTTCAATCACATCTCACCCAATGCTAGTATTTTGACATCTTATAAAGGTACTGTCCACAACAGCTGAATATTGATTTGCTTGCCACTGACTTGGCCCCAAAATCCTCTTATCTCCACTAGGACTTTGGAAGTTCTGGGTCTTGTATGTGAGAGCAATCAGAATATTTTTTTTTTCTCACTACAGCCTTGTCTCATGTCCTGAAAGCGTTGGAGCATGGGTCTGAGCTGTCTACATTTTCAACACTGAGTTAAATTCTAGTTTGTTGTCTTAAACTGTTTTGGATTGCACAGTCATCTCTCTGTGGATATTTGGTTTTAATCTACCTCTCAGTTCTTCTTGAAATCCCTTCAATGTATTTCTTGTATTCCAGGACTGGCCAGCTAGTTCCTTCTATTCATTAGAAGCTTTCCAGTTGCCAACTGCAATGATTCTTCAATTTCAAATCATCCTTTTTCTCCAAGCAACCTCAAAGTCATTCTTTTCATTTTAATATAGGATGGAAGCTCCTCAAAAACATCTATCTATCTATCTATCTGTCTCTTTTTGTGCCAGTCCTGGGGCTTGAAGTCAATCTGTCTATTTTTGTGCCAGTCCTGGGGCTTGAAGTCTATCTATCTATCTATCTATCTATCTATCTATCTATCTATCTATCTATCTATCTATCTATCTATCAATCTGTCTGTTTGTTTGTGTGCCAGTCCTGGGGCTTGAAGCCAGGGCTTTGTTGCTCTAGGCTGGCACTCTACCATTTGGGCCTCAGTTTTCAATACTGAGCTACTACACCATCCCCAAGTGGAAAGCAGGAAGGAGTTGGGACACAGGCCTGGCCTGGCCCAATGCAGTAAGTGCCCTGAGTGTTCACCTGATTTGGGGCAGGTCACCATGATGACATCCTCATCCTTCAGCTCCAGCTTCCCATGTGCTGCTTTTGTGACTTCAGGATTGTAACCCACAGCAGGGAAAGGAAGGCTGTCATGCCACACATAGTCCTGTGTCATGGCGGAGCCCTGAGTGCCTGGATGTTGGTTGCAGGCCACTGGCACTGCCACTGGGGAGGTGGTGGCAGAGTGTGGGTTGTCATCCTAGGTGGCGAAGCCAATCATTAACTTTTCCCATTTCATTATGAAACTAATTTGATGATAAAGAAAAACACAGGGTCATTTATATTGGGCAACTGTGAAATTACTCAAGGGTGATCTGTCCTCATCTGATATTAGTTTCATGGCAGGGAATCTGAACAAGAGGAAATAGAAGAATATAGGCTTGGGGCTGGGAATGTGGCTTAGTGGTAGAGTGCTTGCCTTGCATGCACAAAGCCCTGGGTTCAATTCCTCAGCACCACATAAACAGAAAAAGCTGCAAGTGAAGTGGTAGAGTGCTAGCCTTGACCAAAAAGAAGCCAGGGACAGGGCTCAGGCCCTGAGTCCAAGCCTCAGGACTGGCACAAAAAACAGAAGAAGGAAATAGGCTTGAGGGCTGGTTTTTCTTAATTAAAAAGAAATAAATTACAAATCCTTTATATTGAAAATAAGTGTAAATATCACAAAAAATGCAAAGAATGTGGGTTGGACTTCTGGCTCAATGCCTTAAGTCCTATTCACTAACATCACCCAAATCATTGCCAAGAGCATTCCACACATTTATTTTCTGATTTTCCCTGTTTTCCCAGGATCTTACTCCTGTCCTGGATCTTAGCCTTGAGCTACCATGTCATGGATCTCTGTGTTTCTGCAGGCTCCTGGGGGACAGGGAGAGTTTCTCAGATTTCCTTGCTACTTAGGAGGCAGGAAGTCTGTGAGAATCTTATCTCCAATTAAATAGCAGAAAACCAGAAGTGGCACTATGGCTGAAAGAGGGAGACCGCTAGTCTTGAGGAAAGGGAACTCAAGAACAGTGTCTAGGCCCTGAGTTCAAGCCTCACAACTGAGAAAAACAAAACAAAACACACCGAATAATGTCTAGCAGAGAAAGTTTTCCCTACAACTTAATCGATGTCATTCAAAGTGTAAAACAAATGTCACCCTGAACGAAGGTGGCACTGTAGAAATGGGCAATGGTATATTAGGTCATGGAGAACCATGGGACATTTTGGGTGATGTTTTCTCAGACACCTGAGGGCTGTTAGGGCTGACCTGAAAACTGGGGTAACTAATTACAAGTTTTAGTGTTAAAATTATAACAATTTCTTAGCCCTGGTGATGACTCCATGCTAGAGGCCTGGACCTCCACTCGTGGGACTTGTTCCTTGCAGTTTGACATTTAAAAATATAGGGAGCACTTGTTCCCCTCTGTACCTGGGTAAAAAAGTCTTTGCTAGGCTGGGGATATGGCCTAGTGGCAAGAGCGCTTGCCTCGTATACATGAAGCCATGGGTTCAATTCCCCAGCACCACATATACAGAAAATGGCCAGAAGTGCGCTGTGGCTCAAGGGGCAGAGTGCTAGCCTTGAGCATAAAGAAGCCAGGGACAGTGCTCAGACCCTGAGTCCAAGCCCCAGGACTGGCCAAAAATAATAAAATAAAATAAAATAAAAGAGTCTTTGCTCAAGACTAGTACTCTACCACTTGAGCCCAAACTCCCACCTCCAGCTTTCTGTTGGTTTAGTAGAGATCAGAATCTCTCGGAATTTCCTGCCCAGAGCTGGCTTCAAACTTCTAACCTCCAACCTCAGCCATCTGAATAGCTAGGATGTCAGGTGTGAGCCATCAGCTCCTGGCAGGCTTGATGTATTTATTAGACATTCTATTTCTTCATCTCAGAATGGCTTTTTAAATCCAGTGCCCAACAATGATTGAATGATTTGCTCTTTGCCTGTAAAACTTTAAGTTCTTTGGAAATGCTGAGTAATTGTCCTGTGCCCAAAGAACAACTGGTGAAGCTTTTCCTCCATTTTGAAAACTGGTTTTGTTTTCTTTTGTTGTTTTGGGCAACCAGAAACTTTTCAATTTCATGCAGTCATATTCATTCATTTGATCTATTTCTTCTTGGCTGAGGCTTTAGAGTCCTAGGCAGGAAATTATCATCAAATTATTAAATTATCCAGAGATTCCTCTGTGATTCTTGTATGAAATTGAAGATTTGGGGACTACATTGAAATCCTGTCTTTCTGCTAGGCCTGTGTTTCTTAGGTTTAGGGTCTTTATCATGGCTCAGTGGTTTCGTTTTTTCATGTCCAGTTATACTTTTTTTTTCTATTTTTCTGTTTCTTCATTGCCTGTTCTAATGCACCTCCCCACTCTGGGAGTCAGAGTCTTGCGCCTCCAGTTTGGTCCCCTCTATCAAAGGATTTTCCTCAGAGGTTTTAGGGCGGGACAACACTAAATCCATCATTGAATTCACTGAGATTCTGTTAAAATTCTTGGCTGGCCAGACTCCAGTGGCTCAGGAAGCTGAGATCTGAGGATGAAGTTAAAAGCCAGAACAGCTGGGAAAAGTCTGAAGGAGTTTTATCTTCAAATAACCAGTGAGGGGTGGGTAGGCAGCACCCTTGAGCACAAAAAGCTCAAACCCAATGCCCAGGGCCAGTAATGGCACACACACACACACACACACACACACACACACACACACACGCATGCACAAACATACAAACCATCCCAGTGATGTTACACAAGTATTTGTTGTTTCTCAAATCTGCAACTTCAGGACAAAGAAAGGAAGCCAGAGAAACTCTTCCTGCCTCCAGGAGCCAGAGGAGACGTGGAGATCATAGCTGAGATCCTGGAGTTGAGAGAGCTCCTAGGTGAAACAGGAAATTGGAAGAAAAATGCATTGAGGACATGTGGTAATGATTTTTGGATGATATTAGTGGATTGAACTTAGGGTATTGAGTCAGAAGCCCAACCCCTGCTCTTCACAATTTTTGTGATATCTACACCTATTCCCAAAATTAAGTATTTGTAAATTTAAAAAACTTAACACAACCTGCCCTCTTGCACATTTCTTATTGTACTTCTGGCTCCCTGCTATGAAGTGAAAATCAGATCACCCTTTGCCAATAAAAATCCCCTAGTGCCAATCACACTGCCTTGTTCTCTATCATCAAATTAGTGTCCCAATGAAATGCAGAAAGTTAATGGTTACTGATTGAATCCCCCTCATCCCCACACCAGGATGAAGTCCAGACTGTGCCACTACCTCCCCAATGACACAGGCTTGGGACCAAGAGCCAGGCACACAGGGCTTGGCCATGACAGAGGACTATCTGTGGTATGCGGGCATTCCTTTCCCTGCCATGAGTTACAGCCCTGAAGTCATCAGAGCAGCCCATGAGCAGTTTGTGGTGAAAGACTAGGACGTTATCACGGTTACCTACCCCTAGTCAGGTGAGCAGACAGGGCCTTGGCTGTGGGGGAAAGGCCAGGCCTGTGGCCCCACTCCCTCCAGCCTCCCCCATGGACATTGTGTCGTCCCTCGTGACTTTCTTTCCCTCAGAGAAGAGGATCTCCCATCCATTTCACAGGAATTCCTGTGCGTGTTGTGGCTGGTAAAGTATCTGAAACACACAGTAGAACTGGGCCTACAGCAAGATTGGGTATTTGTGACTGCCTGTGGGCGGGGGAGGGGGACATTGTGAGCCACAGAGGGTGAATACTGCAGAGTTCATAGAAGAATCACACACACTCAGTCCCTGCAATGCCCCCACCCCCACTTTTTCCTAGTTTAATTTATTGTTTTAGAAGCGAAACACAGTAGGGTTACATCCACACAGGTCAGGTACTCAGTTCATTTCCTTTCCCTTGGTGTCATCTGTTCCCGCCTTCTGTCCTGTTCCCGACCTCCCATGTCCACCCACGAATTGCACAGTTTGCATTCGTCCATGTCCAGTGCATTACCCTGAGGTGCTTTTTCACCCTTTTTTCCTTCTGATTTTTCTGCCCTCCCCCAACACTCCTACAGATGTCCACGTGACTATCTTAAGGCTATCCTCACAAAGAAAAAGACTTTCTTCTTGGTCTCACTGTGAGTATTTAGAAACCTGTGTTATTTGTCACACCCCGGTGTGTTTTAGATCTAACTTGTGTGTATCAGCGAGAAGATGGGCTGTTTGTCTCTCTTGGCTTATCTTGATTTATCTCGCTTAACATGATTTGTTGCAGTTCCACACATTTCTCTGCAAATGACATGTGTAAAATCCCATTGTATATAGTTACCACATCGATTGTGGGGTATCTGGGTTGTTTCAGTATCTTGTCTTTTATGAATAGTGCATCAATCAACATGGGTGTGCATGTGTTGCCATACCTGCTCAGGAGACTCAGGGTACATTCCTAGGAAGTGTATGGCCGGGTCATAGAGAAGGTCTATGTTTAGTTTCTTGAGGAACCTCCACACTGCTTTCCAGAGTGGTTGCACTAGTTTACATTCCCACCAGCAGGGCAGTAGGGTTCCTTTTCCCCCAATTCCCTGCCAACATTTGTTGTTGTTCTAATTCACAATGTTGGCCAACATAATAGGGGTTAGATGTTATCTCAGGGCTGTTTTGATTTGCATTTCCTTTATGGCCAGGGATGAACATTTCTGCATATGTTACTTTCTCATTCTTACCTCTTTTTCTGAGTATTCTCTCCTTAGTTGCCTTGCCCATTAATTAATTGGTGTACTTTGTTTAGGAGGGGTTAGTTGTTACTTTCTTGAGCTCCTTGCATATATTGGATATTAGGCCTTTGTTTGATGTATTGCTGGAATAGATATTTTCCCCCAATTGGTTGGGTGTCTTTCTAGTTTAGTAACTGTATCCTTAGCTGTGCAGAAACTTCTTATTTTAATGTGAGTTTTTTCCTTTTAAATATAAAATTTTCTTTTCATGTAATTTATTTAGGTTTTAAAAGTGTTCTTTTATATTGGGCCTGGTGGCTCATGCCTTCAAAATGTTAAGATCTGAGGATAGCTATTTGAAGCCAACCTGGACAGGAATGGCCATGAGACTGCTATCTCCAATTAACCACTAGAAAACTGGAGGTGGTGATGTGGCTCAATGTGGTAGAGCACTAACCCTTAGCAAAATAACTCAGGGATGGCACCCAGGCCCTGAGTTCAGGTCCCACAATGAACAGTAAAAAAAAATCTTTCAGCAGGTATACCAAAGGATTTCAATGCCAGAACAAGGCATCTTGATTAATATCACCCCTTCCACATAAATGTTGAAACAAGGGTTGCAGATCATCCACACATATATGCACATATCACCTACAGTCCGGGTGTTTTGCATTGGGGATGTGTTTCACAATGGAGCTAAATGGGAGGCTGGCATATGAGACATGCTGACGTTCTCAGTCCATGCGTATGGACACCAGCTTTTTATTCTAGCATTATTCTCAATATTTAAAAGTTCTATATCTAGCACTTGTGGACATCTTTAAGGTAAATTCTAGCATTTTAAAATTCAGTACATGCTGAACACTGTGGGATGTACCTTTCACTGTTATGCTCCAGTCGAGAGAAACCCACCAAGAAGACCACCAAGAGCCAGACGTTCCGAAATGCAAAAGCAAGGCTTTATTCAGGCAAGCTGCAACTCGTCCTCGTCCCTTACACCAACGCAGCAGAGTCAGGGAGGAAGTCCTGAGTTGGATTTTTACAGGACTTATAAAGGCAAAAACTACGAAATTTACAGCAACCAGGTGTTTGGGCAGAATTAACGTACGGACTGAAGGCTGATTGGCTAGGGGCATTCTAGGATGGTGAAAGGTTATCAAGGGAGTTTCCTGGCTGTCTGGGTTTTTACAAGCTGTCCTGCCAAAAGGGGTGATTGACAGTCTTTCCCAAGGCCAGGCACAGCACAGAGTGGAGCCTGACTTTAAGATAGCTTTGTTCTAGGAATTTACAAGTGCGGAGGGGAGTCTGACTTTAGGGTTGTTAAGGAATTGGCAGCTCAACAGCTTTAGCACAAACAAGCCTGGGTTTTATGCACGTTCAGGGTTATTTGTATTTTAATGTAAACAACAAACTAACACCTCAGAACAGAGTCACTTTAATTTAACCTTTTATTCCCCCCTAAACTTATGGACATGAAGCACAATCTTGTGGGTCAGGCCCGAAACTTAGCTCTAACAGTTCTCCTTCTGGGAGAGGTGTGTACTTGCTTCGTTGTACTATTAGCTGTATAGTGTTTATCCTATCCTTAACAAAAGTTGTAAACATATTAATAATACAGGGTCCCACAATCAGGACAAGCATAATCACAAACAAGGGTCTGGTCACAACTGCAAGTAAAGTGCTGTTGTGAGGCGGAATAATGGGAGTCTACGCTCTCTCCCTAGCTACCAAAGCGCCAACCATATATAGCAGGCCTGGCAAGGTAAAGTTAGCCAAGTCCATCTTTTGGTACATGGCCTCTGTTGTGGCTAATCTGCCACCGGGGTAGAATGTTCTCTCTCACTGCGAATGAGTTCACCGGCTCCAGTCATTTCGATGGCGTGGGTGAAGAGAATCCAGGTCGCAACTCCGTCCACCTTGAGTGTAGTGGGAGTTGTCAGCAGCAGGCTGTAAGGTCCCTTCCAACATGGTTCCAGGTTTCCTTGTCAGTGGCGCTTAACTCAGTTGGTAGCAGGTGTGGCTCAGGAGGAGGTCCAGTCTCATAAAGGGCCTTCAGCTTGGGCCAGATCTCTTGGTGGACCTGCTATAGGGCTCTGAGGGGGGATAAAAGCTCATAACAAATATGATTGCAAGTTAGGATTTATGGGAGGGGATCCCAAACCTGATCCTAAGGCTACACATGAGCACATCCAGGCTTTACCTACAAAACCATCTCAGCCTGGGAATCAAGCAGTTAAAGATATTTACATGAGATTTTTCTGGTTAACATTTAGATAACATCACATAAGTCCCTTAGCCCTGCAGATGCAGGTACAGATAAACATAGTTTACACCGAAGCCCCAATTCTGACCCTATTTATATTATAGCCAATTTGATTACATAGCAACTTTATTTATAAGCTTTAATTTTAAAACATACTGATACCATTTGCTACATACTCAAACTTTCTATCCTTTTTACTTTTAACATGCCAAAACCTTTTGATTTAAAGGAAACTTTTTTGTTCCCCCAAATTTTTAAAGTCTTTTTTCATACTGTTTTATAAGCTGTGTCTTATAAAGCTTAATATATTTTTATTTACATTAACATCTACTTTTTTACACCATCAGTGACTTACTTGAACATTCTGTGACAATTGACAATCCTTATTTTTTAAATCCCCTTTTTATCCAGAGGAAACTATTTTGTTTTCTCTGTCCCCTTTTTTAAGGCTTTTTATACTAACTTTTTTTTTGGGGGGGGGGCTGTTGGGCGAAGATCATCTTCCGTAACTTCTTTAGGCTGACTCAGGGGAGTTGACCTTACCTAGCCAGGAACCTATAACCTTAGTCTACTTTACCAAGGGGCTGTAGGATCAGATGTCAATTAGGAGCTTTACTCTAAACTGGAAATTACATCTAACATTTAACTCTAACTATACAGACTTTTTTTTGGGCTCCCGTAGTGTAGCCTTTTAACATTGTAGTTTTTTTTTTTTGACTGGCTGGGGAACTAATCTTTGATGACCTAAAAATGCCTACATTACCTTTGCAGGCCTAGATCTCAATAAAGACAATTTTAGATCCACAAGCTTTCTTTCCTGAACAAATATGCTAGCTCAGAATTCTCATTGCCAATTAGAATTTTGAGTAGATGTAGGGGTTTGGGATTTTAAACTGTCCCCCCCCCCCCATGAGACAATCTTATTACTACTACTCAGTATTACAGATGGTTGGCAAGTTCCTGCCCAGTAACAGACATGGGTATTAGAAAGGCATGTTTACAAACTATTTTTTTAGGACATCCCGGCTCTGATTAACTTTCCAAAGGCCAAAACAGGAGTGACTCTAGGATCTGACACCATCTCTGCCATCCAAGCAGTGGCTTATTGCCTCTGAATGCTCTATCACTTTTGTCCCAGGAGTGACTTTTTCATGCTGGTGTAAATGCACCTTTGGCATTTTTCTTGGTCCATCACTGGACTTGGAATCAGGGCCTGAGTGCTGTCCCTCAGCTCTCCAGCTCAAGACTAGCACCCTACCACTTTGAGCCTCAAAGCGACTCATGACTCTGTTCCCAGCACTTTTGCTGGTCAACTAGAGATGAAGAGTCTCACAGAGGACCTTTCTCTGCCCGGGCTGGCTTCGAACTGCAGATTTTAGATCAATGAGTCTTACAAGAGGCCCTTTACTCTAATTAAGAGCAACGAGGTGGTCCACACAGAAGTAGTTTTTAAGCATGCTCTTACCTGGAACTTATTAAGGGCCAATGTTATATCTTGACAAACTTGTAGGAATCATCTGTTCTTCTCTATGGGCCTGCTGGAAACTGTTACAAAAAACTACAAACAAAATGGAATGGCAATTAAATACTCATTTTGGTAGCCATAATTTTCTTTTTTTTTTACTTTGTAACAATTATTTAGGACAATTTTTATTTTTAAATCTTATATCTAGAAATTTAATTTTTTTTAAAAATTTAGTCTTTAACATTTACTTTCTAGCACTCTGGCTGCTCAAATTTTTTATTTAGAAATGTATTTTAAAGCCTTTAAAGTCAAGGCTTTTACACCTTTGCCTCAGCCTTATTTGCATCCAAAAACTCTGAAACCCAGGGGCATTCAGCCTCCTGGCTGCCTGTTTAAAAGAGCCATTTTGTTTTCCTTTAGTCCCAGCTACTGCATGAGGACCTTTAAACTTAAAAGACAATTTTTTTAATGCAAGAATTACAATTACAAAATTAGAAATACTTATCCATTTAGCTTTCCAATAAATTAGTGAGAAACGTTAGCCCATTTTGCCATTTCTTCCTACATACAGAATTAGTGAGAGTTTACTTTTATCCACACTAGTTTAATATATATACTTTAAAATACTCTCCTAATTATATGTAACTTAAGATAGTTAAGAGTCTTACTATTACATCACAGAATACACATAAAATTTAATACCTGAATCATTAAACTAATGCCCAAAACAATTGTAACAAAAGTACTTTTAAACAGTGTTTACCAGAATTACAAACATAAGAAATCCAGTCTCAGCATCTTTGCTTTTTTAATATATCCAAATTGCAAAAATTGCACAGGAATCAAATTACATCAGACAAATAAACTTTTTAATTATTTAAAAAAACTTTTAATTCTTAGTACCTCTCAAGGGGCAGTTTTAGAAATTCCAGTCAAATCATTTATTTTTGCCACCAGGTTTTCAAAGTTTACCTGAAAACAAAAGAGACAAAAGAAAGGCCTCCATTGGCCTGTCCTACAAAACTGCCTATCTCCATCCTACTTCTCAGAGTTTGATGAACTGTCCTGGTGCCAGCTTGTTCTCTTTTACCCACCACATGGATTCCCTCCAGGGCCTGTCACTGTGTGGGCTGGCTAAGTTGCACCTTTGCCAGATCACCCCTTGTTCCTGTGGATAGGCACACAGGCTCGTCCTAGGTTTTTCCTGTCCTTTCCTGTTGGTTTCTGACTGAGAAACCCAAGCAGTTTTTTTTTTAACAGTGATAAACTTTTACATCCAAATTTTTGACACTTAGCCCTGATTTTTTAATTAAAGAAACATTTTTTAACTATAGTTTTCCTTTATAACAATGTAATAATCCTTTAAAGCATTTGGTAACACCCAAACTTGATGACCATTTGAATTTAAACTTAAACTCACTCAATTTTACATCATACTCTTGAACATGTTCATATTTATACATGTGTATACACATATATACATACACATTTAAAAGATCTTAAAGCACGCAAAATGAACATCGGCCATACATTTTTTAGTGACAAGAGGTATTTTTGCCAATCTTACTCCTGCAACATCCAAATTATAAGACAAAGCTTTTAACAAATGATTTTTAACATTTTCCACCTTTATTTTCCAGGGCTTGATAGTTTTAACAAAACATTTTTGTACACCAAATAATTTTTTGTTTAAGAAGGTTGGGTGGGAGTCCCCCAGAGTTCTTTTTGCAGATACTCACGCTCTGATTGTGAGCTGTCACCTGTACATCTTTCCAATAAGCTAAACATAAATCCAGGGGGCTAAAGGAGTCTGTCCCATTTCATCTGTCACAGTCAGGATATACAGAAAACAGAGACAAACAAGACCAATCCTATACCAATATAGGCAATTTTTTTTTTTTTGCAACACAATCTTTTCTAGTTTCTGATTGGATTTACTTTTACTTTCTTTTTTAATTTACCACCAGACCTAGTCTCCTCAGTATTCAATCTCATGCTAGGCCCTTTGGCTTTTAAGTTTACTTTTTTTTACATCAAAGTTTAATTAACCACATCATTTAGACACTCAGAGCATTTGACATAAACTGAGGCAAACATGCGAAAGTGGCAAAAGTAAAAGCAGTTTGACAAATCTGGAAAAGCAATGCTGCTAAGAAAAGGAAGGGAGGAAAGACGGCGGAGGAGCAGCAGAGCCCTAGTTGAGCTCCCTCCAACATCGCAGTTTTCTCACCCAATAGAAACTTTTACTCCTAGAAAGACAGCCAGAGTAAGTTCTAACAGTACAGGGATTCTGGCCAGGAAGGAAAAATTGACTTTGCTCGGCTGAAAACACAGATTTGAGCTCCGGGCGGCGTCCTGCTGCCACACCAGTGCCGGTGCCGGCACATCGCCCGGCACAGCGATCCACACTCCACGTGGCTAAAGCACACAGCGTAGACCAGGGAGAAATCCTCCAGATGGCAGCTGAGCATGGACGACCTGAAATCGCAGAGAAAGCGTGAGTACCCCACGAAAGATATTCTCACGTGCTCCCACAGAGCAGCTTCTGGAAGGCAGCCCTTCCCTCACTGCCAGAAAAAAGCACCATCTTTTTTTTTTTTGGCCAGTCCTTGGGCTTGGACTCAGGGCCTGAGCATGTCCCTGGCTTCTTTTTGCTCAAGGCTAGCACTCTGCCACTTGAGTCACAGCGCCACTTCTGGCCATTTTCTGTATATGTGGTGCTGGGGAATCGAACCCAGGGCCTCATGTATATGAGGCAGGCACTCTTGCCACTAGGCCATATCCCCAGCCCAAAGCACCATCTTTGACACTGGCATAGGGTCAGACCAGACTGGAACTAAAGCAGGCCTGGGGAAAGCGAGGACAAAGGAGCCATCTTTGAAAAGGGCAAGAGGGACTGACCAATGAGAGCCAGCTCTGCCAGGTGGCCTTCCAGCTCAGGAGGGAGGTACCTCCCCCAGGCAAGCAACTCTCAGCCGGGTTAACCAGGCCAGAGGTGCCCTGCCCTGCTGAGTACACAGCCTATTCAAAGCCAGGTGTTAAAGGCTGCGGCCCCACAGCAGACCGAGGAACCATGGTTCCCGAGACTGCTCACGTCCCCATCTACAGAGGACGCCCAAGGTCTACCTGCAAGCTGTGGGAACCACAGAGACCCAGGATTGCACCAACAGGGGAGAAGGGTCAGAACAGATCCGGCCCCTGCAAACTGAAAGCAAGTCAAACCAGCCAATCAGGAAAACAGACTGCAGACCATTGCAAGGAAACCAGAGACTGGGGAAAGACCACCCAAATAAGGAGGACTTCATTTTTTTTTCTTTTCAAACATTTTTTAAACTTAAAAAAATATTTTTTAAAGTTTTTCACTTCTGAAACATCGTTGGTATTTTGTTTTCCATTTTTTTTTTTTTTTTTTTGCCAGTCCTGGGGCTTGGACTCAGGGCCTGAGCACTGTCCCTGGCTTCTTTTTGCTCAAGGCTAGCACTCTGCCACTTGAGCCACAGTGCCGCTTTTGGCCGTTTTCTGTATATGTGGTGCTGGGGAATTGAACCCAGGGCCTCATGTATACGAGGCAAGCACTCTTGCCACTAGGCCATATCCCCAGCCCCTGTTTTCCATTTTTACCTGTTTGTTTTATCAAGGTTTTTTTTTTTTTTTTGGTTGTTTATTTTTCTGTTTCTTTTTTCTTTTATTTTTTAAATTTTTCTCTGTTTTGTGTATCTGTCTTCCAGTATTTTTTCTTTATTTCTCTTTTTGCGTTATCTTTCTTTAAAAATTACTTTCCTATGAGGGGGCTGGGGATATGGCCTAGTGGCAAGAGAGCTTGCCTCATATACATGAGGCCCTGGGTTCGATTCCCCTGCACCACATATACAGAAAACGGCCAGAAGTGGCGCTGTGGCTCAAGTGGCAGAGTGCTAGCCTTGAGCAAAAGGAAGCCAGGGGCAGTGCTCAGGCCCTGAGTTCAAGGCCCAGGACTGGCCAAAAAAAAAAAAAAATTACTTTCCTATGAATAACACTCTTTTCTGCTAACTCTCCATTGTCTATCATTTTAACCTTATTCTTTCTACTGATTCTACTCTTGTCCACTTTTCCACGTCACTGATACTAAACCAAAATCATCCCCCCCAATACATTTTACTCTATTCTCTTTCCTACCTCTAACTTTCCCTCCTGACTTACTGCCAGGACCTCCAGGTTCCACTGACTCCTGGTTATTGGATAGAGGGTATCCTTGCTTAATCCGAGTGAACCAAAGGGGTTCATAGAAAAGACAGTCCTAAAAGAACTTACTATAAGAACAAGAATTGCTCATAGGGTTGTAACAGTAAATAAGTAACTACTGAATATAGGGCCCAGGATCGGTTGTTATATTGAAATTGTATTCTTTAGGAACACCAAATCTAATTTTATAGACAAGTATACAAGGTATCTGTATATAATTGTGAACTTATAAGATTTACACAACAGTGCTTGGTAAGGGCTGCTTTGGGTCTTAAACGGTGCACACAGGTGCTTATAGATTAGCATTCCCAATCCAAATGGGCAGAAGAAACACAAGAAAGATGGCAAACAATGGAGTCTTTTCTCCCACTCAAAACAAGCAAGAAACAGAGCAGTCAATCAAAGACATAGAAGAGAACCCTCAAAATGCTCTACAAAGTCTACTGATTAACATGTTAAATGAAAAGTTTGAATCAATACAGCAATCCTTCCATAAAGTAATAGATGATTTCATCGCCTCAACAAATAGAAAGATAAATGAAATTCAAGAGTCAAATGAAAAGATAGCTACCCAGGTAAAAGATTTGAGAGACAGCACTCAAAACCAAATTAATGAAGTAAAGAAGTCCATGCAAGGCCTAAGAGATGACATGGAAATCATCAGGAAAGACCAGTCAGAAGGAAAAGAAATTTGAAATCAAGTAGCTAGCCTACAGTCCTAACTAACTGAAGCAGAAGATCAAATCTCAGGAGCTGAAGATTCCCTAGAATCTATGGAGAAAGATAAAAAAATCAATACAAATCCAGTCAAATCAACAAAACAGATCGCCACAGGAGATTCAAGACACAACTACGAAGCCCAATTTAAGGATAATAGGTATTGAGGAAAACTTGGAGAAAGAAGTTAATGGGATAGGCAACCTATTTAACAGAATATTAGCCAAGAACTTCTCAAATATCCAGAAAGATAGGCCTATACAGATACAAGAAGCATTTGGAACCCAAATCGGCCAGACCAGAATAGGACATCCCACCGACACATTGTGATCAAAACAGCTTCAGCAGAGTGCATGGAAAGAATCCTTAAAGCTGTTAGGGAGAAGAAAACAATCACATATAAAGGAAAAGCAATCAGAATTACCCCAGACTTCTCAGCAGAGACCATGAAAGCAAGGAGAGCCTGGAATGAGGTATACCAAACACTAAATAAAAATAACTACCAACCAAGAATACTGTACCCAGCCAAACTCTCACTCATAGCCGAAGGTCAAATTAGTCTTCCACAGTAAGGAAAAACTGAAACAATATATCTCCACCAAACCAACTTTACAGAAAATCCTCAAAGATGTACTATACAGGGAAAATAATCAAGATCCCAATACAGACAGAGAAATGAACCCTAAATTGTAAACATCAGATCAAGAAATGGAAGACACAGCTTTTAACAAGATAGTGATAATGAAAGGAACAAACGATCATCTCTCAATCCTAACTCTCAACATTAATGGACTTAATTCTCCAATAAAACGACATAGGCTCATAAGTTGGATCAAAAATCAAGATCCATCTTTCTGCTGCCTCCAAGAGACACATCTATCCAGCAAAAGTAAACATCTTCTAAAAGTGAAAGGCTGGAATCAAATCTATCAAGAAAATGGCCCCTATAAGCAGGCTGGATTTGCAACCCTAGTATCAGACAAAATTGACTTCAAATTAAAAAAGGTAAGAAGAGACAAAGAAGTTACTACATACTAGTAAAGGGATTTCTCCTACAGGAAGATATAATCATTCTAAATATCTACACACCAAATGCAGGAGCACCCAACTTCATCAAACAAACACTACTGGCTCTAAAAACACTCATAGACTCAAACACATTGATAGTTGGGGACTTTAACACTTCACTATCACCTCTGGAAAGATCAACATGCCAAAAACGGAACAAAGAAATCACAGAACTAAATTGCATAGACCAACTAGACTTAACCGACATCTACAGAATATTCCACCCAGCAACAACAGAATACACATTCTTCTCTTCAGCACATGGAACATTCTCCAAAATAGATCACATCTCAGGGCACAAAGAAAATCTGTACAAATTCAGAAGTATCAAAACCATTCCCTGCATTCTCTCAGACCACAATGGAATAAAATTAGAGCTCAACTCAAACAGCCACCACAGAAAATCCTACAATTCATGGAGACTAAACAACACACTGCTGAAACATCAGTGGGTCATTGAAGAAATTAAAACGGAAATTCAAATGTTTATGGAATTCAACAAAGATGAGGACACAAAGTACCAGCTCCTTTGGGACACAGCAAAGGCAGTACTCAGAGGAAAATTTATATCTCTGAATGCATGCACCAACAAACTGGAGAAACAGCAACTCAATAATTTAATTAAGCATCTTAATTTCCTTGAAAGAGAACAACAAGCCAAACCCCAAATCAAATCAGAATTAAATCAACTAGAGATGAAAAAAACCATCGAAAGAATCAACAAAACAAAGAGTTGGTTCTTTGAAAAAATCAACAAGATAGAGAGACCCCTGGCAAACCTGACCAAAAAACGAAGGCAGCACACTCAAATAAACAAGAAAAGAGATGAAACAGGTAACATCACCACAGAAATAACCGAAATTCAGAAAATAATTAGGGACTATTTTGCAAACCTTTATGGCAACAAATTCTAGAACTTGGAAGAAATGGATGATTTCCTAGGAAAAATTCATATCCCCAAACTCAACCATGAATATTTAAACCTTCTAAACAGACCCATATCCAGTACTGAAATAGAAACAGCAATAAATGATCTCCCATCCAAGAAAATCCCAGGTCCAGATGGATTCACTGCAGAATTCTACAAGGCCTTCAAAACAGAACTCACACCAATATTTCTCAAACTCTTCAATGAAATTGAAAGAGAACGTTCACTACCAGACACATTCTATGAAGCCAGTATAATCCTCATCCCAAAACCAGGCAGTTACTCATCACAGAAAGAGGACTATAGACCGATTTCCCTGATGAACATAGACACAAAAATTCTCAATAAAATTCTGGCCAATCGACTTCAACTGGTCATCAAAAAAATCATACACCACGATCAAACTGGATTCATCCCAGGGATGCAAAGTTGGTTTAATATACGCAAGTCAATTAATGTAATCCACACATCAACCGGAGCAAGGTAAAGAACCACATGGTTTTATCTCTGGATGCAGAAAAAGCATTTGATAAAATCCAGCACCCATTTATGCTAAAAGCCCTGGAAAAACTGGGATTCCAGGGAACATTCCTGAATATAACCAAGGCAGTTTATGACAAACCAACAGCAAGCATAACTCTAAATGGTGAAAAACTAAAGCCATTCCCTTTAAAATCAGGAACAAGGCAGGGATGTCCACTCTCTCCCCTGCTCTTCAACATAGTATTAGAATTCCTAGCCAGAGTAATCAGGCAAGAAGAAAATATAAAGGGGATCCAAATAGGAAAAGATGAAGTTTAACTTTCTCTCTTCGCAGATGACATGATTCTATACCTAAAGAACCCTATAGACTCTACCCCCAGCTACTAGAGCTGATCCAAAACTATGGCAAAGTTGCAGGATATAAAACAAACCCTCAAAAATCAATGGCCTTTCTTTATGCTAATGACCCGAAGACCGAGGCTAAAATCAGGAAAGCAATTCCTATTGCAATACCCCCCAAAACATAAAATACCTAGGAATAACCTTAACCAAAGAAGTGAAAGACCTCTTTGATGAGAACTTTAAAAGCTTAAGGGCTGGGGATATGGCCTAGTGGCAAGAGAACTTTAAAAGCTTGAAAAACGAAATTAAGTCAGAACTAAGGAAATGGAAAAACCTCCCATGCTCCTGGATTGGGAGGATTAATATAATCAAAATGGCAATATTGCCAAAGGCTATCTACAAATTCAATGCAATACCCATTAATATCCCAACTCCATTTTTTAATGAATTAGAGGAAGCAATCCAGAAATTCATATGGAACAATAAAATACCTAGAATAGCAAAAACAATCCTAAGCAGAAAGAACAGTGCTGGAGGAATTACAATACCCAACTTCAAGCTGCATTATAAAGCTATAGTAATAAAGACAGCTTGGTATTGGCACCGGAACAGGCCTGAAGACCAATGGAACAGAATTGAAGACCCAGAAATGAACCCACAGAACTACGCCTACTTAATCTTTGATAAAGGAGCTAAAACAATAGTTTGGAAGAAAGATAGCCTTTTTAACAAATTTTGCTGGAAAAACTGGTTCAACACATGCAGCAAACTAAAACTAGATTCTTATATATTACCCTGCACCAAAATCAATTCCAAATGGATTAAAGACCTCAAAATCAAAACAGACACCCTGAAAACACTAAAGGAACGAGTAGGAGAAACACTTGGGCTCCTTGGCGCAGGACAGAACTTCCTCAACAAAGATCCAGAAAGGCTAAAACTCAAAGAAAGGTTGGACAAATGGGACTAAGTCAAACTGCAGAGCTTCTGCACGGCAAAGGACATAGCTCACAAGATAAACAGAAATCCCACAGACTGGGAGAAGATCTTTACCGGCCATTCAACGGAAAAGGCCTCATATCTAAAATATATGCAGAACTAAAAAAATTACCTTCCTCCAAAACAAAACCGCTAATAACCAATAGCCCCCTCATCAAGTGGGCTAAAGACTTACAAAGAGACTTCTCTGATGAGGAAATGAGAATGGCCAAGAGACATATGAAAAAGTGCTCTACATCACTGGCCATAAAAGAAATGCAAATCAAAACAACACTGAAATTCCATCTCACCCCAGTAAGAATGTCATATGTCAAGAAAACTAACAATAACAATTGTTGGAGGGGATGTGGCCAAAAGGGAACCCTACTTCATTGTTGGTGGGAATGTAAACTAGTTCAGTCACTCTGGCAAGCAGTATTGAGATTCCTCAGAAGGCTAAATATAGAACTCCCCTATGACCCAGCAACCCCACTTTTGGGTATCTATCCAAAAAACCACAAACAAAATCACAGTAAAGCCACCGCACAACAATGTTCTTCGCAGCGCAATTTGTCATAGCTAGAATCTGGAACCAACCCAGATGCCTCTCAATAGACGAATGGATCAGAAAAATGTGGTACATATACACAATGGAATTTTATGCCTCTATCAGAAAGAATGACATTGCCCCATTTGTAGGGAAATGGACTTGGAAAAAATTATACTAAGTGAAGTGAGCCAGACCCAAAGAAACATGGACTCTATGGTCTCCCTTATTGGGAATAATTAGCACAGGTTTAGGCAAGTCACAGCAGAGGATCACAAGAGCCCAATAGCTATACCCTTATGATCACATAAGATGATGCTAAGTGAAATGAACTCCATGTTATTGAAACGATTGTTATATCACAGTTGTAACTACTTTCAACGTCCCATGTGTATCTGTAGCTTCTACTATTGATGATGTTCTTAAGTATCACCTTCCTGTGGTTGTATCTACATTATCTCTGTAATCTTATCTGAGTATATTGGAAACCATCTATACTGGTTTTAGAACTAGGAATTTGAAAGGGAATACCAAAATCGAGAGACACAGGGTAAAAAAAGACAAACAACTACAAAAGCAATACTTGCAAAACTGTTTGGTGTAAGTGAACTGAACACCTCATGGGGGGAAAGGGAAAGGGGGAGGAGGAAGGGGGGAATGAGGGAAGAGGTAACAAACAGTCCAAGAAATGTATCCAATGCCTAACATATGAAACTGTAACCTCTCTGTACATCAGTTTGATAATAAAAATTTGAAAAATCACAGCAACAATAACGACAACAAAGAAGTGGCTCAGTGCTCACTTTGAGCAAAAAAAGCCAGGGACATTGCTCAGGCCCTGAGTCCAAGGCCCAGGACTGGCAAAAATAAATAAATAAATAAATAAAATAAAGTATCCAGAGATTCCTGTGATTCTTTTATGAAATTGAAGGTTTGGGGACTGCACTGAAACCCAGTCTTTCTGCGAGGCCTGTGTTTCATATGTTTGATGTCTTCATTATGGCCCAATGTTTTTGCTTTTTATGTTCCATTTGCATTTTTTTCTATTTCCTGTTTCTTCATTTCTATTTCTAAGGCAACTAGGGCTCCCTGATCCCAGAACCCTAGTTTTCTGTCTTGTTTGATGCTCTCTACAAAATCATTTTCCTCAGGGTTTTTAGGGATGGACAACACCAAATCCATTATTGAAATTCACTGATATTCTGGTAAAATTCTTACCTGGCCTGGTGCTGATGGCTCAGGCCTTTAATCCCAGCTATGAGATCTGAGGATCATGGTTCAAAGTCCTACAGGCAGGAAAACTGTGAGACTCTTGTTTGCAATTCATCAACAAAAAACCAGAAGTAGAGCTGGGACATGCATGTCAGAGCACCAGCCTTGGGGAGAAAAACTCAGAGATAGCACCCCTGCTATGCTGGCACACCCATCTGCACATACACCCAATCGTAAGGGGTACACAGATACATGTGCCCACACACTAAGCTGCACACATGTGCACACACACATAGGCACACACCCTTACACACTCAAATGTGTACACATACATGGACTCATGCACACACATACACACACAGAGTTCTTGGCAATTCATCCCTCTGAGCTCCAGTCTCCATCACAGTTGCATGGCAAGAAGTCGGTGGGCTGGGCCCTTTGTGCTCTGGACGTCCTCTGATCTCTGTTTCTTCATGGCCTCCAGGCATCACAGGGGACTGGAAGAACCATTTCACCATAGCCCAGGCAGAAGCCTTTCAGAAAACATTCCAGGAGAAGATGGTAGGACTTCCTGCAAAGCTCCTCCCATGGGACTAAGTCCACACTTATCTCTGTATCTGTGGAGATGAAGATTTGTGACCCCTTGGGGTCAGGGCATAGGTCTTTCATTGATTCTGGTGGTTAGAATTTTCATGTGCAGTTGATACCTTGTCTGATAAAAATTACTATGGCACCATTTTTCCATTTCTAACATCCCAGGTATTAACAAATCTTACCAAGCCAGGCACCGATGGCTCATGCCTGTCATTCAAGCTACTTACGAGGCTGAGAAATGAGGATCCAGACTAGAAGCCAACCAGTCAGGAAAGTCTTTGAGCCTGTTACCTCCAATAAATCAGCAAAAATGCTCTAGGCAGCGCTCTGGGCTAAGTGGTAGAGCAGTAGCATTGAGCAAAAAAAAAATTCAGACACAGTGCCCAGATCCTGAGTTTAACCCCCAGGACTGGTTCACATGCATATGCTCTCTCTCTCTCTCTCTCTCTCTCTCTCTCTCACACACACACACACACACACACACACACATCTCACTGATGTTACCTGAAGTATTTGTTGTTTCTCAAATCTGGATATGTAGGACAACGAAAGGAAATCCAAGAAACTCCCCCTGTTCCCAGGATTCGGAGCATTCACAGAGCCACTTGACACGGAGGATCATGGCTGTCATCATGGAGTGGAGAGAGACCATGGGGGAAACAAAGGAAGTTAGAAGAAGAGTGCATTGAGTGTTCATGGTAGTGAATTTTTGGTCATATTAGTGGAATAGTCTTAGGGACTTGAGCGAGAAGTTCAGTCTTCCCCATTTGCCACTTTTGTGGCTTCTATGCCTATTCCCAAAATAAAAAATTTGTAAATTAAAAAAAATTTAAAAATCCTCCTCTCAAGTGCATTTCGTTCTATTTCCTCCTGTAGCTCTGGGTCCCTGCTGTGAACTGACAATCTGTGAGCACAGATTGCCCTGGAATGATTTCATACTTGCCTGATACAAATCCCCAGGTGACAAACAAACTGTGTTTTTCTTTACCATCAAATTAGTTTCACAACAAAATGGGAAAAGGTAATGATTGGCCTCCTCACCCAGGATGAAAACCCACACTGGGCCACCACCTCCCCAGTGGCAGTGCCATTGGCGTGGGACCAAGAGCCAGGCACGCAGGGCTCCGCCATGGCACAGGAATACATGTGGTACCAGGGCCTTCCGTTCCCTGCTGCGGGTTTCGATCCTGAAGTTGTAAAAGCAGCCTACGAGAAGTTGGTACTGAGGGAAAAGGTCGTCATCATGGTGACCTATCCCAAATGAGCAGACAGGGCTGTGGCTGGTGGCTGCACGGGACAGGCCAGGCTTCTCACCCCCAGTCCTTTCAGCTTCCTGTGCTGAAGACCCATGACTCAGTGGTAGGTCTTCAGCCTTGAGCACAAAAGCTCAGCGACAGCACCCAGGCCCCGTGACTGTCACCAAAACCCCAAAAACGTGTTTTTGAAGAACCTACCTCATATATTAAAATGAAAAGGATGATTTTGAGGTTACTTGGAGAAGAGGGATGATTTCAAACACAAGAATCATCATGGACTGTAGCTGGGCATTGGGAAACTTCTGGTAACTATAAGGAACTGGCCCTGGAATCCAGGGATCGAGTATGAAGGTGTGTTGGGCATATGGAACCAGCACCCAGGATATACCACAAGTGGAATGTACTGGAAACCCAGAGCCAGGGGGAGGCTCTGATGGGATCTCAGGAATGGCTCAGATGTCAAGGAAAGCTAAGTGTCCACAGAGAAATGGTTGCCTAATCCAAAACAGACTGAGAGATCAAGATGGAATAGTACTCAGTGTTGAAAATGCGGACAACTCAGAGAGCTATGCTCTTGTTATTTTCCAGGCATTTTGCCATTTGAAGCACCTGAGACAAGTCTGCAGTGACAACAAGACATTGTGTGCAACGGCACCCACATGCAGAGCCCAGAACTGCCAAGTCCTAGAGGAGATAAGAGGTTGGTGGGAGGCAGGGGAAGCGGCTCACAATCCAATATTCAGGTGTTGTGGACAGTGAAGATTTATCAGATGTCAAAACACTGGCATGGGTGAGCTATGATTGAAATAAACTCAACACTGCTTATCCCCACCAGATTGTATGCTCCACAGAGTTTCTATCAGTAAGGTGGAAGGCATGTATATTTTACCATTATGATGTTATATTATATTTAGATAGAAATGAGTGATCTTCGCTTCTGTCTGATCCCAGGAACACATTGGTTGAGATTCTGTCTGATTCACACCAAGGGGGAATCCCAAGTGGGTGTGATCTGTGAACACATATAATCGCTCCCTGTGGATCAAGGCTGAATGTGGATATAAATTAATAGTGGATGGGAAGGAAGCCCCCACCACCCATCTCCTTCCACCTCCCATCCACCTCTTCCCCAAATCTTTCTTCACTTCCAAGGCCAAGGTCAGTATGCAGTGGTCAATGACTATTCCATCAATGTCTTTTAAACTTAAAAAAGTATATAGCCAGGGGATCTGACATTCTCCTTCAGTAGTTCACAGTAGGGCCTGAGACTTTCCTTCATGAGGTGAGGGTCTTCGACCCAAACCAGAGTCAGATATGTACATCATGGCTGCATAATCCCTGACAGATGAGCTGGATGCACTAAAAGACTAACAAAACTGTGTTTGAAGCCAGGTACCAGTGGCTCATGCCTATCCTCCCTGCTACTCAGGAGGCTGGGATTTGAGGATTGAGGTTCGAAGTCAGCCCAGGCAGGAAAGGCCGGGAGAATCTCATCTGCAAGGAATCATCAAATAGGCTAGAAGTGGAGCTGTGTATCAATGGGGAGGTCCACAGTCACTGGAACAATATTTTGAATGGTTCATGCAAGGACAAGGTGAGTGGGTTGTGAAGGAACAGACGAGGATTTAAACATCTTTTAGGATCTTATGTGACCCCAGGTTCATTCTCTCTCTCTCTCTCTCTCTCTCTCTCTCTCTCTCTCTCTCTCTCTCTCTCTCTCTCTCTCCCTCTCTCTCTTTTCCCAGTCCCCTGGCTTCTTTTTGCTCAAGGCTACCACTCTACCACTTGAGCCACAGTGCCACTTCTGGCTTTTTCTATATATGTGGTGCTGAGGAATCAAACCCAGGGCTTCATACAGACGAGGCAAGCACTCTACCACTAGGCCATATTCCCAGCTTCCAGGTTTTATCTTTAAAATCTCACCTTATCCTAGAACTCACATTTGCTAAAGGCTAAAGACTTTGCTCATGATGGACATTTCTATGGGTTTTTGAGCCCCTGGAGCTTCCTTAGACATAGGAGAACCTGCACCCATCTTGAGGGTTCTCCTCCCAGGTGTTGACTGACAGCTTCTCACTGGCTTCCCAGACAAATGAACTCTGCCTTTCCAATGTACAAGTTATGTTTTTAATTTTTTCTTGTGCTGTCTGTTTCAGAAGCTCTCACTTGAGGTTGCCGTCATGGTGTTGCTAGTCATGCAGAAGTCTGGGTTGTTCCCCATGCTTGTCATTTAGTCTTTTCCCGTGGTTCTCTCGGAGTTCCATGGCCTGAGTCGGGTGTGAGGAATGGGAGAATGAGCATCTGTGCTTTATCTCATCATCCGGTGTCTCAGGCCCTGTGGCTTTAGCTTCACAACCAGTAGAGGTGTCTGATGCACTGTTTCTCCCTTAAGCCAACATCTCTTACCACTTGGAACTATAGCTTGACACTGGTGCCTCGTACCTGTAATCTCAGCGACTCAGCAGGCTGAGCTCTGAGGATGGCAGTTGGAAGCTAACTCAGGCAGGGAAGTCCATGAGGCTCCACTTCATCATCAATACACAGGAAGTGGAGGTGTGGCCCCAGTGCTAGGGAGCCAGTCTTGACGATGAAACCTCAGAGACAGTGCCCGTGTCCTGATTTCACAAACGCACACAAATAATCAGTTGACTGTGGTCTAAAAAGTGTGATTTTTCCAAAATCAGATATTGAATAGTATTTAACTATGTCTTACAATGTTTTCAAGTAGAACAAACCAAAGCACTGGCCCTGCAGACTGACCTGCTTGGTGCCATGGGCAGGGGTGGGGAGGCCCCTCGTGTGCGAGTGTCCACGCTTAGACCTTGCACTTGCACTTGTGCTCAGTTGTAGAATTAATGCATTTGGGCCAACTTGGCATGGAAGGCACTGGGTTTGAGCTATGTGAGGGCCCTCGGTGCTCGATGTCCTGGTCCAGAGGGATTGGTGCTACCTTTGATGACCCATCTCAGATGGGGCAAAGGTTGCTCTACAAAGGAGAACAAAAAGATTGGGGAGCCATGTCTTGGCACCACCGTGCTCTCCCTGGTTCCCATCTCATAATCCCTTCCACCACACGTCTCCTCACTGCAGAAATCCACCTTATCACCCGGCCAGGGGGAAATGGTGTGGTGCGGGTGTAAGGAATAGGATAAATACACGGAGGTGTCATTGCATCCTTGGCAGATATAAAATCACAGATTTTAGGGTATGACAAGGGACAGGATTTTATTTTCTCAGTTACACCCTGGTGAAGTTGAGGGGACCAAAGTGATCAGTGCTAAGACCCTCAGGGCAGATGGGGAATGGTGGGGTTGCTGTCCCCCCTTCAGTGTCGTATGGGTAGTGGTTTGATCACGTCCGAGGCTGGGTGTCCCTGAGGGAAAAGAACGTGCTGACCCTCAGTTATGAGGAGATGAGAAAGGTAACGAATGATTTTACACCCCTCAACACTGTCCCCCTAACTTCTACCATCTTCCCTCCTTCTCCTTCTCACCACTCCACCCCTAATTATATTCCCCCCCCTCCAGTCCCCACCTCACCTTCCCTGACAAATCTCTCCATCATATTGTCTGTCATTCCTTCCTACATTCCACTCATCCTCCTTTTCTTTCTTTTTTATTTTTGTTCGTAGATGGAGTCTTGAAATCAGCACCTGATGATTTGCTTTTTGGCTGGTGCTCTACGCACTGAGCCAAGACTCCAACCCCACACTCCACTCATCCTTTCTCCTGCCATTTCCTTCTGCTGTCTTCCCTTTGCTTCCCTTGAGACCTGCTCCATGTTATCTCCTCTTCATACCCATGGCCCCCTGTTTTCCTCGCCTTAGGAACCGAGGAACACGATAGAGAAGATCTGAGGGTTTCTGGGGAAGGTCCTGGAGCCGGCAGAGCTGGCCTTGGTCCTAGGGAACAGTTCCTTCCAGGTGATGAAGGAGAACAAGATGTCCAATCTCAGCCATGTGCTGGAGGAGATTATTCCAGCAGACATCAAACTCATCAGGAAAGGTATGCGAGCACCTTGGGGAAGGTGGTGCCTGAGGCCAAGGAAAAGAAATGGGTGCTACACCTTGGGGTCCTGGCTTTGGATCCGCCAAGGGAAGGCTGGCTACAAACTTCTAGCTTGTGTAAAAAAAAAAAAGAAGTAATTTCTGGAGGTCTAGCTGTGGCTCAAGGGGCAGAGCACCAGCCTTGAGCAGAAGAAACTCAGGGGCAGCACCTGGTCCCTGAGTTCAAGCCCCAGAACTGGCACAAGAATAAAATAACAGATTTCTCTACAGAAGTGGTAAATTGGTCCCGCAGAGCTCAAATAATCTACCTTCATGTGTTTTTTTTTTTATTTTTTATCTATCACAGGGTGGTAGAGAGACTGTATTGTCTGTGCGGTGGCCATAAGGATAGAAAAGAGAGAAAGGCCCTGGAAATTAGCAACCTGAATTCTGTGGCAGAAACAGCAGAGCTGATGCCACAGAACTCAATGCCCAGGCCTCTGAGAATCTTAGTTTTTCCTCCCTTGTGGGTCCTCTGCTCCTCTAAAGCTGTCCCCAGCCTTGCCTCCTTCTGACATGGAAAGCCCGATGGTGAAAAGGGTAATGTGATTGGTATTTCTGAAACTGCCTTTAAGATGTATTAAACATTTTAAAAAGCTCTAAAATGGGGTTAATTTTTTTTTAAAAAGCAGTCAATTTACTTTTTGACTATAATTGTGACTAATGTAATCCTTGTGCTAAGGAATAAATTATCAAGTGTGCTGCCTGTTTCCAAAGCTTTATCATCATGTTGTGGAACAGTATGATTAAAAACACAATAGAGTGTGATTTTCACCAGGGATTTTTTATTTGGCAACTGTGAAATCATTCAAAAGGTGATCTGTGTACATCTGATTATCTGTTGAGGAAATAACCTGGAGACCAAGTTCCATTAATTTTTTTTCAAAAATTTCAAGTACTTAATTTTGACAATAGTTGTTGATGTCACAAGAATACCAGAGAGAGGGGTTGGACTTCTGGCCCTATGTTCAATCCACTCATATCACCCAAAAATCATTGCCAAAAGCCCTCAATGCATTTTTCTTCTGATTTCCTGTTTCATCCATGATTTCTCTCTGCTCAGGGAGCTCAGCTATGATCTTCCATGTTATTGATCTCCATGTCTCCTCAAGTTCCTGGGAGCAGGAAGACTTTGTGAGACTTCCTTTCTTTGTCCAAACCTGGGCATGGTGGAGAAACACCAAAGTCTTCGTGAGACATCACTGATTACTAGGATTGAGTGTGTGTGTGTGTGTGTGTGTGTGTGTGTGTGTGTGTGTGTGTGACAGAGAGGGAGAGTTCTGGGGCTTAATCTCCGGAAATAGGGGCTGGACTTAGCTTATTTAGCAAAAGCTGGCAGTCTACTACTTGAGCCACAGGTCAACTTCCACTTGTTTTCCCAAATTATTGGAGATAAAAGTCTCACTGACTCTCCTGTCTTTATTGGCTGTGAACATGGACCATCAGATCTGATAGGAGGTTAAGCATGAGTCACTGGCTCCTGGCTTTGTAAGACTTGTTAATATCTGGGATGCTGTAAATGGAAGAGTGGGCCCATAGAGATTCTTATCAGGCAAGGGATGAATGTACATCATGAACAATCTAACCATCAGTATCAAGTGACAGATATGCCCTGACCTCAGGGGGCACCAGTCTTTGTCCCCACAGACATAGAAGTTAAGTCTGTACCTTAGTCACATGGAAGCAGCTCCAGAGGAAATCCTGCCAACTTCTCCCGGAATATTTTGTCGAAGGCTTCAGCCTGGGCTATGGTGAGGTGGTTCTTCCAGTCCCCCACCATGCCTGGAGGTCATGAAGAAACAGAGAGATCAGCCAGGGCAGGAAGGGTCAGGGAGTTTCTCCCTGGAATGGCCAAGTCATGCACCTGCCATGGACACTGGAGCTCAGAAGGAGGAATGATCTAGCAGTGTGTGTGCACATGTGTGCTTGTGCATGTATGTATATGTGTGTGTGTGCAACAAGTTGACCTGGACTGGTGCTCTGCCACTTGAGTCACAGCTCCACTTGTGGTGTTTCACTGGTTAATAGTAGAGATATAAGATTCTCACAGACTTTTCCTGCCTGGGCTGGTTTTGAAACATGGTCTTCAGATGGCAAGTTCCTGAGTGACAGGGTTTGAGGTAGAAACAACAAACGCCAGGCCAGCAAAGATCTTTATCATAAGTTCAGTGAATTCAATGATGAATTTGGTGGTTGTTCAGTACTAGAACTCTGAGGTATTCCATTGACATAGGGTATCAAACCGAAGGCCAGGGTTGGGGGACTCGGAAAGTGCATTAGAAGAGGCAATGAAGAAACAGGAAAGCAGAAAGAATAAATGTGGAATAGGAAAAAAATAAAAGCAAAAAGACAGGGCCATGATGAGGATACCCAAACTAGGGAAAACAGGCTTAGCATAAAGATAGTATTTCAATGCAATCCTGAAACCTTCAATTCACACAGGAACCACAGAGAAATCTGCAGATATTAGAGACATAGGTGGTAATTTTCTGCCTGGACTCTAAGCCTCAGCCAATAAAAAATGAAACAAACAATGAATATAACTGTAAAAACCTAAAAAGTCTTTTGAGGCCAAACTAAAACCCAAAGCAACAACAAAATAAAATCAATTGCGGATCAGGAGAGAATCTTCACCTGCCCTTCAGGAAATGTAGTACGATTATTCTGAATTTAGAAAGAGCTGAGTGCTGTGCAGCCAATGGAGAAACCTTTCAATGACAAGATAGGCAATGGAATGAAAAATCCATTCTGAGATGAAGAAATCACAGTGTCTAATGCATACATAAAGCCTGCCAGGAGCTGGTGGCCCACAACAGGAAGCCTGGCTACTCTAATGGCTGAGGTTGGAGGATGAAAGTTTGAAGTTTCCTCATGGCAGGAAAGTTCATGAAACTCTGATCTCTAATGAACCAACAAAAACCAGAAGAGGAGTTGTTTTGGAAGGGCTAGAGCTCCAGTGATGAGTAAAAATTTAAAAATAAAAAGCTCAGAAACAGAGTCTAGGCTCGTGTTCAAGCTCCAGGACTAAGAACACATTGAAAATGTCAGCCTTGTGCTGACACCTCTCACCTGTAGTAATAGCTACTCAAGCTGTTGTTATCTGAAGATGGAGATTCAAAGCCACCCCAGAGAGAAAGGTCCATGAGACTCTTATCACCAATGATCCACCAGAAACCAATGTGGGGCTGTGACTTAAGGGGTAGAGTGCTAACTTTGAGAGTAAAAGCTCAGGGTGAGTGCCCAGACCCCAATTTCACTCTCAACAACTGACAGGAAGAAAAATTATAAAACCATATTCATGAGGCAATGATCTGTCAAGAATTCCCTTCCTGGTCTATAATAGATGTTTAGGCCACAGCAGTTATACACCTCTCCTTATCATCTCGATGCCAGGACGAAAGTAATTCCTGTTTGCCAGGCTGTAATTAGACATCTTGTTTTCCTTCATGGCCTGGAAGGAGCTGTTCTCCAGGACCAAGTCCAGCTCTTGAGGTTCCAACTTCTTCCCCAGGAACTGGCAGATCCTTTTCACAGTGCTTCTTGTGTCCTGTAAGAAGAAAACACAGGAGAAGGAGAACATACCGTGGCTCTCAGAAGGAGGGAGTAGTGGAGGCAGCACAAGAAGGGACAGGCAGCCAAGAGCAATGACAGACTCACTCATGTGACAAAGGCTGAGTTGGGTGCAGTGAGGGAGGAAGGAATGGAGGGGGAAAAGAACAAGAACGGGAAGGATTTAGTCCAAGCACCGAGCACCTGGATGTCATTTTGCGGTTACTAGCAACACAACCAGAGCACAGAGCATGGAGGTGTACCAGAAGCGGAGAAAGGCATTTGGACAATTCTCAGGTGATAATTGGACAATTATCAAGAAGGAGATCAATACAAGAGGTACTATGGTGAGTCAGAGGCAATTTCTGAACAAGACCGATTTCTTTAATGTCTCTGTATGTCTGTGAGGGGGTGAGTGTGTCAGTTACGTGGTTGAACTCAGGGTCAGGGTGCCGTCCCTGAGCCTTTGTGGTTAAGGCTTGCACATTTCCACTTAAGTTCCACTCTGGCGCTTTGGCGGTTAGTTGGAGAGAGAAGTCCTATGGACTTTCCTGTCCCAGCTGGCTTTGAACCTGGGTCTTCAGATCTCAGCCTCGTGAATGTCTAGGATTGTGAGATGTGACAGATGGAGTGAGGTCTATGAGAATGGATGTTAGTCAGGGTTAGGGGCAGTGGTGCAGTGGGGTACATGGAAATGGATGGTTACCTTCTTGAGGGCCTCGTAACTGAGCACCAGCACGTTCTCCCTCTCTCGCATAGACATCCAGCCCAGGACGTGTGCAAACCAAGACCCATATGGCACTGCAGTATGAGGTGGGAAGGGATAAATAATCCACTCCTGGATGTCTTGATGTCTGTGACCTCCACCCATTTCCCCTCATCCACATCAGCTTCCTCCAGGCCTAAGTGACAAAAATCGTGTGTGTATCCACAGGTTAAAGTATCACAGGCCAGGTGCTGGTGGCTCACGCCAGTAATCTTAGCTCCTTAGGAGGCTGAGATCTGAGGATCTTGGTTCCAAGCCAGCCTGGGCAGGACGTTCCATGAGACTCTCATCTCCAATAAAGTACTAAAATATGCTAGAAGTGTTGTGTGGCTGAAGTGTTAGAGGGCTCACCTTGAGCAACAGAAGCTCAGAGGTAGTGCCTGCATCCTATGATCAAGCCCCTGTACTGGCCATATACATACACACATACATTTATATGAATTATATATACATTTTAATGTTTATATATAACTTATTTCATATATGTAGATATATACTTATAAACAAGTATTATATATCATACATATGAAAAGTAAATTATTTACAGTACATCCTATAAATTATATCCTATATGTTATATTATATAGTACTTAATATATGCATAATATATTTAAATAAATTTTGTATGAATTATATATTTATATTTACTTATATATTATATCCATACAAATATATTGCATAGTACATAATCTAGAGTATATATATATACTATTTATATTTAGCATATATATGTGGTATAATATATATGATATATTATGTAAGTTACATATATTTCATATGCACATGTAAGACATATATGTATATATATATATATATGGCATAAGTGATTCATTTCCACCAATCAGGCTACTCAGGAGGCTGCAATGTGGTTCATGATTCCAAGTCATCTCAGAAAGAAAAGTACCAAGACACTCTTAGCTCCCTAAAAGGATGGAAATGGTGGTATGGCTAATATGGTAGAGCCAAACCCTCAAGTGGAAGGAAAGAGAAAGTGTCCAGACCCAGTGTACAAGCCCCAGGACTAGCACCCCTCCCCCATCATGTTTACATGAGCCTCACTTCACAACCCACTCACCATTGCCTTGGATGAACCATTCATAAAACTGCTGCAGGGACTCTGCATTCTTCATGAACTTTGATTGGCAATTGAAATAATATCCGGACACAAGGGCATCCTTTGGATTCCTGAGGACGTAGATCACCTTAAAGAGACAAAGCAGCAAAAGCAAAAATCATTACCATCTTTCCCACATGTGAGGCCTTGACCTCTCTTCAGCCAAGTCCTACACCATGGGAAGTATATGGAAAGATCAACAATCTGCTCAATGTCTAACTTAAAAGACTAATTGTGGTGTGTGTGTGTGTGTGTGTGTGTGTGTGTGCATGTGTGTGTGCGTGTGTGTGTGTGTGTGTGTGTGTGTGTGCATACCAGTCCCAGGGCTTGAACTCGTGTCCTGGGAACATCCATGAGCATTTTTCACTCAAATCAGTGCTGTACCCCTTGATTCCCAGCTCCATTTGTAGTGTGATATTTGTTCAGTGGAGTCTCTCAGACTTTTCTGCCAAGGTTGCCTTTGAACTATGTTCTTTAGACCTCACCTTCTTATGTAACTAGGGTGACAGGTATGAGCCACTGTTGCCTGGATTATTTTTTCACCTTTTATTTTATTTTAATTTCTTTTTGTCTGTCATTGGGGTTGAACTACAAGTGGAGGCACTGTCCCTGATTTTGTTTTGTTGAAGGCTAGGACTCTGCCACTTTGAGCCACACTCCACTTCCAGCCCTTTGGTGGTTGCGAGGGGACAAGAATCTCAAGGCCTTCAATGCTTGGGTTGGTTTTGAACTATGACCATCAGATATCACTTACTTTGGCCTTGGAAGTGAAGAAAGACTTGGGGAAGAGTTGGATGGGGAGGTGGGAGGAGAGCAGGCGGGGGTCCTCCTTCATGTCTCTAATTATTTTGGATCCCACTTCAGTCTCAATCCATGGGGATCTTTCCCAGATGGGCACAGAGTGGATCCTCTCTGGATCCCCCTTGCTGAGAATGAGACTCAGAATCTCAATCATCCAGTTGGTTCCTGGAGACAGAAGGAAAGGAGAAGGTCACTCATTTATATTTGAATTATGTGAAAAAGGTGATGGTAAAATATAGAATCATTTGAAGCTCACCAATATGTCATTCACAGGGAAATGGATAGAACTAGTACAAATCATGTGAAGACAGGTAAGCCATGATTAGAGAGAAAAAACAGAACATGTTCTTATGACATGTGGAGGATAGATCTAAAAGGCACTAGGATATGACAAATTACCTAGGATTCTAGATGCTCACAATCAGTGAGACCAAAAGAGCATAGCCTCAGGAGAGAATCACAAAGGTGCAATACCCAAGCACCTCTTCATATTTATGTAAAATAATGCATATGCTATATGTAAACAAAGTACGTTTTTCTTGATTTGGTTTTTTTTTTCTGATGACTGTCTTCTTTACTTTATATAAGGTATATTCATTTGCACATGAGATGTAGGGTGGGAAGGGCCCAGAATCAGAGGAAAGAGGATGGAAATGTGCAGCAGTGGAGGGCAGTGGGCATTGATTAAAGGGAGTAGGCAACTTGTGAGTGGACATGAGATGGAGGGAAGGGGAAGGGATCAGGGAACATAAGATACAACAAGAAAGGAAATGTACTTATTACCTATGGTATGTAAATGAAACCCTGATATATATCATCTGTAAAACATTAAATTACAAAACAATAAATCTGGATGTGATTCTTCTCTGAGCTACTCAGCATTCACCATCTGTCACTCATCCCATGCCCCTTAGGCAATCACAAACATGCAATATGCCACACACACACACACACACACACACACACACACACACACGGAAAGGGTTGGGGAGATTCTCTTCTCTGAAGGGAAAGAAAGAGACAATCTCTGTGGGGGAGGCTGGAGGGAGTGGGGCCACAGACCTGGCCTTTCCCCCACAGCCATGCCCCTGTCGGCTGACCTGACTTGGGGTAGGTCACCGTGATGATGTCCTCGTCCTTCACCACAAACTGCTCGTGGGCTGCTCTGATGTTTTCAGGTTTGTAAAGCGGGGCAGGAAAAGGAATGCCCGCATACCACATATATCCCTCTGCCATCTCAGAGCCCTGCATGTCTGGCTCTTGGTCCCAGATCACTGTCACTGTCATGGGGCAGGTGTGGGCAGAGACTGAGTTTTTCATTGTGGGCGGTGAAGGCAATCATTAACTTTCTACATTTCATTGTAAAACAAATTGCTTGACTAAACCCCTCCTCCCCCCAAAACCCAATTTGATGGTCCTTTGGAATTGGGCAACTGTGAAAACATTCTAAGGTGTTCTCTGCTCATCTGGTTTTCAGTTCATGAGAGCAATTAAGAATTACAAGATGGGCTGGGGATATGGCCTAGTGGCAAGAGTGCTTGCCTCGTATACATGAGGCCCTGGGTTCAATTCCCCAGCATCACATATACAGAAAATGGCCAGAAGGGGCGCTGTGGCTCAAGTGGCAGAGCGCTAGCCTTGAGCAAAAAGAAGCCAGGGACAGTGCTCAGCGCTGAATCCAAGCCCCAGGTCTGGCAAAAAAAAAAAAAAAAAAAAAAAGAATTACAAGAGGAAATACAAGGGAGTAGGCTTGAGAGTAGGATTGATTTTTATTTGAAATTCACAAAATACTTAATTTGGAGACTAGGTGTAGAGATCACAAAAGTAGCAAAAAGCGCGGGCTGGACTTCTGGCGCAAGGACTAAGTTCCAACCACTAGTAGCACCGAAAAATCATTGACACTTGTCCTCAATGCATTTTTCTTCTGACTTCCTGTTTGCCCCAGGGTCTGTCTTCACTGCAGGATCTGGGCCATGATCCTCTGTGTCATGGATCTGCAAGTCTCCTCAGCATCCTGGGGGCAAGGAGAGTTTCTTGCAGATTTGAGAAAGAACAAGTACTACTCTAACATCAGTGGGATTGTATGTGTGTGTGTGTGTGTGTGTGTGTGTGTGTGTGTGTGTGTGTGTGTGTGCGCCAGTCCTGGGGCTTGAACTCAGGCCCTGACTGCTGTCTCTGAACTATTTTGCTGAAGGTGAGGACTCTACCACTTTGGGCCACAACACTACTTCTGGTTTGCTGGTGGTGGTGAATTGTTCCTAAGTGTTCTGGACTTTTTTCCCTGGGTTAGCTTCAAACCTTGACCCTCAGATCTCAGACTTCTGAATAGCTAGGATGACATGCATGAGCCACTGGCTCCTGGCTTTAAGAATTGTTAATAGCTGGATGGTGCAGTTGGAACATTTCCTCCGTGGTGATTTGTATCAGGAAAGTGATCAAATGAGAATCATGAAAATTTGACCCATGGGACTGAAGTGACAGGTTTATATGCTGACCTCCAGGGCACAAGTCTTTGTCGCTATAGACACAGGGATACATCTAGACTTGGTCCCAGGGACACAGGTCTGGAGGAAGTGTTAGGGCTGACCTGAAAACTGGAGTAACTAAATATAAGTTTATTGTTAAAATTATAACAGCTTCTAAGCCATGGTGATGACTCCATGCAAGAGGGCTGCACCCCACCCATGAAACTAGTTTCTTGTAGTTTGACATATTAAAATATAGAAATCCCTTGTTCCCCTCTGTATCTAGGTAGCAACCATGGTAACGAACAGTAAAAAAACAACACATGATCATGGTCATAGACTATAGAAATGAACATAATAGTAGTAAAAATGCGAACCCGCCTGTCTTAGGTGGGGTGGGTCACCCAGCCTGCCTTACCCGTCCTAGGGTCAACTTCAGAGCAGCGCTGAAGCCCCATGTCTTAGGCTGGTCAAGCTGGCACCGCCCTCATACACGTCTCTGGCTGCGGTTCTTCTAGGGGGAAAGTTCATTTACTTGGAGCTTGATCTTATGCAGCTGGCTGGCTAAACTCATGAAAGAGTTTTGCAATATGAGTACAATGCAAGGAAGGCATAGGAAAGCCATCAGCAAAAGTATCCCTGGGCTGAGTAATGTCATTAGCAGCCCCTTAACGTTAGTTAAGGAAGGGACAGACTGTTGAAGTTGTTCAAACAGTTCTTTTGCTGTTTCTGCCACTTTAGAGTCCAGAGGCGGAGCTTGTTCTAGTCCGGTTATTTGTCTATGGAGTTGAAAGAGATCTAAAGACAAGTTATTATGATGCCAAATACCATTTTGATGTGCTACAACTTGTTCCCAAGGATAGCTCGACCCATTATACTTATGGAGGGTCACACAAATAAAGTCAAACCCAGTATGACAGCGCACCCTTTGCAAAGTTTGTAAGGCACACATTTGTTCTCCCAGTGACAACACAGATTCATACAATGCTTCTAATTTTTGTTCTACCTTATCATCAATCCTGCCTTGAAAGTGCAGGGCTTGCGTGGTATTATGAGCAAGCTGATTAACATAGTGAGCTGTCTGCACATTTTGTGTTAAAGCCACAGTAGCCACTGCAGCAGAGGCAGCTAAGGAAATAAAGGCTAAAATTCCTGCTATTAATAGCCCTACAAATCGTCTAGGGCGCATAAGCTCTTTTAAATGTTTTAACACTTGAATACCTGTTTCTTCATACCAAGCTTCAGATGAGTTTACAGGAAGCATAGCAAATGGTGGTTGCTTAATAACAATGACAGAATCAGTAAGACCACTATACAAGCAATTTGTAAAAGATCAGTTAGTGCAAGTAACATTGAAATACATGGCTTCTTTAGAAATATTAAAAGGTCCATACATAATTGCATAAGGGGGTGTCACACAAGTCATAATATTTTTTAAAGAAGTAGAAGTGGGCCAGGAGATATTATTCAGGGCAGCCACTAACACCCAGACATGACGTTGAGGGTGTCCATTCATCCACCACAGACCTGGGTTGTACTTGTTGGTGACATTCGCTCCGGACCAGTCCATCAGCTGAGAATTAGTTCCTGAAATATTGGTTATAAAAGGGTGATCATGTCTACACTTTCTGGGGTGCAGTTCTCCCATGGATTCTACATTTTGAGAAGAGTTGATGCAGCGAGGTATCATGAAGGACGAGGTAGAATTGGTATGTACAGGAAACACAGTAGGCAATGAAGTCATTCTTATATTATATACTTGACTATTATCAGGAATCCAAATTCTATGATTTATGGATTGCATTACAGTACAGCCTGGGATATAACTGTTGGAGTCAGTTGTAAAGCATAAAGGGGTTCCAATGCCAGAAGCTGCAAAATCTCCCATCTTAACATGTTGGACAAAAAGTTCTGGAGCTGTACCGTACGCTGATCTGTTGACATGGACGAACACCTCAGCTCCCTCCCAGGTCGCAGGGTGCACAATCGGTGTATCTGGCACGTCAGCCCAGTGGGTCAGTGCTTGTACCGTTCTGATGAGTTTCCACAATCCAAACACATAGCTCAGGTAGCCAGCGGGCATCATTTTCATCCTGTGAAGAAAAACACAGACATGTCCTCGACCCCATGTCAGTACCGGATCGGGCCCGTGCCAAGCACTTGTTAAAGGATCTTTCCACTTAACTTGGGCAAAAGCTCTTTGCTCTCTCTTTTCCCAGAACCACTGTGCTGCGGAGTGGCCATTGCATTCCAAATTTAAAACAATTTAGTACGAATAAAGCATGAGAAAGTATATTAACAGGAGAGAAGGGGTATAATTTCCCCCCCCTTTTAATTTAGAAATTTGGTGTTTTAACAAACCGTTCCCTCGTTCATCAATTTCTTGACCATGAGGATTATAGGGGATTCCGGTAGAGTGAACAATTTGGTAAGATTTGCAAAAAGTTTGAAAAGCTCGCCCAACATATCCCGGACCATTATCAGTTTTAATTTGTTTCGGAAGTCCCATAGTAGCAAAGCAGCATAAGGCATGGGAGATACAATGTTTGCCAGTTTCCCCGCTAAGAGGAGTAGCCATAATAAAATTAGAGTAAGTGTCTATGGTAACATGGACAAAACGGAGCCGTCCAAAAGAGGGGATGTGGGTAACATTCATTTGCCAAACATGGTTGGCCACTAAGCCTCGGGGGTTAATGCCATTGGAGGGCACAGGTAGGAAGGTAGCACAGTTGGGACAAGTTTTTACAATTTGACGAGCTGCCTCACGAGTAATATGAAATGGCTGATGTAAGGCACGACTGTTTTGATGGTGGGCAGCATGTGATTGCTTTGCCAAGTCAATTTGAATGAGAAAAATTTGAGTAGCCTCATCCGTAATAGCATTGCCCTCACTTAATGGTCCAGGAAGTTTAGTATGGGCACGTATAAATCCAAAAAATCTCAGACAGGTGCGAGAGCGAAGAAGAAGTTGTATCTGGTGAAAAAGAGTTTGGATAGTGGAATTAACTGTACCAAGAAAAGGGACAGTTTCAATGACCTGAAGGGCTAGAATAACATAATGACTATCCGAATATAAATTAAAGGCTTTAGTAGGTAAAAGTGTAAGGGCTTCTAAAACTGCTTGAAGTTCAACTTCCTGGGCAGAAGAAACACCAGTGTCCCAAGATCTAGTTTCACCATCAATAGTAAGAGCTGCCGTTCTGTTAGAGGGTCCGTCTGTAAACACCAAGGCAGCCATAGAAAGAGGAGATAGAGATACAATCTGAGGAAATATAAAATTGTAAGAAGAGGCAAAGTGAAGTAATTTGTTGGAGCGATTTTGATATGAAATTGTGCCCACAAAATTTGCCCAAGCAATGGCCCAGGAAATCACAATGAATATAAAGCCATTCTTGCTGCTGTAAAGTATAGGGGATATAAATAACCTGTGGATCTTGTCCAAGATACTTACAAGATTTCACACGGCACATATGGACTAAGGTGGCTACCAATTCATAATAAGGAGTTAACACTTTTGAAGGAGTAGCAGGCAGGGAAAGCCATAAAAGGGGTCCCTTCTGCCAGAGGACCCCTGTTGGAGAATGAGGTGTAGTTAAAATATAAGCTTCCCAAGGGGCTGAGTAATCAATATAATTTATATGTTGTAAAGAAATGGCAGAATTTACTATGCTTAAGGCTTCGGCTGCTTCAGTTGTCATCTCTCTGGGAGATGTAGGGTCCGGGTCCCCCTTTAATAGATCAAATAAGGGTTTTAATTCAGCTGTGGATAATTTAAGGTAAGGGCGAAGCCAATTAATATCTCCCAGAAATTTTAGAAAATCATGCAAAGTACACAAATGAGAAGTCTTAACCTGTAATTTCTGACTAGTAAAATAATAAGGACCCAAAGTATGACCAAGATAAGTATACGGAGGATGCTCTTGCACCTCTTCACTAGCTATTATTAAACCCAAAGAGGTGAGATCTTGTTTCAATTGTCCAAAGGCTTGGTGTACTACTGCAGGGTTTAGGTGAGCTAATAAAATATCACCCATATAATGAATAACATAAACAGAAGGAAAATTTTTGTGAGAAGAGAGAGCCGGCGCTACAAAGCTTTGACACAAGGTGGGGCTATTCGCCATGCCTTGGGGCAACACTAGCCAATGGTATCGTTTCATAGGTTCTTTAAAATTAGTAGAGGGGACACTAAATGCAAAGCGTGTGCAATCCTGAGGAGCAAGGGGTATGGTATAAAAACAATCTTTTAAGTCAATTATAATTTTGTATGTATTTTGAGGAATTGCCATAGGAGAGGGCAAACCTGGTTGTAATGCCCCATAAGTTCCATAGTGGCATTTACTCGTCGGATATCCTGTAGGAGTCTCCATTTACCAGATTTCTTTTTAACAACAAAAATAGGCGAATTCCATGGGGAGGTAGTAGGAGCAATGTGGCCCAAGTCCAGCTGTTCCTGCACCAGCTGTTGGGCAACAATAATCTTTTCAATTGATAGGGGCCACTGATCCACCCACACCAGAGTGTCTGATAACCATGTTATAGGATCAGCTTGAGGGACAGGATGAGCAGCAGCCCCCTGGAGGGAAATAAGAGCTAAAGGACTTGGACACTTTAATGTTTTTATGATAAATGTTTACAATAAGCAAGGTATTGGCACCTTGCTGCAATGTTTACTATGAAGTGTTTACTAACCTCAGTTGTTAAGTTACCAGCACCCTGGCTGCCACATCGCCAGGACCTGAACCTGCCCCTCTACCTCACCATCGAGGGAAGGAAGAGCCATCTGCGCTACCTTGAGCGACACTAGACTGGACCAGGATTCCTCTGTTTTCTATGGACCAAGCCAGATAAGAGACCCTCCATTTCTTTGTGTCTATGTTGTAATTGCTCATGTGTTACAGTTGCTCATGTTTGCATTTGCCTTGTATTATGATTGCTTATGCTCATGTCTGCTTGATGCTCCCATTTACATTATGTTTACATTGCCCTGTGCTAGACACATGGGTCTCTTATTGTAATCGATGGGCCAGAGATGTCTAGGTATCAAGCAGCCTTTGGCCTTTTAGACATATAGGAACCCCATGAGGCTCGTCACTCAGCCCCTAGGACCTGCTGCTCACTGAGGTCCGCTGGCAAGAGAGAAAATTATAAGGGCTTTCTTTTGAGTGCCAATCCCACTCTCCCCAAGGCCTCTCATTGGGCCCGCCAGCCTGGCAGGAAGGTCAGCCTGAAGAGCTAGGGCATTAGCCCAAGACGGGTATGACTCCCCTTGAGGGGGGCAACCTAAGACATGGCACGCTCTCAAGTAGGGTGCCTCCTGCTGTTTGAAGAAAAAAAATTAATTAAATATAAAAGAGGCAGATGTTGGGATCCATCTTTGGCCTTGATGGAAGGGGCTTGATGCCCCTCCCCCAGCCCTGGGGAATGCGGCCTAGCTACCCTCTCTGGATGGGAATCCAGAGAAACCGGTTGGGCAAACAGCCCCCAACCATCCTAGCCAGCTCAGTGCCTACAAGCTCCACCCTGGCTTGGCGCGCTTGAGTGACGATAGCTCTTGGGGGTCAGGTGATACCTTTCAGCCTATCGACATCCTGGCCAAACCCCTCCCTCCGAATCATCTCCCCTTGTCCTTGTCTCAATAAAGTTAGTTCGCTCTAAGAAGCTGACCCCGTGGCATGTGTACGTCAGAATTCTAGGGGTAAGGAGGCGGGCACACATCCGCGGCCAGGCCACGTGCACGACAGGTCGGAGCTGACTCCCCCACTTCACTCTAGCTTATCTGTGGGTCGGATGACTAGGGGAGAGGGTGTGAAAGGGAGGGTGGAAAGAAAGAAATAAGTACCCAAGCCGGGAGAGGATAACGAGCCCAACAGCCCCCGTTAAAAATATCCCAGCTCTTGTCTAGGAGGTCGGGGCTGAGGTTGAATGGGTTCTCTAATTCCTTGTTGATGACTTCCCAATCCTCCTGAAGGCAGTAGCCCTTGACTTAGGAGTTGACGAGTGACTGCGTCACTAGGGCTAAACAAATAAACTCCCTTCTTTTCCATAATATCCGTGCCCCACAAATTTATGGGCAAGTGATCTAATACATAAGGCTGGAAAGTCCCAGAATGCTCCTCACCATCTCTCCAGTTAAGGATGGCACTGCTTTGTTGGGTGTCTGTGGCATGGCCAATCCCTTGTAAGGATGTAAGAGACGCAGTAAGAGGCCAGTTGGAAGGCCAATGTCTCTTGGCTATCACAGACACATCTGCTCCTGTATCTAATAGACCTCGGAAGGGCTTTTCTTGTGTATAAATTGTAAGCTCGGGCCTTTCCCGTTTTATGTTTTGAACCCCAAATATGTCTGAGGACCCAAACCTCCTTTCTCCTCTAGGGTTAGTAGTGGCTGAGGCACCGACTGAAATTAAAGGAACAAGGATGAGCTGAGCAATTCTTTGTCCTGCAGGGATAGAGATAACACTAGCAGGTGCTGAAGCCATGATTTTTATTTCTCCAGTATAGTCCTGATCTATCACTCCTGGAATAATATGCAGGCCTCTCTGTGCAGAGCTACTGTGGCCTAACAGTAAGCCAATGGATCCCCTCGGTATGGGGCCAATGAGTCCTGTAGGGAGGGCCTGGACTCCCATCTCCGGAGTCAGTACTGTGCCGGTAGAGGAACAGAGGTCAAGTCCTGCACTCCCTGGCGTTGCTCGGAGGAGACAGGAAACTGATTGTAGCTGCGAGTTGTCGGGGGATGGGCCTGAGGTTGGGAGAAGGAAGGAGCTGCCCCAAAATTTCTCTGCGGGGCCAGGGGCTGGCCCCTCTGCCAGTTTCCCGAAATCGGGCGGCCAGAGTCATTGAAAGTAGATCTGCAATTCTTAGCCCAATGCTTCCCTTTTCTACAACGGGGACAAGTTCCAAGCTTAGCTCTCCTTTCCTGATTAGGGCAGTGAGCCATTAAGTGGCCCATTTGTCCGCAGGAAAAACAGCTGCTGGAAGGCCCAGCAGTGCGCAGATGTCCCTTTCCTTTTCCCCCTGTACGGGGGGTGCGTAAGAACTCAGTTACAGTCTGCCCTGGAGCGCTGCAGCCAGCCTGAGGCCCTGCATATAGGATGGACCAATGTCTGCACAAAGCCGTATATAGTCAGTTATTTCTCCCTTTCTCTTAATAGGCCTGATGGCTGCTTGGCAAGCTGCATTAGCATTCTCGTATGCCAATTGTTGTACAAGAATCTTGCTGGCACCCTCATCTCGGATCAGACGGTTTGTCACCTCCAATAACTGAGAGACAAAGTCTTGATAAGGTTCATCTGACCCCTGTCTAATTTTGGAAAGGTCTTCAGTCTTACTAGAGTTAGGAAGTCTACTCCAGGCACGTTTAGTGGCAGCACTTACCTGACCATAAACGTCCAGGGCATAATCTAACTGGGTCTCAGTGTCAGAGTAAGCACCTTCCCCAGCGAGCTCCGCAAGTGAAGCAGGCACATTATTTGTCCTGTTGGTCTCTGCTGTTGCCTGACACTGATCTACAAATTCAGACTTCCACAATAAGTAATCTCCTCCACTAAGACAAGCCTTAGCTAACTGTTTCCAATCAATTGGGCATAAAGTTTTAGCATCCAAGGCATCAAGAATGACTTGAGTAAATGTCGCTGTAGGGCCGTATTGAGCACAAGCATTCTTTGGATCAATTATTTTAAATGGCAAAGGATGGTGGACTGCTTCATTATCTCCAGTCCTCCTTACCAGGAATAAGTGAAAACCAGAAATGTCCTCCCCTTTATGAGCAGCCTGTGCCTGGGAGAGTTGCAGGGCGCTATGCTTAGGGGAAGGATTAGGACTTGACCCAAAGGAGTTCACCACTAGTAGGGCCAGGCGCCTTTAACAGCGCAGGCTGAGATGGTACTGGTGGTGAGACAATAGCAGGTGGTGGGGGTGGTGGGAAAGGATCAAAGTCCGCTGAGATTGTGGGCGGGGCCCTCAAGTTTCTAACTTTGCAGGAGTTTGTTGTCCTGGCTGAAGCTGCGACAACAGGGTTATGGCTGATTCCAGCATTTTCTCAACATGAGTTAATCTATCTATAGTAGGTTCATTGCATAATTTCTCCTCAGAGTCTGAGCCATCTGAGTCTTCCTTAATATCTAGCCCAGTGGGTTCAGATCTTACTAATTTTCTCAGCTCTTCCCGGGCAGCTGCATAAGCTCCAGGGGCTGGGTGATGTTCATCAGGCCCCTGTTCAGTTTCTCTGATTGACTGATCAAATCTAACCCGTTCATGTCTAGGATCCAAACAATCTCGGACCAGATTCCAGAGAATAAAGGCATCCACTGGGGTTTTCTCAGGGCCATTTGCATCATAATACTCCTGAATCTTTTTTCCTATTTTCTGCCAAGTTTCTAAGTTAATGGTTCCTTCCTCTGGGAATCAGGGGCACGCTTCCTCAACAAAATGAAAGAAACGTTCTAACTGACTTTGCCATTTTTCACTCCCTGGGTATGTAGCATGCCTTTGAGGGCCTGCATGTAGAGCGTGTGGCTATTACCTTGTCCCATAATTTCTTACTCCCGACAATACTCTCTCTCTCCCGCTCTCCTTCCCAAGTGATCGGACGTTCTTACCTGAGCGGGGGTCCTGTGCCATTGTTCCAGGAGTTCAGGTTCCTGTTCTGGGCTCCACACCTGCCGAGCAAGTCGGCAGTGATCGGGAATCCTGACTGAGGGTGGCGAGGATTAAGGAAAAGGAAAAATAAGGCAAGAGAAAAAAGACAAGAGACAAAGATGGGGTATGGGAGGTCTGCAGCCGTAAGGTTGAAACTCAAGCCTGCAGCCATGTTTATTCTTAACTTCCAGCTTATATGTAGTTTGAAAACCAGGAAACAGCATAGGCTTAAAATTCCAGAACACAAAAAGGCTTGGAGTTAGCAATACCAGACAATACCTAAGACAGGATGAGGTTGGTTAACATAAGTATGGACTCCAGAGCAATATCTGATGGTAGCTAAGACAGGATGAGGTTGGTTAACATAAGAATGAACTCATGGCAGACATAGTAAAGCATTTCTGATTTTCCATTAAGCCATGTCCTTGCACGTCCTTGAAAACACAGCCAGAGGTTAGGAAGAATTTAGCTGCTAGCTCGGCTCCCAACAGTAATGGGAAAACATGGTGGCAATTATTAAAATCAAGTTGGTACTAGGTCAGCCTGACTGCAAAATTCTGCTTCTGTAAACGGCTTGCTTAACCCATTTGTGACTTGCTCTACCACATGCATTATCCCCCTGCATCAGTGCTACTTGACCACCTGTTGTCAATTCCTGATATTGAGGACAGTTCCCATTATCAAAGCCAAATACATAACTGAGAGGGTAGATAGCCAATAGAAATAGGACAAGACTTTCTTGCTTAATGCCATCCAGTCAAGTATCTGGGAAGTTGGAAATACCCTGCCCCTGTTGTAATCAAAATAAAAACCCTGCCTATCTGAGGATCAGGGCTCTCAATCCAGATCTGCTTGGTCGGTGACGGTTGAGAGTCCAGGCTCGAGCTTGCAATAAAGACTCTAGTGCCTTTGCATCAGAATCAGCTCCTTGGTGGTCTTTGGGGACTGGAAAACTAGGCATAACAGGGGGAAGTGAATAATTGAAGCAGTGGAGGTAAGTGGACATAGATGGAGTTTACTATGCAACTTGTGTGTGGAGATGAGAGGGAATGATGGAGAGAGCTAGGGGAGGCATGATATGGTATAGCAATGTAGTCATAACCTGAATCATGTCATTGAAAATCCTCTGTACAGGATGTCTCTAATGAGAATAAAGTTAATAATGCCCTGAATGGAGAAGGGTTAATGCCCACCCTGATGATTGAACTGAAGATGCAAGAGGAAAATTTAGATCTCCAAATTTGAGTGATGGATTTGTGCTATGATTCCCTCTGGCAGACAGTACAATCACTTCTATTGGATGGTGGCACAAGTCTTCGTCTCCTCAGACACAGAGATAAGTCTGGACTTTGTCCCATGGGAAGAGCTCTGCAGGAAGTCCTGCCATCTTCTCCTGGAAGGTTTTCTTGAAGGCTTGGGTCTCAGCTGAGCCAATTATGAACTTGTGATGAGGTCCAATTAGCATTGAGCACTTCGAGCCCTATTACCCAGCACTGCTGCCTGGATCACTGTGCACACTCAGGTGCCTGGCACAGTGTGCCGCATGGGGTCGCCAGAGGGTGCAGAAAGGGCAAGGCTGGGATGGATTTGGGGGGAGCTGAGGACCTACTCAGAGGGAAAAACAGATTCTCAGAGACCTGGATATGTGTGTGTTAAACTCAGGATCTGGGCACTGTGTCTGAATTTTTTAGCTCAATGCTACTGCTGTACCACTTAGCCCTGCCCAGAGCTTTTTTGCTGATTCATTGGAGATAACAGTCTCAAATACTTTCCTGACTGGTTGGCTTCTAGTCTGGATCCTCATTTCTCAACCTCATAAGTAGCTTGAATAAAAGGCGTGACTCATCGGTGCCTGGCTTTGTAAGATTTGTTAATACCTGGGATGTTAGAAATGGAAAAATGGTGCCATAGTGATTTTTATCAGACAAGGTATCAAATGCACATGAAAATTCTAACCACCAGAATCAATGAAAGACCTATGCCCTGACCCCAAGGGGTTACAAATCTTCATCTCCACAGATACAGGGATAAGTGTGGACTTAGTCCCATGGGAGGAGCTTTGCAGGAAGTCCCGCCATCTTCTCCTGGAATGTTTTCTGAAAGGCTTCTGCCTTGGCTATGGTGAAGTGGTTCTTCCAGTCCCCTGTGATGCCTGGAGGCCGTGGAGAAACAGAGATCAGAGGAGGCCCAGAGCACAAAGGGCCCAGCCCACTGACTCCTTGCCATACAACTGTGATGGAGACTGGAGCTCAGAGGGATGAACTGCCAAGAAGTGTGTGTGTGTGTGTGTGTTTGTGTGTGTGTGCATGAGTCCATGTGTGTGTACATATGTGAGTGTGTAAGGGTGTGTGCCTATGTCTGTGTGCACATGTGTACAGCTTAGTGTGTGTGCACATGTATCTCTGTACCCCTTAAGTTTGTGTGTGTGTGCAGATCGGTGTGCCAGTATTGGGTGTGGGTGCTATCTTTGAGTTTTTCTCCCCAAGGCTGGTGCTTTGACATGCATGTCCCAGCTTTACTTCTGTTTTTTTGTTGATGAATTGCAGATAAGAATCTCACAGTTTTCCTGCCTGTAGGACTTTGAACCATGATCCTCAGATCTCATAGCTGGGATTTCAGGCCTGAGCCATCAGCACCAGGCCAGGCAAGAATTTTACCACAATATCAGTGAGTTTCAATAATGGATTTGGTGTTGTCCTAAAAACCCTGAGGAAAATGATTTTGTAGAAAGCATCAAACAAGACAGAAACTAGGACTCTGGGATCAGGGAGCCGTAGTTGCCTTAGAAATAGCAATGAAGAAACAGGAAAATAGAAAAAATGCAAATGAAACATAAAAAGCAAAACCATTGGGCCATGATGAAGACATCAAACCTTTGAAACACAGGCCTAGCAGAATGACTAGATTTCTGTGCAGTCCCCAAACCTTCAATTTCATAAAAGAATAACAGGAAATGTCTGGTTACTTTAATAATTTGATGATAATTTTCTGCCTAGGACTCCAAAGCCTCAGCCAAGAAGAAATAGAACAAATGAACAAATATGACTGCATAAAATTAAAAAGTTTCTGCTCCCCAACACAAAAGCAACAAGAAAACAACAAAGCCAGTTTTCAGAATGGGAGAAACTCCTCTTCAGGAGAGGCGGGGCAATTGTTCAGAATGTGCAAAGAGCTTAGAGCTGTACAGGCAAAGAACAAATCATTCAATGATTAGATTGCAACGGGAGCAAAACATCATTTTGAGATGAAGAAATAAAAATGCCAACTAAATCCATAAAGTCTGCCAGGCACAAGTGGCTCACACTTGTCACCCTAGCTACTCAAAAGGCTGAGATTGGAGGATACAGATTTGAAGCCAGCTCTGGGCAGAAAAGTCCAAGAGACTCTGATCTCTAATGGACCAACAAAAAGCTCGAAGTGGAGTTGTGGCCCAAGTGGTTGACCATCAGCCTTCAGCAAAAATTAAAAAAAAAAAAAAAAAAAAGCCCAGGGACACCACCCAAACCCTGAGTTCTAGCCCCAGGACTAATATACAAATTAAAACAACAACAACAACAACAAAAAACAATTATAAAGCTATATCCATGAAGCAAGGGTCTGTCAAGAATTCCTTCCTGGTCTCTGACAGATCTTTAAACCACAGCGATTCCACACCTCTCCTGGTCAATAAGACGCCAGCAGGAATGGAATCCTCCCCCAGCAGGCTGTAATTGGACATCGTGTTTTCCTTCATGGCCTGGAAGGAGATGTTCTCCAGGACCAAGTCCAGGTCTTCAGGCTCCAGCTTCTTCCCGAGGAACTGGCAGATCTTCTCCACAGTGCTCCCTGTGTCCTGCAAGAAGGAAAAGCAGTAGAAGGAGAACACAGAGTGGCTCTCAGAAGGAGGGAGTGTTGGAGGCAGCACAAGAAGGGACAGGCAGCCAAGAGCAATGACAGACTCGTGTGACAGAGACTGAGCTGGGTGCAGGGAGGGAGAAAGGGATGGAGGGGGAAAGGAACAAGGACCAGAGGATTTAGTCCAAGCACTGAATACCTGGATGTCATTTTATGGTTACTTCTGAGGATTATAGCTCTTCTAGGACTTCAGCAATGCTGGGCATTGTATGTGAGATAAATCACACATGACTTCTTTTAGGATATTTTTGTTGTTGTTGTTGTTTTTGTTTTGTAAGGTCAGGCTGGCCTCATGTGCTTCACATGGGTCTTTTTTGTCTGCCTTTTCAACATCGAGCGATATTCCATTTTGATCACTTAACCTGGTTTGGATTGTGCAGCCGTTTCTCTGTGAATATTTGGGTTTCATCCTCTGGGCTGGTGTTCTACCACATTAGCCACAGGTCTTCAATAATGAGCTACTATATGATCCCCACAAGGAGAGCAGGAGAGAGTCGGGCCACAGGCCTGGGACGTCCAGGACCAGCCAGGTAGAACACGGGACGTGGTGCTGTGGCTGTGGTTGTAGAGCATGAGCAGATTCGAGTGACAGAGGCTGAGTTGGGTGCAGGGAGGGAGAAAGGGATGGAGGAGGAAAGGAAAGAGGACCGGAAGGATTTAATCCCACAGATGAGCACATGGATTTCATTTTATGGGTAGTGGAACCATAACCAGAGCACAGAGCCTGGAGGATTACCAGACCTAGAGAAAGGCATTTGGACAATTCTCAAGTGAGAATTTGACAATTATCAAGAAGAAGATCAATACACCAGGTACTGAAGTGTCCTACCATTCATTTCTGGACGACACAGATTTCTTTCTTTGTGTGATTTTCTGTATGTATGTGTGTGAAGGTGTGTGTAAGTAGTGTGGATGAACTCAGGATCTGGGTGCTGTCCCTGGGCCTTTGCGCTCAAGACTGGAGGTAAGGAGAAAAAAAAAATTAAGTCAATGCCATCTTCCCCCTAAGCATGGTTTTCATCTCTCCTCAGCCAAGTTCTAAACGACGGTTCCAATATTGAAAAAACAACATTCTGCTCGATGCCTAAATGCCATGTTTGTGTGTGTATGCCAGTCCTGGGGCATTTAGTCACAGCCTGGCTGCCAGCCCTGAGTTTTCTTGCTCAAAGATAGCACTTTCTCACTTGATCCAGAGCCGCACTTCTGTTGTGGTATTTGTTCATTGGAGAATCTCAGACTTTCCTACCCAGACTGCCTCTAAATGATGATGCTTAGACCTCAGCCTCCTGAGTAACTAGGATGAAAGGTGTGTGAGACACTGCCCGGCCTATTTGTAAGTCCTGGTTGACCCTATAAGGTAGTTTTTGAAGACTCTGGCACCCAGTTCATCTGTGAGGGCTCAGATCTTGGGTCTGAGGACTCTTAACTGATGGATAAAAACCTCAGGGCCACGGTGAACTTCTGTAGGCAAATGCTGCTGGGCCTGATCTCCAGGACTATACTACTGGGATTCAGGATTAAAAAGTATTGATTGAGCCTGGCAACATGGCTCACGCCACCATACCTACTCAGGAGGCTGAGATCTGAGGATTGTGGTTCAAAGCCAGCCTGAGCAAACTGAGGAAAGCTCTGTGAGACACTTATCTCCAATTAATCACCAAAAAGCTAGAAGCAGGGTTTGGCTCAAGTAGTAGAGCTCCAGCCATGAGCATTAAAGCTCAGGGACATTGCCGATGACCTGAATTCAAGCCTTAGAACCTGCACACACACAAAAAAGCAAATATTGATTGAACAGTTATCAATCACTGAGCACAGACCTTGGCCTTGGAAGTGAAGAAAGACTTGGGGAAGAGTTGGATGGGCAGGTGGGAGGAGAGCAGGCGGGGGTCCTCCTTCATGTTTCTTATTATTTCGGGTCCATGTTCAGTCTCGATCCACGGGGATCTTTCCCAGATGGGCACAGAGCGGATCCACTCCGGATCCCCCTTGCTGAGAATGAGACACAGAATCCCAATCATCCAGTTGGTGCCTGGAGACAGAAGGAAAAGTGAAGGTCACTCATTTCTATCTGAATTGTGTAGAAAGGCATGACAGTAAAATCTACATAACACAAATGTTGTCTAGCATACAATCTTTGTTCATGCAAGCTCAGTATTTCTGACTCTGTGTAAATCTGTGTGTGTGTGTGTGTTTGTGTGTGTGTGTGTGTGTGTGTGATTCCTAGGGCTTCAAATCCAGGCCTGGGAGCTGTCCCTGAGAGTTTCTGATCAAGACTGATGCTCTACCACTTGAGCTATGGTACCACTTCCTGCTTTTGATTGTTGACTGGAGATGAGACTCACAGACTTTTCTGCCCAGGCTGGTTTTGAATCTCAGTACTCAGATCTCATCCTCCTGAGTAGCTAGGAGGACAAGCATGAGCCACCAGGGCCCATCCCACAAAAATATTTTAATCTTATAACCATGGACTGTCCACAGGTGTGTAGTGCCCCCTCTCCTGTCCAGGCCACCGCAGTTCTCTTATCTCTTCTAGGACTGTCGCGGCTGTCGGCTTTGTACGTGGTGCAAATCCCAACACCATTTGTCTGTTCAGGACATTCTGTGCCCCGGCCCACGGGGTTTTGTCAACTGGAGCCCGAGGGGGAACTGACCTGAATGAGAGACAAACCTGACACAAGGAGGGAGACCAAGACAGGGTTCTGATCAAGGTCCCAAATTTTATTTTCTCAGGGCAGCTTATATAGTAGTCAGCAGAGGGTAACTCACGTAGACAGGGTCATTAGGTTCCTAGGTTACAGAACCGTGGGATGCTCTTTCTCAGCATAGCGACTGGGTGAAGTTCATAAGTTTGTTAATTAAAGCTAGACAAGGTATTAGGCTTAACAGGAAAGGTTGTAAAAGCATCAAACATTCTTATCAGTTAAGTCTTATAGTGTCTTATTGTTAGAGCATGACAACTGGTGCCAGGTTTCCTTATCAGTTAAGTTTTATCGTTTCTTTAAGTTACATCCTGACAGCTATTTTGGTTCTCGGCATCTCCTCCCTTTTTATTATAATTAAAAAGCCAATTATTACTTTGGTGGGGGTGGAAGGCCCAGAACATAGCCAGCTCTTCAGAAGACAGTTGTTGTACAGTTATGTCGGGAATGGGGGGGAGAGGATTTTAAATGGATCCAACCTCTATGCAGATGGGTATGCTTCCACGAGCCCTAACGGCAATTGTTTATAGCCCTTGCCGGCAGATACCGCTAGGTTCTACCCTCCCATAGATGCCCATGGCATATGTGTCTAGCCGGTCCGGGTTCCGGCCGCCTTGGAGGCACAAGGCTCTCTGTCCTGGCCAAACAGGTAGCAGGACACAGTGACCGCACCGCTGTTGTCCTGTCTTTGGATGGCCAAATCCAGCCTATGATAGTGAATTTGAAGGGGTTTAGATGCAAGGGAGTCAATTTGCTGTTTTACAAAGCTCATAATTCTATTAAAAATACAGGGGCCAATGGCCACAACAAATAAAATTCCAAACAGAGGGCCTAGTGAAAAGATAGGAAAGGAGTCCGTTCAGTCCGGTCCACAATGGGCTGTCAAATAGTTCTTGCCTCCGTTTGATCAGGTCCTCCTGGAGCCTTTTGACCTTGTCTCTAATGATCCCAGATTTGTTGGCATAGAAGCAGCAGCGTTCCTGTAAAGCTAAGCAAATCCCTCCCTGTTCTGCAGTAAGTAAATCCAGTCCCCTCCTATTTTGTAGGACTACTTTAGCCAGGGAGTCAATTTGATCTTGAAGATCATTTATGGTGCTGGATAGTGCCTGAACATCCTCTATTAGTTGATTAGACAGTTTTGCATAAGAATGGACAGCTACTCCTAGGCCTGCAGTTCCCGAGCCCAGGGCAGCAGTTACGCCTAGTCCTGCCCAAAGGGGTCTAAGTTGAACTGCTCTTTTCTTTCTTCCTCCTATCATATAAAAACTACGAATGGGTAACAGTTCACTACCTGGAACAAGGTCTGGAAGTAACAAAGCAACCACACACAATCCGGTCCAGTTAGCAGGAAGCATGGAAAAAGCCAAGTTTCCTCCGCATACAAAGATCCTTCCTTTTGGGGGTCAAAGGGGGCTTGTAGGAGAGGAATAATTAGTTACTTGTAAGCATTTGCCAAATGAGATCAAGCCCACATCTATACCTATTTCTATTGGCTATCTACCCTTTAAGTTATGTATTTGGCTTTGATGATGGGAACTGTCCTCGATATCAGGAATTGACATCAGGTGGTCAAGTAGCACTGATGCAGGGGGATAATGCATGTGGTAGAGCAAGTCACAAATGGGTTAAGCAAGCTGTTTACAGAAGCAGAATTTTGCAGTCAGGCTGACCTAGTACCAACTTGATTTTAATAATTGCCACCATGTTTTCCCATTACTGTTGGGAGCCGAGCTAGCAGCTAAATTCTTCCTGACCTCTGGCTGTGTTTTCAAGGACGTGCAAGGACATGGCTTAATGGAAAATCGGAAATGCTTAACTCTGTCTGCCATGAGTCCATTCTTATGTTAACCAACCTCATCCTGTCTTAGGTATCATCGGGTATTGGTAACTCCAAGCCTTTTTGTGTTCTGGAATTTTAAGCCTATGCTGTTTCCTGGTTTTCAAACTGCATATAAGTTGGAAGTTAAGAATAAACATGGCTGAAGTCTTGAGTTTCAACCTTACGGCTGCAGACCTCCCGTACCCCATCTTTATCTCTTGTCTTTTTTCTCTTGCCTCATTTTTCCTTTTCCTTAATGCTCGCCACCCTCAGTCAGGTTTCCCATTCACTGCCGGCTGGCTCGGCAGGCATTACCACTAAACAAGCCTGAGCAGGCTAAAATAATCCAGTACACAAAAATAAGTAAACAAGCCAAATAGTGACCATCGCATTTTTACTACTATTATGTTCATTTCTATAGCCTATGACCATGATCATGTTTCTTTTTTACTGTTCATTATCATGGTTGCTACCTAGGGACAGAGGGGAACAAGGGATTTCTACATTTTAATATGTCAAACTACAAGAAACTAGTTTCATGGGTGGGGGTACAGCCCTCTTGCATGGAGTCATCACCATGGCTTAGAAGCTGTTATAATTTTAACAATAAACTTATATTTAGTTACTCCAGTTTTCAGGTCAGCCCTAACACTTCCTCCAGACCTGTGTCCCTGGGACCAAGTCTAGATGTATCCCTGTGTCTATAGCGACAAAGACTTGTGCCCTGGAGGTCAGCATATAAACCTGTCACTTCAGTCCCATGGGTCAAATTTTCATGATTCTCATTTGATCACTTTCCTGATACAAATCACCACGGAGGAAATTTTCCAACTGCACCATCCAGCTATTAACAATTCTTAAAGCCAGGAGCCAGTGGCTCATGCATGTCATCCTAGCTATTCAGAAGTCTGAGATCTGAGGGTCAAGGTTTGAAGCTAACCCAGGGAAAAAAGTCCAGAACACTTAGGAACAATTCACCACCACCAGCAAACCAGAAGTAGTATTGTGGCCCAAAGTGGTAGAGTCCTCACCTTCAGCAAAATAGTTCAGAGACAGCAGACAGGGCCTGAGTTCAAGCCCCAGGACTGGCACACACACACACACACACACACACACACACACACACACACAATCCCACTGATGTTAGAGTAGTATTTGTTCTTTCTCAAATCTGCAAGAAACTCTCCTTGCTCCCAGGATGCTGAGGAGACTTGCAGATCCATGACACAGAGGATCATGGCCCAGATCCTGCAGTGAAGACAGACCCTGGGGCAAACAGGAAGTCAGAAGAAAAATGCATTGAGGACAAGCGTCAATGATTTTTCGGTGCTACTAGTGGTTGGAACTTAGTCCTTTGCCCCAGAAGTCCAGCCCGCGCTTAAATTAAGTATTTTGTGAATTTCAAATAAAAATCAATCCTACTCTCAAGTCTCCTCCCTTGTATTTCCTCTTGTAATTCTTTTTTTTTTTTTTTTGCCAGTCCTGGGGCTTGGATTCAGGGCCTAAGCACTGTCCCTGGCTTCTTTTTGCTCAAGGCTAGCACTCTGCCACTTGAGCCACAGCACCCCTTCTGGCCATTTTCTGTATATGTGGTGCTGGGGAATTGAACCCAGGGCCTCATGTATACGAGGCAAGCACTCTTGCCACTAGGCCATATCCCCAGCCCATCTTGTAATTCTTAATTGCTGTCATGAACTGAAAACCAGATGAGCAGAGAACACCTTAGAATGTTTTCACAGTTGCCCAATTCCCAAGGACCATCACATTAGGTTTTGGGGGGAGGAAGGGTTTAGTCAAGCAATTTGTTTTACACTGAAATGTAGAAAGTTAATGATTGCCTTCACCGCCCACAATGAAAAACTCAGTCTCTGCCCACACCTTCCCCATGACAATGACAGTGATCTGGGACCAAGAGGCAGACATGCAGGGCTCTGAGATGGCAGAGGGATATATGTGGTATGCGGGCATTCCTTTCCCTGCCCAGCTTTACAAACCTGAAGACATTAGAGCAGCCCATGAGCAGTTTGTGGTGAAGGATGAGGACATCATCATGGTGACCTACCCCAAGTCAGGTCAGCAGACAGGGGCACGGCTGTGGCGGAAAGGCCAGGCCTGTGGCCCCACTCCCTCCAGCCTCCCCCATAGAGATTGTTCCTTTCTTTCCCTTCAGAGAAGAGAATCTCTCCTACTCTCTCTCTCTCTCTCTCTCTCTCTCTCTCTCTCTCTCTGTGTGTGTCAGTACTGCATGTTTGTGATTGCCTAAGGGGCATGGGATGAGTGACAGATGGTGAATGCTAAGTAGCTCATAGAAGAATCACATCCAGATTCATTGTTTTGTAATTTGATGCTTTACAGATGATATATATCAGGGTTTCATTTACATACCATAGGTAATAAGTACATTTTCTTTCTTGTTGTATCTTATGTTCCCTGATCCCTTCCCCTTCCCTCCATCTCATGTCCACTCACAAGTTGCCTACTCCCTTTAATCAATGCCCACTGCCCTCCACTGCTGCACATTTCCATCCTCTTTCCTCTGATTCTGGGCCCTTCCCACCCTACATCTCATGTGCAAATGAATATACCTTATATAAAGAAAAGAAGACAGTCATCAGAAAAAAAAAACCAAATCAAGAAAAACGTACTTTGTTTACATATCAGCATATGCATTATTTTACATAAATATGAAGAGGTGCTTGGGTATTGCATCTTTGTGATTCTCTCCTGAGGCTATGCTCTTTTGGTCTCACTGATTGTGAGTATCTAGAATCCTATGTAATTTGTCATATCCTAGTGCCTTTTAGATCTATCCTCCACATGTCATAAGAACATCTGTTTTTTCTCTCTACTCATGGCTTGCCTGTCTTCACATGATTTGTCCTAGTTCTATCCACTTCCCTGTGAATGGTATATTGGTGAGCTTCAAATGATTCTATATTTTACCATCACCTTTTTCACATAATTCAAATAAAATGAGTGACCTTCTCCTTTCCTTCTGTCTCCAGGAACCAACTGGATGATTGAGATTCTGAGTCTCATTCTCAGCAAGGGGGATCCAGAGAGGATCCGCTCTGTGCCCATCTGGGAAAGATCCCCATGGATTGAGACTGAACTGAGATTCACGAAAATAAGTGACATGAAGGAGGACCCCCGCCTGCTCTCTTCCCACCTCCCCATCCAACTCTTCCCCAAGTCTTTCTTCACTTCCAAGGCCAAAGTAAGTGAAATCTTGTGGTTGTAGTTCAAAACCAGCCCAAGCATTAAAGGCCTTGAGATTCTTGTCCCCTCGCAACCACCAAAGGCTGGAAGTGGAGTGTGGCTCAAAGTGGCAGAGTCCTAGCCTTCAACAAAACAAAATCAGGGACAGTGTCCACACTTGTAGTTCAACACCAATGACTGACAAAAAGAAATTAAAATAAAATAAAAGGTGAAAAAATAATCCAGGCAACAGTGGCTTATACCTGTCACCCTAGTTAAATAAGAGGGTAAGGTCTAAAGAACATAGTTCAAAGGCAACCTTGGCAGAAAAGTCTGAAAGACTCCACTGAACCAATACCACACTGCAAGTGAAGCTGGGAATCAAGGGGTACCGTACTGATTTGAGTGAAAAAAGCTCATGGATGTTCCCAGGACATGAGTTCAAGTCCTGGGACTGGTATGCACACACACACACACACACACACACACACACACACACACACACACACACACCACAATTAGTCTTCTAAGTTAGACACTGAGCAGATTGTTGATCTTTCCATGTACTTCCCATGGTGTAGGACTTGGCTGAAGAGAGGTCAAGGCCTCACATGTAGGAAAGATGGTAATGATTTTTGTTTTTGCTGCTTTGTCCCTTTAAGGTGATCTATGTCCTCAGAAATCCAAAGGATGCCCTTGTGTCTGGATATTATTTCTATAGTCAATCAAAGATCATGAAGAATGCAGAGTCCCTGCAGCAGTTTTATGAATGGTTCATCCAAGGCAATGGTGAGTGGGTTGTGAAGTGAGGCTCATATAAACATCTTGGGGGAGGGGTGCTAGTCCTGTGGCTTGAACACTGGGTCCAGACACTTTCTCTTTTCTTCCACTCGAGGGTTTGGCTCTACCATATTAGCCATACCACCATTTCCATCCTTTTAGGGAGCTAAGAGTGTCCTGGTACTTTTCTTTCTGAGATGACTTGGAATCATGAACCACATTGCAGCCTTCTGAGTAGCCTTATTCCCTGGAATGAGTCACTTTTTCCATATATATATATATCTTACATGTGTATATGAAATATATGTAACTTACATAATATATCATATATATTATACTACATATATATGCCAAATAGAAATAGTATATATATGCTCTATGTTATGTACTATATAATGTATTTATATGGCTATAATATATAAGTATATACAAACATAAAATTCATACAGAATTTATATAAATATATCATGCATATAATAAGTACTATATAATATAACCTATAGGATATAATTTATAGGATGTATTGTAAATAATTTAGTTTTCATATGTATAATATTTAATACTTATTCATAAGTATATATCCATATATATGAAATAAATTATATATAAACACTAAAAGATATATATATATATAATTCATATATATGTATGTGTGTATGTATATGACCGGTACAGGGGCTTGATCACTGGATGCAGACACTACCTCTGAGCTTTTGTTGCTCAAGGTGAGCCCTCTAACACTTCAGCCACCCAACACTTCTAGCATTTTTTAGTACTTTTTTGGAGATGAGAGTCTCATGGAATTTCCTGCCCCGGCTGGCTTGGAACCAAGATCCTCAGATCTCAGCCTCCTAAGGAGCTAAGATTACAGGCGTGAACCACCAGCACCTGGCCTGTGATACTTTAACCTATGAATATGCACACGATTTTTGTCACATATGCCTGGAGGAAGCTGATGTGGAAAAGGGGATAAGGGTAGAAAATATAGACCCCACTTAGTCATAAAGCAGTGCATTTTTTTTATGCCTATTGTCCCAACTTGCAGTGTCATGTGGATCTTGGTTTGCACACATCCTGGGCTGGATGTCTATGCGAGAGAGGGAGAATGTGCTGGTGCTCAGTTACGAGGCCCTCAAGAAGGTAACCATCCATTTTCCACGTACCCCACTGCACCACTGCCCCCTAACCCTGACTAACATTCATTCTCATAGACCTCACTCCACCTGTCATATTTCACAATCCTAGCCATTCAGGTGGCTGAGATTTGAAGACCCAGGTTCAAAGCCAGCTGGGGCAGGAAAGTCCATAGGACTCCTCTCTCCAACTAACTGCCAAAGTGCCAGGGTGGAACTCAAGTGGAAGAGTGCAAGCCTTGAGCACAAAGGCTCAGGGACAGCACCCTGAGTTCAATCATGTAACTGACACACTCACCCCCTCACAGACATACAGAGACATTAAAGAAATCTGTCTTGTTCAGAAATTAGCTGTGAGTCATCATAGTACCTGTTGTATTGATCTTCTTCTTGATAATTGTCAAATTCTCTCTTGAGAATTGTCCAAATGCCATTCTCTGCTTCTGGTACACCTCCAAGCTCTGTGCTCTGGTTGTGCTGCAACTAATCACAAAATGATATCCAGGTGCTCAGTGCTTGGATTGAATCCTTCTGGTCCTTGGTCTTTCCCCCCTCCATCCCTTCCTACCTCCCTGCACCCAGCTCAGCCTCTGCCACATGAGTGAGTCTGTCATTGCTCTTGGCTGCCTGTCCCTTTTGTGCTGCCTCCACTACTCCCTCCTTCTGAGGGCCGCTGTGTGTTCTCCTTACCCTGCGTTTTCTGCATTTTCTTACAGGACACGAGGAGCACTGTGAAGAGGACCTGCCAGTTCCTGGGGTGTTGGGCTCTGGCTATACCTTTAAGGGGCAGTCCCGAGAGGCTTGCCTCTTCTCCCGCCCTGGGGCTGTGTGGCTGTTAGCCACTTCTACGCCCTTCCAGGTCCAGAACCTGAACAGGTAGCAAACCAGCCCTGCCTTCCGTCTTGGCCATGTGTGTGTCAAAATGGCGTCAGGCCAGGCCCAAGGGTCGGTCCTATGGGAAGTGATGACTGCCCATAGAGGAAGTTCTGTGACATCACTGTGATGGGCAGCTTATCAGCCTGTCGCCAGTATGCAGTTAGTCCCTCCCCTTCCTGCCGCCATTACTGTTATATAAATCCCTCCCCTTAGTAAAACGGGTGGAAGTTCCAGAAGCTCACCCGGAGATGCCTGTGTGAATCCCATGTTGTTCTTTAAGTGTGCGAGGGGCGTCTCGTGACTACACACCACCAAGGTTTGCACATTGGGCCGCACTCCAGCTTTCTGCCTGGCAGGATGGGGCGGGATATTCGCGAGGGTGAAAGGGGTCCCGACACTGGGGAAGAAGTTGGAACCTCAAGAGCTGGACTTGGTCCTGGAGAACAGCTCCTTCCAGGCCATGAAGGAAAACAAGAAGTCTAATTACAGCATGGCAAACAGGAATTACTTCTGTGCTGGCATTGAGATGATAAGGAGAGGTGTATAACTGCTGTGGCCTAAACATCTATTAGAGACCAGGAAGGAAATTCTTGACAGATCCATGCCTCACGAATATGGTTTTATAATTTTTCTTCCTGTCAGTTGTTGAGTTTGAAATCGAGGTCTGGGCACTTGCCCAGAGCTTTTACTCTCAAAGTTAGCACTCCACCACTTGAGCCACAGCCCCACATTGGTTTCTGGTGGATCATTGGTGATAAGAGTCTCATGGACCTTCCTTTCTGGGGTGGCTTTGAATCTCCATCTTCAGATGACAGCAGCTTGAGTAGCTATTACTACAGGTGAGAGGTGTCAGCAGTAGGCGGACATTTTCATGTGTTCTTAGTTCTGGAGCTTGAACATGAGCCTAGACTCTGTTTCTGAGATTTTTATTTTTAAATTTTTACTCATGGCTGGTGCTCTAGCCCTTCCAACACAACTCCTCCTTTGGCTTTTTGTTGCCTCATTATAGATCAGAGTTTCATGAACTTTCCTGCCATGAGGTAACTTCAAACTTTCATCCTCCAACCTCAGCCATTAGAGTAGCCAGGCTCCCTGCTGTGGGCCACCAGCTCCTGGCAGGCTTTATGTATGCATTAGACACTTTGATTTCTTCAACTCAGACTGGCTTTTTCATTCCATTGCCTATCTTGTCATAGAAAGGTTTCTCCTTTGGCTGCACAGCTCTCAGCTCTTTGCACATTCAGAATAATTGCCCTGCATTTCCTGAAGGGCAGGTGAAGATTCTCTCCTGATCCACAATTGTTTTTATTTTGTTGTTGCTTTGGGTTTTAGTTTGGCCTCAAAAGACTTTTTAGGATTTTACAGTTATATTCATCATTTGTTCTAATTTTTTTTTGGCTGAGGCTTAGAGTCCAGGCAGAAAATTATCACCTATGTCTCTATTATCTGCAGATTTCCATGTGGTTCCTGTGTGAATTGAAGGTTTCAGGATTGCATTGAAATCTCATCTTTATGCTAAGCCTATTTTCCCTAGTTTGGGTATCTTCATCATTGTTCAGTCTTTCTTGCTTTTATTTTTTTCTTATTCCACATTAATTATTTCTACTTTCCTGTTTCTTCATTGCCTGTTCTTGTTGGGGTTTTTTCTCTGCCCTGCCTCGGGTGCTTATTTCTTTCTTTCTTTTCACCCTCCGTATCGTCCTCTCCCCTAACCCTCGGCCTGCAGGTAAGTTAGAGTGGGACGTAGGGGTCACTCCGACCTAACGAGCACGCGATCTGCCGTAGTTATGGTCCGCCCCCTTTCCCTGGACGCTGGCGAACATATGCTACGGGGTCAGCTTCTTAGAGTGAACTCACTTTATTGAGAGAAGGACAAGGGGAGATGATTTCAAAGGAAGGGGGTTAGCCAGGATTCCGATAGGCTGAGAGCTGTCCTCCTGACCTCCAAGGGCTACCATCACTCTGAGCGCGCCGAACCAGGGCGGGGCTGGTAGGCGCCAGGCTGGCTACCGGGATGAATTGGGGGCTATTTGCCCAACCGGTTTCTCAGGATTCCAATGCAGAGAGGGTAGAAGGGCCGCATTCCCCAGCTGGGGGAGGTGCATCAAGCCCCTTCCATCAAGGGGGAAGATGGATCCCAACATGTTCTAATGAACCTCCAGAGTCCACCAACCCTGGTATTCTGCCTTCAGTTTGATACTCTCTGTCAATGGATTACCTCAGAGTTTTAAGGCTGAACAACCACCAACTTCATAATTGAATTCACTGAAATTCTGATAAAGATCTTTGCTGGCTTGGCCTTTGTTGTTCCTACCTCAAACCCTGTCACTCAGGAACTTGCCATCTGAAGACCATGTTTCAAAACCAGCCCAGGCAGGAAAAGTCTGTGAGACTCTTATATCTCTACTATTAACCAGTGAAACACCACAAGTGGAGCTGTGACTCAAGTGGCAGAGCACCAGTCCAGGTCAACTTGTTGCACACACACACATATACATACATGCACAAGCACACATGTGCATACACACTGCTAGATCATTCCTCCCTCTGAGCACCAGTGTCCATGGCTTGGCCATTCCAGGGAGAAGCTCCCTGACCCTTCCTGCCCTGGCTGATCTCTCTGTTTATCCATGACCTCCATGCATGGTGGGGGACTGGAAGAACCACCTCACCATAGCCCAGGCTGAAGCCTTCGACAAAATATTCTGGGAGAAGTTGGCAGGATTTCCTCTGGAGCTGCTTCCATGTGACTAAGGTACAGACTTAACCTCTATGTCTGTGGGGACAAAGGCTGGTGCCCCCTGAGGTCAGGGCATATCTGTTACTTGATTCTGCTGGTTAGAATGTTCATGGTGTACATTTGATCCCTTGCCTGATAAGAATCTCTATGGGCCCACTCTTCCATTTATAGCATCCCAGATGTTATCAAATCTTGCAAAGCCAGGAGCCAGTGACTCATGCTTAACATCCTATCAGATCTGATGGTCCATGTTCACAGCCAATAAAGACAGGAGAGTCAGTGAGACTTTTATCTCCAATAATTGGGAAAACAAGTGGAAGTTGACCTGTGGCTCAAGTAGTAGACTGCCAGCTTTTGCTAAATAAGCTAAGTCCAGCACCTATTTCCAGAGATTAAGCTCCAGAACTCTCCCTCTCTGTCACACACACACACACACACACACACACACACACACACACACACACACACACACCATTCTAGTAAATCAGTGATGTCTCAGCCTTTGGTGTTTCTCCACCATGCTCAGGTTAGGGCAAATAAAGGAAGTCTCACAAAGTCTTCCTGCTCCCAGGAACTTGAGGGGACATGGAGATCAATAACATGGAAGATCATAGCTGAGCTCCCTGAGCTGAGAGAAATCATGAATGAAACAGGAAATCAGAAGAAAAATGCATTAAGGGCTCTTGCCAATGATTTTTGGGTGATATGAGTGGATTGAACATAGGGCCTTGACCCAGAAGTCCAACCCCTCTTTCTGGTATTCTTTTTTTTTTTTTTAATTTTTTATTATAAAACTGATGTACAGAGAGGTTACAGTTTCATACATTAGGCATTGGATACATTTCTTGTACTGTTTGTTACCTTGTCCCTCATACCCCCCTCCCCCCTCCCCTTTTCCCCCCCTGAGGTGTTCAGTTCGCTTACACCATACAGTTTTGCAAGTATTGCTTTTGTTGTTGTTTCTCTTAATTTACCCTTTGTCTCTCAATTTTGGTATTCCTTCTCAATTTCCTAATTCTAATACCAGTATACTCGGTTTCCAATATACTCAGATAAGATTACAGAGATAGTGTAGGTACAATCCAAGAAGGTGATACATGAACATCATCAACAGTATAAACTACAGATACACATGGGATGTTGAAAGTATTTACAACTGTGATATAACATTCATTTCCATAAAATGGAGTTGATTTCACTTAGCATCATCTTATGTGATCATAAGGGTATAGCTATTGGGCTCTTGTGATCCTCTGCTGTGGCTTGCCTAATCCTGTGCTAATTATTCCCAATAAGGGAGACCATGGAGTCCATGTTTCTTTGGGTCTGGCTCACTTCACTTAGTATAATTTTTTCCAAGTCCTTCCATTTCCTTACAAATGGGGCATTGTCATTCTTTCTGACAGAGGCATAAAATTCCATTGTGTATATGTACCACATTTTCCTGATCCATTCGTCTATGGAGGGGCATCTGGGTTGGTTCCAGATTCTCGCTATGACAAATTGCGCTGCAATGAACATTGTTGTGCTGGTGGCTTTACTGTGATTTTGTTTGTGGTTTTTTGGATAAATACCCAAAAGTGGGATTGCTGGGTCATAGGGGAGTTCTATATTTAGCCTTCTGAGGAATCTCCATACTGCTTGCCAGAGTGGTTGAACCAGTTTACATTCCCACCAACAATGAAGTCGGGCTCCCTTTTGGCCACATCCCCTCCAACAACTGTTATTGTTAGTTTTCTTGATATATGACATTCTTACTGGGGTGAGATGGAATCTCAATGTTGTTTTGATTTGCATTTCTTTTATGGCCAGTGATGTAGAGCACTTTTTCATATATCTCTTGGCCATTCTTATTTCCTCATCAGAGAAGTCTCTTTGTAGGTCTTTAGCCCACTTGATGAGCGGGCTGTTAGTTCTTTGCGGTTTTGTTTTGGAGGAAGGTAATTTTTTTAGTTCTGCATATATTTTAGATATGAGGCCTTTGTCCGTTGAATGGCCGGTAAAGATCTTCTCCCAGTCTGTGGGATTTCTGTTTTTCTTGCAAGCTATGTCCTTTGCCGTGCAGAAGCTCTGCAGTTTGATGCAGTCCCATTTGTCCAACCTTTCTTTGATTTGTAGCCTTTCAGGGTCTTTGTTCCTCCTGTGCCAAGGAGCCCAAGTGTTTCTCCTACTTCTTCCTTTAGTGTTTTCAGGGTGTCTGTTTTGATTTCAAGGTCTTTAATCCATTTGGAATTGATTTTGGTGCAGGGTGATATATATGGATCTAGTTTTAGTTTGTTGCATGTGTTGAGCCAGTTTTTCCAGCACAATTTGTTAAAGAGGCTATCTTTCTTCCAAACTATTGTTTTAGCCCCTTTATCAAATATTAAATAGGTGTAGTTCTGTGGGTTCATTCCCGGGTCTTCAATTCTTTTTTTTTTTCTTCTTTTTTTAATTTTAAAACTGATGTACAGAGAGGTTACAGTTTCATACATTAGGCATTGGATACATTTCTTGTACTGTTTGTTACCTTGTCCCTCATACTCCCCTCCCCTCTCCCCCTTTCCCCCCTGAGGTGTTCAGTTTGCAGAGTTTCTCTCAGTAAGGCGGAAGGCATGTATATTTAACCATAATGGGGTGTTTGTATGTGTGTGGAGAGATTAGACACATATATAATATTGTATTATATACTCAGATAGAAATCAGTGACCTTTGCTTTTCTCTCTGTCCCCAGGAACCCATTGGTTGATTGAGATTCTCTGTCTGATTCTCACCAAGGGGGATCCCAAGTGGGTGCGATCTGTGAACACATATGATCGCTCCCCGTGGATAGAGACTGAGAGTGGAAACACAACAATAGTGAACAGGAAGGAGGGCCCCCCCCTCATCTCCTCCCACCTCCCTATCCAACTCTTCCCCAAGTCTTTCTTCACCTCCAAGGCCAAGGTCAGTACACAGTGCTCAATAACTATTCCATCAATGCCTTATGAAAATGTATGTAGGCAGGAGAGCTGGCATTCTCCTTCTGTAGTCACGGTGGGGCCTGAGGCTCTCCTTCATGAGGAGAGGGTCCTCAACCAAACCAGTGTCAAGGATGGGGCTCATGGCCACATAATCCCTGACAGATGCACTGGATGCACTAAACCAGGAAGAAAACTGTACTTAGGGCTGGGAATGTGGCCTAGTGGTAGAGTGCTTGCCTAGCATGCATGAAGGCCTGGGTTCCATTCCTCAGGGCCACATATACTGAAAAAGCAAGAAGTGGTGCTGTGGCTCAAGGAGTACAATGTTAGCCTTCAGCTAAAAGAAGCCAAGGACAGCTCAGGACCTGAGCTCAAGCCCCAGGACTCCCCCAAATTCCCGATTGTATCTTAAGGAAATAACCATGGCTCGTGGGTGTCATCCCACTAAATAAGAGACTAAGATCTGAGGATCAAGGCCACCACAGGCTGCAAAGGCCAAAAGACTCTTTTTTTTTTTTTTTTGGCCAGTCCTGGGCCTTGGACTCAGGGCCTGAGCACTGTCCCTGGCTTCTTCCCGCTCAAGGCTAGCACTCTGCCACTTGAGCCACAGCGCCGCTTCTGGCCGTTTTCTGTATATGTGGTGCTGGGGAATCGAACCTAGGGCCTCGTGTATCCGAGGCAGGCACTCTTGCCACTAGGCTATATCCCCAGCCCCCCAAAAGACTCTTAACTCCAATAAACCATGGAAAAAGAACAACCCACAGGTGATCTGTGTCTCCAGTGGTAGAGGAATAGCCTGAGCACAGAAACAGGGGACAGCCTGAGCCCTGAGTTCAAGCTCCCAGACTGGCAAACAAAGAAAATAAAGTGAAAAGAATAAAATGAGATTGCATTGTTTCAGTGTCATGGGACCTGGCACCTGGGGCAGTGATTAAACCCCCAGTTCTCAGGGCAGATCAGCCCTGGGGCCTTTCTCCTCCAGAGAGCCATCCTGGTTCCAGGCCCAACACAGCAGGCCCATGGGAAACCCTTCCCCAGTGCCATCCTACCTAGAGTGCACCTGGACATCACAGAAACGGGGTCGTTTGCTGTGAACTCTGTTGCTGTGTTATTTCATCTCCCACCCTCAGTGGTCTTTTTTTTTTCTTTTCTTGCTTTATTTTTTTTTGCCATTCCTGGGGTTTGAACTAGGGGCCTAGGTGCTGTCCCTGTGCTTCTGTACTCAAAGCTGTCACTCCTGCACTTTGAGCCAGACCTCCACTTCTGCTTTTCAGGTAGTTAATTGGAGATAGGCATTTCATGGTCTATTTTGCCTGGGCTAACTTCAAACTTTGGTCCTCAGATCTCAACCTCCAGAGGAGCTGGGATTACAGGCATGAGCCCCCAACGCCCAGCAGCGTCAGTTAATTTTACACTGAGTCTGTGGCCAGCAAATGCTAACCACCCTCTGTTCTCCTGTGCTCTGTTGATTAATTTCCCAAATGCTTCTAGGCCTTGCAGTGACATTCTGTTGTTTTACTCCTGGCAAAGCGATTTGATCCTAGAAACTCTGAAAAGGATTTGACAAACTAATGCACAACCAAAAGACCCACAGTTACCTTGATGTCTGGGAGAAATTTTCTAGAACTTCTCTGACCACCAGGAATGTGAGCAATTAGGGGAATGATGTTTGTTTAATTCTCTCCTTTCTCTCTTTCAGTTGATCTATGTCATCAGAAATCCTAAGGATGTCCTTATATCTGGTTATTATTTCTGGAGGTCTACAAATCTGGCTAAGAAGCCAGAGTCGCTGGAACAATATTTTGAATGGTTCTTGCGAGGACACGGTGAGTGTGTAGCATCTTTCAGTGCCTTCTGTGACCCCTCACTCCAGGATTTATCTTTAAATCTCACCATCTGTGAGTCCAGTTTTGCTCCCCCTAGAATTCACCTTTGCTATAGGCAACACCACACTTTGCCCATGATGGAAGTTCCCCTGGGGTTTTGAGCCCCTGGAGCTCCATACCTGAGGAAGACCCGGCCCCCTCTGTGGGTTCTCCTCTCAGCTGTTGACTGACAGCTTCTCACGGGCTTCCCACATGACCAGATTCTACCTTTCCTATGTATTTATATTCTTTCCGTTTTCTTGTGCTGTCTGTTTTTCTCACTGGAAGTTGGGATCGCTATGTTTGCAATCAAGCAAAATTTATGGGTCATTCATTGTCCTTGTAATTTTGTCATTTCCCTGTGTTTCTGTTAGGTTTCCATGGCTTGAGTTGTGTATGGAGGATGGGGGCCCACATCTGTGCTTTATTTACCTTATCATCTGGAGGCTCAGGCTCTTAGCTTTAGCTTCACAACCAGCAGAGCTGCTTGACCAACTCTTTCTCCCCAGTCCAATATCTCCTCGTACTCAGGACTATAGCGTGGTGCTGCTGCTCATGGCTGTCAGCTCAGCTACTCAGGAGGCTGACAGCTGAAATCACTGGTAGAAGCCAACTCAGGCAGGAAGGTCCAGGAGACTCTGGTCTCCACGTAATCATCATAATGCAGGAAGTTGAAGGTGTGGCTCAAGTGGGAGAGTGCCTGCCTGGAGAGTAAAAACTCAGGCACAGTGACCAGGTCCTGAGTTTGAGTCCACAAGTAGCGCACCTCAGTTTGACTGTGATCTACAGAGTTGATTGTTCAAAATTAGACATTGTGTAGTATTATTTTTTTCTTTTGGTCAGTTATGGGCCTGAACTCTGGGACTGGTCACTGCCCTAAACCTCTATAGCTCAATCATAGGTCTCTTCTACTTGAGCCACAGCAACACTTACGGTTTTCTGGTGGTTAGTTGGGGATTAGGTCACAGTAACTTTCCTGCCTGGGCTGGCTTTGAACCGCCATCTTCAGATCTCAGCTTCCTGATTAGCTAGAATGACAGATGTGAGCCAGCTGTGCCCATCTTGAACAGTATGTTTGAACAGTAGGTCTGCCAGTGTTTTCATGTAGAAGGAACCACAGCAGAGCCCCTGCAGACTGACTTGCATGGTGTGGTGGGCAAGGATGGGGAGGCGCCTCGTGTGCCAAGTGTGAAAGCTTAGATCTTGCACTTGGACTTCTGCTCAGTTGTGGAAATTATGGACTTGGGCCAACTTCGCATGGAGTGCCCCCAGCGTGAGGTATGTGAAGGCCTGAGGCACTTGCTGCTCAGGGGAGAGGAGTTGCTGCTGCCTTTGGTGACCTGCTTACACGGGTTGCTCCAAAAGAGAAAAGAAAACCAGATTGTTCAGAAAGCCATGTCCTGTACCTCAGTGCCCAGAGAGGGGAGGAGAGAAGGAGGACACAGTGACTCCATGGGGACTGAGCCGGTGTCATGGGGTCACCACCCAGGTCTGATGGCTTTATAGCCCAGGCCCTGGAGGGATTTGAAGTCACTGTCCCCATGATGCCCTGGCAGTTATTCATGTATGTGGAGTTCTGCTCAGTTGTGGAAATTATGGATATGGACCAACTTGGCATGGAGGGCACTCAGCCTGAGTACTCACTGCCCAGGTCAGAGGAGTTGCTGCTCCCTTTGGGTGACCTGCCCCACATGGGGCAAAGCTTGCTCAAGAGGAAAAAATAGAGTTTGGAAAGCCATGTCCTGCCTCCAGAGGGCTCTCCCTTTCAGGCTATAGAGAGACAGGATTCATTACTCAGTTCACCCTGGTGAAGTTAAAAGGGACCAAAGTGATCAGTGCTAAGGACACAGGGCAGATGGGGAAAGCAAAGACTTTATTTGCTGCCCTGGTGTCCCCTGCAGTGCCGTACTGGTCGTGGTTTGATCACGTCCGAGGCTGGCTGTCATGGAGGGAAAAGGAGAATGTGCTGGTGCTCTGTTATGAGGAGATGAGAAAGGTAATGAATGATTTTCCATGCCCCCACCACACCACTGACCCCCTGACCCCTTCCTCCTTCTCCCCTTCTACTCCCTCTCCCCTAGTACACACACACACACACACACACACACACACACACACACACACACACACACACACACTCTGAATGTCCGTCCCACCTTCTTGGTCAAATGTCTCCATCATGTGGTCTGTCTTTCCTTCCTGTATTCTACTCATCCTCTTTTCTTCATTTTTAATCGTTTTTGGAGATGGAATCTTGAACTCAGTTTGTGATGCTTTGCTCTATGGCTGGCGTTCTACCCACTGAGTCACAACTCTAACCCTACACTCCACTCATCCTTTCCCCTGCCATTTCCTCTGCTGTCTTCCCTTCCCCTCCTGCCCCCTCCTCCTGAAACCCACTCCCTGATGTCTCCCTCTCATACCTGAGAACCTGTTTTTGTCCTGTTAGGACCCAAGAAAGTCAGTAGAGAAGATCTGCCGGTTTCTGGGAAAGGCCCTAGAACCGGGAGAGCTCAACTTGGTCCTGGAAAACAGTTCCTTCCAGGCATTGAAGGAGAACAAGATGTCCAATTTTAGTAGTGTGGCCAAGGAGCTTGTTCTCAACGACTTCAAAATCACCAGGAAAGGTATGGATACACCATGTGGAGGTGTCAGAGGCCTGGATAGGGAAGTCTAGTGCTCTCACCGCAGGCTCCAGGCCAAGGATCAGCCAAAGGCAGCATGACTGGTCACTCCCAGCTTGTCAACAAAAGTAGGTTGGCAGTGGAGCTGTGGCTCAAGTGGTATAGAGCCAATTTTCAGCAAAGAAAACTCAAAATCAGAGTCCAGGCCCTGAGTCCAAGGCCCACAACTAACAGACCAGCAGACAAACAAACAAGGAAATGGGTAATGTGATAATAATTAGAGCTGAAAACAAAACAAAATACAAGTTCCAGCTGTATGTTCATGGCTCAGGCCTGTAAACTAGCCACCCAAGAAACTGAGATCTGAGAATCCCCTGTCAAAGCCAGTCCAGACAGGAAAATCCATGAGACTCCTGTTCAGTTAACCACCAAAACAAATAGAAAATGGAGCTATGGCTCAAGGAAGAACACTAGGCTTAAGGAGAAATAACTCCCTGTCTACAATCAGCCCCTGAGTTCAAGATTCCCTATGGACACACACTTGCACACACATGCACGCGTGTTCCCAGAGGCACACACATTTAACTCTTATAGAAGAACTCTACCGGATGCACCTGTACACACACAAACACACACATGTGCACACATGGAAAAACACATTCAAGTTTATTAACTAAAAACTGTATAAAATACACATGGACACAATGTAAATCCACACACTTGTGTACACATGCACATCTAACCCTATTATATAATAACTCTATCACATAAACACTCACCTTTAACCCTGTATTATAAAGAAAGGGTATTGTGTGCTCACAGACATTGAGGGGACCCGGTACTTCTGAGACCCCAGGTCTGAGCTTCCAGTGTCTTGCTCACCTGGGGCAAGAAGTCACCCATGGTGGCAGAGGGCAGAGTTTCCGAGGAGAGCACTGGGCATGGAGCCGGTTGCTGTGGAGTTCATCTCCTGAGGAGATCAGTGGCTTCACTCTCTGGGTGGGCAGAGGGCAGAGGGGACAAAAGGGGTTGGCGCCATCCTGCCCTGGCCCTGTCTGATGTCAGCATTTCTCCACGACCTCCAGGCATTACCGGGGACTGGAAGAACCACTTCACCCCAGCCCAGACCCAAGCCTTTGAGGAAACCTTCCGGGAGAAGATGGCAGGACTTCCTCCAGAGCTGTTTCCATGGGACTAAGTCCAGAATTACCTCTGTGTCTGGGGGGAGGAAGACTTGTGCCCCATCTTGCAGAGGTAACAGGCCTGGGGAGGGGGCTCATAGATGCACCTGTCCCTCAGTTCTGCAGGTCTGGGTTTTTCTGTGGCATCTTTGATCCAATCACCAGGGCGAGTGACCAGGTGCAAGTCAATGAGGATCATGGATGTTCTTGATCAAATAAATGGGGGCAACGGAACTCAGGGATGACAATCTTGCCTTAATGCTTCTCTTTGTGGGGGTGACCCTCGAGGAAGTCCCTGAGGAGGTCCCCCGGGAGGGGACAGAGATGTCCCATGGCAGGAGGCTGCTGAGGGTCTGCTGGATGTTCTCTGGAAGGGTTCTCTTTCCTCCCATTGACTCCTACGGGAAGCACTCTGCTCTTTCCACACCAGACAGCTCCAACCCCTCATTCCAATGAAGGCAAACATCCACCACCTCGGGAATCACCACATGGACCTGGGTGTTTGCACTGATGATCTGTCTCAAAGAAGTACAACACTCCTCCAAAGGGAAGCATGGCCAATGGGATTGGCAAACTGGCAAATTCCTTTGGGTGACCCCTGAGGTCCTGGTGCAGTAAAGACAGGGGAGACTGGGAAGTGTAGATGGCGGTAGGGCCTAGGCCACGCCCCTGTGGCAATTTCCATGAAGTGATGGTGGCCAGGAAGAGTGGCCAGTGACAGTGGGCCTATCTCCTGTGATCTGCAGGAGGACTGTGCTCTGTACAGGGAACCCTTCCTCACCGTTCTTTCTGGTTCAGGGGTGGGAGGAGGTGCACTACAGTGTGAGCTTAGGACTTTGTCCCTGCTATCCAGGTGCTCTACTGCTTGAGCCACACTGCCAGTCCCCCTCATCCTACATTTTCTTTTGTTTAGTTTTGCCCTGGCTGTTTTTGAGGTTGGGGTCTCACTTTTTTCCAGGACTGTCCTGGACCTGGAGCTTCCTATTTATACTTGTCACTTTAGCTGGGATAACATGCATGCACCACCAGCCTGTGTTTGTTGAGATTGGGAGAAGCTCTCTCGATGCTGTTAGCCTAGTCCATCTGGGAACTTGGATTCCTCCTGATCCCAGCCTCCTTATCCTTCAGAGCCGGGAGGGCAGGTGCACACCCCGATCCCAGGTATTGGCTGAGATGTGGTCTCATGAACCTTTTTCCCTGGGCTGGCCTTCAATCCCAGTTCTTCTTATCTCTGCCTCCTGAAAAGCTAGGATTAGACATGTGAGCCACCGGCATCTGGCTTCTTTCTTCTATAAGATTTTGCTCTTCATGCGCTGGGACGGGCTCCAGGGAATAAGTTCAACAGATTTGGGGAGAGAGGGATAGGTTGGGGGCAGAGAAATGACACTGGACTGAAAATGAATACTGCAGATTACACTGTTACCTTAGCTTTAGAAAAGTTAAAGTGCAATTATTTTGTACTGCAAGGGTGCTGACCAGGTCCCCTTGTACACAAGGTAACTGGCTGCAGGTGAGACTGCTGTTGCAGCTGGGAGGGTTTTGTCTTTCCCACGTCTCCTTGCCACAGGTGCTAAATTATCCCAAAAAAAGACTAGGTCTTCCCTGCTTCTGGAAACAATCCATGAAGCATTATGCCTAGATTTCATGTCCCCAAATACCACCAAGGAGCCGTTTCTGATGCAAACTCATGAGAGTCTTTATTGCAATCTGGAGCCTGGACTCTCAACCAGCACCGACACATTGGATCTGGATTGAGAACCCTGATCCCCAGATAGGCAGGGTTTTTATTGTGATTACAACAGGGGCAGGGTATTTCCAACTTGGCAGATACTTGATTGGATGGCACTTAGCAAGCAAATCTTGTCCTATTTCTATTGGCTATCTACCCTCTCAGTTACCTATGTAGGCTTTGATAGCAGGAACTGGGCTTGATATCAGGAACTGACAACAAGTGGTCACGCAGCACTGATGCAGGGGGTGAATGCATGTGGTAGAGCAAGTCACAAATGGGTTTATCAAGCTGTTTACAGAAGCAGAATTTTGCGGTCAGGCTGACCTAGTACCAACTTTATTTTAACAATTGCCACCATGCTTTCCCATTACCATTAAGCAAGCTTGAGCGGGCTAAAACAATCCAGTACTCAATCATAAGTAAACCAACCCAACAGTTATCATGGCATTTCTACTACTATTATGGTTATTTCTATAGTCTAAGACTATGATCATTTTTTTTACTGTCTGTTATCATGGTTGCTACCTAGGTACAGAGGGAAACAAGGGCCTCCTATATTTTAAAATGTCAAACTACAAGAAACTAGTCTTACGGGTGGGGGTGCAGCCCTCTATCATGGACTCATCACCGGGGTTTAGAAGCTGTTATAATTTTTTTTTGTTTGTTTTGCTAGTCCTGGGGCTTGAACTCAGGGCCTGAGCACTGTCCCTGGCTTCTTTTTGCTCAAGGCTAGCACTCTATCACTTGAGCCACAGCGCCACTTCTCGCCTTTTCTATATATGTGGTGCTGAGACTTGAACCCAGGGCTTCATGTATACAAGGTGAGCACTTTACCACTAGGCCATATTCCTAGCCCTTAGAAGCTGTTATAATTTTAGAAATAAAACCTCCATTTAGTCACTCAGGTTCTCAGGTCAGCCTTTATAGAAGAAACCCTCACTGGATTCCAGTTTTCCCACTTTGGACTCCTTTGAACTGGAAGCGGTGGAGGCTGGGGGAGGCGGATAGGAACTCAACAGCGGCAAAGAAAAGTTTGCTTGATTACACGAGTCTCTTTATTCTTCCTGTCAAAGCACCTTGTGAGGCCTGGGAATGTGGCTTAGTGGTAGAGTGCTTGTCTACCATGCATGAAGCCCTGGGTTCGATTCCTCAGCAGCACATACACAGTAAAAGCCTGAGGTGGCGCTGTGGCTCTAGGAGGTAGAGTGCTAGTGTTAAACAAAAGCAAACCAGGGACAGGGCTGAGGCCCTGAGTCCCAATCTCCAGGACTGACAACAAACAAACCAACAAACAAATAAAAACACACAAAACACACAAAAATCCACTGTGTGAGCTGTGGAGGGCTGCATGGCCCACACAGGCATTGGGGGTGGTGTAATGGCGCCTCAAGGGAGACCAGGTGACCCAGAGGCCTCAGTAACTCAGCTTGCCCCTGGGACTGGAACGGATCCAGGGAGAAAATGAGGGTGTGTGAGAGATGACAAGTTCTCTGGAGGCTGAGGATTGGAGTTGGGAGAAGGGAATGGGAATGTGACTGGAGGTGGGGAAACTGAGTCAGGTGGCCTTAGCACCTGCTTATGACTGGGCAGTGGTGACAGGCCCAAAGAGGCAGTGACAGCGCAAACAGGAGACCAAGAAAGACAAGGCAAATCTCCTCCTGTTGTCTGTGAAGTATCCTCAGGGTCAGTGGTACCATGGGAGCACCTATGGTTGCCCCCATGCAGCGCACCAGGATAGTGCAAGTTCCTCCCAAAGGTGGAGGCGACTGGATACCCATTGTTGACGTTGTACTTTTGAACTTCTCCCTAGGCAACGTGCACACAGGAGTCCCTGTGCTGTGAGTGGCCAGGTCCTTGTTCCACAGAGGTGGCTGGTTTCCTTGTGTCACAACATTAGGACCTCCTCCCAAGGGTGGACGTACACCACAATTTCCTCCTCCATCTCCCTCTCATCCTCTTCCTCCCATTCCTCCTCCTCCACTCCTCTCCTTGTCCTCCCCCTCCTCTTTCTCCTCCTCTCCCCCCTCCTCCTCCTCTGAAGCTCACCTGCAGGTAGGGTGACAATGTCTTGTGGGGTACGGTCCAGGGTGTAAATCCTGCAATGCTCACAGGATGTGGAAAGGAGATTGTCCCAGTATCTTGTTCCCGCTGCTTTTTGTTGTTGTGGTTGTTAATGGCGGAGCTTGATCTCAGGGCCTGGGTGCTGCCTCTGAGGTCTTTTTCACTCAAGGCGAGCAGTCTACCATTTGGAGCCACAGCACCACTTCCGGTTTCCTGGTGGTTCACTGGAGAAAAGATTTTCAGTTCCTTTGCTGCCTGGGCTGTCTTTGTACCGCAATCCTCAGATCTCAGCCTCCTGAGTAGTTGGGATGGTAGTTGTGAGACACTGGTGCCTGTAGGTTGTTTTCTCTCTCGAGGAGTTAGAAGAACTGTCTTACTGTAGAAGTTGTGAAAATGTCATCATCCCCAGGCTCGGATGTGTTCGTAATGAATGGTGGAACATGATGGTGTTGAACCTTCTCGAAGCTCTTCGACGGCTTTCCTCCCTCTGCTGTCAACGGCTCTCCATCTGCAGAGCTTTGGAAAGCCAAGTGCAGTGGCCGTGTCCTGCAGCGGCCCTGCAGTGAGGAAGCAATAACATCAAAACCCTTTTAAAAAAATGTGTGTGATTGCCCTCACTGACAATGCCCAGAATGGCCAAAGTCCTGTAGGAGATAAGAGGACTGTGATGGCCAGGCACGTGGCAAGCAAATCAATACAGCGCCACTTCCAGCCTTTTCTGGTTATGTGGTAGTGAGGAATGGAACCTCAGGATTCAGGTATGCGAGGGAATCACTCTACCTCTAAGCCACATAACACTCCCACATCAGCAGGTTTCAGACCCATGTGGTGGAGCCAAGCAAGGATCTCACCTGCTCTTACCAAGGCGGGAATGATCAGGATGGTGACCTAGGGTCCCTTCCAGGTGACAGGGAGGCCATTTTGACAAACTTCTGAGCCCAAATGGGCTCTCCAGGTTGGACGGATGGGGTGGACCCGAGCTGGGCAGGGGCTGTGTCTCTCAGCTGGTTTCTGCACCTCCTGCTGACTTGCCTGTGAGTTCTGCAGACTGACACACGGAAGCATTATTAAGTTCACCTAAGGTGGGGGCCGGCCCTCACTGCCATGTATTTCCCAAGCTCTCCTGGTTGCTTCCTCTGAGTGGAGCTGGCTTGGATGGCAGGCTGGACCTGCAACAGTCAAATACTTTGAGGCCGCGCTGGTGTTGAGGCAGCTTCTCAGGCAGTGGCAGTGGCTACACAATTTCCTTTCACAGAATCCCTGTTGTGAGGCCCAATATACCAGGGCGGCAGCTTTGGTAACCAGATCTCCTCCTAGGAGGTTAGGGTGTCCTGGACAGACATAGTAGGCTTTGGCTTGAGACCATGTCTCATGAGTGCAGTGTCCACAATGAAGAGTGTCTGTACTGCTCATCACTGTTTGCCCGTGCCTATTTTAATCCATCCTGCCTGACTTTTCCAACAAATGACTTTGGTTCCTCCAAGGGGAGTTGATGGGAAGATCTATCTTCTGTGTCTGCTTCAAGTTAGGTATTTCTCTGTCCGGCCAGAGACCTGAAGTCTTGTCCTATCTGACCAATGGGTGACTTGGAAAATGCAGTCGTTGGATTGCCAGCACCAAATGTCTTTAAGACCATTTTTTTTTTGACCCCAAACTGGAAAGAAAGCCACACGAGAAATTAGGGAGAATAATAAGCCACAGAACTTATATAGGGAACAAAAAATGAATATCATCCACTGATTAGTACCACAAAGAAAAACCGTTAGGGAAAGAGCTGAGCGAAGGAAGCTAAGAGCAGAGTGAGGTTCAGCAGTTAACTTTTTAAATGCACAGATTTGTCCTTGGCTACGGTAGGGCAGTCAGTTTAGCACTCCTGTGTAAAAAAGCATTTTCCTGTCTGAGTGGGGAACCTGATCTTCAGTAACTCCACAACGCCTCACAGTGCACTGTGAAGGCTCATGCCCTATTGGAGTCAAACCTTTAAAAAAATACCTGCATGTAACACCAAGAAAGCATGCTCAGAACCTGCAGATATTCATTAAGACCTCTTTATGTGAGTAGTAGGCCCAAAGGGCTAGGTGTCCACAAGAGTGCTCTGATTTACTAACACTCCAGCCTTACCCTCCTTCCCTGACCAGATGAATTCATGTGTCTGGAGGCAGACCTCAAAACTCCTGTCAATTGGGCCTGGAGCAGACACAGGGGGCCGGGATTTTTGTTATTTTTTAATTACCCCCCCCCCCATTTCACAACCCTAGTATTTTACTATCCATTTTAACAAGTGGTTAGTAGGCAAGTGTATACATTTCTGCCCAGTTACTAAGTAGACAATTATGGCCATTACATAGGCATGCTTACAAACTGTTTTCCCATGACCTCTGTGTGCTAACTACTTTTGAAGGGCGGAGTGCCAGCCAGCGGATTCATACAGGACCCTATCCCATGCTCTCTTGCTCTTTTTTTTTCTTTTTTTGCCAGTCCTGGGCCTTGGACTCATGGCCTGAGCACTGTCCCTGGCTTCTTCCAGCTCAAGCCTAGCACTCTGCCACCTGAGCCACAGCGCCCCTTCTGGCCGTTTTCCATATATGTGGTGCTTGGGAATCGAATTGAGAGCTTCATGTGTAGGAGGCAAGTGCTCTTGCCAGTAGGCCACATTCGCAGCCCATCCCATGCTCTCTTATCAGCAGTTTCTTCCAACTGCCTCTGAAGGATCCCCTGCAGTCAGGACCAGCTTTGTACTAGGAGTGTCTTCTACTTACTCAAATAATGCTCCAGCTGGCTTTTTGTTGGGGGGAGGGCAGGCCTTGGCCTTGAACTTTGGCCCCTGGGTGCTGCCTGAGCTCTGCTCCTCAAGGGGAGTACTCTTATCACTTCAGCCACAGTACCACTTCCTATTTTTTAGTGGGTACTGGGAGATAGGGTCTCACGGGGATTTTCTGCTTGGCTGGCTTTGAACTGCAATCCTCAAATCTCAGCCTTCTGTAGGTAGGAGTAGAGGGATGAGCCACGAGCGCCTGCCTGGTTGTCATTTTGCTTGTTGCTAGGATGATGTTTCCCAGTTGGCCACATCCCCCATTAGAGGGGGGAGAACAATTCAAATGAGTATTTGCCCAAAAATCCCCTTTAGTTTCCATTGAAGGAACAAGGAGTGTTGAAACAGCAATGGATTAAAGGATGGAGATCATTTTTGGCTTCCTGTAGCACTTCAGGATACTAATTAAGATAGAAACTATTGCAACTAAGTTGAACCTTTGTGATTACAAGGAATAATGCAGGAAACTGGTGCTGTGTTGAAGCCATCTCACATCCTTGGGAAACAGACACTTTAGAGAGCAAGACTATAGTGTTTGCGTTAAAAGGTGTTCATTGGAAAGACCTCAACATGAACAAATACCTAAGTGAATATTGGTAGTCTTAATTTCCCCCTTTCTCCACTTTGAAGAAACCATTTAGGAAAATTAGTATTCCCCATTTTTTTCCCCCCAGAGGAAGCCATTTTTATCTCCTTGCAATGTCTTTCTTTACTAACTTCCTTTGCTTTACATTCCTGTTGCTTTATTTATTTACTCTTTTGATTGTCCCGGGTGTTGAAATCAGGGTTTGGACACTGTCCTTGATTTTCTTTTTGCTCAAGGCTAGCAGTCTACCACATGAGCCCCAGCACCACTTCCAACCTTTTCTGTTTATTAGGTACTGAGGACTCAAAACCAGGGTTTCATGCAAGCTAGACAAGCAATCTGCCATTAAGCCATATTCTCAGCCTCCTTTTGCTTTAATTTGCATTTAAGCTGACTGCAGGGGCCCCTGTGCCCCGGGTGCTCTTCTGACCAGCGGGAGAGGCAAGGAAGTGCGCCCCGCTAAGGGTAAGCCCAGAATAGGTAATGAGCCACTAGTCGCCCGCACGCAGCCCAACCCAACCTTTTGCCGGAGGTTAGGTAGTCAGACAACTTGAGAGAAGTTCAAGACCACGCTCTGTTTATTGGTGGGAACCCGATTTTAAATATGGGCAATGGCGACAGGAAGAGGAGGGGTGTAACGTACCTAGCCAGGGGCTAAGATTGGTGGTCGGAGCTGTCAGCCAAGGGCGGAAGGCCATGGGACCTCCCTAAGGGGAGGCTTAAGTCTAGGTCACTACCAGCAGGACTGATCCCAGGTTATGGCTGGCAGCAATCTTGCTGCATGTGGACATAAGGCTGGAAGGCGGGGCCAGAAAGAGCTACCTTTTGGGTTCTGGACTAGAAGGCAGGCAGGGCTAGCTGGGATCCCTCTTCTGTGAGGCGGTGCAACAGTTACACACCTCCAGGGTGCGAACAGGCAGGGCCAGTTGATGCTCCCCACAGCTGACCATTGGTAAACCTTTAGAAAAGTTAATATTAAAGAAGTGTAATTATCCTTTGAAAAGTTGGTTAAGGGATCCCGAGGAAGACGGCGGAGGAGCAGCAGAGCCCTAGCTGAGCTCCCTCTGACATCGCAGTTTTCTCACCCCATAGAAACTTTTACCCCTAGAAAGACAGCCAAAGTAAGTTCTAACAGTACAGGGATTCTGACCAGGGAGGAAAAATTGACTTTGCTGGTCTGAAAACACAGATTTGAGCTCCGGGCGGCGTCCCGCCGCTGCGCCAGTGCCGGCACCGGTGCAGCGCCCGGCACAGCAACCCACACTCCAAGCAGCTAAAGAGAGAAATACTCCAGACGGTGGCTGAGCACGGACGACCTGACATCGCAGAGACAGCGTGAGTACCCCACAAAATATATTCTCACTCGTGCCCACAGACCAGCTTCTGGAAGGCATCCCTGTCCCCACCGCCATAGCAAAGCGCCATCTTTGCCACTGGCATAGGGTCAGACCAGATTGGAACTGAATCGGGCCTGGGGAAAGTGAGGTCAAAAAAGCCATCTTTGAAAAGGGCAGGAGGGCCAGAGTCAGTGTGAGCCAGCTCCGCCTAGGGGATCGCCCCCTGCCCTGGCGGGAGGTGAGTCCTGGGCCGGGGCTTAGCCAGAGGTGCCCGTCCTGCCCGCCGGAATTTCTAAATTTAAAGCAAAAGCTGCGAGCAGCTACCGGCGGCACGGAAACCCCAGAGGGAAGAACAAACAGTTCCTGGGACAGCTAAACGGTCCCGTCACAGAGGAAGTCCAATTCCCAGCCCAAAACGGAGCTGCATTCCATAGCCATCTAAGCCAAGGAGGCCGCCTCCCTCAGGCAAGCAACTCTCAGCCGAACTAAACCAGCCAGAGGTGCCCCGCCCTGCTGAGTCCACAGCCTATTCAAATCCAGATATCAAAGGCAGCGGCCCCACAGCAGATAGAGGAGCCACAGTTCCTGAGACTGCTCATGTCCCCATCTGCAGAGGACGCCAAGGCCCACCTGCAAGCTGTGCGAACCTCAGAGACCCAGGATTGCACCAACAGGGGAGAAGGGTCAGAACAGATCCATCCCTTGCAAACTGAAATCAAGTCAAACCAGCCAATCAGGAAAATAGACTGCAACCCATTGCAGGGAAACCAGAGACTGGGGAGAAACCACCCAAACAACGAGAACTCCAATTTTTTTTTTCTTTTTCTTATTCTTTTCAAACATTTTTTTTAAAGCTTTTTTTTTAAAATTTTCTTTTTAGTTTTTTCACATCTGAAACATCATTGGTTGTTTTTTTTTTTATTTGTTTGTTTGTTTTCCATTTTTACCGGTTTGTTTTATCAAGTTTTTTTTGTTTGTTTATTTGTTTGGGTTGTTACTTTTCTGTTTTTTTTTTCCTTTTTGTTTACTTTTTCTTCTTTTTAAAATTTTTCTCTGTTTTGTGTATCTGTCTTCCAGTATTTTTACTTTATTTCTCTCTTTGCGTTCTCTTTCTTTAAAAATTACTTTCCTATGAATAACACCTCCACTCTTTTCTGCTAACTCTCCAGTGTCTGTAATTTTAACCTTGTTCTTTCTACTGATTCTACTCTTCTCCAAATTTCGACGTCACTGAAACTAAGTCAAAATCACCACCACCCCCCCAATACATTTTAATCTATTCTCTTTACTACCTCCAACTTACCCTCCTGACTTACTGCCTGGACCTCCAGGTTCCATTGAGTCCTGGTTATTGGATAGAGGGTATCCCAGCTTAATACGAGTGAATCAAAGGGGTTAATAGAGAAAGCCAGTCCTAAAAGAACTTAATATAAAAACAAGAATTGCATATAGGGTTGTAATAGTAAATAAGTAACTACTGAATACAGGGCCCAGGATCGGTTGTTATATTGAAATTGTATTCTTTAGGAACACCAAATCTAACTTTATAGACAGGTATACAAGTTATCTGTATATAATTGTGAACTGGTAAGATTTACACAACAGTGCTTGGTAAGGGCTGCCTTGGGTCTTAAAAGGTGCTCACAGGTGCTGGTAGACTGGCATTCCAATTCAAATGGGCAGAAGAAACACAAGAAAGATGGCAAACAATGAAGCCTTATCCCCCACTCAAAACAAGCAGGAAGCAGAGCAATCAATCAAAAACATAGAAGAGAACCCCCAAAATGCTCTAAAAAGTCTACTGATAAACATGGTAAAGGAAAAGTTTGAATCTCTTCAGTCAATTATGTTAGAGCGTGAGGAGGCAAAGCAAAAATTAATGGAGAATTTCATGGCATCCACAAATAGAAAGATAAATGAGCTTCAAGAGTCAAATGAAAAGATAGCTACCCAGCTTAAAGATTTGAGAGACAACACTCAAAACCAAATTAATGAAGTTAATGAAGTAAAGAAGTCCATACAGGACCTAAGAAATGACATGGAAATCATCAGGAAAGACCAGTCAGAAGGAAATGAGATTCGAAATCAAGTAGCTAGCCTACAGTCCCGACTAACTGAAGCAGAGGATCAAATCTCAGGAGCTGAAGATTCCTTAGATTTTATGGAGAAAGATCAAAAATCAAAACAAATCCAGTCCAATCAACAAAACAGATCGCTACAGGAGATTCAAGACACGATCAGGAAGCCCAATTTAAGGATAATAGGTATTGAGGAAAACTTGGAGAAAGAGGTTAATGGCATAGGCAACCTATTTAACAGAATATTAGCTGAGAACTTCCCAAATATCCAGAAGGAAAGGCCTATACAGATACAAGAAGCATTTAGAACCCAAATCGACCAGACCAGAATAGGACATCCCACCGACACATTGTGATCAAAACAGCTTCAGCAGAGTGCAAGGAAAAAATACTCAAAGCTGTTAGGGCAAAGAAAACAATCACATATAAAGGAAAAGCAATCAGAATTACCCCAGACTTCTCAGCAGAGACCATGAAAGCAAGGAGAGCCTGGAATGAAGTATACCAAACTCTAAATAAAAATAACTACCAACCAAGAATTCTGTACCCAGCCAAACTCTCCTTCATAGCCGAAGGTCAAATAAAAGTCTTCCACAATAAGGAAAAACTGAAACAATATATCTCCACCAAACCAGCTTTACACAAAATCCTTAAAGATGTACTATACAGGGAAAATAATCAAGATCCCAACACAGACAGAGAAATGAACCCTAGTTAGTAAACATCAGATCAAGAAATGGGAAGACACAGCTTTAAACAAGATAGTGATAATGAAAGGAACAAACGATCATCTCTCAATCCTAACTGTCAACATTAATGGACTTAATTCTCCAATCAAACGACATAGGCTCATGAGTTGGATCAAAAATCAGGATCCTTCTTTCTGCTGCCTCCAAGAGACACATCTATCCAGCAAAAGTAAACATCTTCTAAAAGTGAAAGGCTGGAAACAAATCTATCAAGCAAATGGCCCCCATAAGCAGGCTGGAGTTGCAATCCTAGTATCAGACAAAATTGACTTCAAATTAAAAAAGGTAAGAAGAGACAAAGAAGGCTACTACATACTAGTAAAAGGATCTCTCCTACAGGAAGAAATAACCACCCTAAATATCTACACACCAAATGCAGGAGCACCCAACTTCATCAAACAAACACTACTGGCTCTAAAAACACTCATAGACCCAAACACATTGATAGTTGGGGACTTTAACACTCCACTATCACCTCTGGACAGATCAACACGCCAAAAACTGAACAAAGAAACCACAGAACTAAACAATTGCATAGACCAACTAGACTTAATCGACATCTACAGAATATTCTACCCAGCAAGGACAGAATACACATTCTTCTCTTCAGCACATGGAACATTCTCCAAAATAGATCACATCTTAGGGCACAAAGAAAATCTGTACAAATTCAGAAGTATCAAAACCATTCCCTGCAATCTCTCAGACCACAATGGAATAAAGTTAGAGCTCAACTCAACGAGCCACCACAGAAATTGCTACAATTCATGGATACTAAACAACACACTGCTGAACCATTAGAGGGTCATTGAAGAAATTAAAACGAAAATTCAAATGATTATGGAATTCAACCACGTTGAGGACACAAAGTACCAGCTCCTTTGGGACACAGCAAAGGCAGTACTTAGAGGAAAATTTATATCTCTGAGTGCATACATCAACAAACTGGAGAAACAGCAACTCAATAATTTAAGGAAGAACCTTAATTTCCTTGAGAGAGAACAACAAGCCAAACCCCAAATCAATAGACGGAAGCAAATAATTAAAATCAAATCAGAATTAAATCAATTAGAGATGAAAAAAACCATCAAAAGAATCAACAAAACAAAGAATTGGTTCTTTGAAAAAATCAACAAGATAGACAGACCCCTGGCAAACCTGACCAAAAAACAAAGGCAGCACACTCAAATAAACAAGATAAGAGATAAAACAGGTAACATCACCACAGAAATAACCGAAATTCAGAAAATAATAAGGGACTGTTTTGCAAACCTTTATGCCAACGAATTTGAGAAGTTGGAAGAAATGGATGATTTCCTAGAAAAAATTCATATCCCCAAACTGAACCATGAAGATTTAAACCTCCTAAACAGACCCATATCCAGTATTGAAATAGAAATGGCAATAAATGATCTGCCATCCAATAAAAGCCCAGGTCCAGACGGACTCACTGCAGAATTCTACAAGACCTTCAAAACAGAACTCACACCAATATTTCTCAAACTCTTCAATGAAATTGAAAGAGAATGTTCACTACCAGACTCATTCTATGAAGCCAGTATAACCTTCATCCCAAAACCAGGCAGAGACTCATCACGGAAAGAGGACTACAGACCGATCTCCCTGATGAACATAGATGCAAAAATTCTTAACAAAATTCTGGCCAATCGACTTCAACAAGTCATCAAAAAAATCATACACCACGATCAAACTGGATTCATCCCAGGGATGCAAAGTTGGTTTAATATATGCAAGTCAATTAATGTAATCCACCACATCAACCGGAGCAAGATAAAGAACCACATGGTTTTATCTCTGGATGCGGAAAAAGCGTTTGATAAAATCCAGCACCCATTTATGCTAAAAGCCCTGGAAAAACTGGGATTCCAGGGAACTTTCCTGAATATAATCAAGACAGTTTATGACAAACCAACAGCAAGCATAACTCTAAATGGTGAAAAACTAAAGCCATTCCCTTTAAAATCAGGAACAAGGCAGGGATGTCCACTCTCTCCCCTGCTCTTCAACATAGTACTAGAATTCCTAGCCAGAGCAATCAGGCAAGAAGAAAATATAAAGGGGATCCAAGTAGGTAAAGATGAAGTTAAACTCTCTCTCTTCGCAGATGACATGATCCTATACCTAAAGAATCCCATGCACTCTACCCCCAAGCTACTAGAGCTGATCCAAAACTTTGGCAAAGTTGCAGGATATAAAATAAACCTTCAAAAATCAACGGCCTTTCTCTATGCTAACGACCCAAAGACCGAGGCTGAAATCATGAAAGCAACGCCCTTTGCAATAGCCCCCCAAAACATAAAATACCTAGGAATAACCTTAACCAAAAAAGTGAAAGACCTCTTTGAGGAGAACTTTAAAACCTTGAAAAACGAAATTAAGTCAGAACTAAGGAAATGGAAAAACCTCCCATGCTCCTGGATTGGGAGGATTAATATAATCAAAATGGCAATATTGCCAAAGGCTATCTACAAATTCAATGCAATACCCATTAATATCCCAACACCATTTTTTGATGAAATAGAGGAAGCAATCCAGAAATTCATATGGAATAATAAAAGACCTAGAATAGCAAAAAACCATCCTAAGCAGAAAGAACAGTGCTGGGGGAATTACAATACCCAACTTCAAGTTGTATTATAAAGCTATAGTAATAAAAACACCTTGGTATTGGCACCGGAACAGGCCTGAAGACCAATCGAACAGAATTGAAGACCTGGGAATGAACCCACAGAACTATGCCTATTTAATATTTGATAAAGGGGCTAAAACAATAGTTTGGAAGAAAGATAGCCTCTTTAACAAATTGTGCTGGAAAAACTGGCTCAACACATGCAACAAACTAAAACTAGATCCATATATATCACCCTGCACCAAAATCAATTCCAAATGGATTAAAGACCTCGAAATCAAAACAGACACCCTGAAAACACTAAAGGAAGAAGTAGGAGAAACACTTGGGCTCCTTGGACAGAACTTCCTTAACAAAGACCCTGAAAGGCTACAAATCAAAGAAAGGTTGGACAAATGGGACTGCATCAAACTGCAGAGCTTCTGCACGGCAAAGGACATAGCTCACAAGATAAACAGAAATCCCACGGACTGGGAGAAGATCTTTACCGGCCATTCAACGGACAAAGGCCTCATATCTAAAATATATGCAGAACTAAAAAAATTACCTTCCTCCAAAACAAAACCGCAAAGAACTAATAGCCCGCTCATCAAGTGGGCTAAAGTCCTACAAAGAGACTTCTCTGATGAGGAAATGAGAATGGCCAAGAGACATACGAAAAAGTGCTCTACATCACTGGCCATAAAAGAAATGCAAATCAAAACAACATTGAGATTCCATCTCACCCCAGTAAGAATGTCATACATCAAGAAAACTAACAATAACAATTGTTGGAGGGTTGTGGCCAAAAGGGAACCCTACTTCATTGTTGGTGGGAATGTAAACTGGTTCAGCCACTCTGGCAAGCAGTATGGAGATTCCTCAGAAGGCTAAATATAGAACTCCCCTATGACCCAGCAACCCCACTTTTGGGTATTTATCCAAAAAAACCACAAACAAAATCACAGTAAAGCCACCCGCACAACAATGTTCATTGCAGCGCAATTTGTCATAGCGAGAATCTGGAACCAACCCAGATGCCCCTCCGTAGACGAATGGATCAGAAAAATGTGGTACATATACACAATGGAATTTTATGCCTCTATCAGAAAGAATGACATTGCCCCATTTATAAGAAAATGGAAGGACTTGGAAAAAATTATACTAAGTGAAGTGAGCCAGACCCAAAGAAACATGGACTCTATGGTCTCCCTTATTGGGAATAATTAGCACAGGATTAGGCAAGCCACAGCAGAGGATCACAAGAGCCCAATAGCTATACCGTAATGATCACATAAGATGTAGCTAAGTGAAATGAACTCCATTTTATGGAAATGATGGTTATATCACAGTTGTAACTACTTTCAACATCCCATGTGTATCTGTAGTTTATACTGTTGATGATGTTCATGTATCACCTTCTTGGATTGTACCTACACTATCTCTGCAACCTTACCTGAGTATATTGAAAACCATGTATACTGGTATTAGAATTAGGAAATTGAGAAGGAATACAAAAATTGAGAGACAAAGGGTAAATTAAGAGAAACAACAACAAAAGCAATACTTGCAAAACTGTATGGTGTAAGCGAACTGAACACCTCAGGGGGGGAAAGGGGGAGGGGGGAGGGGGGTATGAGGGACAAGGTAACAAACAGTACAAGAAATGTATCCAATGCCTAATGTATGAAACTATAACCTCTCTGTACATCAGTTTTATAATTAAAAAAAAAGAAAAGTTGGTTAATACTCAAATAGTTTCAGTCCACATATTTACCTTTTTTCTTGCACTGTGCTTATTGTTTCTTTTTTTTTGGTATGAAATACTAGATTATTTTGAACACATTTACACACACATATACATACACGCATGCACACACACACACTTGTGCACAAAAGTCTTAAACTTGTCTTAGGCTTTAAAAATGAATATTGGCAATGAGTATTCTGGAACTTCAGTAACAAGAGATACTTTTTGCCCATAGAAATATAGAACCATATGGTCAGTGTTAATAAAAAATCTCCTTAAAAACAAATCCTTTTGCCATTCAACAAACAGATAACGAATACCTCAATGTTTTGGCAAATTTTGGTAGCAAAGCACATGAGCATTTTAATGGATTGTCAATTATTTCTTAGATGGGCCTCAGTCTCCAGTGCCTGGGAAGAGACAACATTTGCTAGTAAGGCCCATTAGTATATGAATTCATCTCTGAATACTTTCTGGATGGAGGAGGAGTAGACTTGGTGGAAGAGTGAGGGGTCACGTGAAACTAAACCCTTAAGGTATCACATGGCCCACCTGTGTCACCCAATTTAAGGGCAGAACTCATTACATACCAAATTCCATACTACCCAGGTTAACTTGGGGGTCAAAGGAGCCTTGGCTTGACCAGCCAACCACAAGTTGGGTCAGTATCCTTTCGGAAACTTTTACCCCATGGTAATCTGAAAATCCCAATTTAAATTGATCCTATATACACTGGAGGGGGATACACGTAGAACTTTGGCTCCTCCCCTCATAGGGATGTCTAAAGAATAAAGAACAATGACACAGACAACAAGGATCCATATTTCATCCTGGTACCAATTCTTATGAAAACAGAATGAGTAAGTGCAGAATACAAGGTAGCAGCCTGTTAGAAGTTATCAACGCCAGAGTGGGCGGGGGGCGGGAGGGGAACAATGATAGGATTAATGACTTCCTTACCAACAAAAGGCAAAGTTGAGCAGCCAATAACCAGGATTTGAATAGGCCCTGGCCTGGCTCCTTGGCCTGGGGGAAATTGATGCAAATGACCTCACACATAGGGTGGAAGCCATGGTGTCTCTAAAGCTAGGAGACATTGATCTTTCTTGGGCCACTCTCAGCTTCCTGAGAGTAAGGGAATGGCATTCCAATTCTCTTTGGCAGACCTCATGGCTGTGCATTTACAGGTTCCCACAGTTGGGTCCTGAATATTGCCATGATCTTGTGGCAGAATCACAGGGAGCTTGAGAGTTCAAGAAGTATTGCAAGTTCCTGGCATAGGCCCGGCAAGTACAGTAACCTATTGTGTGTGATTCAGACATGCCCACTGCCTGGGAGTGGGACTTCACCTCCATCATCAGGAGGCCAAGATGTCTCTAGTTACACCTGATTGCCTATCATCCACCGTATTGCCAAGCTGGTGGCAGTTAGAGCCAGTATTCTTCTTTCAGGTTAATTCTAGAAGGTGGATAATAGCAAGTTTGGACTTGACTTTCTAAAACCCTGCTGATGGTGAGTCGTTGACAGAGGAGAGAGGAAAGTGATTGCAGACCTTCTAGAAGGCTCAGCAATGACATCTTCACCATTCATTCCTAACAAAATTGAACTTGGTTTTTACAGCCTATACAGACAGTTCTAATTAATATATATGTATATGTATATGTATGTATGTATGTATGTATGTATATATATATGTATATATGTATATATATATTTACTTATTTATTGTCAAAGTGATGTATAGAGGGGTTACAGGTTCATAGGTAAGGCCACTTCTAATTCTTATGAGAAGGCAAAACCAGCTGGGGCCTGGGGGCTCACGTCTGTACCTCCAGCTACTCAGTGACTGAAACATAATGCACGCTTTACCTATATACTGAAAACAAGCAAAACCCAGTTGTATTGATTTTTATAAGGTTTTAACACATAAAATACATATATATTTATATACATATATGTATGTTTATGCAATTATAAGTATATGATGTATGTTTTAGTTCTTAGGTTTTTTAAAATTGTTTCTGTTACGTTTGACCAATGTAGCCATTACATTAAAATGTATCATGTAAATATAAAAACATCCCATTAAATCCCTCACAAACTAAACATACATCTTACCTAAGACCAAGCCATACATTCCTGAGCATCTGCCCAAAACAATGCTGTGATGGATATTATAAAGGCATCTGCACATCTATGTTCACTGCTGCACTATTCACAATAGCCAAGATATCAAAATCGCCCATGTGTCCCAAAGTAGATGAGTGGAAGCCAAAAAAGTGGTACCTATACACAGTGGAATTTTACATAGCTTCTAGAAAGAATAAAGTTATGTCATTTGCAGAGAAAAGGATGGAAGTAGAACAAAGCTTGTTAACTGAAGAAAACCACATTAAGAGACACTAAGGGCTCATGTTTTGTCCCATATGTGGATATTGATCTAAAACCCAGGCTGGGAATGTGGCTTAGTGGTAGAGTGCTTGCCTAGCATGCACAAAGCCCTGGGTTCAATTCCTCAGCACCACATACACAGAAAAAGCCCAGAAGGGGCACTGTGGCTCAACTATAAAGCCCTAAGCTTGAGCAAAAAAAAAGTCAGGGGCAGTGCTCAGGGCCTGAGTCCCAAGTCCCAGGACTGGCAAAAAAAGATAAAAAAACAGTAGGACATGATAAAATATACAGGATTCTAGATTCACCCAGTGAGACCAAAAGAGTATACTTTTAGGAGAGAAACACAAAGGCACAATGACTATGTGCTCTTTATATTTAGATAGAATAAAAGAGCCATGGAAATAAACTTTAGGATATGGAAACGAGAGATCTCTTTCAATTTTTTTAATTAAAATTTTATTTGCTGGTTTTTCAATCATCTTTACATTATGGTTGGGGTATTTGTGGGTATCTATGAGAGGTTGAGGGTGTTAAGGGCTAACCTGAGAACCTGAGTGACTAAATATAAGTTTCAGTGTTAAAATTAAAACAGCTTCTAAACCCTGGTGATGACTCCATGATAGAGGGATGCACCCCAACCCGTGAGACTAGTTTCTTGTAGTTTGACATTTAAAAATATAGGAAGCCCTTGTTCCCCTCTGTACCTAGGTAGCAACCAGGGTAACAGACAGTAAAGGAAATGATCATAGGCATAGACTATAGAAATAACCATAATAGTATTAAAAATGCCATGGTAACTGTTGTTTTGGTTTACTTATGATTGAGTACTGGATTGTTTTAGCCCGCTCAAGCTTGCTTAGTGGTAATGGGAAAGCATGGTGGCAATTGTTAAAATAAAGTTGGTCCTAGGTCAGCCTGACCGCAATATTCTGCTTCTGTAAAGGCTTCCTTAACCCATTTGTGACTTGCTCTACCACATGCATTAACCTGCTGCATCAGTGCTACTTGACCACTTGTCAGTTCCTGATATCAAGACTAATTCCTGTTATCAAAGCCGAAATAGATAACTGAAAAGGTAGATAGATAATAGAAATAGAAGACTTTTTTACTAAATGCCATCCAATCAAGTATCTACCAAGTTGGAAATACCCTGCCCCTGTTGTAATCACAATAAGGACCCTGCCTATCTGAAGATCGGGGCTCTCAATCCAGATCCACTGCATCAGTGATGGTTGAGAGTACAGGCTCGAGCTTGCAATAAAGACTCTCATGCGTTTGCATTGGAATAGGCTCCATGGTGGTCTCTGGAGACCAGAAACCTAGACATAACAGGGGGAAGTGAATAAGTGAAGCAGTGGAGATCACTGGATATGCATGAAATGAACTATGCAACTTGTGGGTGGAGATGAGAGGGAGTGATGGAGAGAGCTAGGGAAGGCAAGATACGGGATAGCAAATTGTTGGGAGCCGAGCTAGCAGCTAACCTCATCCTGACCTCTGGCTGTGCTGTTATCACAAGGAATGCGGTAAGATTTGGCTTTATTGACAGCCAGCACTTACCAAGATGTTTTACTGTGTCCATAGGTGCCTGGTTTATGTTTACCATTCAGCCTTGTCTTGTTTTATTGCCTCCTATTATTTACCGACCTAAAAGCTTTCTTATTTTCTTAAACTTTGGTAACCCTATGCCTGGTTCTCAAACTGCATAAAAGCTGGATGTTAAGAATAAACGGGGCTGCAGTCTTGAGTTACATTCTCGAGGTGCAGACCTCCCGAACCCCATCTTTTGTCTCTTGTCTTCTTTTTTCTCTCATCTATCCTTCTTTTTCTTTAGTCCTCGTCCCCTCAATCAGCATTCCTTTCCGCTGCCGGCTGGCTCCGGCATGTGGCGCCCGAACAGGGACCTGAAAACCTGGGACGAAGGCAGAGGACCCCCGCTAGGTAAGAGGACATCTGATAACTTGGGAAGGAGAGCAGGAGAGAGTACGGAAAAATATCGTCAGATGGGAGTAAAATATAATGGGACAAAGTAACAAAGCCCTTAAAGTAGCAAGCCCTTAAAGGGACGCTTCATGGGGGGGGGGGGCGTGAAAGTGGGGCAAAGTCAATTGGAACGTTTCTTTCACTTCATTGAGGAAATATGCCCCTGGTTCCCAGAGGAAGGAACCACTAGTTTAGAAGCTTGGCAAAAAGTAGGAAAAATGATTCAGGGACATTATGACACCAAAGGCCCTTAAAAAAACCCCAGTGGACGTTTTTACTCTTTGGAACCTGGTCAGAGATTGCTTAGATCCTAGACATGAACAGATTAAATTCAATCAGTCAATTGGAGAAACTGAACCGGGACCTGATGAGAGTTGCCCAGCCCTGGGAGCATATGCTGCTGCCCGGGAAGAGCTGAGGAAATTAATAAGATCTGAACCTGATGGGCTAGTTAATAAGGAAGACTCAGATGGCTCAGATGCTGAGGAAAAAATATATAATGAGCCTACTAAAGATAGATTGACCCATGTTGAGAATATGTTGAAATCAGTTATAGCTCTATTGTCACAGCTTTATCCAGAACAAGAAACTCCTTTCAAGGTAGATACTGGTGAGCCCCCACCGACAGTCCTGGCAGAGTTACAGCTCTCCTAGGTGCAGGCTGCTCGCAGTGGGGAGGGACCTGAGGCTAGGGAAATGCTAACACCACCAAGTTAACTTCTATGAGCGCTCAGGCAGATGAAGTTCTCTCTGTTTCTTCTTCTGCCTCCCTCTAAACTCTGCCTGCCTGCCTTTGACATAGGATGGGTATTGATATTTGCTTAACATCTGCTTTGAAAGACTCACAGAAAGGTTTTCTATTCTTGTTATTGATGTTAAGTTTGGAGACTCAGTTAAATTCTGCTTGTTTGGCTAAATCATGAGTTTTCTCTAGCATTGAACACATAGTCGACAATAGGATTGGTTGGAGTGGAAGCCTGCCCATCCCCCAGGTGACAGGCATGCCAAATTCCTGGAGGCAGGGCAGAGACTTGGAGTCTCCAGCTCCAGGTAAGATGCCCCCACTCTAAACTCTGTGACTATGGCCTTGCATTTCAAAGGTGCCTTGCAATTCAAATGCTGGAAGATGAAGGTGTCTGACTGTGAGCTCACTGTCTGTGTTCATGTCCTGTCTCCCATAAGCTCCCCTTGGGAGCTAAACTGGTTTCTCAAAATGTGGTTTCTCGGGTAATCTGTGAAAATTTTGGTTTGCTGAAAAGGTTTTTTGTCTTCTAACTAACTACGTGGTTTTAGAATATAGGCAAAATAATATCATTTGCCACTGGAATTCCAGAAAACTTACATGGCCAATTAATGAGCAATTCTAAGTGCGCCCCAAAGCTTGTGCATTGTCTGTATGTGTATGTCTGTCTGTCTATGTCTATGTGTTGGTAAAACTTAAAAACAAAACAAAAAACAGGTTTTAAACCCAAACTGATCATGTTTGGAAGCAAACAAATGTGTCTAAGAAAAACTCCAAAAGGTTCTAATATACAGCACATGATATAAGTACAATGATGTAAAACCAGTGTGTTATTCTTTATGTCTATCTATGCTAAGAGTCAAGTGTACGTCTAATCCTGACAATTCTTTGGTACAGACTAAGATTTTGCTTCTCCATTTTTTTTTCTTCTTTGTTCGCTGTGCTCTCATAAACTCTTTAAGATCAAGGGACCAGAGTCATTTTGGAACAACTGTACAAAAGTGACTGTTAACCTACATTTTCCTGACCCCAAATTAACATTTTTCTTTATAGGATGCAGGTTGACATGTGTGCTAGCTGAGTGGACTGCGGCAGTATGTGGCTACAGAGAGCCGCCTCCACATTCAGCTCCAAACTGCCTGGTTTGCTCAGGCATCTAGGAGTCCTGTGAGGATTTTGACAGGCCCAGGCTGTCAAAGGCTACTACCCTGGCTCTGCCTGCCCCAAGTTGGGTCTATAGCAGGCCTATCATGACAGAGTTGCAACCGAGACTTATTCCAATGTTAAAAGCATTAGAGTTGTGCTTGGCGACTACAGGGTTGCATTGGGGTAGCATTGGTGTCTTCTCCCTCCATGACTCACAAACTGTCCTGGCTGCTACGGAGAGCAGACTTGGTTGACCTTCAATCTGTGTGGATTTTGTGACTAGAAAGATGGTTAAAGGCCCAAGCCTTCTAAAATCTGTTTTAAAATGCCCTTAACCAGTCTGTGTAGAAATTTACAGGCAACAAGCAGGAAATGTGACAGCCTATCCAGGGAACTCTGAGATGCTACTACAGCCTTATCCAGATGCAAGCCATCTCTCCTGCTGGCCTGCTAATTTTGGATGGAAGATACAGCCACTCGAGATCCACTGAAGCTGAGACTTTTATTGTTATTCATTTGTTTTCTCTTTCACGTGCCAGTAAGGTAAGGTTAAATAATATGATTTGATTTAATGGCACATGGATCCCATTCAGTCTGCTGTTCTTTAAGTGTTACAGCAAAACTCTGGCAACTATTTGTTAGTCAATTCTTAACAACGTACAGGTAAACTCTACTCCTTTTGTTCTCCTGTTGCTTTAATTGGAAATAAAAAGGGCTTTTATGGCTAAGACTCCTTGGAGAGTTCAAAGCCAGTCCAGGCAGAGAAAAATAAAAATCCCTCTTGGTCATATTTGAGGTCTTTATTATTTTACTAGTCAGAAATTGCAGATTAAAACTCCTCATTTACGTACTTTGCATGATTTTCAAAAATTTCTGGAAGATATTAATTGGCTTTGCCCTTATCTTAAATTATCCACAGCTGAATTAAAACCCTTATTTGATCAGTTAAAGGGGAACCCTGACCCTACATCTCCCAGAGACGACAACTGAAGCAGCTGAAGCTTTAAACATAGTAAATTCTGCTATCTCTTCCCAACATGTAAACTATATTGATTACTCAGCCCCTTGGGAAGCTTATATTTTAACTACACCTCATTCTCCTCTGGCAGAAGGGACCTCTTTTATGGCTTTCCTTGGCTGCTACTCTCTCAAAAGTGTTAACTCCCTATTATGAATTGGTGGCCACTTTAGTCCATATGTGCCGTGTGGAATCTTGTAAGTATATCGGACGAGATCCACATGTAATTTATATCCCTTATAATTTACAACAGCAAGAATGGCTTTGTATTCATTGTGATTCCTGGGCCATTGCTTGGGCCAATTTTATAGGTACAATTTCACATCATTATCTCTCCAACAAATTACTTCATTTTGCCTCTTCTTATACTTTTATATTTCCTCGGGTTGTATCTCTGTCACCTCGCTCTATGGCTGCCTTGGTGTTTACAGATGGATCTTCTAATGGAACGGCAGCTCTTACTATTGATGGTGAAATTAAATCTTGGGATACTGGTCTTTCTTCTGCCCAGGAAGTTGAACTTCAAACAGTTTTACAGTCCCTTACACTTTTGCCTACTAAAGCTTTCAATTTATATTCTGATAGTCATTATGTTGTTCAAGCCCTTCAGGTTATTGAAACTGTTCCCTTTCTTGGAACAGTTAATTCCACTATCCGAACTTTCTTTCTCCAGATACAACTTCTTCTTCGCTCTCACACCTGTCCATGGCTGGGACAGATTTGGGGGGATCTGAGGACTCACTCAGAGGGAAAAACAGATTCTCAGAGGCATGGTTAGCAGGTCCTATGGCATCCCCTCAACTGTACCTGGCACAGATTCGAGGTTGCTAATTTCAAGGCCTTTTCTCTCTTTTCTGTGTTTTTGGCCACTGCACAGAGAATATTCTCTGCCACCCTCTGATAGAAAAGAAGACACTCGAGGGTGGACTCTGTCTGTTATTGGGGACCTAGTTAACACTTCTGTAGAGAAATCTACTATTTTATTCATGGCTCCAGTTGTGGGGCTTGAACTCAGGGCCTAGGCACTGCCCCTGACTTTCTTCTGTTCAAGGCTGGTGCTCTACCACTTGAGCCACAGCTCCACTTCCAGAATCTACTTAAAAAACACACAACACAGACAGAAGTGAGCATCCAGCCTTCTCTTGGCTGAGCCAAGGCCAGGACCCCAGGTGTAGCACCCATTTCCCTTCCTTGGCCTCAGGCACCTCCTTCCCCAGGGTGCTCCCATACCTTTCCTGATGAGTTTGATGTCAGCTGGAATAATCTCCTCCGGCACATGGCTGAGATTGGACATCTTGTTCTCCTTCATTTACTGGAAGGAACTGTTTTCTAGGACCAAATTCAGCTCTGCCGGCTCCAATACCTTCCCCAGAAACCCTCAGATCTTCTCTATCGTGTTCCTTAGTTCCTAAGGCGAGAAAAACAGGGGGCCATGGGTATGAAGAGGAGATAACATGGAGCAGGGCTCAAGGGAAGCAAAGGAAAGACAGCAGAAGGAAAATGGCAGGAGAAAGGATGAATGGAGTGCAGGGTTGGAGTCTTGGCTCAGAGGGTAGAGAGCCAGCCAAAGAGCAAAGTGTCAAGTATTGAGTTCAAGACTCCACCTCACCTTTCTTTCCACCCGTTCATCTTGTCAGTTGCTTTGGGTTGGGAGCCCTCCCCCACCTAAGGCAGGAAAATGGTGGCCACCAAGAAGATGAGAAAAAGTCTTTGGAGTTGATCGACTCTAGACTCCAGCTTGTTATGCAAAGTGGGAAGTACAGGCTGGGGTATAAGCAGACGCTGAAGATGATCAGTCAGGGCAAAGGGAAATTGGTCATCCTTGACAACTGCCCAGCCTAAGGAAATCTGAAATAGAGTACTATGCTATGTTGGCCCCAACTGCTGTCCTTCACTACAGTGGCACTGATACTGAACTGGACACAGCATGTGGGAAGGACTACAGCATATGCACACTGCCTACCACGGATTCAAGTGATCCTGATATCATTAGAAGCATGCCAGAGCCAACTGGAGAAAAGGAAACAGTGTGTAATTTTCCATTAATAAAGCCTGCCAGAGCTGGGTTAAAAACAAACAAACAAACAAAATACCCTACACAAACAAACAGAAAAAAAGAGTCTATCTTGGAAAAAAAAAAACGAAAAACAAAAGGAAGATAAGTGGAATGCAGGAAGGAATGACACACACCATGACTTAGGAAGTTGAAAGAGGAGGTGGGCTAGAGACTGGGGAGGGTAGTGGGGGATGGGTGGTGAGAAGGGGAGATGGCAGGAGGGGTGAGGGGGCCACAATGAGGGGTCTTGTGTGTAACGTCATTTATTACCTTTTTCATCTCCTCATAACTGAGGATCAGCATGTTCTCCTTCCTTTTCCTGCAGGGACACCCAGCTTCGGACGTGATCAAATCACGAAGAGCAGGGCAGAATAAATAGACCCCACCATTCCCCATCTGCCCTGGCACTGATTACGTTCATCTCTGTCAACTTTACTAGAGTGTAACTGAGAAATAAATCCTGGTCCTATTTATAACCTCAAATTTATGACTTGGTTTTTTTTTTTGTTTTTTTTTTTTATTTTTTTTGGCCAGTCCTGGGCCTTGGACTCAGGGCCTGAGCTCTGTCCCTGGGTTCTTTTTGCTCAAGGCTAGCACTCTACCACCTGAGCCACAGCGCCCCTTCTGGCCGTTTTCCATATATGTGGTGCTGAGGAATCGAACTGAGAGCTTCATGTGTAGGAGGCAAGCGCTCTTGCCACTAGGCCATATTCCCAGCCCTTCTATCACACTATTTCCTCCTGGCCAGCTGGTAAGGTGGATTTCTGCAGTGAGGAGAGGTGAGGTGGAAGGCATCATCATGATGAGAATGAGAGAGCACTGTGGTACCCGGGCGTGGCTTCCTAAAGAACCCTTTTGTTTTGTTTTTGGAGTAACCTTCTCTCATCTGAGGTGGGTGAGTCCCCGTCCTAAAGCAACACCAACTCCCCTGTCTGGGAAAAAGAGCCCAGCAGGCCTCACATAACTCATGCCGAGTGCCTTCCATGCCAAGTTGCCCCAAATCCACAATTTCCACAACTGAGCGTAAGTCCAAGTGCAAGGTCAAAGCATTGACACTTGGCACACGAGGCGCCTCCCCAGCCATGCCCAAGACACCAAGCAGCTCAGTCTGCAGGGGCACTGGCTTGGTTTATTCTACTTGAAAACACTGTAAGACTTTGTTAAATTCTATTCAATACCTGATTTTGGCAGATCACTCTTTGTAGATAAGAGTCAAACTGATGAGTGTGTGTGTGTGTGTGTGTGTGTGACTTTTGGGCTTGAAGCCAAGCCCTGGGCATTCTCATTGAATTCTTATGCTCAAGGCTGAAGATCTGCCACTTGGACCACACCTCTACTTCTGGCATCTTGATTACTTGGAGATGAGAATCTCACAGGTTTCCCTGCCTGGGTTGGCTTCCAAATGTGATCCTTAGATCTCAGCCTCCTGAGTAGCTGAGATCACAGGCATGAGCCAGTCACCTGTACCAGGCTATAGTCTTGATTAGTAACAGAGGTTAGGTGAGGGGAGAAACCATTCAAGCACCTCTAGTGAAGCTAATGTCACAGGGCCTGGACTACCCAAGAATGAGGTAAATAAAGCACAGATGTGCGCCCCCCGCCCCTCCCCCTTCATACCCGTCAGGCCGTGGAACCCTGACAGAACCATAGAGAAATGAGAGAATTACAAAAGTTCTGCCTCACTAGAAACATGGAGGTCTCAACTTCAAGTGTGCAAGTCTGTAATGGACAGCAAAACAGAATTTTTAAAAGCAGTGTTCAAGTAGAATTTGGTTGTCCGGGAAGCCAGTGAGCAGCTCACCCTTTCCCAGCCTGCAAGCTTCAGGGGCTCAATCACCCCAGGAAACTTCTGTCATGGGGCAGGAGTGAGTGAAGAGTGTGTTTTTGGTGCTGTGTTTAGCAAATGTTAATTCTAAGATGAAGCACATTGAACTCACAGATGGTGAAATTTAAAGATAAAACCTGGGGTGGGCTGGGCAGAGGGTTGCACAAGGTGTTAGAAGATATTGACATTCTTGTCTGCTCACTTCACAGCCCCCTCACCATGTCCTTGCATAAACCACTCAAAATATTGCTCCAGTGACTCTGTTTCCTTAGCCAGCTTTGTTAAACCCCAGAAATAATAACCAGATATGAGAACATCATCAGGATTTCTGATGACATAGATCACCTGACAGGGAGAAAGGAAAGAATCAAACAAACAAAAATCAAAACACATTTCCATAATTTCTCACATTCCTGATGTTGATCTCTGCTCAGATCAATTCTATAACATTTCCCTCAAACATCAAAGTGTCGATGGTCTCCTGGTTGTGCATCTGTTCCTCAAATACATTTCTGAGTTCCTCTAAATGAATTACCTGGCCAGGAATAAAATGATGGAAAGACAATGCCTTGCCTATATACATCTGGGATATTAATCTACACAGCACAGGAGAGCAGATGCTGGTTATCATTTGCTGGCCACAGATTTATAAGTTGTTGTGGAATAATCATTGAAGGGGCTGAGCAGTGGTGGTTCATGCCTCTAATTCCAGCTCCTCAGGAGGCTGGGATCAGAGGATCGACCAGGTCAGCATAGGCAGAAGAGATCAAGAGACTCTTCAATTACCTGAAAACCACAGGGGACCTGTGGCTGAAAGTGGTCATGACAGTTTTGAGAAGAAAAGCCCAGGGACAGCACCCAGGCCCTTAATTCAAGCCCCAGGAGTGGCATAAGAACAAAACCCAAAAGGCCATTGAAGGGGGGGATGGGAGGATGAAATAATACAGCAACAAAGAATTCATACCACAGGAGCCCATTCCTATGACGCTTGGGAGCAAGCAAATGTAGGTAGGGATTGCACAGGGCTAGTGCAGGCTGTGCAGGGGAAGCAGGACCTCTCTCTGGAGGACAAATGCTCCGGGTCTAATCTGGCTGGGAAGACCCAGGTATTTATTCACGGAACCTGCATTCAGAGTCAGGGTACAAGCACTAGGTCACATGACACTGAAAAAAACACAATCTCATTTCTCTCTCTCTCTCTCTCTCTGTCTCTCTCTTCCAGTCTTAGTGCTTGAACTCAGGGCCTGTGTTTTGACATGAGTTTTTGTGTCCAAGTCTGTCACTCTACCAGTGGAGCCATAGCTCCACTTCCAGCTATTCTGGTGGTTCACTGGAGATCAGAGCTTGCCGGCCTTTCCTGCGTGGGCTGGCTTCCCACCTGCATCCTCAGATCTCAGCCTCCTGTTTAGCTGGGATGACAGGCATGAGCCATGGGTATTGGCTTAAAATACAGTTTTGTTCATGTTTTAGTGCATCCTGCTCATCTGTGAGGGATTATCTGGCATGATCCACACCACGCACTCTGGTTTGGTCTGAGGACCCTCTCACCTCATGAAGGAAAGTTTCAAGCCCCACTGTGACTACAGAAGGAGAATGTCAGATCTCCTGGCTATATAAAGTTTTAAGATTAAAAGGCATTGATGGAATATATATATATTTATTTACTTATTTTTGCCAGTCCTGGGGACTGGAAATCCTGGCCTAGGCCCTGTCCCTGAGCTTTCCTTTTGCTCAAGGCTAGCACTCTGCCACTTAAGCCCCAGTGCCACTTTTGGCTTTTTCTGTTTTTTGTGGTACTGAGGAATGGAACCCAGGGCTTCATGCATGCTAGGCCACATTCCCAGCCCTGGAATAGTTATTGAGCACTGTATACTGACCTTGGCCTTGGAGGTAAAGAAAGATTTGTGGAAGAGGTGGATGGGGAGGTGAGAGGTGAGTAGGCGGGGGCCCTCCTTCCAGTTTATGGTTAATTGGTATCCACATTCAGTCTCGATCCAAGAGGCGTGGTCAAATAAGACCTCAGATCGGATCTAGTTGGGATCCCCTTTAGTGTGAATCAGACAGAGAACCTCAATCATCCAGTGGGTTCCTGGGGACAGAGAGAAAAGCAAAGGCCACCCATTTCTATCTGAATATACAACACATACACACACACACCCTATAATAAAATATATAAACCATACATCGTAATGATAGTAACGTCAGTACTGTTCAATCCGGTGGGGATAAGTAGTGTTAAGTTCATATCAATCATAGTTCACTCAAAGCTAGTATCTTGCCATCTTATAAGTCTATACTGTTCACAACAAATGAATGTTGATTTGCTTGCCACCTGGATTGACCTCCACAGTCTTTTTATCTCCTCTAGAACTTGGGGGCAGTTCTGGGCTTCGTGTGTTAGTGCACACAATTGTTATTATTATTTTTTACTATGGCCTTGTCTCATGTGCTTCAAATGGCAAAATGTCCTGAAATTGATGGTGCATGGGTCAGAGTTGTCTGCATTTTCAACACTGAGTAATCTTCCATTTTGATCTCTTAACGTATTTTGAATTATGTGTCCATTTCTCTGTGGACATTTGGGTTTAATCCACCTCTCAGCTGGCCTTGAAATCACTTCTGTGTATTCCTGCCTCTGAATTTCCAGAACATTTCAGTTGTAGTGTATCCTCTGTGCTTGCCTCCACTCTCAGTGGTCACTCACACAGGACTCCCTGCATTCTGGGATGGGCTGGCAAGTTCCTTCCATTTACTGGAAAGTTTCCAGTTGCCAGTCTCTGCCCATGAATTTGAAATCATGTCTCTACTGCAAGTAACCTCCACGCCACCCTTTACGTTGTAATATACGATGGAGGCTCCTTAAATCTTTATTTATTTAATTTTTTGGTTCGAGTCCAGGGGCTTGGGCACAGTCACTGAGCTTTAGGTCTCATGGTTAGCAATCTACCATGTGGGCGCCAGTCCTTCAGCAATGAGTGACTGCACTATCCTTCCTGGAAAGTGGGAGGAAGAGGGGGGCACAGGCCTGTCCTGTCCCATGCAGTAGGTGCCCTGTGTGCTCACCTGATTTGGGGTAGGTCACCATGAGGATGTCCTCATCCTTCAGCACCAACGTCTCATGAGCTGCTTTTATGACTTCAGGGTTGAAACCCACGGTGGGGAAAGGAAGGACCGCATACCACACATAGTCCTGTGCCTTGGCCCAGTCCCTGCGTGCCTGGCTGCTGTTCCCAGATCACTGGCACCGCCACTGGGGAGGTGCTGGCAGAGTCTGGGTTGCCATCCTGTGTGGTGAAGCCAATCGTTAACTTCGTTCATTTTGTTGTGACACGAATTTGATGATAAAGAAAAACAGTGTGATTTCTATTGGGCAACTGTGGGGGCTGATCTGTGCTCATCTGGTATTGGGTTCATGGTGAAGGGTTAAATGAAAAAAACGGCTCTGCTCTGAGGTGTTAGCCCTTTTGTTGTCAACATCAAAATATAAATGACCCTGAGCATGCTTAAGTTTCAGGAACTGGTTTGTTTGTGCTATAGCTGTTGAGCTGCAAATTCTTTAACAACACAAAAGCCAGACTCCCTACAGCGCTTGTAAATTCCTAGAACAAAGCTATCTTCAAGTCAAGAAGCTACTCTGTGCTGTGCCTGGCCTTGGGAAGGCCTGCACTGAGTATGAGATAAAAGGACATTAAAAACAGACCCAGACTGTCAATCACCCCACTTGGCAGGACAACTTGTGGGAATCCAGACAATCAGGAAACTTCCTTGATAACTTTCAACTCCCCTAGGATGCCCCTAGCCCCGAGCTAATCAGCCCTCGGTCCGTACTCTAATTATGCCCAAACACCTGGTTGCTATAAATTTCATAGTTTTTGCCTTTACAAGCCCTGTACAAATTCAGCTCAGGGCTTCTTCCTTATCTCCACTGCGTCAGTGTAAGGGACAAGGCCCGAGTTGCAACTCGCCTGATTAAAGCCTTGCTTTTGCATTTCGGAATGTCTGGCTCTCCGTGGTCTTCTTGATGGGTCTCTCTCGACTTGGGCATTACAAGGGTAGGGAATTTGAACTACAAGAGGAAATCGAAGGTGAAAGGTCTGAGGGCTGGTTTTTCTTAAAAATTTAAGACTAAAAACTGTCTTTGTATCCAGGCTCGAGTGTCTCACACCGTATTCCCAGCTACTCTGGAGGGTGAGATCTAAGGATGGAGGTCTGATCCCAGCCCAGAGAGGAAAGGACAGAAGACCTTTGTCTCCAACTAACCAGCACAACAGCCAGAAGTGAAACTGCTGCTCAAGTGATGGGTTGCCTGCCTTGACCAGAGAAACACAGGAGCAGCTCCCAGGACCCCCTCCCCCCAGTTGGATCAGGAAGTGTGAGGAGTTGGCTTCCTTCCTGTCTACTAATAATTTGTATCCATTTACAGTCTCAATCCATGGGGAGCCAGACAAATGAGGTCCCAGATTGGATCCACTTGGGATCCCCCCTTGGTGTGAATCAGACAGAGAACCTCAATCAACCAGTGGGTTCCTGGGGACAGAGAGAAAAGCAAAGACCACCCATTTCTATCTGAATATATCCATCCATACAAACAAACATATATGTATGTATACATATATATCATAATGGTACAATCTACATACCATAAACCTTAATGATACAAATTTTGTCAAGTATACCATCTGGTGGGGATAAGTAGTGTTAAGTTTATTTCAATCACATCTCACCCAATGCTAGTATTTTGACATCTTATAAAGGTACTGTCCACAACAGCTGAATATTGATTTGCTTACCACTGACTTGGGCCCAAAATCCTCTTATCTCCACTAGGACTTTGACAGTTCTGGGTCTTGTATGTGAGAGCAATCAGAATATTTTTTTTTCTCACTACAGCCTTGTCTCATGTCCTGAAAGCGGTGGAGCATGGGTCTGAGCTGTCCGCATTTTCAACACTGAGTTAAATTCTAGTTTGTTGTCTTAAACTGTTTTGGATTGCACACTCATCTCTCTGTGGATATTTGGTTTTAATCTACCTCTCAGTTCTTCTTGAAATCCCTTCAATGTATTTCTTGTATTCCAGGACTGGCCAGCTAGTTCCTTCTATTCATTAGAAGCTTTCCAGTTGCCAACTGCAATGATTCTTCAATTTCAAATCATCCTTTTTCTCCAAGCAACCTCAAAGTCATTCTTTTCATTTTAATATAGGATGGACGCTCCTCAAAAACATCTATCTATCTATCTATCTATCTGTCTCTTTTTGTGCCAGTCCTGGGGCTTGAAGTCAATCTGTCTATCTGTCTATTTTTGTGCCAGTCCTGGGGCTTGAAGTCTATCTATCTATCTATCTATCTATCTATCTATCTATCTATCTATCTATCTATCTATCTATCTATCTATCTGTTTGTTTGTGTGCCAGTCCTGGGGCTTGAAGTCAGGGCTTTGGTGCTCTAGGCTGGCATTCTACCATTTGGGCTTCAGTTTTCCAATACTGAGCTTCTACACCATCCCCAAGTGGAAAGCAGGAAGGAGTTGGGACACAGGCCTGGCCTGGCCCAATGCAGTAAGTGCCCTGACTGTTCACCTGATTTGGGGCAGGTCACCATGATGAAATCCTCATCCTTCAGCACCAGCTTCCCATGTGCTGCTTTTGTGACTTCAGGGTTGTAACCCACGGCAGGGAAAGGAAGGCCGTCATGCCACACATAGTCCTGTGTCATGGCGGAGCCCTGAGTGCCTGCATGTTGGTTGCAGGCCACTGGCACTGCCACTGGGGAGGTGGTGGCCAAGTGCGGGTTGTCATCCTGGGTGGCGAAGCCAATCATTAACTTTTCCCATTTCATTATGAAACTAATTTGATGATAAAGAAAAACACAGGGTCATTTATATTGGGCAACTGTGAAATTACTCAAGGGTGATCTGTCCTCATCTGATATTAGGTTCATGGCAGGGAATCTGAACAAGAGGAAATAGAAGAATATAGGCTTTCGGCTGGGAATGCGGCTTCATGGTAGAGTGCTTGCCTTGCATGCACGAAGCCCTGGGTTCAATTCCTCAGCACCACATAAACAGAAAAAGCTGAAAGTGAAGTGGCAGAGTGTTAGCCTTGACCAAAAAGAAGCCAGGGACAGGGCTCAGGCCCTGAGTCCAAGCCTCAGGACTGGCACAAAAAACAGAAGAAGGAAATAGGCTTGAGGGCTGGTTTTTCTTAATTAAAAAGAAATAAATTACAAATCCTTTATATTGAGAATAAATGTAAATATCACAAAAATTGCAAAGAATAAGGGTTGGACTTCTGGCTCAATGCCTTAAGTCCGATACACTAACATCACCCAAATCATTGCCAAGAGCATTGCACACATTTATTTTCTGATTTTCCCTGTTTTCCCAGGATCTTACTCCTGTCCTGGATCTTAGCCTTGAGCTACCATGTTATGGATCTCTGTGTTTCTGCAGGCTCCTGGGGGACAGGGAGAGTTTCTCAGATTTCCTTGCTACTTAGGAGGCAGGAAGTCTGTGAGACTCTTATCTCCAATTAAGTAGCAGAAAACCAGAAGTGGCACTATGGCTGAAAGAGGGAGACCGCTAGTCTTGAGGAAAGGGAACTCAAGAACAGTGTCTAGGCCCTGAGTTCAAGCTTCACAACTGACAAAAACAACACAAAACACACCAAAATATGTCTAGTAGAGAAAGTTTTTCCTGCAACTTAACCGATGTCATTCAAGATGTAAAACACCAGCCAAATTTCACCCTGAACGAAGGTGGCACTCTACAAATGGCTGATGGCATATTAGGTCATGGAGAACCATGGGACATTTTGGGTGATGTTTTCTCAGACACCTGAGGGCTGTTAGGGCTGACCTGAAAACTGGGGTAACTAATTATAAGTTTTAGTGTTAAAATTATAACAATTTCTTAGCCCTGGTGATGACTCCATGCTAGAGGCCTGGACCTCCACTCATGAGACTAGTTCCTTGTAGTTTGACATTTAAAAATAGAGGGAACACTTGTTCCCCTCTGTACCTGGGTAGCACCATGGCAACGGACAGTAAAAATGATCATAGTAATAGATTATAGAAATAACCATAATAGTAGTAGAAATGCCATGGTAACTGTTGGGTTGTTTACTTATGATTGAGTACTGGACTGTTTTAGCCCGCTCAAGCTTGTTTAGTGGTAATGGGAAAACATGGTCGCAATTGTTAAAATAAAGTTGGTATTAGGCAAGCCTGACCGCAATATTCTGCTTCTGTTAACGGCTTGCTTAACCCACTTGTGACTTGCTCTACCCTCTGCACTAACCCCCTGCATTAGTGCTTCGTGACCACCTGTTGTCAATTCCTTATATCGAGGCCAGTTCCCCATATCGGAGCGAAAATAGATAACTGAAAGGGTAGATAGCCAATAGAAACAGGACAAGATTTGCTTGCTCAATGCCATCCAATCAAGTATCTGGGAAATCAGAAATACCCTGCCCCTGTTGTAATCACAATAAAAAAAAAACCTGCCTATCTGAGGGTCAGGACTCTCAATCCAGATCCGTGGTGTCGGTGTTGGTTGGGAGTCCAGGCTCGAGCTTGAAATAAAGACTCTCATGCGTTTGCATTGGTATCGTCTCCTTGGTGGTCTTTGGGGACCAGAAATCTGGCATAACAGGGCTTTGAATGCTTTGACCTTAAGAAACAGCTATAAACAGGGTGCCAGGGGCTGGGGATATGGCCTAGTGGCAAGAGTGCTTGCCTCGTATACATGAGGCCCTGGGTTCAATTCCCCAGCACCACATATGCAGAAAATGGCCAGAAGTGGCGCTGTGGCTCAAGTGACAGAGTGCTAGCCTTGAGCAAGAAGAAGCCAGGAACAGTGCTCAGGCCCTGAGACCAAGCCCCAGGACTGCCAAAAAAAACCCCAAAAACCAAAAAACAAAAAACAAAAAGTCAGGGTGCTGGTTCTTCTGCCTGTAACCCTAGCTGCTCAGTGAGCTGAGGTCCGAGGATAGCTGTTTGAGGCCAGTACAAGCAAGAAAGTGTGTGAGACTTTTTTCTCCAATTAAGCATCTGAAAGCCACTGTGGCTTAAGAGGGAGAGCAGCAAGTAGCCTTGATCTCAAACATTCAGGGACAGTGCCCAGGCCCTGAGTTCAAGCCCTAGGACTGGCACAAAAAAAATAAAATAATGGAATTGGGGATGATTGAAAGAGATATAACATGGGGTGTGGTGAGGGGACTAGGTTATCCCTCACTCACAGAGATACATTCCAGGGTATCACCCTCCGTCTGGCACCCTGTGATTCTAGGCATTTATCAGGGATAACCTTATGGTTTGAGGCTGCTGCAAGGTGCAAAGCAGCAGCCATGATGGCCCTCAGCCTTGGGGGTGAAGGTGGCAGGAAATATTGCAGGCTGTGCACATGCTTTGGGGATTTTGGCAGAAACCTATCCTGCATGGCCAGAGGTGGAACAGGCTATCCTGGGTTTCCCAGGAAGGAGAGAAGGGGAGAGCGAGAACCTGCGGTGACCCCTTTGTGACTGAGAGGGTGTCATGGTGTCTCAGTCCAGGCCTGATGGCCTCACATTCCAGGCCCGAGGTGTATGGGGGCTCACTGACCCCATGACACCCTGTGAATTACTCATTACTGAGGGATTCAGATTTCACCGCGTCCGGCCTAAAAATGCCAAGGAGAAATGTAAGTTGGTGAATGCATCAAGCCGTATGTGTGTGCATTCCTGAGGCTTAAACTCAGGGCCTGGACACTGCCCCTGAGATTCTTTTGCTCAAGGCTCATGCTCTACAACCGGAGCCACAGCACCACGTCCCGTGTTCTACCTGGCCGGTCCTGGACGTCCCAGGCCTGTGGCCCGACTCTCTCCTGCTCTCCTTGTGGGGATCATATAGTAGCTCATTATTGAAGACCTGTGGCTAATGTGGTAGAGCACCAGCCCAGAGGATGAAACCCAAATATTCACAGAGAAACGGCTGCACAATCCAAACCAGGTTAAGTGATCAAAATGGAATATCGCTCGATGTTGAAAAGGCAGACAAAAAAGACCCATGTGAAGCACATGAGACCAGCCTGACCTTACAAAACAAAAACAACAAAAATATCCTAAAAGAAGTCATGTGTGATTTATCTCACATACAATGCCCAGCATTGCTGAAGTCCTAGAGGAGCTATAATCCTCAGAAGTAACCATAAAATGACATCCAGGTATTCAGTGCTTGGACTAAATCCTCTGGTCCTTGTTCCTTTCCCCCTCCATCCCTTTCTCCCTCCCTGCACCCAGCTCAGTCTCTGTCACACGAGTCTGTCATTGCTCTTGGCTGCCTGTCCCGTCCCTTCTTGTGCTGCCTCCACTGCTCCCTCCTTCTGAGAGCTGCTCTGTGTTCTCCTTCTCCTGCATTTTGTTCTTGCAGGACATGAGGAGCACTGTGGAGAGGATCTGTCAGTTCCTGGGGAAGAATCTGGAGCCTGAAGACCTGGACTTGGTCCTGGAGAACATCTTCTTTTGGGGCAAGAAGGAAAACACGATGTCCAATTACAGCCTGCTTGGGGAGTATTACATTCCTGCTGGCGTCTTATTGACCAGGAGAGGTGTGGAATCGCTGTGGTTTAAAGATCTGTCAGAGACCAGGAAGGGAATTCTTGACAGATCATTGCTTTGTGACAATGGCTGTTTGTGTGTGTGTGTGTGTGTGTGTGTGTGTGTGTGTGTGTGTTTCAATGTGTGTTTTCATCCTCCAACTTAATTTCTGGGCCTGGGTACTGTCCCTGAGCTTTTAAAAAAGTCTTTGCTGGGCTGGATATATGGCCTAGTGGCAAGAGCGCTTGCCTCGTATACATGAGGCCATGGGTTCAATTCCCCAGCACCACATATACAGAAAACGGCCAGAAGTGGCGCTGTGGCTCAAGCGGCAGAGTGCTAGCCTTTAGCAAAAAGAAGCCAGGGACAGTGCTCAGACCCCGAGTCCAAGCCCCAGGACTGGCCAAAAATAATAAAATAAAATAAAAGAGTCTTTGCTCAAGACTGGTACTCTACCACTTGAGCCCAAACTCCCACCTCCAGCTTTCTGTTGGTTTAGTAGAGATCAGAATCTCTCAGAATTTCCTGCCCAGAGCTGGCTTCAAACTTCTAACCTCCAACCTCAGCCATCTGAATAACTAGGATGTCAGGTGGGAGCCATCAGATCCTGGCAGGCTTGATGTATTCATTAGACATTCTATTTCTTCATCTCAGAATGGCTTTTTAAATCCAGTGCCCAACAATGATTGAATGATTTGCTCTTTGCCTGTAAAACATTAAGTTCTTTGGAAATGCTGAGTAATTGTCCTGTGCCCAAAGAACAACTGGTGAAGCTTTTCCTCCATTTTGAAAACTGGTTTTGTTTTCTTGTTGTTGTTTTGGGCAACCGGAAACTTTTCAATTTCATGCAGTCATATTCATTCATTTGATCTATTTCTTCTTGGCTGAGGCTTTAGAGTCCTAGGCAGGAAATTATCATCAAATTATTAAATTATCCAGAGATTCCTCTGTGATTCTTGTATGAAATTGAAGATTTGGGGACTACATTGAAATCCTGTCTTTCTGCTAGGCCTGTGTTTCTTAGGTTTATGGTCTTTATCATGGCTCAGTGGTTTCGTTTTTTGATGTTCCAGTTATACTTTTTTTTTCTTTCTATTTTTCTGTTTCTTCATTTCCTGTTCTAATGCACCTCCCCATTCTGGGAGTCAGAGTCTTGAGCCTCCAGTTTGGTCCCCTCTATCAAAGGATTTTCCTCAGAGTTTTTAGGGCGGGACAACACTAAATCCATCAATGAATTCACTGAGATTCTGTTAAAATTCTTGGCTGGCCAGACTCCAGTGGCTCAGGAAGCTGAGATCTGAGGATGAAGTTCAAAGCCAGAACAGCTGGGAAAAGTCTGAAGGAGTTTTATCTTCAAATAACCAGTGAGGGGTAGGTAGGCAGCACCCTTGAGCACAAAAAGCTCAAACCCAATGCCCAGGGCCAGTAATGGCACACACATACACACACACACACACACACACACATGCACAAACATACAAACCATCCCAGTGATGTTACACAAGTATTTGTTGTTTCTCAAATCTGCAACTTCAGGACAAAGAAAGGAAGCCTGAGAAACTCTTCCTGCCTCCAGGAGCCAGAGGAGACGTGGAGATCATAGCTGAGATCCTGGAGTTGAGAGAGCTCCTAGGTGAAACAGGAAATTGGAAGAAAAATGCATTGAGGACATGTGGTAATGATTTTTGGATGATATTAGTGGATTGAACTTAGGGTATTGAGTCAGAAGCCCAACCCCTGCTCTTCACAATTTTTGTGATATCTACACCTATTCCAAAAATTAAGTATTTGTAAATTTAAAAAACTTAACACAACCTGCCCTCTTGCACATTTCTTATTGTACTTCTGGCTCCCTGCTATGAAGTGAAAATCAGATCGCCCTTTGCCAATAAAAATCCCCTAGTGCCAATCACACTGCCTTGTTCTCTATCATCAAATTAGTGTCCCAATGAAATGCAGAAAGTTAATGGTTACTGATTGAATCCCCCCTATCCCCCTACCAGGATGAAGTCCAGACTGTGCCACTACCTCCCCAATGACACAGGCTTGGGACCAAGAGCCAGGCACACAGGGCTTGGCCATGACAGAGGACTATCTGTGGTATGCGGGCATTCCTTTCCCTGCCATGAGTTACAACCATGAAGTCATCAGAGCAGCCCATGAGCAGTTTGTGGTGAAAGACTAGGACGTTATCACGGTTACCTACCCCAAGTCAGGTGAGCAGACAGGGCCTTGGCTGTGGGGGAAAGGCCAGGCCTGTGGCCCCACTCCCTCCAGCCTCCCCCATGGACATTGTGCCGTCCCTCGTGACTTTCTTTCCCTCAGAGAAGAGGATCTCCCATCCATTTCACAGGAATTCCTGTGCGTGTTGTGGCTGGTAAAGTATCTGAAACACACAGTAGAACTGGGCCTACAGCAAGATTGGGTATTTGTGACTGCCTGTGGGCGGGGGAGGGGGACATTGTGAGCCACAGAGGGTGAATGCTGCAGAGTTCATAGAAGAATCACACACACCCAGTGCCTGCAATGCCCCCACCTACACTTTTTCCTAGTTTAATTCATTGTTTTAGAAGCGAAACACAGTAGGGTTACATCCACACAGGTCAGGTACTCAGTTCATTTCCTTTCCCTTGGTGTCATCTGTTCCCGCCTTCTGTCCTGTTCCCGACCTCCCATGTCCACCCACGAATTGCACAGTTTACATTCGTCCATGTCCAGTGCATTACCCTGATGTGCTTTTTCACCCTTCTTTTCCCTCTGATTTTTCTGCCCTCCCCCAACACTCCTACAGATGTCCACGTGACTCTCTTAAGGCTATCCTCACAAAGAAAAAGACTTTCTTCTTGGTCTCACTGTGAGTATTTAGAAACCTGTGTTATCTGTCACACCCCGGTGTGTTTTAGATCTAACTTGTGTGTATCAGCGAGAAGATGGGCTGTTTGTCTCTCTTGGCTTATCTTGATTTATCTCACTTAACATGATTTGTTGTAGTTCCACACATTTCTCTGCAAATGACATGTGTAAAATCCCATTGTATATAGTTACCACATCGATTGTGGGGTATCTGGGTTGTTTCAGTATCTTGTCTTTTATGAATAGTGCATCAATCAACATGGGTGTGCATGTGTTGCCATACCTGCTCAGGAGACTCAGGGTACATTCCTAGGAAGTGTATGGCCAGGTCATAGAGAAGGTCTATGTTTAGTTTCTTGAGGAACCTCCACACTGCTTTCCAGAGTGGTTGCACTAGTTTACATTCCCACCAGCAGGGCAGTAGGATTCCTTTCCCCCCAATTCCCTGCCAACATTTGTTGTTGTTCTAATTCACAATGTTGGCCAACATAATAGGGGTTAGATGTTATCTCAGGGCTGTTTTGATTTGCATTTCCTTTATGGCCAGGGATGAACATTTCTGCATATGTTACTTTCTCATTCTTACCTCTTTTTCTGAGTATTCTCTCCTTAGCTGCCTTGCCCATTAAGTAATTGGTGTACTTTGTTTAGGAGGGGTTAGTTTTTACTTTCTTGAGCTCCTTGCATATATTGGATATTAGGCCTTTGTTTGATGTATTGCTGGAATAGATATTTTCCCCCAATTGGTTGGCTGTCTTTCTAGTTTATTAACTGTATCCTTAGCTGTGCAGAAACTTCTTATTTTAATGTGAGTTTTTTCCTCTTAAATATAAAATTTTCTTTTCATGTAATTAATTTATTTAGGTTTTAAAAGTGGTCTTTTATATTGGGCCTGGTGGCTCATGCCTTCAAAAGTTTTAAGATCTGAGGATAGCTATTTGAAGCCAACCTGGACAGGAATGGCCATGAGACTGCTATCTCCAATTAACCACTAGAAAACTGGAGGTGGTGATGTGGCTCAATGTGGTAGAGCACTAACCCTTAGCAAAATAGCTCAGTGATGGCACCCAGGCCCTGAGTTCAGGTCCCACCATGAACAGTAAAAAAAAACAAAACAAAACTCAGGTATACCAAAGGGTTTCAATGCCAGAACAAGGCATCTTGATTAATATCACCCCTTCCACATAAATGTTGGAACAAGGGTTGCAGATTATCCACACATATATGCACGTATCACCTACAGTCCAGGTGTTTTGCATTGGGGATGTGTTTAACAATGGAGCTATTTTTGAGGCTGGCATATGAGACATGCTGACTTTCTCAGTCCATGCGTATGGGCACCAGCTTTTTATTCTAGCATTATCCTCAATATTTTAAAAGTTCTATATCTAGCACTTGTGGACATCTTTCAGGTAAATTCTAGCATTTTTAAATTCAGTACATGCTGAACACTGTGGGATGTACTGTTATGCCCAAGTCGAGAGAAACCCAGCAAGAAGACCACGGAGAGCCAGACGTTCCAAAATGCAAAAGCATGGCTTTATTCAGGCGAGCTGCAACTCGGCCGCGTCCCTTACACCAACACAGCACAGTCAGGGAGGAAGTCCTGAGTTGGATTTTTACAGGACTTATAAAGGCAAAAACTACGAAATTTACAGCAACTAGGTGTTTGGGCAGAATTAGCGTACGGACTGAAGGCTGATTGGCTAGGGGCATTCTAGGATGGTGAAAGGTTATCAAGGGAGTTTCCTGGCTGTCTGGGTTTTTACAAGCTGTCCTGCCAAAAGGGGTGATTGACAGTCTTTCCCAAGGCCAGGCACAACACAGAGTGGAACCTGACTTTAAGATAGCTTTGTTCTAGGAATTTACAAGTGCGTAGGGGAGTCTGACTTTAGGGTTGTTAAGGAATTGGCAGCTCAACAGCTTTAGCACAAACAAGCCTGGGTTTTATGCATGCTCAGGGTTATTTGTATTTTAATGTAAACAACAAACTAACACCTCAGAACAGAGTCGCTTTAATTTAACCTTTTATTCCCCCCTAAACTTATGGACATGAAGCACAATCCTGTGGGTCAGGCCCAAAACTTAGCTCTAACAGTTCTCTGTCTGGGAGAGGTGTGTACTTGCTTCGCTGTACTATTAGCTGTATAGTGTTTATCCTATCCTTAACAAAAGTTGTAAACGTATTAATAATACAGGGTCCAACAATCAGGACAAGCATAATCACAAATAAGGGTCTGGTCACAACTGCAAGTAAAGTGCTGTTGTCAGGTGGAATAATGGGAGTCTACGCTCTCTCCCTAGCTACCAAAGCGCCAACCATATATAGCAGGCCTGGCAAGGTAAAGTTAGCCAAGTCCATCTTTTGGTACATGGCCTCTGTTGTGGCTAATCTGCCACCGGGGTAGAATGTTCTCTCTCACTGCGAATGAGTTCACCGGCTCCAGTCATTTCGATGGCGTGGGTGAAGAGAATCCAGGTTGCAACTCCGTCCACCTTGAGTGTAGTGGGAGTTGTCAGCAGCAGGCTGTAAGGTCCCTTCCAACATGGTTCCAGGTTTCCTTGTCAGTGGCGCTTAACTCAATTGGTAGCAGGTGTGGCTCAGGAGGAGGTCCAGTCTCATAAAGGGCCTTCAGCTTGGGCCAGATCTCTTGGTGGACCTGCTATAGGGCTCTGAGGGGGGATAAAAGCTCCTAACAAATGGGATTGCAAGTTAGGATTTATGGGAGGGGATCCCAAACCTGATCCTAAGGCTACACATGAGCACATCCAGGCTTTACCTACAAAACCATCTCAGCGTGGGAATCAAGCAGTTAAAGATATTTACATGAGATTTTTCTGGTTAACATTTAGATAACATCACGTAAGTCCCTTAGCCCTGCAGATGCAGGTACAGATAAACATAGTTTACACCGAAGCCCCAATTCTGACCCTATTTATATTATAGCCAATTTGATTACATAGCAACTTTATTTATAAGCTTTAATTTTAAAACATACTGATACCATTTGCTACATACTCAAACTTTCTATCCTTTTTACTTTTAACATGCCAAAACCTTTTGATTTAAAGGAAACTTTTTTGTTCCCCCAAATTTTTAAAGTCTTTTTTTTTTGGCCAGTCCTGGGGCTTGGGCTCAGGGCCTGAGCACTGTCCCTGGCTTCTTTTTGCTCAAGGCTAGCACTCTGCCGCTTGAGCCACAGCGCCACTTCTGGCTATTTTCTGTATATGTGGTGCTGGGGAATCGAACCCAGGGCCTCATGTATATGAGGCAGGCACTCTTGCCACTAGGCCATATCCCCAGCCCTAAAGTCTTTTTTTATACTGTTTTATAAGCTGTGTCTTATAAAGCTTCATATATTTTTATTTACATTAACATCTACTTTTTTACACCATCAGTGACTTACTTGAACATTCTGTGACAATTGACAATCCTTATTTTTTAAATCCCCTTTTTATCCAGAGGAAACTATTTTGTTTTCTCTGTCCCCTTTTTTAAGGCTTTTTATACTAACTTTTTTTTGGGGGGGGGGGGCTGATGGGCGAACATCAGCTATCTTCTGTAACTTCTTTAGGCTGACTCAGGGGAGTTGACCTTACCTAGCCAGGAACCTATAACCTTAGTCTACTTTACCAAGGGGCTGTAGGATCAGATGTCAATTAGGAGCTTTACTCTAAACTGGAAATTACATCTAACATTTAACTTTAACTATACAGACTTTTTTTTGGGCTCCCGTAGTGTAGCCTTTTAACATTCCAGTTTTTTTTTTTTTGACTGGCTGGGGAACTAATCTTTGATGACCTAAAAATGCCTACATTACCTTTGCAGGCCTAGATCTCAATAAAGACAATTTTAGATCCACAAGCTTTCTTTCCTGAACAAATATGCTAGCTCAGAATTCTCATTGCCAATTAGAATTTTGAGTAGATGTAGGGGTTTGGGATTTTAAACTGTTCCCCCATGAGACAATCTTATTACTACTACTCACTATTACAGATGGTTGGCAAGTTCCTGCCCAGTAACAGACATGGGTATTAGAAAGGCATGTTTACAAACTATTTTTTTAGGACATCCCGGCTCTGATAACTTTCCAAAGGCCAAAACAGGAGTGACTCTAGGATCTGACACCATCTCTGCCATCCAAGCAGTGGCTTATTGCCTCTGAATGCTCTATCACTTTTGTCCCAGGAGTGACTTTTTCATGCTGGTGTAAATGCACCTTTGGCATTTTTCTTGGTCCATCACTGGACTTGGAATAAGGGCCTGAGTGCTGTCCCTCAGCTCTCCAGCTCAAGACTAGCACCCTACCACTTTGAGTCTCAAAGCGACTCATGATTCTGTTCCCAGCACTTTTGCTGGTCAACTAGAGATGAAGAGTCTCACAGAGGACCTTTCTCTGCCCGGGCTGGCTTCGAACTGCAGATTTTAGATCAATGAGTCTTACAAGAGGCCCTTTACTCTAATTAAGAGCAACGAGGTGGTCCACACAGAAGTAGTTTTTAAGCATGCTCTTACCTGAAACTTATTAAGGGCCAATGTTATATCTTGACAAACTTGTAGGAATCATCTGTTCTTCTCTATGGGCCTGCTGGAAACTGTTACAAAAAACTACAAACAAACTGGAATGGCAATTAAATACTCATTTTGGTAGCCATAATTTTCTTTTCTTTTCTTTTTTTTTTTTTTTACTTTGTAACAATCATTTAGGACAATTTTTATTTTTAAATCTTATATCTAGAAATTTAATTTTTTTTAAAATTTAGTCTTTAACATTTACTTTCTAGCACTCTGGCTGCTCAAATTTTTTACTTAGAAATGTATTTTAAGGCCTTTAAAGTCAAGGCGTTTACACCTTTGCCTCAGCCTTATTTGCATCCAAAAACTGAAACCCAGGGGCATTCAGCCTCCTGGCTGCCTGTTTAAAAGAGCCATTTTTTTTTCCTTTAGTCCCAGCTACTGCATGAAGACCTTTAAACTTAAAATACATTTTTTAATGCAAGAATTATAATTACAAAATTAGAAATACTTATCCATTTAGCTTTCCAATAAATTAGTGAGAAACGTTAGCCCGTTTTGCCATTTCTTCCTAAATACAGATTTAGTGAGAGTTTACTTTTATCCCCACTAGTTTAATATATATACTTTAAAATTCTCGCCTGATTATATGTAACTTAAGATAGTTAAGAGTCTTACTATTACATCACAGTATACACATATAATTTAATACCTGAATCACTAAACTAATGCCCCAAACAATTGTAACAAAAGTACTTTTAAACAGTGTTTACCAGAATTACAAACACAAGAAATCCAGTCTCAGCATCTTTGCTTTTTTAATATATCCAAATTGCAAAAATTGCACAGGAATCAAATTACATCAGACAAATAAACCTTTTAATTATTTTAAAAAAACTTTTAATTCTTAGTACCTCTCAAGGGGCAGTTTTAGAAATTCCAGTCAAATCATTTATTTTTACCACCAGGTTTTCAAAGTTTACCTGAAAACAAAAGAGACAAAAGAAAGGCCTCCGTTGGCCTGTCCTACAAAACGGCCTATCTCCATCCTACTTCTCAGAGTTTGATGAACTGTCCTGGTGCCAGCTTGTTCTCTTTTACCCACCACATGGATTCCCTCCAGGGCCTGTCACTGTGTGGGCTGGCTAAGTTGCACCTTTGCCAGATCACCCCTTGTTCCTGTGGATAGGCACACAGGCCCGTCCTAGGTTTTTCCTGTCCTTTCCTATTGGTTTCTGACTGAGAAACCTAAGCAGTTTTTTTTTTTTTAACAGTGATAAACTTTTACATCCAAATTTTTGACACTTAGCCCTGATTTTTTAATTAAAGAAACATTTTTTAACTATAGTTTTCCTTTATAACAATGTAATAATCCTTTAAAGCATTTGGTAACGCCCAAACTTGATGACCATTGGAATTTAAACTTGAACGCACTCAATTTTACATCATACTCTTGAACATGTTCATATTTATACATGAGCATACACATATATACATACACATTTAAAAGATCTTAAAGCACGCAAAATAAACATCGGCCATACATTTTTTAGTGACAAGAGGTATTTTTGCCAATCTTACTCCTTATAAGACAAAGCTTTTAACAAATGATTTTTAGCATTTCCCAGCTTTATTTTCCAGGGCTTTATAGTTTTAACAAAACATTTTTGTACACCAAATAATTTTTTGTTTAAGAAGGTTGGGTGGGAGTCCCCCAGAGTTCTTTTTGAAGACACTCATGCTCTGATTGTGAGCTGTCACCTGTACATCTTTCCAATAAGCTAAACATAAATCCAGGGGGCTAAAGGAGTCTGTCCCATTTCATCTGTCACAGTCAGGAGATACAGAAAACAGAGAAGAACAAGACCAATCCTATACCAATATAGGCATTTTTTTTTTTTTTTGCAACACAATCTTTTCTAGTTTCCGATTGGATTTACTTTTACTTTCTTTTTTAATTTACCACCAGACCTAGTCTCCTCAGTATTCAATCTCATCCTAGGCCCTTTGGCTTTTAAGTTTACTTTTTTTTACATCAAAATTTAATTAACCACATCATTTAGACAACTCAGAGCATTTGACATAAACTGAGGCAAACATGCGAAAGTGGCAAAAGTAAAAGCAGTTTGACAAATCTGGAAAAGCAATGCTGCTAAGAAAAGGAAGGGAGGAAATACGGAGGAGGAGCAGCAGAGCCCTAGCTGAGCTCCCTCCAACATCGCAGTTTTCTCACCCAATAGAAACTTTTACTCCTAGAAAGACAGGCAGAGTAAGTTCTAACAGTACAGGGATTCTGGCCAGGAAGGAAAAATCGACTTTGCTCTGCTGAAAACACAGATTTGAGCTCCGGGCGGCGTCCCGCTGCCACACCAGTGCCGGTGCCGGCACAGCACCCGGCACAGCGACCCACACTCCATGTGGCTAAAGCACACAGCGTAGACCAGGGAGAAATCCTCCAGATGGCAGCTGAGCATGGACGACCTGAAATCGCAGAGAAAGCGTGAGTACCCCACGAAAGATATTCTCACGTGCTCCCACAGAGCAGCTTCTGGAAGGCAGCCCTTACCCCACCGCCAGAAAAAAGCACCATCTTTTTTTTTTTTTTTGGCCAGTCCTTGGGCTTGGACTCAGGGCTTCAGCAATGTCCCTGGCTTCTTTTTGCTCAAGGCTAGCACTCTGCCACTTGAGTCACAGCACCACTTCTGGCCATTTTCTGTATATGTGGTGCTGGGGAATCGAACCCAGGGCCTCATGTATATGAGGCAGGCACTCTTGCCACTAGGCCATATCCCCAGCCCAAAGCACCATCTTTGACACTGGCATAGGGTCAGACAAGACTGGAACTAAAGCAGGCCTGGGGAAAGCGAGGACAAAGGAGCCATCTTTGAAAAGAGCAAGAGGGACTGACCAATGAGAGCCAGCTCTGCCAGGTGGCCTTCCAGCTCAGGAGGGAGGAACCTCCCCCAGGCAAGCAACTCTCAGCCGGGTTAACCAGGCCAGAGGTGCCCTGCCCTGCTGAGTACACAGCCTATTCAAAGCCAGGTGTTAAAGGCTGCGGCCCCACAGCAGACCGAGGAACCACGGTTCCCGAGACTGCTCACGTCCCCATCTACAGAGGACGCCCAAGGTCTAACTGCAAGCTGTGGGAACGACAGAGACCCAGGATTGCACCAACAGGGGAGAAGGGTCAGAACAGATCCGCCCCCTGCAAACTGAAAGCAAGTCAAACCAGCCAATCAGGAAAACAGACTGCAGACCATTGCAAGGAAACCAGAGACTGGGGAAAGACCACCCAAACAAGGATGTCTTCATTTTTTTTTTCTTTTCAAACATTTTTTAAACTTAAAAAAATATTTTTTAAAGTTTTTCACTTCTGAAACATCGTTGGTTTTTGGTTTTCCATTTTTACCTGTTTGTTTTATCAAGGTTTTTTGTTTTTTGTTTTTTTTTGGTTGTTCGTTTTTCTGTTTTTTTTCTTTTTTCTTTTATTTTTTTAATTTTTTCCCTGTTTTGTGTATCTGTCTTCCAGTATTTTTTCTTTATTTCTCTTTTTGCGTTCTCTTTCTTTAAAAATTACTTTCCTATGAATAACACTCTTTTCTGCTAACTCTCCATTGTCTATCATTTTAACCTTATTCTTTCTACTGATTCTACTCTTGTCCACTTTTCCACGTCACTGAAACTAAACCAAAATCATCCCCCCCAATACATTTTACTCTATTCTCTTTCCTACCTCTAACTTTCCCTCCTGACTTACTGCCAGGACCTCCAGGTTCCACTGACTCCTGGTTATTGGATAGAGGGTATCCTTGCTTAATCCAAGTGAACCAAAGGGGTTCATAGAGAAAGACAGTCCTAAAAGAACTTACTATAAGAACAAGAATTGCTCATAGGGTTGTAAAAGTAAATAAGTAACTACTGAATACAGGGCCCAGGATCGGTTGTTATATTGAAATTGTATTCTTTAGGAACACCAAATCTAATTTTATAGACAAGTATACAAGGTATCTGTATATAATTGTGAACTTATAAGGTTTACACAACAGTGCTTGGTAAGGGCTGCTTTGGGTCTTAAATGGTGCTCACAGGTGCTTATAGATTGGCATTCCCAATCCAAATGGGCAGAAGAAGCACAAGAAAGATGGCAAACAATGGAGTCTTTTCTCCCACTCAAAACAAGCAAGAAACAGAGCAGTCAATCAAAGACATAGAAGAGAACCCTCAAAATGCTCTACAAAGTCTACTGATTAACATGTTAAATGAAAAGTTTGAATCAATACAGCAATCCTTCCATAAAGTAATAGATGATTTCATCGCCTCAACAAATAGAAAGATAAATGAAATTCAAGAGTCAAATGAAAAGATAGCTACCCAGGTAAAAGATTTGAGAGACAGCACTCAAAACCAAATTAATGAAGTAAAGAAGTCCATGCAAGGCCTAAGAGATGACATGGAAATCATCAGGAAAGACCAGTCAGAAGGAAAAGAAATTCGAAATCAAGTAGCTAGCCTACAGTCCCAACTAACTGAAGCAGAAGATCAAATCTCAGGAGCTGAAGCTTCCCTAGAATCTATGGAGAAAGATAAAAAATCAATACAAATCCAGTCCAATCAACAAAACAGATCGCCACAGGAGATTCAAGACACGATTAGGAAGCCCAATTTAAGGATAATAGGTATTGAGAAAAACTTGGAGAAAGAAGTTAATGGGATAGGCAACCTATTTAACAGAATATTAGCCAAGAACTTCCCAAATATCCAGAAAGATAGGCCTATACAGATACAAGAAGCATTTAGAACCCAAATCGGCCAGACCAGAATAGGACATCCCACCGACACATTGTGATCAAAACAGGATCAGTAGAGTACAAGGAAAGAAATCCTTAAAGCTGTTAGGGAGAAGAAAATAATCACATATAAAGGAAAAGCAATCAGAATTACCCCAGATTTCTCAGCAGAGACCATGAAAGCAAGGAGAGCCTGGAATGAGGTATACCAAACACTAAATAAAAATAACTACCAACCAAGAATAGTGTACCCAGCCAAACTCTCCTTCATAGCCGAAGGTCAAATAAGTCTTCCACAGTAAGGAAAAACGGAATCAATATATCTCCACCAAACCAACTTTACAGAAAATCCTCAAAGATGTACTATACAGGGAAAATAATCAAGATCCCAATACAGACAGAGAACTGAACCCTAAATAGTAAACATCAGATCAAGAAATGGAAGACACAGCTTTTAACATGATAGTGATAATGAAAGGAACAAACGATCATCTCTCAATCCTAACTCTCAACATTAATGGACTTAATTCTCCAATCAAACGATGTAGGCTCATAAGTTGGATCAAAAATCAAGATCCATCTTTCTGCTGCCTCCAAGAGACACATCTATCCAGCAAAAGTAAACATCTTCTAAAAGCGAAAGGCTGGAATCAAATCTATCAAGCAAATGGCCCCTATAAGCAGGCTGGAGTTGCAACCCTAGTATCAGACAAAATTGACTTCAAATTAAAAAAGGTAAGAAGAGACAAAGAAGGTTACTACATACTAGTAAAGGGATCTCTCCTACAGGAAGATATAACCATTCTAAATATCTACACACCAAATGCAGGAGCACCCAACTTCATCAAACAAACACTACTGGCTCTAAAAACACTCATAGACTCAAACACATTGATAGTTGGGGACTTTAACACTCCACTATCACCTCTGGACAGATCAACATGCCAAAAACTGAACAAAGAAATCACAGAACTAAATTGCATAGACCAACTAGACTTAATCGACATCTACAGAATATTTCACCCAGCAACAACAGAGTACACATTCTTCTCCACGGCACATGGAACATTCTCCAAAATAGATCACATCTTAGGGCACAAAGAAAATCTGTACAAATTCAGAAGTATCAAAACCATTCCCTGCATTCTCTCAGACCACAATGGAATAAAATTAGAGCTCAACTCAAACAGCCACCACAGAAATTCCTACAATTCATGGAGACTAAACAACACACTGCTGAACCATCAGTGGGTCATTGAAGAAATTAAAACGGAAATTCAAATGTTTATGGAATTCAACCAAGATGAGGACACAAAGTACCAGCTCCTTTGGGACACAGCAAAGGCAGTACTCAGAGGAAAATTTATATCTCTGAGTGCATACCAACAAACTGGAGAAACAGCAACTCAATAATTTAAGGAAGCATCTTAATTTCCTTGAAAGAGAACAACAAGCCAAACCCCAAGTCAATAGACGGAAGCAAATAATTAAAATCAAATCAGAATTAAATCAATTAGAGATGAAAAAAACCATCGAAAAATCAACAAAACAAAGAGTTGGTTCTTTGAAAAAAATCAACAAGATAGAGAGACCCCTGGCAAACCTGACCAAAAAACGAAGGCAGCACACTCAAATAAACAAGAAAAGAGATGAAACAGGTAACATCACCAAAGAAATAACCGAAATTCAGAAAATAATGAGGGACTATTTTGCAAACCTTTATGGCAACAAATTCAAGAACTTGGTGGAAATGGATGATTTCCTAGGAAAAATTCATATCTCCAAACTCAACCATGAATATTTAAACCTTGTAAACAGACCCATATCCAATACTAAAATAGAAACAGCAATAAATGATCTCCCATCCAAGAAAAGCCCAGGTCCAGACGGACTCACTGCAGAATTCTACAAGGCCTTCAAAACAGAACTCACACCAATATTTCTCAAACTCTTCAATGAAATTGAAAGAGAACGTTCACTACCAGACACATTCTATGAAGCCAGTATAACCCTCATCCCAAAACCAGGCAGGGACTCATCACAGAAAGAGGACTATAGACCGATTTCCCTGATGAACATAGACACAAAAATTCTCAACAAAATTCTGGCCAATCGACTTCAACTGGTCATCAAAAAAATCATACACCACGATCAAACTGGATTCATCCCAGGGATGCAAAGTTGGTTTAATATACGCAAGTCAATTAATGTAATCCACACATCAACCGGAGTAAGGTATAGAACCACATGGTTTTATCTCTGGATGCAGAAAAAGCATTTGATCAAATCCAGCACCCATTTATGCTAAAAGCCCTGGAAAAACTGGGATTCCAGGGAACATTCCTGAATATAACCAAGGCAGTTTATGACAAACCAACAGCAAGCATAACTCTAAATGGTGAAAAACTAAAGCCATTCCCTTTAAAATCAGGAACAAGGCAGGGATGTCCACTCTCTCCCCTGCTCTTCAACATAGTATTAGAATTCCTAGCCAGAGCAATTAGGCAAGAAATATAAAGGGGATCCAAATAGGAAAAGATGAAGTTTAACTTTCTCTCTTCGCAGATGACATGATCCTATACCTAAAGAACCCCATAGACTCTATCCCCAGCTACTAGAGCTGATCCAAAACTTTGGCAAAGTTGCAGGATATAAAATAAACCCTCAAATATCAATGGCCTTTCTTTATGGTAATGACCCGAAGACCTAGGCTAAAATCAGGAAAGCAATTCCTTTTGCAATAGCCCCCCAAAACATAAAATACCTAGGAATAACCTTAACCAAAGAAGTGAAAGACCTCTTTGATGAGAACTTTAAAAGCTTAAGGGCTGGGGATATGGCCTAGTGGCAAGAGAACTTTAAAAGCTTGAAAAACGAAATTAAGTCAGAACTAAGGAAATGGAAAAACCTCCCATGCTCCTGGATTGGGAGGATTAATATAATCAAAATGGCAATATTGCCAAAGGCTATCTACAAATTCAATGCAATACCCATTAATATCCCAACACCATTTTTTAATGAATTAGAGGAAGCAATCCAGAAATTCATATGGAACAATAAAAGACCTAGAATAGCAAAAACAATCCTAAGCAGAAAGAACAGTGCTGGAGGAATTACAATACCCAACTTCAAGTTGTATTATAAAGCTATAGTAATAAAGACAGCTTGGTATTGGCACCGGAACAGGCCTGAAGACCAATGGAACAGAATTGAAGACCCAGAAATAAACCCACAGAACTACGCCTACTTAATCTTTGATAAAGGAGCTAAAACAATAGTTTGGAAGAAAGATAGCCTTTTTAACAAATGGTACTGGCAAAACTGGTTCAACACATGCAGGAAACTAAAACTAGATTCTTATATATCACCCTGCACCAAAATCAATTCCAAATGGATTAAAGACCTCAAAATCAAAACAGACACCCTGAAAACACTAAAGGAAGGAGTAGGAGAAACACTTGGGCTCCTTGGCACAGGACAGAACTTCCTTAACAAAGACCCAGAAAGGCTAAAAATCAAAGAATGGTTGGACAAATGGGACTGCGTCAAACTGCAGAGCTTCTGCACGGCAAAGGACATAGCTCACAAGATAAACAGAAAGCCCACAGACTAGGAGAAGATCTTTACCGGCCATTCAACGGACAAAGGCCTCATATCTAAAATATATGCAGAACTAAAAAAATTACCTTCCTCCAAAACAAAACCACTAAGAACCAATAGCCCCCTCATCAAGTGGGCTAAAGACTTTCAAAGAGACTTCTCTGATGAGGAAATGAGAATGGCCAAGAGACATATGAAAAAGTGCTCTGCATCACTGGCCATAAAAGAAATGCAAATCAAAACAACATTGAAATTCCATCTCACCCCAGTAAGAATGTCATATGTCAAGAAAACTAACAATAACAATTGTTGGAGGGGATGTGGCCAAAAGGGAACCCTACTTCATTGTTGGTGGGAATGTAAACTAGTTCAGTCACTCTGGCAGGCAGTATGGAGATTCCTCAGAAGGCTAAATATAGAACTCCCCTATGACCCAGCAACCCCACTTTTGGGTATCTATCCAAAAAACCACAAACAAAATCACAGTAAAGCCACCAGCACAACAATGTTCATCGCAGCGCAGTTTGTCATAGCTAGAATGTGGAACCAACCCAGATGCCTCTCAGTAGACGAATGGATAAGAAAATGTGGTACATATACACAATGGAATTTTATGCCTCTATCAGAAAGAATGACATTGCCCCATTTTTAGGGAAATGGAAGGACTTGGAAAAAATTATACTAAGTGAAGTGAGCCAGACCCAAAGAAACATGGCTCTATGGTCTCCCTTATTGGGAATAATTAGCACAGGTTTAGGCAAGTCATAGCAGAGGATCACAAGAGCCCAATATCTATACCCTTATGATCACCTAAGATGATGCTAAGTGAAATGAACTCCATGTTATGGAAACGATTCTTATATCACAGTTGTAACTACTTTCAACGTCCCATGTGTATCTGTAGCTTCTACTATTGATGATGTTCTTGTATCACCTTCCTGTGGTTGTATCTACACTATCTCTATAATCTTTTCTGAATATATTGGAAACCATCTATACTGTTTTTAGAACTAGGAAATTGAATGGGAATACCAAAATTGAGAGACACAGGGTAAAAAAGACAAACAACTACAAAAGCAATACTTGCAAAACTGTTTGGTGTAAGTAAACTGAACACCTCATGGGGGGAAAAGGAAAGGGGGAGGATGAAGGGGGAAATGAGGGAAGAGGTAACAAACAGTCCAAGAAATGTATCCAATGCCTAACATATGAAACTGTAACCTCTCTGTACATCAGTTTGATAATAAAAAATTGAAAAATCACAGCAACAATAACGACAACAAAGAAGTGGCTCAGTGCTCACTTTGAGCAAAACAAGCCAGGGACATTGCTCAGGCCCTGAGTCCAAGGCCCAGGACTGGCAAAAATAAATGAATAAATAAATAAAATAAAGTATCCAGAGATTCCCTGTGATTCTTCTATGAAATTGAAGGTTTGGGGACTGCACTGAAACCCAGTCTTTCTGCTAGGCCTGTGTTTCATATGTTTGATGTCTTCATCATGGCCCAATGTTTTTGCTTTTTATGTTCCATTTTCATTTTTTTCTATTTCCTGTTCCTTCATTGCTATTTCTAAGGCAACTAGGGCTCCCTGATCCCAGAGCCCTAGTTTTCTGTCTTGTTTGATGCTCTCTACAAAATCATTTTCCTCAGGGTTTTTAGGGATGGACAACACCAAATCCATTATTGAAACTCACTGATATTCTGGTAAAATTCTTACCTGGCCTGGTGCTGATGGCTCAGGCCTTTAATCCCAGCTATGAGATCTGAGGATCATGGTTCAAAGTCCTACAGGCAGGAAAACTGTGAGACTCTTGTCTGCAATTCATCAACAAAAAACCAGAAGTAGAGCTGGGACACGCATGTCAGAGCACCAGCCTTGGGGAGAAAAACTCAGAGATAGCACCCCTGCTATGCTGGCACACCCATCTGCACATACACCCAATCGTAAGGGGTACACAGATACATGTGCCCACACACCAAGCTGGACACATGTGCACACACACATAGGCACACACCCTTACACACTCACATGTGTACACATACATGGACTCATGCACACACATACACACACAGAGAGTTCTTGGCAATTCATCCCTCTGAGCTCCAGTCTCCATCACAGTTGCATGGCAAGAAGTCGGTGGGATGAGCCCTTTGTGCTCTGGACGTCCTCTGATCTCTGTTTCTTCATGGCCTCCAGGCATCACAGGGGACTGGAAGAACCACTTCACCATAGCCCAGGCAGAAGCCTTTCAGAAAACATTCCAGGAGAAGATGGCAGGACTTCCTGCAAAGCTCCTCCCATGGGACTAAGTCCACACTTATCTCTGTATCTGTGGAGATGAAGATTTGTGACCCCTTGGGGTCAGGGCATAGGTCTTTCATTGATTCTGGTGGTTAGAATTTTCATGTGCATTTGATACCTTGTCTGATAAAAATTACTATGGCACCATTTTTCCATTTCTAACATCCCAGGTATTAACAAATCTTACCAAGCCAGGCACCGATGGCTCATGCCTGTCATTCAAGCTACTTATGAGGCTGAGAAATGAGGATCCAGACTAGAAGCCAACCAGTCAGGAAAGTCTTTGAGCCTGTTACCTCCAATAAATCAGCAAAAAAGCTCTAGGCAGCGCTCTGGGCTAAGTGGTAGAGCAGTAGCATTGAGCAAAAAAAATATTCAGATACAGTGCCCAGATCCTGAGTTTAAGCCCCAGGACTGGTTCGCATGCGCATGCACACACACACACACACACACACACACACACACACACACACACACCCCACTGATGTTACCTGAAGTATTTGTTGTTTCTCAAATCTGGCAATGTAGGACAAAGAAAGGAAATCCAAGAAACTCCCCCTGTTCCCAGGATTCGGAGCATTCACGGAGCCCCATGACACGGAGGATCATGGCTGACATCATGGAGTGGAGAGAGACCATGGGGGAAACAAAGGAAGTTAGAAGAAGAATGCATTGAGTGTGCGTGGCAGTGAATTTTTGGTTATATTAGTGGAATAGTCTTAGGGACTTGAGCCAGAAGTTCGGTCTTCCCCATTTGCCACTTTTGTGGCATCTATGCCTATTCCCAAAATAAAAAATTTGTAAATTAAAAAATTTTTTAAAATCCTCTTCTCAAGTGCATTTCATTCTATTTCCTCATGTAGCTCTGGGTCCCTGCTGTGAACTGACAATCTGTGAGCACAGATTGCCCTGGAATGATTTCATACTTGCCTGATACCAATCCCCAGGTGACAAACACACTGTGCTTTTCTTTACCATCAAATTAGTTTCACAACAAAATGGAAAAAGTTAATGATTGGCCTCCTCACCCCGGATGAAAACCCACACTGGGCTACCACCTCCCCAGTGGCAGTGCCATTGGCGCATGACCAAGAGCCAGGCACGCAGGGCTCCGCCATGGCACAGGACTTCTTGTGGAACCAGGGCCTTCCTTTCCCTGCTGCGGGTTTCGATCCTGAAGTTGTAAAAGCAGCCTACGAGAAGTTGGTACTGAGGGAAAAGGTCGTCATCATGGTGACCTATCCCAAATGAGCAGACAGGGCTGTGGCTGGTGGCTGCACGGGACAGGCCAGGCTTCTCACCCCCAGTCCCTTCAGCTTCCTGTGCTGAAGACCCATGACTCAGTGGTAGGTCTTCAGCCTTGAGCACAAAAGCTCAGCGACAGCACCCAGGCCCCGTGACTGTCACCAACACCCCAAAAAAGTGTTTTTGAAGAACCTCCCTCATATATTAAAATGAAAAGGATGACTTTGAGGTTATTTGGAGAAGAGGGATGATTTCAAACACAAGAATCATCATGGGCTGTAGCTGGGCATTGGGAAGCTTCTGGTAACTATAAGGAACTGGCCCTGGAATCCAGGGATCGAGTATGAAGGTGTGTTGGGCATATGGAACCAGCACCCAGGATACACCACAAGTGGAATGTACTGGAAACCCAGAGCCAGGGGGAGGCTCTGATGGGATCTCAGGAATGGCTCAGATGTCAAGGAAAGCTAAGTGTCCACAGAGAAATGGTTGCCTAATCCAAAACAGACTGAGAGATCAAGATGGAATAGTACTCAGTGTTGAAAATGCGGACAACTCAGAGAGCTATGCTCTTGTTATTTTCCAGGCATTTTGCTATTTGACGCACCTGAGACAAGCCTGCAGTGACAACAAGACATTGTGTGCAACGGCACCCACATGCAGAGCCCAGAACTGCTAAGTCCTAGAGGAGATAAGAGGCTGGTGGGAGGCAGGGGAAGCGGCTCACAATCCAATATTCAGGTGTTGTGGACAGTGAAGATTTATCAGATGTCAAAACACTGGCATGGGTGAGCTATGATTGAAATAAACTCAACACTGCTTATCCCCACCAGATTGTATGCTCCACAGAGTTTCTATCAGTAAGGTGGAAGGCATGTATATTTTACCATTATGATGTTATATTATATTTAGATAGAAATGAGTGATCTTCGCTTCTGTCTGATCCCAGGAACACATTGGTTGAGATTCTCTGTCTGATTCACACCAAGGGGGAATCCCAAGTGGGTGTGATCTGTGAACACATATAATCGCTCCCTGTGGATCAAGGCTGAATGTGGATATAAATTAATAGTGGATGGGAAGGAAGCCCCCACCACCCATCTCCTTCCACCTCCCATCCACCTCTTCCCCAAATCTTTCTTCACTTCCAAGGCCAAGGTCAGTATGCAGTGGTCAATGACTATTCCATCAATGTCTTTTAATCTTAAAAAAGTATATAGCCAGGGGATGTGACATTCTCCTTCAGTAGTTCACAGTAGGGCCTGAGACTTTCCTTCATGAGGTGAGGGTCTTCGACCCAAACCAGAGTCAGATATGTACATCATGGCTGCATAATCCCTGACAGATGAGCTGGATGCACTAAAAGACTAACAAAACTGTGTTTGAAGCCAGGTACCAGTGGCTCATGCCTATCCTCCCTGCTACTCAGGAGGCTGGGATTTGAGGATTGAGGTTCGAAGTCAGCCCAGGCAGGAAAGGCCGGGAGAATCTCATCTGCAAGGAACCATCAAATAGGCTAGAAGTGGAGCTGTGTCTCAATGGGGAGGTCCACAGTCACTGGAACAATATTTTGAATGGTTCATGCAAGGACAAGGTGAGTGGGTTGTGAAGGAACAGACGAGGATTTAAACATCTTTTAGGATCTTATGTGACCCCAGGTTCGTTCTCTCTCTCTCTCTCTCTCTCTCTCTCTCTCTCTCTCTCTCTCTCTCTCTCTCTTTTCCCAGTCCCCTGGCTTCTCTTTGCTCAAGGCTACCACTCTACCACTTGAGCCACAGTGCCACTTCTGGCTTTTTCTATATATGTGGTGCTGAGGAATCAAACCCAGGGCTTCATACAGACGAGGCAAGCACTCTACCACTAGGCCATATTCCCAGCTCCCAGGTTTTATCTTTAAAATCTCACCTTATCCTGGAACTCACATTTGCTAAAGGCTAAAGACTTTGCCCATGATGGACATTTCTATGGGTTTTTGAGCCCCTGGAGCTTCCTTAGACATAGGAGAACCTGCACCCATCTTGTGGGTTCTCCTCCCAGGTATTGACTGACAGCTTCTCACTGGCTTCCCAGATAACTGAACTCTGCATTTCCAATGTACAAGTTATGTTTTTAATTTTTTCTTGTGCTGTCTGTTTCAGAGGCTCTCACTTGAGGTTGCCGTCATGGTGTTGCTAGTCATGCAGAAGTCTGGGTTGTTCCCCATGCTTGTCATTTAGTCTTTTCCCGTGGTTCTTTTGGGGTTCCATGGCCTAAGTCGGGTGTGAGGAATGGGAGAATGAGCATCTGTGCTTTGTTTATCTCATCATCCGGTGTCTCAGGCCCTGTGGCTTTAGCTTCACAACAAGTAGAGGTGTCTGATCCACTGTTTCTCCCTTAAGCCAACATCTCTTACCACTTGGAACTATAGCTTGACACTGGTGCCTCGTACCTGTAATCTCAGCGACTCAGCAGGCTGAGCTCTGAGGATGGCAGTTGGAAGCCAACTCAGGCAGGGAAGTCCATGAGGCTCCACTTCATCATCAATGCACAGGAAGTGGAGGTGTAGCCCCAGTGCTAGGGAGCCAGTCTTGATGATGAAAGCTCAGAGATGGTGCCCATGACCTGATTTCACACACGCACACAAATAATCAGTTGACTGTGGTCCACAAAGTGTGATTATTTCCAAAATCAGATATTGAGTAGTATTTAACTATGTCTTACAATGTTTTCAAGTAGAACAAACCAAAGCACTGGCCCTGCAGACTGACCTGATTGGTGCCATGGGCAGGGGTGGGGAGGCCCCTTGTGTGCGAGTGTCCACGCTTAGACCTTGCACTTGCACTTGTGCTCAGTTGTAGAATTTATGCATTTGGGCCAACTTGGCATGGAAGGCACTGGGTTTGAGCTATGTGAGGGCCCTCGGTGCTCGATGTCCTGGTCCAGAGGCATTGGTGCTACCTTTGATGACCCATCTCAGATGGGGCAAAGGTTGCTCTACAAAGGAGAACAAAAAGATTGGGGAGCCATGTCTTGGCACCACCGTGCTCTCCCTGGATCCCATCGCATAATCCCTTCCACCACACGTCTCCTCACTGCAGAAATCCACCTTATCACCCGGCCAGGGGGAAATGGTGTGGTGCGGGTATAAGGAATAGGATAAATACACGGAGGTGTCATTGCATCCTTGGCAGATATAGTGATAAATCACAGATTTTAGGGTATGACAAGGGACAGGATTTTATTTTTTCAGTTACACCCTGGTGAAGTTGAGGGGACCAAAGTGATCAGTGCTAAGACCCCCAGGGCAGATGGGGAATGGTGGGGTTGCTGTCCCCCCTTCAGTGTCGTATGGGTCGTGGTTTGATCACGTCCGAGGCTGGGTGTCCCTGAGGGAAAAGGAGAACGTGCTGACCCTCAGTTATGAGCAGATGAGAAAGGTAATGAATGATTTTACACCCCTCAACACTGTCCCCCTAACTCCTTCCATCTTCCCTCCTTCTCCTTCTCACCACTCCTCCCCTAATTACATTTCCCCCCCCTCCAGTCCCCACCTCACCTTCCCTGACAAATCTCTCCATCATATTGTCTGTCATTCCTTCCTACATTCCACTCATCCTCCTTTTCTTTCTTTTTTATTTTTGTTCGTAGATGGAGTCTTGAAATCAGCACCTGATGATTTGCTTTTTGGCTGGTGTTCTACCCACTGAGCCAAGACTCCAACCCCACACTCCACTCATCCTTTCTCCTGCCATTTCCTTCTGCTGTCTTCCCTTTGCTTCCCTTGAGACCTGCTCCATGTTATCTCCTCTTCATACCCATGGCCCCCTGTTTTCCTCGCCTTAGGACCGAGGAACATGATAGAGAAGATCTGAGGGTTTCTGGGGAAGGTCCTGGAGCCGGCAGAGCTGGCCTTGGTCCTAGAGAACAGTTCCTTCCAGGTGATGAAGGAGAACAAGATGTCCAATCTCAGCCATGTGCTGGAGGAGATTATTCCAGCAGACATCAAACTCATCAGGAAAGGTATGCGAGCACCTTGGGGAAGGTGGTGCCTGAGGCCAAGGAAAAGAAATGGGTGCTACACCTCGGGGTCCTGGCCTTGGATCAGCCAAGGGAAGGCTGGCTACAAACTTCTAGCTTGTGTAAAAAATAAAGAAGTAATTTCTGGAGGTCTAGCTGTGCCTCAAGGGGCAGAGCACCAGCCTTGAACAGAAGAAACTCAGGGGCAGCACCTGGTCCCTGAATTCATGCCCCAGAACTGGCACAAGAATAAAATAACAGATTTCTCTACAGAAGTGGTAAATTGGTCCCTCAGAGCTCAAATAATCTACCTTCATGTGTTTTTTTTTTTTTTTTTATCTATCACAGGGTTGTAGAGAGACTGTATTGTCTGTGCGGTGGCCATAAGGACAGAAAAGAGAGAAAGGCCCTGGAAATTAGCAACCTGAATTCTGTGGCAGAAACAGCAGAGCTGATGCCACAGAACTCGATGCCCAGGCCTCTGAGAATCTCAGGTTTTTCTCCCTGTGTGGGTCCTCTGCTCCTCTAAAGCTGTCCCCAGCCTTGCCTCCTTCTGACATGGAAAGCCCGATGGTGAAAAGGGTAATGTGATTGGTATTTCTGAAACTGCCTTTAAGATGTATTAAACATTTTAAAAAGCTCTAAAATGGGGTTAATTTTTTTAAAAAGCAGTCAATTTACTTTTTGACTATAATTGTGACTAATGTAATCCTTGTGCTAAGGAATAAATTATCAAGTGTGCTGCCTGTTTCCGAAGCTTTATCATCTTGTTGTGGCAATAGTATGATTAAAAACACAATAGATGGGCTGGGGATATAGCCTAGTGGCAAGAGTGCCTGCCTCGGATACACGAGGCCCTAGGTTCGATTCCCCAGCACCACATATACAGAAAACGGCCAGAAGCGGCGCTGTGGCTCAAGTAGCAGAGTGCTAGCCTTGAGCGGGAAGAAGCCAGGGACAGTGCTCAGGCCCTGAGTCCAAGGCCCAGGACTGGCCAAAAAAAAAAAAAAACAAAAAAAAGAAACACAGTAGAGTGTGATTTTCACCAGGGATTTTTTATTTGGCAACTGTGAAATCATTCAAAAGGTGATCTGTGTACATCTGATTATCTGTTGAGGAAATAACCTGGAGACCAAGTTCCATTAATTTTTTTTCAAAAATTTCAAGTACTTAATTTTGACAGTAGTTGTTGATGTCACAAGAATACCAGAGAGAGGGGTTGGACTTCTGGCTCTATGTTCAATCCACTCATATCACCCAAAAATCATTGCCAAAAGCCCTCAATGCATTTTTCTTCTGATTTCCTGTTTCATCCATGATTTCTCTCTGCTCAGGGAGCTCAGCTATGATCTTCCATGTTATTGATCTCCATGTCTCCTCAAGTTCCTGGGAGCAGGAAGACTTTGTGAGACTTCCTTTCTTTGTCCAAACCTGGGCATGGTGGAGAAACACCAAATTCTTCCTGAGACATCACTGATTACTAGGATTGAGTGTGTGTGTGTATGTGTGTGTGTGTGTGTGTGTGTGTGTGTGTGTGTGTGTGTGTATGTGACAGAGAGCTAGAGTTCTGGGGCTTAATCTCTGGAAATAGGTGCTGGACTTAGCTTATTTAGCAAAAGCTGGCAGTCTACTACTTGAGCCACAGGTCAACTTCCACTTGTTTTCCCAAATTATTGGAGATAAAAGACTCACTGACTCTCCTGTCTTTATTGGCTGTGAACATGGACCATCAGATCTGATAGGATGTTAAGCATGAGTCACTGGCTCCTGGCTTTGTAAGACTTGTTAATATCTGGGATGCTGTAAATGGAAGAGTGGGCCCATAGAGATTCTTATCAGGCAAGGGATGAAATGTACACCATGAACATTCTAACCATGAGAATCAAGTAACAGATATGCCCGGACCTCAGGGGGCACCAGTCTTTGTCCCCACAGACATAGAGGTTAAGTCTGTACCTTAGTCACATGGAAGCAGCTCCGGAGGAAATACTGCCAACTTCTCCCGGAATATTTTGTCGAAGGCTTCAGCCTGGGCTATGGTGAGGTGGTTCTTCCAGTCCCCCACCGTGCCTGGAGGTCATGGAGAAACAGAGAGATCAGCCAGGGCAAGAAGGGTCAGGGAGCTTCTCCCTGGAATGGCCAAGCCATGCACCTGCCATGGACACTGGAGCTCAGAGGGAGGAATGATCTAGCAGTGTGTGTGCACGTATGTGTATGTGTGTGTGTGTGCAACAAGTTGACCTGGACTGGTGCTCTGCCACTTGAGTAACAGCTCCACGTGTAGTGTTTTACTGGTGAATAGTAGAGATATAAGATTCTCATAGACGTTTCCTACCTGTGCTGGTTTTGAAACATGGTCTTCAGATGGCAAGTTCCTGAGTGACAGGGTTTGAGGTAGGAACAACAAACGCCAGGCCATCAAAGATCTTTATCAGAATTTCAGTGAATTCAATGATGAATTTGGTGGTTGTTCAGTACTAGAACTCTGAGGTATTTCATTGACATAGGGTATCAAACTGAAGGCCAGGGTTGGGGGACTCGGAAGGTACATTAGAATAGGCAATGAAGAAACAGGAAAGCAGAAAGAATAAATGTGGAATAGGAAAAAAATAAAAGCAAAAAGACAGGGCCATGATGAGGATACCCAAACTAGGGAAAACAGGCTTAGCATAAAGTTAGTATTTCAATGCAATCCTGAAACCTTCAATTCACACAGGAACCACAGGGAAATGTTCAGATATTAGAGACATAGGTGGAAATTTTCTACCAGGACTCTAAACCTCAGCCAATAAAAAAATAAAACAAACAATGAATATAACTGTAAAAACCTTAAAAGTCTTTTGAGGCCAAACTAAAACCCAAAGCAACAACAAAATAAAAACAATTGTGGATCAGGAGAGAATCTTCACCTGCCCTTTAGGAAATGCATGGTGATTATTCTGAATGTGCAAAGATCTGAGAGCTGTGCAGCCAAAGGAGAAACCTTTCAATGATGAGATAGGCAATGGAATGAAAAAGCCACTCTGAGATGAAGAAATCACAGTGTCTAATGCATACATAAAGCCTGCCAGGAGCTGGTGGCCCACAACAGGGAGCCTGGCTACTCTAATGGCTGAGATTGGAGGATGAAAGTTTGAAGTTACCTCAGGGCAGGAAAGTTCATGAAATTCTGATCTCTGATGAGGCAACAAAAAGCCAGAAAAGGACTTGTGTTGAAAGGTCTAGAGCACCAGCCATGAGTAAAAACTTAAAAATAAAAAGCTCAGAAACAGAGTCTTGGCCTGTGTTCAAGTTGCAGGACTAAAATCACATTAAAAATGTCAGCCTAGTGCTGACACCTCTCACCTGTAGTAATAGCTACTCAAGCTGCTGTTATCTGAAGATGGAGATTCAAAGCCACCCCAGAAAAGAAGGTCCATGAAACTCTTATCACCAATGATCCACCAGAAAGCAATGTGGGGCTGTGACTTAAGGGGTAGAGTGCTAACTTTGAGAGTAAAAGCTCAGGGTGAGTGCCCAGACCCCAATTTCACGCTCAACAACTGACAGGAAGAAAAATTATAAAACCATATTCATGAGGCAAGGATCTGTCAAGAATTCCCTTCCTGGTCTCTAATAGATGTTTAGGCCACAGCAGTTATACACCTCTCCTTATCATCTCCATGCCAGGATGAAAGTAATTCCTGTTTGCCAGGCTGTAATTAGACATCTTGTTTTCCTTCATGGCCTGGAAGGAGCTGTTCTCCAGGACCAAGTCCAGCTCTTGAGGTTCCAACTTCTTCCCCAGGAACTGGCAGATCCTTTTCACAGTGCTTCTTGTGTCCTGTAAGAAGAAAACACAGGGGAAGGAGAACACACCGTGGCTCTCAGAAGGAGGGAGTAGTGGAGGCAGCACAAGAAGGGACAGGCAGCCAAGAGCAATGCCAGACTCACTTATGTGACAGAGGCTGAGTTGGGTGCAGTGAGGGAGGAAGGGATGGAGGGGGAAAAGAACTAGGATGGGAAGGATTTAGTCCAAGCACTGAGCACCTGGATGTCATTTTGTGGTTACTAGCAACACAACCAGAGCACAGAGCTTGGAGGTGTACCAGAAGCGGAGAAAGGCATTTGGACAATTCTCAAGTGATAATTGGACAATTATCAAGAAGAAGATCAATACAAGAGGTACTATGGTGAGTCAGAGCCAATTTCTGAGCAAGACCGATTTCTTTAATGTCTCTGTATGTCTGTGAGGGGGTGAGTGTGTCAGTTACGCGGTTGAACTCAGGGTCAGGGTGCCGTCCCTGAGCCTTTGTGGTTAAGGCTTGCACACTTCCACTTAAGTTCCACTCTGGCGCTTTGGCGGTTAGTTGGAGAGAGAAGTCCTATGGACTTTCCTGTCCCAGCTGGCTTTGAACCTGGGTCTTCAGATCTCAGCCTCGTGAATGTCTAGGATTGTGAAATGTGACAGATGGAGTGAGGTCTATGAGAATGGATGGTATTCAGGGTTAGGGGGCAGTGATGCAGTGGGGTACATGGAAATGGATTGTTACCTTTTTGAGGGCCTCATAACTGAGCACCAGCACGTTCTTGCTCTCTTGCATAGACATCCAGCCCAGGACGTGTGCAAACCAAGACCCATATGGCACTGCAGTATGAGGTGAGAAGGGATAAATAATCCACTCCTGGATGTCTTGATGTCTGTGACCTCCACCCATTTCCCCTCATCCACATCAGCTTCCTCCAGGCCTAAGTGACAATAATCTTGTGCATATCCATAGGTTAAAGTATCACAGTTAGGCCATGTGCTGGTGGCTCACGCCAGTAATCTTTTTTTTTTTTTTTTAAGTTTTTATTATAAAACTGATGTACAGAGAGGTTACAGTTTCATACTTTAGGCATTGGATACATTTCTTGTACTGTTTGTTACTTTGTCCCTCATACCCCCCTTCCCCCTCCCCTTTCCCCCCCCTGAGGTGCTCAGTTCACTTACACCAAACAGTATTGCAGGTATTGCTTTTGTTGTTGTTTCTCGTAGTTTACCCTTTGTCTCTCAATTTTCGTATTCCCTTTGAATTTCCTAATTCTAATACCAGTAGACACTGTTTCCCATACACTAAGTCACGCCAGTAATCTTAGCTCCTTAGGAGGCTGAGATCTGAGGATCTTGGTTCCAAGCCAGCCTGGGCAGGATGTTCCATGAGACTCTCATCTCCAATAAAGTACTAAAATATGCTAGAAGTGTTGTGTGGCTGAAGTGTTAGAGGGCTCACCTTGAGCAACAGAAGCTCAGAGGTAGTGCCTGCATTCTATGATCAAGCCCCTGTACTGGCCATATACATACACACATACATTTATATGAATTATATATACATTTTAATGTTTATATATAACTTACTTCATATGTGTAGATATATACTTATAAACAAGTATTATATATCATACATATGAAAAGTAAATTATTTACAGTACATCTTATGAATTATATTCTATATGTTATATTATATAGTACTTATTATATGCATAATATATTTATATAAATTCTGTATGAATTATATATTTATATTTACTTACAGATTATATCCATACAAATATATTGCATAGTACATAATGTAGAGTATATATATACTATTCATATTTGGCATATATAAGTGGTATAATATATATGATATATTATGTAAGTTACATATATTTCATATACACATGTAAGATATATATATGTGTATATATATATATATATATATATATATATATATATATATATATGGCATAAGTGATTCATTCCCACCAATCAGGCTACTCAAGAGGCTGCAATGTGGTTCATGATTCCAAGTCATCGCAGAAAGAAAAGTACCAGGACACTCTTACCTCCCTAAAAGGATGGAAATGGTGGTATGGCTAATATGTTAGAGCCAAACCCTCCAGTGGAAGGAAAGAGAAAGTGTCCAGACCCATTGTACAAGCCCCAGGACTAGCACCCCTCCCCCATCATGTTTACATGAGCCTCACTTCACAACCCACTCACCATTGCCTTGGATGAACCATTCATAAAACTGCTGCAGGGACTCTGCATTCTTCATGAACTTTGATTGACTATAAAAATAATATCCGGACACAAGGGCATCCTTTGGATTCCTGAGGACATAGATCACCTTAAAGAGACAAAGCAGCAAAAGCAAAAATCGTTACCATCTTTCCCACATGTGAGGCCTTGACCTCTCATCAGCCAAGTCCTACACCATGGGAAGTACATGGAAAGATCAACAATCTGCTCAATGTCTAACTTAGAAGACTAATTGTGGTGTGTGTGTGTGTGTGTGTGTGTGTGTGTGTGTGTGTGTGTGTGTGCATACCAGTCCCAGGACTTGAACTCATGTCCTGGGAACATCCATGAGCTTTTTTCACTCAAATCAGTACAGTACCCCTTGATTCCCAGCTTCACTTGCAGTGTGGTATTTGTTCAGTGGAGTCTCTCAGACTTTTCTGCCAAGGTTGCCTTTGAATTATGTTCTTTAGACCTCACCCTCTTATGTAACTCGGGTGACAGGTATGAGCCACTGTTGCCTGGATTATTTTTCACCTATTATTTTATTTTAATTTCTTTTTGTCCGTCATTGGGGTTGAACTACAAGTGGGGGCACTGTCCCTGATTTTGTTTTGTTGAAGGCTAGGACTCTGCCCCTTTGAGCCACACTCCACTTCCAGCCTTTTGGTGGTTGCGAGGGGATAAGAATCTCAAGGCCTTTAATGCTTGGGTTGGTTTTGAACTACGACCATCAGATTTCACTTACTTTGGCCTTGGAAGTGAAGAAAGACTTGGGGAAGAGTTGGATGGGGAGGTGGGAGGAGAGCAGGCGGGGGCCCTCCTTCATGTCTCTAATTATTTTGGATCCCACTTCAGTCTCAATCCATGGGGATCTTTCCCAGATGGGCACAGAGCGGATCCACTCTGGATCCCCCTTGCTGATAATGAGACTCAGAATCTCCATCATCCAGTTGGTTCCTGGAGACAGAAGGAAAGGAGAAGGTCACTCATTTATATTTGAATTATGTGAAAAAGGTGATGGTAAAATATAGAATCATATAAAGCTCACCAATATAACATTCACAGGGAAATGGACAGAACTAGAACAAATCAGGTGAAGACAGGTAAGCCATGATAAGAGAGAAAAACAGAACATGTTCTTATGACATGTGGAGGATAAATCTAAAAGGCACTAGGATATGACAAATTACATAGGATTCTAAATACTCACAATCAGTGAGACCAAAAGAGCATAGCCTCAGGAGAGAATCACAAAGGTGCAATACCCAAGCACCTCTTCATATTTATGTAAAATAATGCATATGCTGATATGTAAACAAAGTACGTTTTTCTTGATTTGGTTTTTTTTTTCTGATGACTGTCTTCTTTACTTTATATAAGGTATATTCATTTGCACATGAGATGTAGGGTGGGAAGGGCCCAGAATCAGAGGAAAGAGGATGGAAATGTGCAGCAGTGAAGGGCAGTGGGCATTGATTAAAGGGAGTAGGCAACTTGTGAGTGGACATGAGATGGAGGGAAGGGGAAGGGATCAGGGAACATAAGATACAACAAGAAAGGAAATGTACTTATTACCTATGGTATGTAAATGAAACCCTGATATATATCATCCGTAAAACATTAAATTACAAAACAATGAATCTGGATGTGATTCTTCTCTGAGCTACTCAGCATTCACCATCTGTCACTCATCCCATGCCCCTTAGGCAATCACAAACATGCAATATGCCACACACACACACACACACACACACACACACACACACACACACGGAAAGGGTTGGGGAGATTCTCTTCTCTGAAGGGAAAGAAAAAGACAATCTCTATGGGGGAGGCTGGAGGGAGTGGGGCCACAGACCTGGCCTTTCCCCCACAGCCATGTCCCCTGTCTGCTCACCTGACTTGGGGTAGGTCACCGTAATGATGTCTTCGTCCTTCACCACAAACTGCTCGTGGGCTGCTCTGATGTCTTCAGGTTTGTAAAGCGAGGCAGGGAAAGGAATGCCCGCATACCACATATATCCCTCTGCCATCTCAGAGCCCTGCATGTCTGGCTCTTGGTCCCAGATCACTGTCACTGTCATGGGGCAGGTGTGGGCAGAGACTGAGTTTTTCATTGTGGGCGGTGAAGGCAATCATTAACTTTCTACATTTCATTGTAAAACAAATTGCTTGACTAAACCCCTCCTCCCCCCCAAACCTAATTTGATGGTCCTTGGGAATTGGGCAACTGTAAAAACATTCTAAGGTGTTCTCTGCTCATCTGGTTTTCAGTTCATGACAGCAATTAAGAATTACAAGATGGGCGGGGGTTATGGCCTAGTGGCAAGAGTGCTTCCCTCGTATACATGAGGCCCTGGGTTCAATTCCCCAGCACCACATATACAGAAAATGGCCAGAACGGGCGCTGTGGCTCAAGTGGCAGAGTGCTAGCCTTGAGCAAAAAGAAGCCAGGGACAGTGAAGCCCCAGGACTGGCAAAAAAAAAAAAAAAAAAAAAAAAAAAAAAGAATTACAAGAGGAAATACAAGGGAGTAGGCTTGAGAGTAGGATTGATTTTTATTTGAAATTCACAAAATACTTAATTTGGAGACTAGGTGTAGAGATCACAAAAGTAGCAAAAAGCGGGGGCTGGACTTCTGGCGCAAAGGACTAAGTTCCAACCACTAGTAGCACCGAAAAATTATTGACACATGTCCTCAATGCATTTTTCTTCTGACTTCCTGTTTGCCCCAGGGTCTGTCTTCACTGCAGGATCTGGGCCATGATCCTCTGTGTCATGGATCTGCAAGTCTCCTCAGCATCCTGGGAGCAAGGAGAGTTTCTTCCAGATTTGAGAAGAACAAGTACTACTCTAACATCAGTGGGATTGTGTGTGTGTGTGTGTGTGTGTGTGTGTGTGTGTGTGTGTGTGCCAGTCCTGGCTCTTGAACTCAGGCCCTGTCTGCTGTCTCTGAACTATTTTGCTGAAGGTGAGGGCTCTACCACTTTGGGCCACAACACTACTTCTGGTTTCCTGGTGGTGGTGAATTGTTCCTAAGTGTTCTGGACTTTTTTCCCTGGGTTAGCTTCAAACCTTGACCCTCAGATCTCAGACTTCTGAATAGCTAGGATGACATGCATGAGCCACTGGCTCCTGGCTTTAAGAATTGTTAATAGTGGATGGTGCAGTTGGAAAATTTCCTCCGTGGTGATTTGTATCAGAAAATGATCAAAGGAGAAGCATGAAAATTTGACCCATGGGACTGAAGTGACAGGTTTATATGCTGACCTCCAGGGCACAAGTCTTTGTTGCTATAGACACAGGGATACATCTAGACTTGGTCCCAGGGACACAGGTCTGGAGGAAGTGTTAGGGCTGACCTGAAAACTGGAGTAACTAAATATAAGTTTATTGTTAAAATTATAACAGCTTCTAAGCCATGGTGATGACTCCATGCAAGAGGGCTGTACCCCCACCCATGAAACTAGTTTCTTGTAGTTTGACATATTAAAATATAGAAATCCCTTGTTCCCCTCTGTATCTAGGTAGCAACCATGGTAACGAACAGTAAAAAAAAAAAAAACACATGATCAAGATCATAGACTATAGAAATGAACATAATAGTAGTAAAAAATGCGAACCCGCCTGTCTTAGGTGGGGTGGGTCACCCAGCCTGCCTTACCCGTCCTAGGGTCAACTTCAGAGCAGTGCTGAAGCCCCATGTCTTAGGCTGGTCAAGCTGGCACCGCCCTCATACACGACTCTGGCTGCGGTTCTTCTAGGGGGAAAGTTCATTCACTTGGAGCTTGATCTTATGCAGCTGGCTGGCTAAACTCATGAAAGAGTTTTGCAATATGCGTACAATGCAAGGAAGGCATAGGAAAGCCATCAGCAAAAGTTTCCCTGGGCTGAGTAATGTCATTAGCAGCCCCTTAACGTTAGTTAAGGAAGGGACAGACTGTAGAAATTGTTCAAACAGTTCTTTTGCTCTTTCTGCCACTTTAGAGTCCAGAGGCGGAGTCCGGTTATTTGTCTATGGAGTTGAAAGAGATCTAAAGACAAGTTATTATGGTGCCAAATACCATTTTGATGTGCTACAACTTATTCCCAAGGATAGCTCGACCCATTATTCTTATGGAGGGTCACACAAATAAAGTCAAACCCAGCATGACAGCGCACCCGTTGCAAAGTTTGTAAGGCACAAATTTGTTCTCCCAGTGACAACACAGATTCATACAATGCTTCTAATTTTTGTTCTACCTTATCATCAATCCTGCCTTGAAAGTGCAGGGCTTGCGTGGTATTATGAGCAAGCTGATTAACATAGTGAGCTGTCTGCACATTTTGTGTTAAAGCCACAGTAGCCACTGCAGCAGAGGCAGCTAAGGAAATAAAGGCTAAAATTCCTGCTATTAATAGCCCTACAAATCGTCTAGGGCGCATAAGCTCTTTTAAATGTTTTAACACTTGAATACCTGTTTCTTCATACCGAGCTTCAGATAAATTTACAGGAAGCATAACAAATGGTGGTTGCTTAATAACAATTACAGAATCAGTAAGACCACTATACAAGCAATTTTAAAAGATCAGTTAGTGCAAGTAACATTGAAATACATGGCTTCTTTAGAAATATTAAAAGGTCCATACATAATTGCATAAGGGGGTGTTACACAAGTCATAATATTTTTTAAAGAAGTAGAAGTTGGCCAGGAGATATTATTCAGGGAAGCCACTAACATCCAGACATGACGTTGAGGGTGTCCATTCATCCACCACAGAGCTGGATTGTACTTATTGGTGAGATTCGCTCCGGACCAGTCCATCAGCTGAGAATTAGTTCCTGAAATATTGGTTATAAAAGGGTGATCATGTCTACACTTTCTGGGGTGCAGTCCTCCCATGGATTCTACATTTTGAGAAGAGTTGATGCAGAGAGGTATCATGAAGGACGAGGTAGAATTGGCATGTACAGGAAACACAGTAGGCAATGAAGTCATTCTTATATTATATACTTGACTATTATCAGGAATCCAAATTCTATGATTTATGGATTGCATTACAGTACAGCCTGGAATATAACTGTTGGAGTCAGTTGTAAAGCATAAAGGGGTTCCAATGCCAGAAGCTGCAAAATCTCCCATCTTAACGTGTTGGACAAAAAGGTCTGGAGCTGTACCGTATGCTGATCTGTTGACATGGATGAACACCTCAGCTCCCTCCCAGGTCGCAGGGTGCACAATCGGTGTATCTGGCACGTCAGCCCAGTGGGTCAGTGCTTGTACCGTTCTGATGAGTTTCCACAATCCAAACACATCGCTCAGGTAGCCAGCGGGCATCATTTTCATCCTGTGAAGAAAAACACAGACATGTCCTCGACCCCATGTCAGTACCGGATCGGGCCCGTGCCAAGCACTTGTTAAAGGATCTTTCCACTTAACTTGGGCAAAAACTCTTTGCTCTCTCTTTTCCCAGAACCACTGTGCTGCGGAGTGGCCATTGCATTCCAAATTTAAAACAATTTAGTACGAATAAAGCATGAGAAAGTATATTAACAGGAGAGAAGGGGTATAATTCCCCCCCTCCCTTTTAATTTAGAAATTTGGTGTTTTAACAAACCGTTCCCTCATTCATCAATTTCTTTTTTTTTTTTTTTTAAATTTTTTTTTGGCCAGTCCTTGGCCTTGGACTCAGGGCCTGAGCACTGTCCCTGGCTTCTTCCCCTCAAGGCTAGCACTCTGCCTCTTGAGCCACAGCGCCGCTTCTGGCCGTTTTCTGTATATGTGGTGCTGGGGAATCGAACCTAGGGCCTCGTGTATCTGAGGCAGGCACTCTTGCCACTAGGCTATATCCCCAGCCCCATCATTCATCAATTTCTTGACCATGAGGATTATAGGGGATTCCTGTAGAGTGAACAATTTGGTAAGATTTGCAAAAAGTTTGAAAAGCTCGCCCAACATATCCCGGACCATTATCAGTTTTAATTTGTTTAGGAAATCCCATAGTAGCAAAGCAGCATAAGGCATGGGAGATACAATGTTTGCCAGCTTCCCAGCTAAGAGGAGTAGCCATAATAAAATTAGAGTAAGTGTCTATGGTAACATGGACAAAACGGAGCCGTCCAAAAGAGGGGATGTGGGTAACATTCATTTGCCAAACATGGTTGGCCACTAAGCCTCGGGGGCTAATGCCATTGGAGGGCACAGGTAGGAAGGTAGCACAGTTGGGACAAGTTTTTACAATTTGACGAGCTGCCTCACGAGTAATATGAAATTGCTGATGTAAGGCACGACTGTTTTGATGGTGGGCAGCATGTGATTGCTTTGCCAAGTCAATTTGAATGAGAAAAATTTGAGTAGCCTCATCCGTAATAGCATTGCCCTCACTTAATGGTCCAGGAAGTTTAGTATGGGCACGTATAAATCCAAAAAAACATGGACTGGTGCGAGAGCGAAGAAGAAGTTGTATCTGGTGAAAAAGAGTTTGGATAGTGGAATTAACTGTACCAAGAAAATTGACAGTTTCAATGACCTGAAGGGCTCGAATAACATAATGACTATCCGAATATAAATTAAAGGCTTTAGTAGGTAAAAGTGTAAGGGCTTCTAAAACTGCTTGAAGTTCAACTTCCTGGGCAGAAGAAACACCAGTGTCCCAAGATCTAGTTTCACCATCAATAGTAAGAGCTGCCGTTCTGTTAGAGGGTCCGTCTGTAAACACCAAGGCAGCCATAGAAAGAGGAGATAGAGATACAATCTGAGGAAATTTAAAGGTGTAAGAAGAGGCAAAGTGAAGTAATTCGTTGGAGCGATTTTGATATGAAATTGTGCCCACAAAATTGGCCCAAGCAATGGCCCAGGAATCACAATGAATATAAAGCCATTCTTGCTGCTGTAAAGTATAGGGGATGTAAATAACCTGTGGATCTTGTCCAAGATACTTACAAGATTTCACACGGCACATATGGACTAAAGTGGCTACCAATTCATAATAAGGAGTTAACACTTTTGAAGGAGTAGCAGGCAGGGAAAGCCATAAAAGGGGTCCCTTCTGCCAGAGGACCCCTGTTGGAGAATGAGGTGTAGTTAAAATATAAGCTTCCCAAGGGGCTGAGTAATCAATATAATTTATATGTTGTAAAGAAATGGCAGAATTTACTATGCTTAAGGCTTCGGCTGCTTCAGTTGTCATCTCTCTGGGAGATGTAGGGTCCGGGTCCCCCTTTAATAGATCAAATAAGGGTTTTAATTCAGCTGTGGATAATTTAAGGTAAGGGCAAAGCCAATTAATATCTCCCAGAAATTTTTGAATCATGCAAAGTACAAAAATGAGAAGTCTTAACCTGTAATTTCTGACTAGTAAAATAATAAGGACCCAAAATATGACCAAGATAAGTATACGGAGGATGCTCTTGCACCTTTTCACTAGCTATTATTAACCCAAAAGAGGTGAGATCTTGTTTCAATTGTCCAAAGGCTTGGCGTACTACTGCAGGGTTTAGGTGAGCTAATAAAATATCATCCATATAATGAATAACACAAACAGAAGGAAAATTTTTGTGAGTAGAAGAGAGAGCTCGCACTACAAAGTTTTGACACAGGTGGGGCTATTCGCCATGCCTTGGGGCAACACTAGCCAATGGTATTGTTTCATAGGTTCTTTAAAATTAGTAGAGGGGACACTAAATGCAAAGCGTGTGCAATCCTGAGGAGCAAGGGGTATGGTATAAAAACAATCTTTCAAGTCAATTATAATTTTGTATGTATTTTGAGGAATTGCCATCGGAGAGGGCAAACCTGGTTTTAATGCCCCATAAGTTCCATAATGGCATTTACTCGTTGGATATCCTGTAGGAGTCTCCATTTACCAGATTTCTTTTTAACAACAAAAATAGGCGAATTCCATGGGGAGGTAGTAGGAGCAATGTGGCCCAAGTCCAGCTGTTCCTGCACCACCCGTTGGGCAACAATAATCTTTTCAATTGATAGGAGCCACTGATCCACCCACACAGGAGTGTCTGATAACCATGTTATAGGATCAGCTTGAAGGACAGGATGAGCAGCAGCCCCCTGGAGGGAAATAGGAGCTAAAGGACTTGGACACTTTAATGTTTTTATGATAAATGTTTACAATAAGCAAGGTATTGGCACCTTGCTGCAATGTTTACTATGAAGTGTTTACTAACCTCAGTTGTTAAGTTACCAGCACCCTGGCTGCCACATCGCCAGGACCTGAACCTGCCCCTCTACCTCACCATCGAGGGAAGGAAGAGCCATCTGCGCTACCTTGAGCGACACCAGACTGGACCAGGATTCCTCTGTTTTCTATGGGCCGAGCCAGATAAGAGACCCTCCATTGCTTTGTGCCTATGTTGTAATTGCTCATGTGTTACAGTTGCTCATGTTTGCATTTGCCTTGTATTACGATTGCTTATGCTCATGTCTGCTTGATGCTCCCATTTACATTATGTTTACATTGCCCTGTGCTAGACACATGGGTCTCTTATTGTAAGCGATGGGCCAGAGATGGATAGGTACCAAGCAGCCTTTGGCCTTTTAGACATATAGGAACCCCATGAGGCTCATCATTCAGCCCCTAGGACCTGCTGCTCACTGAGGTCCGCTGGCAAGAGAGAAAATTATAAGGGCTTTCTTTCGAGTGCCAATCCCACTCTCCCCAAGGCCTCTCATCGGGCCAGCCAGCCTGGCAGGATGGTCAGCCTGAAGAGCTAGGGCGTTAGCCCAAGACGGGTACGACTCCCCTTTCAGGGGCAACCTAAGACATGGATCTCAAGTAGGGCGCCTCCTGCTCTTCGAAGAAAAAAAATTAATTAAATATAAAAGAGGCAGATGTTGGCATCCATCTTTGGCCTTGATGGAAGGGGCTTGATGCCCCTCCCCCAGCCCTGGGGAATGCGGCCTGGCTACCCTCTCTGGATGGGAATCCAGAGAAACTGGTTGGGCAAACAGCCCCCAACCATCCTAGCCAGCTCAGTGCCTACAAGCTCCACCCTGTCTTGGCGCGCTTGAGTGACGATAGCTCTTGGGGGTCAGGTGATACCTTTCAGCCTATCGACATCCTGGCCAAACCCCTCCCTCCGAATCATCTCCCCTTGTCCTTGTCTCAATAAAGTTAGTTCGCTCTAAGAAGCTGACCCCGTGGCATGTGTACGTCAGACTTCTAGCGGTAAGGAGGCAGGCACACATCCGCGGCCAGGCCAAGAGCACGACAGGTCGGAGCTTACTCCCCCGCTTCACTCTAGCTTATCTGCGGGTCGGATGACTAGGGGAGAGGGCGTGAAAGGGAGGGTGGAAAGAAAGAAATAAGTACCCGAGCTGGGAGAGGCTAACGAGCCCAACAGCCCCCGTTAAAAATATCCCAGCTCTTGTCTAGGAGGTCAGGGCTGAGGTTGAATGGGTTCTCTAATTCCTTGTTGATGACTTCCCAATCCTCCTGAAGGCAGTAGCCCTTGACTTAGGAGTTGACGAGTGACTGCGTCACTAGGGCTAAACAAATAAACTCCCATCTTTTCCATAATATCCCTGCCCCACAAATTTATGGGCAAGTGATCTAATACATAAGGCTGGAAAGTCCCAGAATGCCCCTCACCATCTCTCCAGTTAAGGATGGCACTGCTTTGTTGGGTGTCTGTGGCATGGCCAATCCCTTGTAAGGATGTAAGAGACGCAGTAAGAGGCCAGTTGGAAGGCCAATGTCTCTCGGCTATCACAGACACATCTGCTCCTGTATCTAATAGACCTCGGAAGGGCTTTTCTTGTATATAAATTGTAAGCTCGGGCCTTTCCCGTTTTATGTTTTGAAACCCAAATATGTCTGAGGACCCAAAACTCCTTTCTCCTCTAGGCTTAGTAGTGGCTGAGGCACCGACTGAAATTAAAGGAACAAGGATGAGCTGAGCAATTCTTTGTCCTGCAGGGATAGAGATAACACTAGCAGGCGCTGAAGCCATGATTTTTATTTCTCCAGTATAGTCCTGATCTATCACTCCTGGAATAATATGCAGGCCTCTCAGTGCAGAGCTACTGTGGCCTAACAGTAAGCCAATGGATCCCCTCGGTATGGGGCCAATGAGTCCTGTAGGGAGGGCCTGGACTCCCATCTCCGGAGTCAGTACTGTGCCGGTAGAGGAACAGAGGTCAAGTCCTGCACTCCCTGGAGTTGCTCGGAGGAGACAGGAAACTGATTGTAGCTGCGAGTTGTCGGGGGATGGGCCTGAGGTTGGGGGAAGGAAGAAGCTGCCCCAAAATTTCTCTGCGGGGCCAGGGGCTGGCCCCTCTGCCAGTTTCCCGAAATCGTGCGGCCAGAGTCATTGAAAGTAGATCTGCAATTCTTAGTCCAATGCTTCCCTTTTCTACAACGGGGACAAGTTCCAAGCTTAGCTCTCCTTTCCTGATTAGGACAGTGAGCCATTAAGTGGCCCATTTGTCCGCAGGAAAACAGCTGCTGGAAGGCCCAGCAGTGCGCAGATGTCCCTTTCCTTTTCCCCCTGTACGGGGGGTGCGTAAGAACTCAGTTACAGTCTGCCCTGGAGCGCTGCAGCCAGCCTGAGGCCCTGCATATAGGATGGACCAATGTCTGAACAAAGCCGTATATAGTCAGTTATTTCTCCCTTTCTCTTAATAGGCCTGATGGCTGCTTGGCAAGCTGCATTAGCATTCTCGTATGCCAATTGTTGTACAAGAATCTTGCTGGCACCCTCATCTTGGATCAGACGGCTTGTCACCTCCAATAACCGAGAGACAAAGTCTTGATAAGGTTCATCTGACCCCTGTCTAATTTTGGAAAGGTCTTCAGTCTTACTAGAGTTAGGAAGTCTACTCCAGGCACGTTTAGCGGCAGCACTTACCTGACCATAAACGTCCAGGGCATAATCTAACTGGGTCTCAGTGTCAGAGTAAGCACCTTCCCCAGCGAGCTCCGCAAGTGAAGCAGGCACATTATTTGTCCTGTTGGTCTCTGCTGTTGCCTGACACTGATCTACAAATTCAGACTTCCACAATAAGTAATCTCCTCCACTAAGACAAGCCTTAGCTAACTGTTTCCAATCAATTGGGCATAAAGTTTTAGCATCCAAGGCATCAAGAATGACTTGAGTAAATGTCGCTGTAGGGCCGTATTGAGCACAAGCATTCTTTGGATCAATTATTTTAAATGGCAAAGGATGGTGGACTGCTTCATTATCTCCAGTCCTCCTTACCAGGAATAAGTGAAAACCAGAAATGTCCTCCCCTTTATGAGCAGCCTGTGCCTGGTAGAGTTGCAGGGCGCTATGCTTAGGGGAAGGATTAGGACTTGACCCAAAAAGGATTTCACCACTAGGAGGGCCAGGCGCCTTTAACAGCGCAGGCTGAGATGGTACTGGTGGTGAGACAATAGCAGGTGGTGGGGGTGGTGGGAAAGGATCAAAGTCCGCTGAGATTGTGGGCGGGGCCCTCAAGTTTCTAACTTTGCAGGAGTTTGTTGTCCCGGCTGAAGCTGCGACAACAGGGTTATGGCTGATTCCAGCATTTTCTCAACATGAGTTAATCTATCTATAGTAGGCTCATTGCATAATTTCTCCTCAGAGTCTGAGACATCTGAGTCTTCCTTAATATCTAGCCCAGTGGGTTCAGATCTTACTAATTTTCTCAGCTCTTCCCGGGCAGCTGCATAAGCTCCGGGGGCTGGGTGATGTTCATCAGGCCCCTGTTCAGTTTCTCTGATTGACTGATCGAATCTAAGCCGTTCATGTCTAGTATCCAAACCATCTCGGATCAGATTCCAGAGAATAAAGGCATCCACTGGGGTTTTCTCAGGGCCATTTGCATCATAATACTCCTGAATCTTTTTTCCTATTTTCTGCCAAGTTTCTAAGTTAATGGTTCCTTCCTCCGGGAATCAGGGGCATGCTTCCTCACCAAAATGAAAGAAACGTTCTAACTGACTTTGGCCAATTTTCACTCCCTGGGTATGTAGCATGCCTTTGAGGGCCTGCATGTAGAGCGTGTGGCTATTACCTTGTCCCATAATTTCTTACTCCCGACAATACTCTCTCTCTCCCGCTCTCCTTCCCAAGTGATCGGACGTTCTCACCTGAGCGGGGGTCCTGTGCCATCGTTCCAGGAGTTCAGGTTCCTGTTCCGGGCGCCACACCTGCCGAGCAAGTCGGCAGTGATCGGGAATCCTGACTGAGGGTGGCGAGGATTAAGGAAAAGGAAAAATAAGGCAAGAGAAAAAAGACAAGAGACAAAGATGGGGTATGGGACTTCTGCAGCCGTAAGGTTGAAACTCAAGCCTGCAGCCATGTTTATTCTTAACTTCCAGCTTATATGTAGTTTGAAAACCAGGAAACAGCATAGGCTTAAAATTCCAGAACACAAAAAAGCTTGGAGTTAGCAATACCCGACGATACCTAAGACAGGATGAGGTTGGTTAACACAAGAATGGACTCCAGAGCAATATCTGATGGTAGCTAAGACAGGATGAGGTTGGTTAACATAAGAATGGACTCATGGCAGACATAGTAAAGCATTTCTGATTTTCCATTAAGCCATGTCCTTGCACGTCCTTGAAAACACAGCCAGAGGTTAGGAAGAATTTAGCTGCTAGCTCGGCTCCCAACAGTAATGGGAAAACATGGTGGCAATTATTAAAATCAAGTTGGTACTAGGTCAGCCTGACTGCAAAATTCTGCTTCTGTAAACGGCTTGCTTAACCTGTTTGTGACTTGCTCTACCACATGCATTATCCCCCTGCATCAGTGCTACTTGACCACCTGTTGTCAATTCCTGATATCGAGGACAGTTCGCATTATCAAAGCCAAATACATAACTGAGAGGGTAGATAGCAAATAGAAATAGGACAAGACTTTCTTGCTTAATGCCATCCAGTCAAGTATCTGGGAAGTTGGAAATACCCTGCCCCTGTTGTAATCAAAATAAAAACCCTGCCTATCTGAGGATCAGGGCTCTCAATCCAGATCTGCTTGGTCGGTGATGGTTGAGAGTCCAGGCTCAAGCTTGCAATAAAGACTCTAGTGCCTTTGCAACAGAATCAGCTCCTTGGTGGTCTTTGGGGACTGAAAAACTAGGCATAACAGAGGGAAGTGAATAAGTGAAGCAGTGGAGGTAACTGGACATAGATGGAGTGTACTATGCAACTTGTGGGTGGAGATGAAAGGGAATGATGGAGAGAGCTAGGGGAGGCACGATACGGTATAGCAATGTAGTCATAACCTGAATCATGTCATTGCAAATCCTCTGTACAGGATGTCTCTAATAAGAATAAAGTTAATAATGCCCTGGATGGAGAAGGGTTAATGCCCACCCCGATGTTTGAACTGAAGACGCAAGAGGAAAATTTAGATCTCCAAATTTGAGTGATGGATTTGTGCTATGATTCCCTCTGGCAGACAGTACAATCACTTCTATTGGATGGTGGCACAAGTCTTCGTCTCCTCAGACACAGAGATATGTCTGGACTTTGTCCCATGGGAAGAGCTCTGCAGGAAGTCCTGCCATCTTCTCCTGGAAGGTTTTCTTGAAGGCTTGGGTCTCAGCTGGGTTGAAGTGGTTCTTCCAGTCCCCCGAAACACCTGGAGGCCCCGAAGGAATGCTGACATCAGAAGGGCCCAGGGCTCTAAGGCTCCATGCCCTGGCATTCCCTCTATCCTCTGCCTGCCCTGGGGGTGAAGCCACCGTCTCCCCCTGGGAGATGGACTCCACAGCATCCTTGGCTCCACGTCCAGTGGTCTCCTCTGAAGTTCTTGCCTCTGCCACCAGGGGTGGTGTTTCCTGCCACAGATGTGTGGGGTTAGGAAGGTCAGGCTGGGTCTCCGAGGACTCCAGTGCCTCAATGTCTGCTTGTGTGCAGTGGCATTCTTATGTAATAGAGAACTAAGTGTGTTTGTGTGTGAGTGTGCGAGTGTGTGTGTGTTCCCCCACATGTGTGGGGCTGTGGTTGCCTGAACTTATGCTTTTTAAAAATTGTCTGGGACCACCTGTGGTCTGAAGAAACAAAAACAAAACCATCAAAGATGATGCTGTGTACAGAGATAAAAAATATCCCCTGCGTCACGGGGTTAGAGCCAATTATGAACTGGTGATGAGGTCCAATTAGCATTGCGCACTTCGAGCCCTATTACCCAGCCCTGCTGCCTGGATCACTGTGCACACTCAGGTGCCTGGCACAGTGTGCCGCATGGGGTCGCCAGAGGGTGCAGAAGGGGCAAGGCTGGGATGGATTTGGGGGGAGCTGAGGACTACTCAGAGGGAAAAACAGATTCTCAGAGACCTGGATGTGTGTGTGTTAAACTCAGGATCTGGGCACTGTGTCTGAATTTTTTAGCTCAATGCTACTGCTGTACCACTTAGCCCTGCCCAGAGCTTTTTTGCTGATTCATTGGAGATAACAGTCTCAAAGACTTTCCTGACTGGTTGGCTTCTAGTCTGGATCCTCATTTCTCAACCTCATAAGTAGCTTGAATGAAAGGCATGAGCCATCGGTGCCTGGCTTTGTAAGATTTGTTAATACCTGGGATGTTAGAAATGGAAAAATGGTGCCATAGTGATTTTTATCAGACAAGGTATCAAATGCACATGAAAATTCTAACCACCAGAATCAATGAAAGACCTATGCTCTGACCCAAAGGGGTCACAAATCTTCATCTCCACAGACACAGAGATAAGTGTGGACTTAGTCCCATGGGAGGAGCTTTGCAGGAAGTCCTGCCATCTTCTCCTGGAATGTTTTCTGAAAGGCTTCTGCCTTGGCTATGGTGAAGTGGTTCTTCCAGTCCCCTGTGATGCCTGGAGGCCGTGGAGAAACAGAGATCAGAGGAGGCCCAGAGCACAAAGGGCCCAGCCCACTGACTCCTTGCCATGCTACTGTGATGGAGACTGGAGCTCAGAGGGATGAACTGCCAAGAAGTCTGTGTGTGTGTGTGTGTGTGTGTGTGAGTGTGTGTGTGCATTAGTCCATGTGTGTGTACATATGTGAGTGTGTAAGGGTGTGTGCCTATGTCTGTGTGCACATGTGTACAGCTTAGTGTGTGGGCACATGTATCTCTGTACCCCTTAAGTTTGGGTGTGTGTGCAGATCGGTGTGCCAGTATTGGGCGTGGGTGCTATCTTTGAGTTTTTCTCCCCAAGGCTGGTGCTTTGACATGTGTGTCCCAGCTTTACTTCTGTTTTTTTTGTTGATGAATTGCAGATAAGAATCTCACAGTTTTCCTGCCTGTAGGATTTTGAACCACTATCCTCAGATCTCATAGCTGGGATTTCAGGCCTGAGCCATCAGCACCAGGCCAGGCAAGAATTTTACCAGAATATCAGTGAATTTCAATAATGGATTTGGTGTTGTCCTAAAAACCCTGAGGAAAATGATTTTGTAGAAAGCATCAAACAAGACAGAAACTAGGACTCTGGGATCAGGGAGCCCTAGTTGCCTTAGAAATAGCAATGAAGAAACAGGAAAATAGAAAAAATGCAAATGAAACATAAAAAGCAAAACCATTGGGCCATGATGAAGACATCAAACCTTTGAAACACAGGCCTAGCAGAACGACTAGATTTCAGTGCAGTCCCCAAACCTTCAATTTCATAAAAGAATAACAGGAAATGTCTGGTTACTTTAATAATTTGATGATAATTTTCTGCCTAGGACTCCAAAGCCTCAGCCAAGAAGAAATAGAACAAATGAACAAATATGACTGCATAAAATTAAAAAGTTTCTGCTCCCCAACACAAAAGCAACAAGAAAACAACAAAGCCAGTTTTCAGAATGGGAGAAACTCCTCTTCAGGAGAGGCGGGGCAATTGTTCAGAATGTGCAAAGAGCTTAGAGCTGTACAGGCAAAGAACAAATCATTCAATGATTAGATTGCAACGGGAGCAAAACATCATTTTGAGATGAAGAAATAAAAATGCCAACTAAATCCATAAAGTCTGCCAGGCACAAGTGGCTCACACTTGTCACCCTAGTTACTCAAAAGGCTGAGATTGGAGGATACAGATTTGAAGCCAGCTCTGGGCAGAAAAGTCCAAGAGACTCTGATCTCTAATGGACCAACAAAACCTGGAAGTAGAGTTGTGGCCCAAGTGGTTGACCATCAGCCTTCAGCAAAAATTAAAAAAAAAAAAAAAAAAAAAAAAGCCCAGGGACACCACCCAAACCCTGAGTTCTAGCCCCAGGACTAATATACAAATTAAAACAACAACAACAACAAAAAACAATTATAAAGCTATATCCATGAAGCAAGGGTCTGTCAAGAATTCCTTCCTGGTCTCTGACAGATCTTTAAACCACAGCGATTCCACACCTCTCCTGGTCAATAAGACGCCAGCAGGAATGGAATCCTCCCCCAGCAGGCTGTAATTGGACATCGTGTGTTCCTTCATGGCCTGGAAGGAGATGTTCTCCAGGACCAAGTCCAGGTCTTCAGGCTCCAGCTTCTTCCCAAGGAACTGGCAGATCTTCTCCACAGTGCTCCCTGTGTCCTGCAAGAAGGAAAAGCAGTAGAAGGAGAACACAGAGTGGCTCTCAGAAGGAGGGAGTGTTGGAGGCAGCACAAGAAGGGACAGGCAGCCAAGAGCAATGACAGACTCGTGTGACAGAGACTGAGCTGGGTGCAGGGAGGGAGAAAGGGATGGAGGGGGAAAGGAACAAGGACCAGAGGATTTAGTCCAAGCACTGAATACCTGGATGTCATTTTATGGTTACTTCTGAGGATTATAGCTCCTCTAGGACTTCAGCAATGCTGGGCATTGTATGTGAGATAAATCACACATGACTTCTTTTAGGATATTTTTGTTGTTGTTTTTGTTTTGTAAGGTCAGGGTGGCCTCATGTGCTTCACATGGGTCTTTTTTGTCTGCCTTTTCAACATCGAGCGATATTCCATTTTGATCACTTAACCTGGTTTGGATTGTGCAGCCGTTTCTCTGTGAATATTTGGGTTTCATCCTCTGGGCCTGGTGCTCTACCACATTAGCCACAGGTCTTCAATAATGAGCTACTATATGATCCCCACAAGGAGAGCAGGAGAGAGTCGGGCCACAGGCCTGGGACGTCCAGGACCAGCCAGGTAGAACACGGGACGTGGTGCTGTGGCTCTGGTTGTAGAGCATGAGCAGATTCGAGTGACAGAGGCTGAGTTGGGTGCAGGGAGGGAGAAAGGGATGGAGGAGGAAAGGAAAGAGGACCGGAAGGATTTAATCCCACAGATGAGCACATGGATTTCATTTTATGGGTAGTGGAACCATAACCAGAGCACAGAGCCTGGAGGATTACCAGACCTAGAGAAAGGCATTTGGACAATTCTCAAGTGAGAATTTGACAATTATCAAGAAGAAGATCAATACACCAGGTACTGAAGTGTCCTACCATTCATTTCTGGACGACACAGATTTCTTTCTTTGTGTGATTTTCTGTATGTATGTGTGTGAAGGTGTGTGTAAGTAGTGTGGATGAACTCAGGATCTGGGTGCTGTCCCTGGGCCTTTGCGCTCAAGACTGGAGGTAAGGAGAAAAAAAAATTTAAGTCAATGCCATCTTCCCCCTAAGCATGGTTTTCATCTCTCCTCAGCCAAGTTCTAAACGACGGTTCTAATATTGAAAAAACAACATTCTGCTCGATGCCTAAATGCCATGTTTTTGTGTGTATGCCAGTCCTGGGGCATTTAGTCACAGCCTGGCTGCCAGCCCTGAGTTTTCTTGCTCAAAGATAGCACTTTCTCACTTGATCCAGAGCCGCACTTCTGTTGTGGTATTTGTTCATTGGAGAATCTCAGACTTTCCTACCCAGACTGCCTCTAAACGATGATGCTTAGACCTCAGCCTCCTGAGTAACTAGGATGAAAGGTGTGTGAGACACTGCCCGGCCTATTTGTAAGTCCTGGTTGACCCTATAAGGTAGTTTTTGAAGACTCTGGCACCCAGTTCATCTGTGAGGGCTCAGATCTTGGGTCTGAGGACTCTTAACTGATGGATAAAAACCTCAGGGCCACGGTGAACTTCTGTAGGCAAATGCTGCTGGGCCTGATCTCCAGGACTATACTACTGGGATTCAGGATTAAAAAGTATTGATTGAGCCTGGCAACATGGCTCACGCCCGTCACCATACCTACTCAGGAGGCTGAGATCTGAGGATTGTGGTTCAAAGCCAACCTGAGCAAACTGAGGAAAGCTCTGTGAGACACTTATCTCCAATTAATCACCAAAAAGCTAGAAGCAGGGTTTGGCTCAAGTAGTAGAGCTACAGCCATGAGCATTAAAGCTCAGGGACATTGCCCATGACCTGAATTCAAGCCTTAGAACCTGCACACACACAAAAAAACAAATATTGATTGAACAGTTATCAATCACTGAGCACAGACCTTGGCCTTGGAAGTGAAGAAAGACTTGGGGAAGAGTTGGATGGGCAGGTGGGAGGAGAGCAGGCGGGGGCCCTCCTTCATGTTTCTTATTATTTCGGGTCCATGTTCAGTCTCGATCCACGGGGATATTTCCCAGATGGGCACAGAGCAGATCCACTCCGGATCCCCCTTGCTGAGAATGAGACACAGAATCCCAATCATCCAGTTGGTGCCTGGAGACAGAAGGAAAAGTGAAGGTCACTCATTTCTATCTGAATTGTGTAGAAAGGCATGACAGTAAAATCTACATAACACAAATGTTGTCTAGCATACAATCTTTGTTCATGCAAGCTCAGTATTTCTGACTCTGTGTAAATCTGTGTGTGTGTGTGTGTGTGTGTGTGTGTGTGTGTGTGTGTGTGTGATTCCTAGGGCTTCAAATCCAGGCCTGGGATCTGTCCCTGAGAGTTTCTGATCAAGACTGATGCTCTACCACTTGAGCTATGGCACCACTTCCTGCTTTTGATTGTTGACTGGAGATGAGACTCACAGACTTTTCTGCCCAGGCTGGTTTTGAATCTCAGTACTCAGATCTCATCCTCCTGAGTAGCTAGGAGGACAAGCATGAGCCACCAGGGCCCATCCCACAAAAATATTTTAATCTTATAAACATGGACTGTTCACAAGTGTGTAGTGCCCCCCTCTCCTGTCCAGGCCACCGCAGTTCTCTTATCTCTTCTAGGACTGTCGCGGCTGTCGGCTTTGTACATGGTGCAAATCCCAACACCATTTGTCTGTTCAGGACATTCTGTGCCCCGGCCCGCGGGGTTTTGTCAACCGGAGCCCGAGGGGGAACTGACCTGAATGAGAGACAAACCTGACACAAGGAGGGAGACCAAGACAGGGTTCTGATCAAGGTCCCAAATTTTATTTTCTCAGGGCAGCTTATATAGTAGTCAGCAGAGGGTAACTCACGTAGACAGGGTCATTAGGTTGCTAAGTTACAGAACCGTGGGATGCTCTTTCTCAGGATAGCGACTGGGTAAAGTTCATAAGTTTGTTAATTAAAGCTAGACAAGGTATTAGGCTTAACAGGAAAGGTTGTAAAAGCATCAAACATTCTTATCAGTTAAGTCTTATAGTGTCTTATTGTTAGAGCATGACAACTGGCGCCAGTTTTCCTTATCCGTTAAGTTTTATAGTTTCTTTAAGTTACATCCTGACAGCTATTTTGGCTCTCGGCATCTCCTCCCTTTTTATTATAATTAAAAAGCCAATTATTACTTTGGTGGAGGTGGAAGGCCCAGAACATAGCCAGCGCTTTAGAAGACAGTTGTTGTACAGTTATGTCGGGAATGGGGGGAGAGGATTTTAAATGGATCCAACCTCTATGCAGATGGGTATGCTTCCACGAGCCCTAATGGCAATTGTTTATAGCCCTTGCCGGCAGATACCTCTAGGTTCTACCCTCTCATAGATGCCCATGGCATATGTGTCTAGCCGGTCCGGGTTCCGGCAGCCTTGGAGGCACAAGGCTCTCTGTCCTGGCCACACAGGTAGTAGGACACAGTGAAGGCACTGCTGTTGTCCTGTCTTTGGCTGGCCAAATCCAGCCTATGATAGTGAATTTGAAGGGGTTTAGATGCAAGGGAGTCAATTTGCTGTTTTACAAAGCTCATAATTCTATTAAAAATACAGGGGCCAACGGCCACAACAATTAAAATTCCAAACGGAGGGCCTAGTGAGAAGATAGGAAAGGAGTCCGTTCAGTCCCGTCCACAATGGGCTGTCAAATAGTTCTTGCCTCCGTTTGATCAGGTCCTCCTGGAGCCTTTTGACCTTGTCTCTAACGATCCCAGATTTGTTGGCATAGAAGCAGCAGCGTTCCTGTAAAGCTAAGCAAATCCCTCCCTGTTCTGCAGTAAGTAAATCCAGTCCCCTCCTATTTTGTAGGACTACTTTAGCCAGGGAGTCAATTTGATCTTGAAGATCATTTATTGTGCTGGATAGTGCCTGAACATCCTCTTTTAGTTGATTAGACAGTTTTGCATAAGAATGGACAGCTACTCCTAGGCCTGCAGTTCCCGAGCCCAAGGCAGCATTTACGCCTAGTCCTGCCCAAAGGGGTCTAAGTTGGACTGCTCTTTTCTTTCTTCCTCCTATCATGTCAAAACTAGGAATGGGTAACAGTTCACTACCTGGAACAAAGTCTATGTCTGGAAGTAACAAAGCAACTACACACAATCCGGTCCAGTTAGCAGGAAGCATGGAGAAAGCCAAGTTTCCTCTGCATACAAAGATCCTTCATTTTGGGGGTCAAAGGGGGCTTGTAGGAGAGGAATAATTAGTTACTTGTAAGCATTTGCCAAATGAGATCAAGGCCACATCTATACCTAGGCTATTATTTTGGAAATCACCATATATGCAAATAGAAAAATTAGCAACAGGTTGTATTTTAAAAGGCAGACTTGGACTGCAAGTAAGATTGTTATGTGTAAAATTAATTAAGTTATCAGAGGGAATAGCAAGGGGCCTGGGCATTCCTAAAGATATGCATAACCAGCAATCATTAGCCAATTCAGGGTTGGAAGTATTTAGGATGTTAAGTGTGGCCTTTAGGATATCCGAGGTATGGACATCTAGATCTGTTTCCTTGGGCCTTGGGAGGGCCAAGGTGTGGTAATCAATTTTGGGGTAAATTTTTCTTTCTAGTTCCTCAAGCCTTTTTTGTACTTCAGCTTCTCTAATTATATCTGTAGGTCCTCCTCCATCAGAGATATGAATAGGGGCTTTAGTGGGCCAACAGGCATCAGCGCCTGGGGTGCCCATGCAGGCTTGAGTGTATTTATTGTTGCCCACTACTGGAGGAATATTGGACCAATTGCCTCCCTGAACTGCCAGTTTATTTTTTTTGTAATATGGCGGTAAAATATCTTTTGCCATCCGTGCCAGTGCATTCCTGTACAGTGGAATAACAAGAGGAGTGCATTTGGGTAACGTAGCTACAACTCTGGGGACATTTTCCAGGAATACCATTATTGGATGGTATAATTTTTGGTTTATCAATGCATATCCATTCTTGTTTTCTAAAACCTCCTGCATTACTAGGTTCCATTTGTAAGTATGCGGTACTAGTGCCACAGTCAACAACATTAGTATATCGTTTGGGGATGGTCTTAAATTGTTGCCCCCAACACTCGCATGGGGGACCAAAAAGGGCTTTAAGCAATTCTTGTTTGTTTATCAGGGCCCCCAATCCAGCATGAGTTGTGAAGGGCAGAGCCAACAGGATTGTTGTTATAAAGGTCCACGTTGTCATTGTTATTCCTGAAAAATAAAAAGGTGTTCTCAGGGGGTCATGTTTACCTGGAAGATAGGTTATGATCAACAGTTTTAATCAAGCGTTCAGGAAGCCAGCGTGCTGCACCTTCTTTGTTGTCAAATATACAAGCGGACCCTCGACCCCAGATCAATATGGGGTTTGGGCCTTTCCATTGAAAGGTCAGTGGATCTTTCCATATAACAGTAGCATAATTATGAATTGTTTGTGGGTGCCAGAGATGATCGGCTGCAGATTTTCCATTAGCATCCAAAGTTAAAAAATTAATGACAGGGGCTGGGAATATGGCCTAGTGGCAAGAGTGCTTGCCTCGTATACATGAGGCCCTGGGTTTGATTCCTCAGCACCACATATACAGAAAATGGCCAGAAGTGGAGCTGTGGCTCAAGTGGCAGAGTGCTAGCCTTGAGCAAAAAGGAAGCCAGGGACAATGCTCAGGCCCTGAGTTCACGGCCTAGGACTGGCCAAAAAAACCAAAAACATTTAATGACAAGCAAGGCATGATGGAGAATATTTTTTGGGGATCCTTTTGTGGGGTAAAATTCTCCCATTTTTAATTTCTGTAGGGTATTTTTAAGAGTTTGGTGAGCTCGTTCAACAATTCCTTGGCCTCATGGGTTGTAGGGGATGCCAGTAATATGTTTTATTTGCAATTGGCGGCAGAATTGTTGAAAGTTTTTCCCTGTATACCCAGGGTCATTATCAGTCTTAATAATTTTAGGCTTTCCCATGACTCTTAGACAATTAAGTACATGGGCAATAACATTTTTAGAGGCCTCTCCAGTGTGGAGGCTGGCAAAAATAAAGCCACTAAAAGTGTCAATGGTAATGTGAAGATATTTAAGATTACCAAAAGAAGGGACATGGGTAACGTCCATCTGCTAAATTTCATTAGGGACCAATCCTCTGGGGTTAACACCTAAGTGAGGGATTGGCAAAAAGGTGACACAATTGTGACATTGTTTGACAATTTGTCGTGCCTGCTCCCTGGTAATGTTATAGAGGAGGCGCAAGGTTTGAGCATTAAGGTGATGTAGAGAGTGAGCTTCTTTTGCTCGAGCTATAGAGTCACATTCGGCCAAAAGGGAAGGTTGAGTTGCTCAATCAGTTACTTTATTGCCTGCTGCCAAAGGACCAGGGAGACCAGAATGAGCATGAATATGTCTTATATTAAAGGGGCAATGTCTAATTAAAATATGTTGTTGGACTAAGGAAAACAAGGGAGTGGCATTTGTAGTTGGTTTAATATAGGATACAGTTTCAAGTAAGGGGATGGAGTGGGCAATATAAGAGCTATCTGTATACAAATTAAAGGGAGTATTAAGTAACTGAATAAACACTTGTAAAACAGCAAAAAGCTCAACCATTTGTGCAGAGCGATAAGGGGACTGTAGGGAAGTGGTTTGGTTGTCAATAGTAAAGGCTGCCATTCCATTTGAGGAACCATCAGTAAACACCAGGGAAACGTGGGAAAGAGGTTGACGAGAAGTTTGAGTGGGGAAAACAAGGGATTGGTATTTTAAAAATTGGAGGAGTTTATCAGCAGGGTAATGATTATCAAAGATTCCTTGAAAGGAAATACAAGACACCGTCCAAGCGTCATCATTTTGCATTAGCCACTGAATCTGAGTGGGAGAATATGGCAATATTATTTTATCAGGGTCTCTGCCAAACCTTTTTTTGCTATGTTCTCTTCCAACTTTAATTAATTCTGCTACCCAGGTGGCATAAGGGGTGAGAACTTTAAGCGGGGAGGCAGGTAAATGTACCCAAAAGAGGGGTCCCTCTTGCCAGAAGACTCCAGTAGGTGTAAAGCTGGTGGCACAAATAAGAAATTGGAGGGGTTTATTGTAAGAAATAAAAGTTACTTGTTGATTTGTGATGGCAGTTTCCACTATCTTTAAGGCCTCTTGGGCTGGGGCAGTTAGTGACCGACTGGAGGTTGGATTTGGGTCCCCTTTAAGGATGTGAAATAAAGGCTTAAGTTCGCCAATGGTTAGTTTAAGGTATGGCCGAAGCCAATTAATGTCTCCCAAAAAATTTTTGAAAATCATGCAAGATACACAAATGAGAAGTCTTAATCTGTAATTTTTGACTAGTAAAGTAATAAGGACCTAAAATAAGACCAACAAATACTTGCCAGAGTTCTGCTGTAACACTTAGAAAACAGCAGACTGAATGAGATCCATGTGCCATTAAATCAAATCAAATTATTTAACCTTACCTTACCAGCAGGTGGAAGAGAACATAAATGAATAACAATCAAGAGGGCAAAGGATCAGGACAATGTAAAAGTCTCAGCTTCAGTGGATCGAAGTGGCTTATGTCTTACATCCCGAATCAGTTCGCCAGCAGGAGGGATGGGTTGGATCTGGGCAAGGCTGTAGTGGCATCTCTGAGTCCCCTGGATAGATTGTCACACCTTCTTCTGGGTTTCCTGCAAATTTCTACACAGACTGGTTAAAGACATTTGAAACCTTCCAGTATTCCTTGGTTGTTTACCCTGAGTACTCTGGCTTTTGTAGGCTGGTGCCCTACTGGTTTAAGCAGGGTGACAACTTTAAAAGATTTTAGAAGGCTTGGGCCTTTAACCATCTTCTTAGTCACAAAATCCACAAAGACCAAACGCCAACAAAGTCTGCTCTCTGCAGCAACCACGACAGTTTCTGAGACATGGAGGGGGAAGATACCAATGCATCCCTAATGCAACCCTGTGGCCACCAAACACAACTCTGATGCTTTTAACCTTGGAGTAAATCTCGGTTGCAACTGTGTCATGATAGGCCTGCTATAAATCCAACTCTAATCTTGGGAGGGGGTGGGGCAGAGCTGGACCTGTCAAAATCTTTACAGGACTCCTAGATTTCCTGAGCAGTTTTCCACGAGAGAGAGAGAGAGTAAGGAATCAGTGAAACCAGGCAGTTTGGGAGTAGACTATGGAGGCCGCCTCCTGTAGCCACAGACTGCCACGGTCCATGCAGCTAGCACACATGTCGACCTGCATCCTATAAAGAAAAATATTAATCCTGGGTCAGAAAAATCTAGGTTAGCAGCTACATTTGCACACTCATTCCAAAATGATTCTAATCCCTTGATCTTGAAAGAGTTTACGAAAAAGAAGGAAAAAGAAAAAAAATGGAGAAGCAAAATCTTAATTTATACCAAAGAATTGTCAGGATTAGATGTACACTTAACTTTTAGCATAGATAGAAATAAAGAATAACAGACTGGTTTTACATCATTGTGCTTATATCACGTGCTGTATATTAGAACCTTTTGGAGTTTTTCTTAGACACATTTGCTTGCACCCAAACATGGGTTTAAAACCTGTTTTTTTTTTTTTTTAATTTTACCAACAGACAGACAGACAAACAGACATACAGACAGTTGTGCACAAGCTTTGGGGCGTGCTTAGAATTGTTCTTTAATTGGACATGTAAGTTTTCTGGAATTCCAGTGGCAAAATGATATTATTTTGCCCATATTTTAGAACCACGTGTTTAGAAAACAACTTTTTCAGCAAACAAAAATTTTCACAGATTATCCGAGAAGCCACATTTTGAGAAACCAGTTTAGCTCCAATGGGGAGCTGAAGTGGGATGTTTTGACCAGAGAAGGTCCAGGAGATGGGAGACAGGGCATGAACAGAAAGAACACAGACATGTGGCAAGGCATAATGGCAAAGGAGCTGGTCAGAGCTTTAGCAGGCTCACAGCAAGACACCTTCACCTCCCAGCATTTGAATTGCGAGGCACCTTTGAATTACAAGGCCACAGTTCCAGAGTTCAGGGTGGAGGGCAGGGTTACTGGGAGCTGGAGACTCCACATCCCTGTCCAGCCTCCAGGAATTTGGCATGCCCATTACCTGGAGGATGGGCGGGCTTCCACCTCCAACCAATTCTATTGTCCACCATGTGCTGAATGCTAGAGAAAACTTAGGATCTAGCCAAACAAGCAGAATTTAACTGGATCTCCAGACTTAACAAACATCAATAATAAAAATAGAAAACCTTTCTTTGTGTCTTTCAAAGCAGATGTTAAACAAACATTGGTACCTTTGGAAACTAGCACCAGCCCATCACATATCACAAGCAGGCAGGCAGGCAGGCAGAGTTAGAGAGAGGCAGAAAAAGAGAGAGAGAGAACTTCATCTGCCTGAGTGCTCATAGAAGTTAAATAAAATATTCCAAATTTGTAAGACTGGGCTCAAACTTGAGCAGCTTTTAGATTGTGCTCCTCCCATTGTAGAGCACTCGGTCAGGAGAAGTTACCTTGGTGGTGTTAGCATCAGGTCCCTCCCCTCTGTGAGCAGCCTGCATCTAGGAGAGCTGTAACTCTGCCAGGACTGACGGTGGGCGGAGATGTTAACTCTAAGTCAAGCTCTTGCAACTGTTTAAGTAGCTGAGACTTTTCTTTTTTGGCTTGAAGAAGGGCTTTTAAGCACTGAGCCTCCTGGGAGAGCTTAACTGTTGCTTGTCTGGTTATTTCCTCAAGATCGGGGGAAGCGGCAAGAGTGGGAGCACAAAAGGGAGGTGTTGTATTGTAAGGAGGTGGCCGTGTGCCTGAAGTGGCCAAGGGGGACCAGTCAGGATTATGGTATTTGGCTGCTTCCTCCTCTAAAGTGGCCCCATCTCCCGGTGGAAGCATATCATCATTAGAGCCACGGGATTCTAAACCAGAAAGGACTGGGTAAATGGACTTCGGGCACCTAGGCTGGGGATCACTGCTGACTTCAGGCATGGGAATGGAAACAGAAGGACAAGGAGACAGAGGAAGGGCGTGACATTTTAGCAGGCTCCTTGTGGAGAGAAGCCTGGCTCCCTTTGAATTTTTCTTTTAGGAAAGTTTCACTATCCTCAACTACCTTGGAAACATCCACCCGATAATGGCGAACTTGTAGAACCTCTTGTATAAGATTCCAATAGGAGAAGGCCAGCACAGGTACCTTCTCGGGACCGAAAGTCCGGTAATAGTCTTTAAGGCAATCACCAACACGACACCACCATTTTTCATCTATCTTCCCTTCCTGTGGAAACCATGGACAAATATCTTCCAAAAATATAAAAAAATTCTACTAAGTCCTTTTTCTTAACCCGTACTCCTCGTGCCTTGATAGAGGCCTTAAGTCCCTGGAGAAACAGCTCATGCTTGCTGAGTGTTTGTCTCATAGTTGCGTCGCCTCTCTTACCTTACAGATCTGTATCGCAGACGGGCGTTTCTGCGGTGTTCTCAGCATGGATCTTCACTCACTGGCTGGGTGGCAATCCAAAGGGAGGGTGCAGCACTGCTCTGTCGGGCAACGTTCAGACCGAACTCCGTTCCTCGAGCCCCACGTTGGGCGCCACTCTGCCCTGGCCTGTGGGGTTTTGTCAACCGGAGCCCGAGGGAGAATTGACCTGATTGAGAGACAAACCTGACACAAGGAGGGAGACCAAGACAGGGTTCTGATCAAGGTCCCCAAATTTTATTTTCGCAGGGCAGCTTATATAGTAGTCAGCAGAGGGTAACTCACGTAGACAGGGTCATTAGGTTGCTAGGTTACAGAACCGTGGGATGCTCTTTCTCAGGATGGGGACTGGGTAAAGTTCACAAGGTTGTTAATTAAAGCTAGACAAGGTGTTAGGCTTAACAGGCAAGGTTGTAAAAGCATCAAGCATTCTTATCAGCTAAGTCTTATAGTGTCTTATTGTTAGAGCATGACAACCGGCGCCAGGTTTCCTTATCAGTTAAGTTTTATAGTTTCTTTAAGTTACATCCTGACAGCTATTTTGGCTCCTGGCAATTCTGCCCTCGTGTGCTTCAAATGGCAAAATGTCCTGTAATAATACTGTAGCCTGGGTCTCAGTGTTCTGCCATTATGTCCCATTTGTTACCTAAGACCTATTTGGGTTATGCAGCCATTTCTCTGTGGGTATTTGGGTTATATCCACCTCTTGGCAGTTCCTGAAGTCCTTTTAGTGCCTTCCCGTGGCTCCTGACTTTCAGCACATTTCACTGCAGTGTGTGCTTGCTGCTCGCCTCCTGCCCGTCCCCATGCTCCTTCACACATGATCCCCAGGATTACGGGCCTGTCTTGCCAATTCCTTGTGTTTACCGGAAGTTTCCAGTTACTAAATCCCACAATTATTTTTTTTTTCCTTTTAGTGCTGCTCCTGGAACTCAGGACCTGTGCACTTCTCCAAAACAAATGTTCTCATTACCTGATGTCTGTACAACACCTCAGTAGTAACAATAAAACTGTATTCACAGAAAGAAGTGCTGGAGATATGGCTAACGTGGTAGAGTACCAGCTGAATAAGCAAGCCAAGCAAGCACAAGGCCCTGAGCGCAAACCCCAGAACTACCCCCCTGACACAAGAACAAGTAAAGGAAAGGTACATCCCACAGTGTTCAGCATGTACTGAATTTAAAAAAGCTAGAATTTACCTGAAAGATGTCCACAAGTGCTAGATATAGAACTTTTAAAATATTGAGAAAAGTGCTAGAATAAAAAGCTTGTGCCCATACGCATGGACTGAGAAAGTCAGCATGTCTCATATGCCAGCCTCAAAAATAGCTCCATTGTTAAACACATCCCCAATGCAAAACACCTGGACTGTAGGTGATACGTGCATATGTGTGGATAATCTGCAACCCTTGTTCCAACATTTATGTGGAGGGGGTGATATCGATCAAGATGCCTTGTTCTGGCATTGAAATCCTTTGGTATACCTGCTGAAAGATTTTTTCTTTTTTTACTGTTTATTGTGGAACCTAAACTCAGGGCCTGGGTGCCATCCCTGAGCTATTTTGCTAAGGGTTAGTGCTCTACGACGTTGAGCCACATCACCACCTCCAGTTTTCTAGTGGTTAATTGGAGATAGCAGTCTCATGGCCATTCCTGTCCAGGTTGGCTTCAAACAGCTAGCCTCAGATCTTTAATCTCTTGTAGGCATGAGCCACCAGGCCCAATATGAAAGACCACTTTTAAAACCTAAATAAATTAATTACATGAAAAGAAAATTTTATATTTAAAAGGAAAAAACTCACATTAAAATAAGAAGTTTTGTGGCTGGGAACATGTCCTAGTGGTAGAGTGCTCGCCTCGTATACATGAAGCCCTGGGTTCAATTCCCCAGCACCACATATACAGAAAACGGCCAGAAATGGCACTGTAGCTCAAGTGGCAGAGTAGTAGCCTTGAGCAATAGGAAAAAAAATAAAATAAGAAGTTTCTGCACAGCTAAGGATACAGTTACTAAACTAGAAAGACACCCAACTAACTGGGGGAAAATATCTATTCCAGCAATACATCAAACAAAGGCCTAATATCCAATATATGCAAGGAGCTCAAGAAAGTAACAAGTAACCCCTCCTAAACAAAGTACACCAATTACTTAATGGGCAAGGCAGCTAAGGAGAGAATACTCAGAAAAAGAGGTAAGAATGAGAAAGTAACATATGCAGAAATGTTCTTCCCTGGCCGTAAAGGAAATGCAAATCAAAACAGCCCTGAGATAACATCTAACCCCTGTTATGTTGGCCAACATTGTGAATTAGAACAACAACAAATGTTGGCAGGGAACTGGGGGGAAAGGAACCCTACTGCCCTGCTGGTGGGAATGTAAACTAGCGCAATCACTCTGGAAAGCAGTGTGGAGGTTCCTCAAGAAACTAAACATAGACCTTCTCTATGACCCGGCCGTACACTTCCTAGGAATGTACCCTGAGTCTCCTGAGCAGGTATGGCAACACATGCACACCCATGTTGATTGATGCACTATTCATAATAGACAAGATACTGAAACAACCCAGATACCCCACAATCGATGTGGCACCTATATACAATGGGATTTTACACATGTCATTTGCAGAGAAATTTGTGGAATTGCAACAAATTGTGTTAAGCGAGATAAATCAAGATAAGCCAAGAGAGACAAACAGCCCATCTTCTCGCTGACACACACAAGTTAGATCTAAAACACCCGGAGTGTGACCAATAACACAGGTTTCTATATACTCACAGTGAGACCAAGAAGAAAGTCTTTTTCTTTGTGAGGATAGCCTTAAGAGAGTCATGTGGAAATCTGTAGGAGTGCTGGGGGAGGGCAGAAAAATCAGAGGGAAAAAAGGGTGAAAAAGCACCTCAGGGTAATGCACTGGACATGGACGAATGCAAACTGTGCAATTTGTGGGTGGACAAAGGAGGTCGGGAACAGGACAGAAGGCGGGAACAGATGACACCAAGGGAAAGGAAATGAACTGAGTACCTTACCTGTGTGAATGTAACCCTACTGTGTTTCCCTTCTAAAACAATAAATTAAACTAGGAAAAAGTGGGGGTGGGGGCATTGCAGGGACTGAGTGTGTGTGATTCTTCTATGAACTCTGCAGCATTCACCCTCTGTGGCTCAAAATGCCCCCCGCCCCTGCCCACAGGCAGTCACAAATACCCAATCTTGCTATAGGCCCAGCTCTACTGTGTGTTTCAGATACTTTACCAGCCACAACACGCACAGGAATTCCTGTGAAATGGATGGGAGTTTCTCTTCTCTGAGGGAAAGAAAGACACGAGGGAATGACACAATGTCCATGGGGGAGGCTGGAGGGAGTGGGGCCACAGGCCTGGCCTTTCCCCCACAGCCAAGGCCCTGTCTGTTCACCTGACTTGGGATAGGTCACCATGATAATGTCCTCGTCTTTCACCACAAACTGCTCATGGGCTGCTCTGATGACTTCAGGGATGTAACCCATGGCAGGGATAGGAATGCCCGCATACCACAGATAGTCCTCTGTCATGGCAGAGCCCTGCGTGCCTGGCTCTTGGTCCCAAGCCTGTGTCATTGGGGAGGTAGTGGCACAGTCTGGACTTCATCCTGGTGGGGGGATGAGGGGGATTCAATCAGTAACCATTAACTTTCTGCATTTCATTGGGACACTAATTTGATGATACAGAACAAGGCAGTGTGATTGGCACTAGGGGATTTTTATTGGCAAAGGGTGATCTGATTTTCACTTCATAGCAGGGAGCCAGAAGTACAATAAGAAATGTGCAAGAGGGCAGGTTGTGTTAAGTTTTTTAAATTTACAAATACTTATTTTTTTATCTTGTTTTATTTTTAAATTTTTACAAATACTTATTTGTGAGAATAGGTGTAGATATCACAAAAATGCAAAGAGCAATGGTTGGGCTTCTGGCTCAATACCCTAAGTGCAATCCACTAATATCATCCAAAAATAATTGCCACATGTCCTCAATTTATTTTTCTTCCAATTTCCTGTTTCACCTAGGAGCTCTCTCCACTCCAGAATCTAAGCTATGATCTCCATGTCTCCTCTGGCTCCTGGAGGCAGGAAGAGTTTCTCAGACTTCCTTTCTTTGTCCTGAACTTGCTGATATGAGAAACAACAAATACTTGTGTAACATCACTGGGATGGTTTGTGTGTTTGTGCATGCATGCGTGTGTGTGTGTGTGTGTGTGTGTGTGTGTGTGTGTGTGTGCCAGTCCCGGTCCTGGGCATTGGGCTGTGCTTTTTATGCTCAAGGGTGCTGCCTACCTACCCCTCGCTGGTTATTTGAAGATAAAACTCCTTCAGACTTTTCCCAGCTGTTCTGGCTTTGAACTTCATCCTCAGATCTCAGCTTCCTGAGACACTGGAGTCTGGCCAGCCAAGAATTTTAACAGAATCTCAGTGAATTTAATGATGGATTTGGTGTTGTCCCACCTTAAAACCTCTGAGGAAAATCCTTTGATAGAGGGGACCAAACTGGAGGCGCAAGACTCTGACTCCCAGAATGGGGAGGTGCATTAGAACAGGCAATGAAGAAACAGAAAAATAGAAAAAAAAAGTATAACTTGAACATTAAAACACGAAACTACTGGGCCATGATAAACACCCTAAACCTAAGAAACAGGCCTAGCAGAAAGACAGGATTTCAATGTAGTCCACAAATCTTCAATTTCATACAAGAATCACAGAGGAATCTCTGGATAATTTAATAATTTGATGATAATTTCCTGCCTAGGACTCTAAAGCCTCAGCCAAGAAGAAATAGATCAAATGAATGAATATGACTGCATGAAATTGAAAAGTTTCTGGTTGCCCAAAACAACAACAAGAAAACAAAACCAGTTTTCAAAATGGAGGAAAAGCTCCACCAGTTGTTCTTTGGGCACAGGACAATTACTCAGCATTTCCAAAGAACTTAAAGTTTTACAGACAAGGAACAAATCATTCAATCATTGTTGGGCACTGGATTCAAAAAGCCATTCTGAGATGAAGAAATAGAATGTCTAATAAATACATCAAGCCTGCCAGGATCTGATGGCTCACACCTGACATCCTAGCTATTCAGATGTCTGAAGTTGGAGGTTAGAAGTTTGAAGCCAGCTCTGGGGCAGGAAAGTTCGAGAGATTCTGATCTCTACTAAACCAACAGAAAGCTGGAGGTGGGAGTTTGGGCTCAAGTGGTAGAGTACCAGTCTTGAGCAAAGACTTTTTTAAAATCTCAGGGACAGTACCCAGGCCCTGAGTTTAAGGTGGAGGATGAACACACACATTAAAAAAAAACAACAAAAAAACACAACAACACAAAGTCATTGTCACAAAGCAATGATCTGTCAAGAATTCCCTGCCTGGTCTCTGACAGATCTTTAAACCACAGCGATTCCACACCTCTCCTGGTCAATAAGATGCCAGCAGGAATGTAATCCTCCCCAAGCAGGCTGTATTTGGAAATCGTGTTTTCTTTCATGTCCTGGAAGGAGCTGTTCTCCAAGACCAAGTTTAGCTTTTCAGGCTCCAGATTCTTCCCCAGGAACTGGCAGATCTTCTCCACAGTGCTCCCCGTGTCCTGCAAGAAGAAAATGCAGGAGAAGGAGAACACAGAGTGGCTCTCAGAAGGAGGGAGCAGTGGAGGCAGCACAAGAAGGGACAGGCAGCCAAGAGCAATGACAGACTCGTGTGACAGAGGCTAAGCTGGGTGCAGGGAGGGAGAAAGGGATGGAGGGGGAAAGGAACAAGGACCAGAGGATTTAGTCCAAGCACTGAATACCTGGGTGTCATTTTATGGTTACTTCTGAGGATCATAGTGCAAAACTCAATCTGACAGTAAAGTCCCAGAATTGTGTGTGTGTGTGTGTGTGTGTTAGTGAGACTTGAACTCAGAGCCTAGGCCCTGTCCCTGAACTTTGTCACTCAAGGCTATGCTCCACACTGTGAGCCGTACCTCCACTTCTGGCTTTTTACTGATTCTTTTTTTTTTTTTTTTTTTTTTTTGGCCAGTCCTGGGCCTTGGACTCCGGGCCTGAGCACTGTCCCTGGCTTCTTCCCGCTCAAGGCTAGCACTCTGCCACTTGAGCCACAGCGCCGCTTCTGGCCGTTTTCTGTATATGTGGTGCTGGGGAATCGAACCTAGGGCCTCGTGTATCCGAGGCAGGCACCCTTGCCACTAGGCCATATCCCCAGCCCTTTACTGATTCTTAAAGATGAGAATCTCATAGACTTTTCCTGCCCCAGCTGACGTCAAACAATGACCCTCAGATTTCAGCTTCCTGGCTAGCTAGGATAACAGTCATAAGCCTTCAGCACCTTACTTCATGAGACTCTTATCTCCAGTTAATCACTACAAAGGTGGAAGTGGAATTGTGGATTGAGTGGTAGCATGCTAGCCTTGAGTGAAAAAGATAAATTATCCAGGTGCAGAATTCAAGACCCAGACCTGCAGGCACACACACACACACACACACACACACACACACACACACACACACACGCACGATGCAATGTTTAGATCCCCTCACTTCACAACCCATTCACCACTGCAGATCCTTTATGAACTTTGATTCACCCCAGAAATACTAGCCGGACACAAGGACATGCTTCAGATTTCTGATGATGTAGATCACCTTAAAAGGAGAAAGGAAGAATATAAAACATCATCACCATCTTTCCCACTCACAAAGCCTGATCATATCGCAGCCAAGTTCTTCACAATGGGATGAATATTGAAGGATCAATCATTTTGCCAATGTCTTATTGAGAACATGAATTTATTTTTGTTTGTTTGTAACAGCTCTGGGGCTTGAATTCAGCCTGGGTACTATCCCTGAGTTTGGGCCACTGTGTCAGTTCTGGTTTCTGGTGGTCCATGGCAGATAAGAGTCTCATGGACTTTCCTGCCTGGCTGGCTTTGAATCACGATATTCAGATCTCCGTCTGAGTAGCTTGGATTACAGGTGTGAGCCACTTGAACTGGATAAGACATTTAGTTTTATGTACATTTAAAAGTTCCTATGTGAGGCTGGGAATGTGGCTTAGTCAGAGAGTGCTTGCCTAGCATACATGAAGCCCTGGGTTCCATTTCCTCTGTACCACATAAAGAGAAAGAGCCAGACGTGGCACTGTGGCTCAAGTGGTAGATTGATAGCCTTGAGTAAAAGAAGATCAGGGACCGTGTCCAGCCTCAGTGTAAGCCTCAGGACTGGCAAAAAATAAATACATAAAAAATAAAAATAAACTTCCTATGAACGAAATATTTGGCTTGGGATAAAGGAACAGGAGGAAAACGCATCATGTGATGCCTATGGAATACTATGGAGCAGTGTGAGGTTTCTGTGCCTTTCTGTGGAAAGCCTCAAGAGGCCAATGGAAAAACAGAGCTGGGTGTTGCCACAGGCCTGGCTGACACTGAAGAGGAGCCACAGGGATGTGGCCTTTAGTGACAGAGGCTCAGGACCAAGTGCTCACCTCTGCAGCCAGGAGGCATTGAAGTTAAACTGGGGTTGCACCCAGGAGGTGTTTGCTGAGCCAGAACCCAGACTTCTCTGAGGAGAGCACACTCCCAAACACAGACGCATCCACTTATTGGTAGCCGCAGGGTGCACACAGCTGAGCATTCACTAAACCTGCTTTAAAGCCAGCACTCCTAGATTCAAACTGCAATGACCTTGGACTGCCCTTGAGCTGGCAGTCACAGCGAGATGACAGGGCATTTGGACACCGAAGTCTGACTTTGTGTTTGGGGAATTCTTCCAGACCTTATCTTTCCTTTTATTCATTCATTTCTGGCACCGGTGCTGAGGCTGGACATGGCTCTCCCACCATCCTCAGATTTCTGCCTCCTGAGTAGCTAGCAGGACAGGCCTGAGCCACTGGCAAACTGAAAGATCATTTTCAAAAACCTAAATAGGCCAAGCACTGGTGCTCACACCTGTATTCCTAGCTACTGAGGAGGCTGAGATCTGAGGATCACAGTTCAGAGCCAGCCTGAGCAGGAAAGACCATGAGACTCTTCTGTCCAATGAACTACCAGAAAACCAGAAGTGGCACTGTGGGCTCCAGTGGCAGAGCACTAGCCTTGAGCTGAAGAGCTCAGGGACAGTGCCCAGGCCCAGAGTTCAAGCCCCATGGCTGACAATAAAACAAACAAACCTAAATAAATTAATTACATTAAAACAACGTTTTATATTCAAAAGGAAAAAATCTGGATGTGATTCTCCTATGAGCTCTGCGGCAGTCATCCTCATTACAGGACATCACAAACACCCAATTCTGCCATAGACCCAACCCTACTGCGTTTCCCCAGTCCCTTCTCCTGTCCACTGGGCACACAGGAATCCCTGTGAACAGGCTGGCAAGAGCCTTGTCTCTGAAGGAAAGGAAAGGGATGAGCTCCTACACCATCCACAGATGGGAGGTTGGAAGGGGTGGAGGCACCGGCCCGGCCTTTGCCACACAGCTGTGTCCCATCCATTCACCTCATTTGGGATAGGTCACTCATTCTTCAGCACGAGCTGCACCTAGGCTGACTTTGTGACTTCGGGGCTGTAACCCATGAGAGGGAAGCCATGGCAGGCCTCTATGTGCTCCTGGCCCCAGGCCACTGTCACTGCCCCTGGGAAGGGTGGTACTAGAGTCTGGAGGGTCATCCTGAGTGGTGAGCCAATAATTAACCTATTATTTTATTGCAAAACTAAGCTGATGATAAAGATATAGTGTGATTGTCACCACGGTATTTTTATTAAGCAACTAGGAAATGGTTCCAGGGCCTTCTCTGCTCATCTGATTTTCAGTTCATGACAGGGAAACAAACTACAAGAGGAAATGGAAGGAAGCAGGCTTGAGGGCAAGTTTTTGTCTTTAATTTTAAAATCCTTTGTTATGAGGATAGGTGTAGATCTCACAACACTTGCTAAAAGAAAGGGCTTGAATTCTGGCTCAACACCTTCAGTCCAATTCACTAATATCCCCCCAAAATCACTGCCAAGTGTCCTCAACTCATTTTTCTTTTCTTTTTGCCAAGGCAGGGGTTTGAACTCAGGGCTTGGGTGGTATCCCTGAACTTCATTTGAGTCATAATACCACTTCTGGCTTTTTCTGTGTATGTGGTGCTGAGGAATCGAACCCAGGGCTTCATGCATGCTAGGTAAGCACTGTACAGCCAAGCCACATTCTCAATCCCTCAATGCATTTTACGTTTGGCTTCCTTTTTTCCTCAGGCTCTCTCTACTCCAGGATCTCAGCCATGATCCTCCATGTCAGGAATTTCCATGGCTCCTCGGGCTCCTGGGGCAGGGAGAGTTTCTCAGACTTCCTTTATCCTGACCTTGCAAGTTTGAACACCACCAAATATTTTTGGAACATCACTGGGATGGGGTGTGTGAGTGTGTGTGTGTGTGTACATGTGAATTAGTGTAGTGAGTTTGTACCTACCCCTGTATGTCTGTTCACATCACATGAGCCCATTTCTATGAGGTTCAGGAGAAAACAAATCTGAGTAGCATGGCAGTGGGGAATTGTGTGCATTGGGCCTGGTGGAACAGGAGGGACCGGACTTCTGTCTGGAGGACAAAGTCGCCTGGTCTGACCTGACCATGAGCACCCAGATGTTAATTCACTGCAACAGCATTCAGTTAGGGCACAGGTGCCAGGTCACATGACACTGAAACAACACAATCTCACGTTGCTTTATTATTTATTTTTCCAGTCCTTGAGCTCGAGTTCAGCGCCTGGAAGCCATTCTTGTGTTTCTGTGCTTAAGGTGGGCAGTCTACCGCATTAGCCACAGCTTCTGGCATTTTTGTTGGTTCATTTGAGATAAGAGTCTTCCAGGCTTTCCTCCCTGGGCTGGCTTCCAACCTTGATCCTCAGATCTCAGCCTCATGAGTAGCTGGGATTGCGGGCGTGAGCCATGAGTGCCTGGCTTAAAATACAGTGGTTAGTTTATTCTGCATCCAGTTCACCTGTCCAGGATTATTTGACTATAGTCCACATCTTTGACTCTGGTTTTGTTTTAGGACACTCACCATATAAATGAGAGTTCGGGTCGCACCATGAACTGCAGAAGGAGAATGCCAAATTTCCTGGCTACCTATGTTTTTAGGTTTAAATGGGCATTGTCCAAATCGTTACAGATTACTTCAAACTGACCTTGGCCTTGGAAGTGAAGAAAGACTGGACAGAGTTGAATAGGGAAGTTGGGGGAAACCTTCCTTCCTGTCCACTATTAATTTGTATCCATTTTCAACCTCAATCCATGGGGAGTGATAAATGTGGCCACAGATTGGATCCACGTGGATTGGATCCCTTGGATTGCATCAGAGAGGGACCCTCAATCAACCAATGGGTTCCTGGAACAAAAAGAATATTGATTTGCTTGTTACTTGCCTTGGCCACCGCAGTCCTCATAAATCCTCTAGGATTTCAGCAATTGTGGGTATTGCATGTGAGATAAATCACACATGACTTCTTTTACGGTATTTTTGTTGTTGTTTTTGTTTTGTATGGTCAGGCTGGCCTCATGTGCTTCACATGGGTCTTTTTTGTCTGCCTTGTCAACATCGAGTGATATTCCATTTTGATCACTTAACCTGGTTTGGATTGTGCAGCCGTTTCTCTGTGAATATTTGGGTTTCATCCTCTGGGCTGGTGCTCTACCACATTAGCCACAGGTCTTCAATAATGAGCTACTATGTGATCCCCACAAGGAGAGCAGGAGGGAGTTGGGGCCACAGGCCTGGGACATCCAGGACCAGCCAGGTAGAACATGAGATGTGGTGCTGTGTCTCCGGTTGTACAGCATGAGCCTTGAGCAAAAGAATCTCAGGGGCAGTGTCCAGGCCCTGAGTTTAAGCCTCAGGATCGCACACACACACAGTTCTATGCATTCACCAACTTACATTTCTCCTTGGCAGTTTTAGGCCGGATGCGGTGAAATCTGGAACCCTCCATCATGAGTAATTCACAGGGTGTCATGGGGTCAGTGAGCACCCATAAACCTCGGGCCTGGGAGGTGAGGCCATTTGGCTTCGCCTGGGATACCATGACACCCTCTCCGTCACAAAGGGGTCACCATAGCCTCTTGCTCTCCCCTCCTCTCTTTCCTGGGAAACCCAGGATAGCCTGCTTTGCCTCTGGCCATGCAGCATAGTTTTCTACCAAAATCACCCAAGCAAATGCACAGCCTGCAATATTTCCTATCACCTTCACCCCCAAGGCTGAGGGGCAGCATGGCCACTGCTTTGCACCTTGCATCAGCCTCAAACCATAAGGTTATCCCTGAAAAATGCCTAGAATCACGGGGTGCCGGATGGAGGCCGATACCCTGGAATGTATCTCTGTGAGTGAGGGATAACCTTGTCCCCTCACCACATCCCATGTCACGTCTCTTTCAATCATCCCCAATTCCCTTATTTTATTATTTTTTGTGCCAGTCCCAGGGCTTGAACTCAGGGCCTGGGCACTGTCCCCGAATGTTTGTGATCAAGGCTACTTGCTGCTCTCCCTCTTGAGCCACAGCGGCTTTCAGATGCTTACTTAGAGAAAAAAGTCTCACAGACTTCGTTGCTCCAACTGGCCTCAAACAGCGATCTTCAGACCTCAGCTCACTGAGTAGTTAGGATTACAGGCAGAAGAACCGGCACCCTGTTTATAGCTGTTTCTTAAGGTCAAAGTCATTCAAAGCCCCCAGCTGGCTGAGAAAACACCCCCCCAAAAGTCCCATGGTTCTCCATGACCTAATATACCATTGCCCATTTCTTGAGCGCCACCTTCATTCAGGGTGACATTTGGCTGGTGTTTTACATTTTGAATGACATGGATTAAGTTGCAGGAAAAGCTTTCTCTGCTAGACATGTTTTGGTGTGTTTTGTTTTTTTTTTGTCAGTTGTGAGGCTTGAACTCAGGGCCCAGACACTGTTCTTGGTTGGTAAAAGTCCTCATTACTACAAGAATGGTTATTGTCGAGGCCTCTGAGGACCCCTCTCCTCACTTCTCTGCAGGAGATGCCCAAATGTTGGAGTCTCTAGGACCCCCTTCCCCCTATGTCCCGGGGGAATGCCTGAACCCCATACTGTGATGGATCATGCTAAGGTGAGGAGAAAGATGTTGAGGCCCCCCGCCCCGGTCCCCTCACGTGTGGAACGGCGGCGGAGAGAGAGACATCAGGAGACGGTTTGATGGTCCATGCGCCTCAGCCGCGCAGAGGGTGGGCAGAAGAATTTATTACGATGACAAAGGCGGAAGGGGAAGGATTTGGGGTGACTGACTGATTGGCTGACTGGGCTGCCCATCAGGTGATGTCATGAAACTTCCCCTATGGACGGGGACTCCAGCCCCCCAAGAGCTGGGTCTCTGTAGCGGTCCCCGCCATGATGGCACGCACATGTTCGCCCCCCAGGGGCGGGGGCTCTCTTCCTGTTACAGACGGAAGGGGAGGGGACAAGCTAAAGCCAGCTGTGGCCTCTTAAAGGCACAGCTGTCCCCAACAGTTATTAGGGCCAGAGGGTGTCATGGTGTCCTCTGGCTACCTTCTGTAGCTTAGGCACATTAGGAAGTCCCTAGGGCTGGGGGCCTCCAGGGTCCAGATCTGTGCTGGGCACAGCAGTGTAGAAAGATGATGGCCTTGAACTGCAAGTTCCCAGGTGGTGACCTCAGTGAGGGATGTTATTCTGTTAAAAGAGACTTTTGAAAAGGTCAGGCAAAAGGCTGACAAGTTCACAGGGCTAGTTAACATGAATGGCATAGGAGAACATACCCTGGGCATAAGCCAGAAAAGTTCCATTCAGAACATAAACCCAATTGTGGCCAATTACAAGGAAGGAGGGATAGCTGGAGGAAGTGTTTAGGGATACTGGTCCGGTTTGGAGTAGCCAGTCAATATATATATATATACATACAACTGGCAGGAAAAGGAAAATGGACAGGTATGGGCATTGGGTAGGTACAACTGTTCCTCCTGATCTCCCGGCTCTGATTAGTTTTGAAAGGGCGAGACAAGGCGACTCCGTTTAGGATGTGACATCATTCTCCTCTTACTCCTCTCCATATCCCTGTTTCCTGGACTGGCTGAGTCCCAGGAGTCCAGGTGCTTGTTGCTGGGATGGCATGCTCCCATCGGCATTCACGGGGTTTGAACTCAGGGCCTGAGCACTGTCCCTGAGTACTTCTGCTCGAGGCTAGTGCTCTACCACTTGAGCCACGGTGCCACTTTCAGCATTTCTCTGGTTCTCTTGAGCCAAGCTTCCAGTCTGGCTCTTTCCTGGTTAATTGGGAGATGGAGTTTTAGAGAGATTTTCTGCCTGGGCTGGCTTTGAACTGCAATCCGAGGCGTTTTAGCCATAAGAGCCCTTTTTATATCCAATTAAAGCAACAAGGAGAACAATAGGAACAGAGCTCACCTGTAACTTGTTGAGAATTGGCCAACAATTACTTGTCAGAGTTCTGTCACAACACTTAGAGAACAGCAGATTGAATGAGATCCATGTGCCATCAAATCAAATCATCATTTAACCTTACTGGAGGGTGGAAGAGAACACAAATGAATAACAATCAAGAGGGAAAACGTTCAGGATAATGTAAAAGTCTCAGCTTTAGCAGTGGCTGTGTCCTCCATCTTGCATTAGCAGGCTTCATTAGCCACGTGTGATGGAGCCAGGCAGGAGAGATCTGGGCAAGGCTGTAGAGGCATCTCTGAGAGTCCTCTGGACAGGCTGTCACACCTCCTGCAAGATTCTACACAGACTGTTTAAAGACATTTGAAATCTCCCAGTATTCCCTTGTTGCTTGTTTTAAGTACTCTGGCTTTTGTAGGCTGATGCCCTTCTGGTTCAAGCAGGGTGAAAAGATTTTCCTAGTCACAAAATCCACACGGCGAGCACACATGTTAACCTGTATTCTATGAAACAAAATGTTAGCACTCTGGTTGTTCAAATTCTTTATCTAGAAATGTACTTTAAGCCTTTAAATGTAGAGAGAGAGGCTTTTATACCTTTGCCTAAGCTTTATTTGCACCCGAAAAACTCTGGAACCCAGGGGGCATCTAGCCTCCTGGCTGCCTGTTTTAAAAGAACCATTTTTTCTTTAGTTCCGGCTACTGTACGACCTTTGAACTCAAATGACAATTTTTCCTTAATGCAAGAATTCCAATTACAAAATTAGAAACATCTATCCATTCAGCTTTCCAATAAATTAGTGAGAAATATTAGCTTGCTTTGCCTTTTTTTATACAGTTAATGAGAATTTACTTTTATCCCCACTAGTTTATTATACATACTTTAAAACACTTGCCTGATTATATGCAATTTAAGATAGTTAGGAGTCTTACTTATTACATCACAGTATACACATAGAATTTAGTACCTGAATCATTAGACTGATATCCAAAACAATTGTAACACAAGTACTTTTACCAGTGTTCACCAGAATTACAAACACAAGAAATCCGGTCTCAGCATCTTTGCCTTTTCAATATATCTAAATTGCAAAAATAGCATAGGAATCAAATCACATCTGATAAATAAACTTTTTAACCATTAAGAAAAAACTTTTCCAATTCTTAGTATATCTGAAGGGGCAGTTTTAGAAATTCCAGTCAAATCACTCATTGCTGCATATTAGGACCTTTTGGAATTTCCTTAGACATATTTGTTTGCACCCAGACAATCATCTTGGGTTTAAAAACCTGGGGTTTTTCCTTGCTGTAACTCCACTACGAGCTCAAGGGAAATTTTAACACAGAACTTAAGCAAATTAACGTAGTAGTTAAAGAGGCAGTAATTTTTAAACCATGATGCTAGATTTTATATGCTTTTATCCACAGACAAGTGGACAGACAGACATACATAGACAAACAGTTGTGCACAAGGTTTGAGCGCTTAAAATTGTTTTTTGATTGGCCATGTAAGTTTTCTGGAATTCCAATGGCAAAATGATATTATTTTGCCCATATTTATTAGAACAATGTGGTCGGTTAAAAAAACCAAAACCTTTCCTAGGAAGCAAAAATTTTCACAGATTCAGGCTCATAGCAAGACATTTCTCTTTCCTTTGTTCTCCCAAATTTATGAAACATTAGCAACAAAAACCTAAAACCCTTCTCTTTTTTCTCTTTCAAAGCAGGTTAGACAACAGATATTCTGTAGGTGAGTCCAGTAAATTTCCCAGGCCACAGAGACGGGGAAGTGGGCACAAGGGCAAGCCAGCCCAAGAGTGGTGTGTGCAGCCGGCCCTCCCCTTGCCCCCCCCCGTCCCGCTGCCAGGCTCGGACACGCGAGCCCTGCAGCATCTCTGGGGGCGGCGGTGATGGCGCGCGTCCTGGGGCGCGACGTTGCACCGCAGTGGCCGCGTCGCTCCAGGAACTCCGTGCGTGCTTCGCTGCCCCTGCACCCACCACCATAGCCCTGGTGACTGTAACTGTGGGAAGCCAGGCCCCACGCCACCAAACTTCTCTGCACTCGCCATACCCTATGGCCCCGCTGTCCTCCCGCCTCCGCTGCTGCCACGTGCTTGGCTCCGAGGCGTGGGTGCCTTTGGGCCGGCCGGGCCCCGCTGCTCCCCGCGGTTCCCTTCACGCTCTGCCTCATCATTCCACTGATGGGAGGAACTACACACACCCAGAAAATACCATTCACGATCCAAGGGCTTGCTCGTAGATAAAAAACCTAAGTTTCCCGTGGGCTTTTCGCCCCACATTACAGCGCCATTATGTTGGGAACCCTTTCACCCTCACGTGTGTTCCACTGGGCGGAAAGCTGGACTGCGGCCCAATATGCAAACCTTGGCGGTATGTAGACGCAAGAACGCCCCCCTCCTGCCCCTGAAATGAAGGACACAGAACACGCAGGCATCTCGGGGTAAACTTCTGGAACTCCCGTCCTTTTACTCAGGGGAGGGGTTTATATGACAGTAATGGCGGCAGGAAGGGGAGGGACTAACTGGGTACTAGCGATAGGCTGATGAGCTGTCCATCACAGTGATGTCACGGAACTTTCCCCAGAAGTGGAGATCACAACCCACAAGACCGCCCCCTTGGGCTCCGCTCGGCGCCATTATGATCCATGTGCTCCGAGACGGGAGGTGGGGCTGGCTTGGGCCGCCTTTCCCGTTCCGGACCTGGGGAAAAGGTAGGAATGGATAATAGCCACAAAGCCCCAGGGTGGGAGAGGGGACAGCCTCTCAGGACCGCCCCCTTAAAGGTATAGCCAGAGACCAACACAAGTGGTAGAGCACCAGCCTAGAGCACAAAAGCCCTGATTTCAAGCTCCAGGACTGGCACAAAAATAGATAGGTAGACAGATGTTTTTGAGGAGCCTCCATCCTATATTAAAATGAAAAGAATTACTGAGGTTACTTTGAGAAAAAAGATGATTTGATATTGAAGAATCATTGCAGTTGGCAACTGGAAAGTTTCTAATAAATAGAACAGGACAGGTGGGCCTGTCCTGGAATACAAGAAATACATTGAAGGGATTTCAAGAAGTGAGAATTAGATTAAAATCAAATATCCACAGAGAAATGACTGTGCAATACAAAACAGTTTAACACAACAAACTGGAATACAACTCAGTGTTGAAAATGCAGACAGCTCAGACCCATGCTCCACCGCTTTCAGGAAATGAGACAAGGCTGTAGTGAGAAAAAAAAATATATTCTGATTGTTCTCACATACAAGACCCAGAATTTCCAAAGTCCTAGAGGAGATAAGAGGATTGTGGGGGCCAAGTCAGTGGCAAGCAAATCAATATTCAGCTGTTGTGGACAGTACCTTTATAAGATGTCAAAATACTAGCATTGGGTGAGATACGATTGAAATAAACTTAACACTACTTATCCCCACCAGATGTTAGACTTGACAAAATTTGTATCATTAAGGTTTATGGTATGTAGATTGTACCATTATGATATATATGTATACATACATATATGTCTGTTTGTATGCATGGATATATTCAGATAGAAATGGATAGCCTTTGTTTTTTTCTCTGTCCCCAGGAACCCACTGATTGATTGAGGTTCTCTGATTCACACCACGGGAGATTCCAAGTAGATCGGATCTGGGACCTCATTTGACTGGCTCCCCATGGATTGACTATAAATGGATATAAATTATTAGTACACTGGAAGGAAGCCCCTCCCCCATCTCCTCCCACTTCCTGATCCAACTTGTGAGGGAGGGGGGCCTGGGAGCTGCTCCTGTGTTTTTGTGGTCAAGGCAGGCAACCCATCACTTGAGCAGCAGCTTCACTTCTGGCTGTAGTGTTGGTTGACTGGAGATAAACGTCGTCTGTCCTTTCCTCTGGGCTGGGATCAGATTACCAATCTCAGATCTCAACCTCCAGAGTAGCTGGGATTACAGTGTGAGACATTGGTGCCTGGATACAAAGACAATTTTAGTCTTAAATTTTTAAGCAAAGCCAGCCCTCAGACCTTTCACCTTCGATTTTCTCTTGTAGTTCAAATTCCCTACCGTGAACCCAATACCAGATGAGCACAGATCAGCCCCCACAGTTGCCCAATAGAAATCACACTGTGTTTTCTTTATCATCAAATTCATGTCACAACAAAATGAACGAAGTTAATGATTGGCTTCACCACCCAGGATGGCAATCCAGACTCTGCCACCACCTCCCCAGTGGTGGTGCCAGTGGTCTGGGAACAGCAGTCAGGCACGCAGGGACTCTGCCAAGGCACAGGACTACGTGTGGTATGCAGGCCTTCCTTTCCATGCCGTGGGTTTCAACCCTGAAGTCATAAAAGTAGCTCATGAGATGTTGGTTCTGAAGGATGAGGACATCCTCACGGTGACCTACCCCAAAACTGGTGAGCACACAGGGTGCCTACTGCATGGGACAGGACAGGCCTGTGCCCCCACTCCCTCCCAATTTCCAGGAAGGATAGTGCAGTCACTCATTGCTGAAGGACTGGGGCCCCCATGGTAGATTGCTAACTGTGAGACCTAAAGCTCAGTGACTGTGCCCAAGCACCTGGACTGGAACCAAAAAATTAAATAAATAAAAGATTTAAGGAGCCTCCATCGTATATTACAATGTAAAGGGTGGCGTGGAGGTTACTTGGAGTAGCAGATAATTTCAAATTCATGGGCAGTGGCTGGCAACTGGAAAGTTTCCAGTAAATAGAAGGAAGTGGCCAGCCAGTCCCAGAATGCAGGGAGTCCTGTGTGAGTGACTGCTGGGAGTGGAGGCAAGCACAGAGGATACACTACAACTGAAATGTTCTGGAAATTCAGAAGCAGGGATACACAGAAGTGATTTCAAGGGCGGCTGAGAGGTGGATTAAACCCAAATCTCCACAGAGGATGGACACATAATTCAAAATACATTAAGAGATCAAAATGGAATATTACTCAGTGTTGAAAATGCGGACAACTCTGACCCATGCACCACCAATTTCAGGACATTTTCCCATTTGAAGCACATGAGACAAGGCCATAGTAAAAAATAATAATAATAATTGTGTGCACTAACATACAAAGCCCAGAAATTCCGCAAGTCCTAGAGGAGGTAAAAAGACTGTGGAGGTCAATCCAGGTGGCAAGCAAATCAATATTCATTTGTTGTGAACAGTATAGACTTATAAGATGGCAAGATACTAGCTTTGAATGAGCTATGATTGATATGAACTTAACACTACTTATCCCCACCGGATTGAACGGTACTGACGTTACTATCATTTATGGTGTGTATATTTTATTATGGGGTGTGTGTGTGCTGTATATTCAGATAGAAATGGGTGGCCTTTGCTTTCTCTCTGTCCCCAGGAACCCACTGGATGATTGAGGTTCTCTGTCTGATTCACACTAAGGGGGATCCCAAGTAGATCCAATCTGAGGACTTATTTGACCACGCCCCTTGGATCAAGACTGAACGTGGATACCAATTAACCATAAACAGGAAGGAGGGCCCCCGCCTCCTCACCTCTCACCTCACCATCCACCTCTTCCTCAAATCTTTTTTTTTACCTCCAAGGCCAAGGTCAGTACACAGTGCTCAATAACTATTCTAGGGCTGGGAATGTGGCCTAGCATGCATGAAGCCCTCGGTTCCATTCCTCAGTACCACAAAAACAGAAAAAGCCAAAAGTTGCGCTGGGGCTTAAGTGGTAGAGTGCTAGCCTTGAGCAAAAGGAAAGCTCAGGGACAGGGCCTACGCCAGGATTTCCAGTCCCTAGGACTGGAATAAATAAATAAATAAATATTCCATAAATGCCTTTTAATCTTAAAACTTCATATAGCCCGGAGATCTGACATTCTCCTTCTGTAGTCACAGTGGAGCTTGAAACTTTCCTTCATGAGGTGAGGGTCCTCAGACCAAACCAGAGTGGGTGGTGTGAATCATGCCAGATAATCCCTGACAGATGAGCAGGATGCACTAAAACATGAACAAAACTGTATTTTAAGCCAGTACCCATGGCTCATGCCTGTCATCCCAGCTAAACAGGAGGCTGAGATCTGAGGATGCAGGTAGGAAGCCAGCCCACGCAGGAAAGGCCGGCCAGCTCTCATCTCCAGTGAACCACCAAAATAGCTGGAAGTGGAGCTATGGCTCAACTCGTAGAGTGGCAGACTTGGACACAAAAACTCATGTCAAAACCCAGGCCCTGAGTTCAAGCACTAAGACTGGAAGAGAGAGACAGAGAGAGACAGAGAGAAATGAGATTGTGTTTTTTTCAGTGTCATGTGTCCTGGTGCTTCTACCCTGACTCTGAATGCAGGTTCTGTGAATAAACACCCGGGTCTTCCCAGCCAGATTAGACCCGGAACATTTGTCCTCCAGGGAGACGTCCAGCTTCCCCTACCCAGCCCGCACTAGCCCTGTGCAATCCCTACCTACATTTGCTTGCTCCCGAGCTGTCATAGGAATGGGCTCCTGTGGTATGTATTCTTTGTTGCTGTATTATTTCATCCTTCCATCCCCCTTCAATGGCCTTTTGGGTTTTGTTCTTATGCCACTCCTGGGGCTTGATTTAAGGGCCTGGGTGCTGTCCCTGGGCTTTTCTTCTCAAAACTGTCATGACCACTTTCAGCCACAGGTCCCCTTGTGGTTTTCAGGTAATTGAAGAGTCCTATGATCTCTTCTGCCTATGCTGACCTGGTTGATCCTCCGGTCTTAGCCTCCTGAGTAGATGGAATTACAGGCATGAACCACCACTGCTCAGCCCCTTCAATGATTATTCCACAACAACTTATAAATCTGTGGCCAGCAAATGATAACCAGCATCTGCTCTCCTGTGCTGTGTAGATTAATATCCCAGATGCTTTTAGGCAATGCATTGTCCTTCTATTGTTTTATTCCTGGCCAGGTCATTCAGTTAGAGGAACTCAGAAATGTATTTGAAGAACAGATGCACAACCAGGAGACCCATCGACACTTTGATGTTTGAGAGAAATGTTATAGAATTGATCTGAGCAGAGATCAACATCAGGAATGTGAGAAATTATGGAAATGTGTTTTGATTTTTGTTTGTTTGATTCTTTTCTTTCTCCCTCTCAGGTGATCTACGTCATCAAAAATCTGAATGATGTTCTCATATCTGGTTATTATTTCTGGGGTTTAACAAAGCTGGCTAAGGAAACAGAGTCACTGGAGCAATATTTTGAGTGGTTTATGCAAGGACATGGTGAGTGGGCTGTGAAGTGAGCAGAAAAGAATGTCAACATCTTCTAATGCCTTGTGCAACCCTCTGCCCAGCCCACCCCAGGTTTTATCTTTAAATTTCACCATCTGTGAGTTCAATGTGCTTCATCTTAGAATTCACATTTGCTAAATACAGCACCAAAAACACACCCTTTACTCACTCTTGCCCCATGACAGAAGTTTCCTGGGGTGATTGACCCCCTGGAGCTTGCAGGCTGGGAAAGGGTAAGCTGCTCACTGGCTTCCCAGACAACAAAACTCCACATGACCACTACTTTTAAAAATTCTGTTTTGCTGTCCATTTCAGAGTTGCTCACTTGAAGTTGAGAACTCAATGTTTCTGGTGAGGCAGAACTTTTGTAATTCTCTCATTTCTCCATGGTTCTGTCAGGGTTCCACCGCCTGACTTGGGTATGAAGGGGGAGGGGCGGGGGGCGCACATCTGTGCTTTATTTACCTCATTCTTGGGTAGTCCAGGCCCTGTGACATTAGCTTCACTAGAGGTGCTTGAATGGTTTCTCCCCTCACCTAACATCTCTTACTAATCAAGACTATAGCCTGGTACAGGTGGCTGGCTCATGCCTGTGATCTCAGCTACTCAGGAGGCTGAGATCTAAGGATCACATTTGGAATCCAACCCAGGCAGGGAAACCTGTGAGATTCTCATCTCCAAGTAATCAAGATGCCAGAAGTGGAGGTGTGGCCCAAGTGGCAGATCTTCAGCTTTGAGCATAAGAATTCAGTGAGAATGCCCAGGGCTTGGCTTCAAGCCCAGAAGTCACACACACACACACACACACACACACTCACACACACACACACACACACACACACACTCATCAGTTTGACTCTTATCTACAAAGAGTGATCTGCCAAAATCAGATATCGAATAGAATTTAACAAAGTCTTACAGTGTTTTCAAGTAGAATAAACCAAGCCAGTGCCCCTGCAGACTGACCTGCTTGGTGTCTTTGTACACAGCATCATCTTTGATGGTTTTGTTTTTGTCTCCTCAAACCACAGGTGGTCCCAGACAATTTTTAAAAAGCATAAGTTCAGGCAACCACGGCCCCACACATGTGGGGGATCACACACACACTCGCACATCCCACACACATATGCACGTACCTCTCTATTACATAAGAATGCTACTGCACACAGGCAGACATTGAGGCACTGGAGTCATCTGAGACCCAGCCTGACCTTCCTAACCCCCCCACATCTGTGGCAGAAAACAACGCCCCTGGTGGCAGAGGCAAGAACTTCAGAGGAGACCACTAGACGTGGAGCCAAGGTTGCTGTGGAGTCCATCTCCCAGGGGGAGACGGTGGCTTCACCCCCAGGGCAGGCAGAGGATAGAGGGAATGCCAGGACATGGAGCCTTAGAGCCCTGGGCCCTTCTGATGTCAGCATTCCTTCCCGGCCTCCAGGTGTTCTGGGGGACTGGAAGAACCACTTCACCCCAGCCGAGACCCAAGCCTTCAAGAAAACCTTCCAGGAGAAGATGGCGGGACTTCCTGCAGAGCTCTTCCCATGGGACTAAGTCCAGACTTATCTCTGTGTCTCTGGAGATGAAGACTTGTGCCACCATCCGATAGAAATGACTGGACTGTCTGCCAGAGGGAATCATAGCACAAATCCATCACTCAAATCTGGAGGTCTGAATTTTCCTCTTGCATCTTCAGTCCATTCATCGAGGTGGGCATTAACCCTTCTCCATCCAGGGCATTATTAACTTAATTGTTATTATAAAGATCCTGTACAGAGGGTTTGCAATGACATGAGTCAGGTTATGAGTACATTTGCTATCCTGTATCTTGCCTTCCCTAGCTCTCTTCATCACTCCCTCTCATCTCCACCCACAAGTTGCATAGTTCATTTCATGCATGTCCAGTGATCTCCACTGCTTCCCTTATTCACTTCCCCCTGTTATGCGTAGATTTTTGGTCCTCAAAGGTGGTACCACCAAAGAGCCGATTCCGATCCAAATGCACAAGAGTCTTTAGTGCTAGCTCGAGCCTGGTCTCTCAACCATCACCAATGCAGTGGATCTGGATTGGAAGCCCCGACCCTCAATAGGCAGGTTTTTTTTTTAAATTGTGATTACAGAAGGGGAGGGTATTTCCAACTTGGCAGATACGTGATTGGATGGCATTAGGCAGCAAGTCGTGTCCTATTTCTATTGGCTATCGACCCTTTCAGTTATGTATATTGGCTTTGATAACGGGAACTGGTCTCCATATAAGGAACTGACAACAGGTGGTCACAAAGCAGTGATGCAAGTGGTTAAAGCAGGGGGCCAGAACAAGTCACAAATGGGTGAAGAAAGCTGTTTACAGAAGCAGAATATTGCAGTCTAGCTGACCAAGTACCAACTTTACTTTAATAATTGCCACCATGTTTTCCCATTACCACTAAGCAAGCTTGAGCGGGCTAAAACAATCCAGTATTCAATCTTAAGTAAACCAACGCAACAGTCACTATGGCATTTTTACTACTATTATGGTTATTTCTATAGTCTATGACTATGATCATTTTCTTTTTTACTGTTCTTTACCATGGTTGCTACCTAGGTACAGAGGGGAACAAGGGCTTCCTATATTTTTAAATGTCAAACTACAAGAAACTAGTCTCACGGGTCAGGGTGCATCCATCTAGCATGGAGTCATCACCAGGGTTAGAAGCTGTTACAATTTTAACACTAAAACTTATATTTAGTCACTCAGGTTCTCAGGTTAGCCCTTACTCCCCCACCCTCTTATACATACACACAAATACCCCAACCATAAGGTAAAGATGATAGAATAATCAGCAAATAACATTTTAATTTAAAAACTTTGCAAGAGATCTCTTGTTTCCATGTCTTAAAGTTTATTTCCATGGCTCTTTTATTCTATGGAAATGTAAAGAGCACATAATCATTGTGCCTTTTTGTTTCTCTCCTAAGATATACTCTTTTGGTCTCACTGTGTGAATCTAGAATCCTGTATATTTTATCATATCCTACTGCTTTTTAGATCTAATTTTTTTTTGCAGGTCCTGGGAGTTGGGACTCAGGGCCTGAGCACTGCCTCTGGCTTCTTTTTGCTCACTGTTAGCACTTTACATTTGAGCACACCTTTGGGCTTTCTCTGTGTATGTGGTGCTGAGGAATTGAATCCAGGGCTTTGTGAATGCTAGGCAAATACTCTACCACTAAGCCACATTCCAGCCTGTTTTTTAGATCAATATCCACATATGAGACAAAACATGAGCCCTTAGTGTCTCTTAGTGTGGTTTTCTTCAGTTCATAAGCTTTGTTCTACTTCCATCTTTTTCTCTGCAAATGACATAAATTTATTCTATCAAGAAGCTATGTAAAATTCCACTATGTATAGGTACCACATTTTTGGGATCCACTCATCTCTTTTGGGGCACCTGGGCTATGTTCTTATCTTGGCTATTGTGAATAGTGCAGCAGTGAACACAGATGTGCAGGTGCCTTTATAATATCCATCGTAGTAATGTTTTGGGTAGATGCTCAGGAATGGTATGGCTTGGTCTTAGATATGATGTATGTTTAGTTTGTGAGGTTTTCAATGGGATGTTTTTATACTTACATGATACATTTTAATGTAATGGCTACATTGATCAAGCATAACAGAACAATAAAAAAAAATCCTAAGAACTAAAACATACATCATATACTTATAATTGCATAAATATAAAAATATGTATATGTATGTATTTTATGTGTAAAAATCTTATAAAAACAATACAACGGGTGTTGCTTGTTTTCAGTATATAGGTATGTTGGGCTGTAAATTGCGGGGCTTAGCTCTATCCCTCCCCAACACGTGGGGAGAGGTCCTGGGCTTATGTATCTCTGCAGGGGATCCATACTTACTCTCTCACGTCCCCCCGGTCAGTAGGGTATCGACGCGGGAGTGGGGTCCCGGGTTTAGCCTCAGGTCGCGTGTGGGTGTGAGACCTCCATACTCGCCAGCCCAAGGATGACACGACCACGTGAGATCTTGGAGACGTCTCTGGGTCAGTTCTAATTTATTCAGATGAGAAACCACAAAGATATACCCGAGAGGCGGGCACAAGAAAAGGGAGAATGGTTTGGCCATGAGGGGTGTCCAACAGGGGATGTCAGGGGACCTCCCTCGTGGGCGAAGACCCAGCCCCCCAAGGGTTGGGTTTCAGGGGTGTCCTCCATTGTACACATGCTTTCCCCAGAAGCAGGGCCTTCTCTTCCTGTCAAAGGAGGAAGGGGAGGGACAGGCCAAGGCCAGCTGTGGCCTCTTAAAGGCACAGCTGATCCCAACATAGGTAAAGCATGAGTTATGCTTCAGTCACTGAGTAGCTGTAGGTTCAGACGTGAGCTGCCAGTCCCTAGCTGGTTTTTCCTACTCATAGGAATTAGAACTGGCCTTACCTATGAACCTGTAACCCTTCTATATAACACTTTGACAATAAATAACTATATATATATATATATATATATATATATATATATATGAATTAGAACTGTTTGTATAGGCTGTAAAAACCAAGTTCAATTTTGTTAGGAATGAATGGTGGAAGATATCATTGTTGAAGCTTCTAGGAGGTCTGCATTCACTTTCCTCTCTTCCCTGTCAAAGACTCACCATCAGCAGGGCTTTGGAAAGTCAAGTCCAAACTTGCTATTATCCACCATCCAGAATTAACCTGAAAGAAGAATACTGGCTCTAACTGTCACCAGCTTGGCAATACGGTGGATGATAGGCAATTGGGTGTAACTAGAGACATCTTGGCCTCCTGATGATGGAAGCGAAGTCCCACTCCCAGGCAGTGGGCATGTCTGAATCCCTAGAGGCATGAGAGAAGACTTGGACAATAGGATACTGTATTTGCTGGACCTATGCCAGCAACTTGCAATACTTCTTGAACTCTCAAGCTCCTTGTGATCCTGCCACAAGATCATGACAATATTCCAGACCCAACTGTGGGAACCTGTAAATGCAGAGCCATGAGGTCTGCCAAAGAGAATTGGAATGCCATTCCCTCACTCTCAGGAAGCTGAGAGTGGCCCAAGAAAGATCAATGTCTCCTAGCATTACAGACACCATGGCTTCCACCCTATGTGTGAGGTCATCTGTATCCAAGTTTCCCCAGGCCTAGGAGACAGGCCGGGGCCTATTCAAATCCTGATTGTTGGCTGCTCAATTTTGCCTTCTGTTGGTAAGAAAGTCACTAATCCTACAATTGTTCAACCCCCCAAGCCCCACTGTGGTGTTGGTAGCTTCTAACATGCTGCTACCTTGTATTTTGCACTTACTCATTCTGTTTCTAAAGAATTGGTACTAGGATGAAATATGGATCCTTGTTGTCTGCGTCACTGTTCTTTATTCTTTAGACATCCCTATGGGGGAAGGACGCAAAGTTCTACTTGTACCCCCCTCCATATGGGATCATTTTAAATTGAGATTTTCAGATGACCATGGGGTAAAAGTTTCTAAAAGGGTACTCACCTAGCTTGTGGTTGGCTGGCTAAGCCAAGGCTCCTGTGACCCCCACGTTAACCTTGGTAGTATGGAATTTGGTATGTAATTAGCTCTGCCTTTAAAGTGGGTGACACAGGTGGGCCATGTGATACAATAAGGGTTTAGTTTCATGTGACCCCTCTCTCTATCCCCAAGTCTACTCCTCCTCCATCCAGAAAGTATTCAGAGATCAATTTGTATACTAATGCTCCTTGCTAGCAAATGTTGTCTCTTCCCAGGCACTGGGGACTGAGGCCCATCTAAGAAATAATTGACAGTATATTAATATGCTCATGTGCTTTGCTAGCAAATTTCCCCAAAACATCAAGGTTTTGGTTATCTGTAAGAGTAAGAGATTCTGTATGTTAGATGGCCAAAGGATTTGTTTTTAAGGATCAGATTTTTTGTTAACACTGACCACATGGTTCTATAGTGCTATGAGCAAAAAGTATCTCTTTTTACTAGAGTTCCAGAATACTCATTGCCAATATTCATTTTTAAAACCTAAGAGAAGTTTTGTAAGACCTTTGTGCTAAGTGTGTGTGTGTGCATGCGTGTGTGTGTATGTGTGTGTAAATGTGTTCAAAATAATCTGGTATTTCATACAAAAAAAAGATCAGCACAGTGCAAAAAAAGGTAAATATGTGGACTGAAACTATTTGAGTATTAACCAACTTTTCAAAGGATAGTTACGCTGCATTAATATTAACTTTTCTAAAGGTTTACCAATGGTCAGCTTAAATGCAAATTAAAGCAAAAGGAGGCTGAAAAATATGGTTTAATGGCAGATTGCTTGTCTAGCTTACATGAAACCCTGGTTTTGAGTCCTCAGTACCTAATAAACAGAAAAGGCTGGAAGTGGTGCTGTGGCTCATGTGGTAGACTGCAAGCCTTGAGCAAAAAGAAAATCAAGGACAGTGTCCAAATGCTGATTTCAAGACCCGGGACAATCAAAAGAGTAAATAAATAAAAAAAGCAACAGGAATGTAAAGCAAAGGAAGTTAGTAAAGAAAGACATTGCAAGGAGATTAAAAGTGGCTTCCTCTGGGTGGAAAAAAGGGGAACAGTAATTTTCCTAAATAGTTTCTTTAAAGTGGAGAAAGTGGGGAATCAAGACTACCAATATTCACTTAAGTATTTGTTTATGTTGAAGTCTTTCTAATGAACACCTTTTAACTCAAAACCTATAGTTTTGTTCTCTAATGTGTCTGTTTCCCAAGGATGTGAGATGGCTTTAACACAGCACCAGTTTCCTGCATTCCTCCTTGTAATCATAAAGGTTCAACTTAGTTGCAGTAGTTTTGTTCTTAATTAGTATCCTGAAGTGCTAAACGGAGCCAAAAATGATCTCCATCATTTAATCCATTGCTGTTTCAACACTCCTTGTTGCTTCAATGGGAACTAAAGGGGATTTTTTTTTTGGTAAATACTCATTTGAATTGTTCTCCCCCCTCTAATGGGGGATGTGGCCAACTGGGAAACATCATCCTAGCAACAAGAAAAATGACATCCAGGAGGGCGCTTGTGGCTCATCCCTCTACTCCTACCAACTCAGAAGGCTGAGATTTGAGGATTGCAGTTCAAAACCAGCCCAGGCAGAAAGACCCATGAGACCCTATCTCAGACTAACCACTCAAAAATAGGAAGTGGTGCTGTGGCTCAAGTGATAGAGTGCTACCCTTGAGGAACAGAGCTCAGGGCAGAACCTAGGGCCAAAGTTCAAGCCCAAGGACTGCCCCCCCTCAACAAAAAGTCAGCTGGAGCATTATTTGAGTAAGTAGAAGACACTCCTAGTACAAAGCTGGTCCTGGCTGCAGGGGATACTTCAGAGGCAGTTGGAAGAAACTGCTGATAAGAGAGCATGGGATAGGGTCCTGTATGGATCCGCTGGCTGGCGCTCTGCCTTTCAAAAGTAATTAGCACCCAGAGGTCATGGGAAAATAGCTTGTAAGCATGCCTATGTAATGGCCATAATTGTCTACTTTGAAACTGGGCAGAAATGTATACCCTTGCCTACTAATCACTTGTTATCTTGGATAGTAAAATACTAGGGCTGTGAAATGGGGGATAATTAAAAATTAACAAAAATCCCGGCCCCCCTGTGTCTGCTCCAGGCCCAATTGATAGCAATTTTTTGGTCTGCCTCCAGACACATGAATTGACCTGGTCATGAAAGGAGGGTAAGGCTGGAGTGTTAGTAAATCAGAGCAGTCTTGTGGACACCTTGCCCTTTGGGCCTACTACTACTAAAATAGGCACGGGCAAACAGTGACGAACAGTATAGACCCTCTTGAGTGTGGAGACTGCACTCATGAGACATGGTCTCAAGCCAAAGCCTTCTATGTCTGCCCAGGACACCAAAGCCTCCTGGGAAGAGATCTGGTTACCAAGAGCTGCTGCCCTGGTACATTGGGCTTCAGAACAGGGATTCTGTGAAAGGAAATTGTGCAGCCACTGCCACTGCCTGAGAAGCTGCCTCAACACCAGCGCGGCCTGAAAGTATTTGACTGTTCCAGGCCCAGCCTGCCATCCAAGCCAACTCCACTCAGAGGAAGCCACCAGGAGAGCTTGGGAAATACATGGCAGTGAGGGCCAGCCCCCACCTTAGGTGAACTTAATAATGCTTCCGTGCATCAGTCTGCAGAACTTACAGGCAAGTCAGCAGGAGGTGCAGAAACAGTCTGGGAGACACTGCCCCTGCCCAGTTTGGGTCCAGCCCATCCCTTCCAACCTGAAGAGCCCATTTGGGTTCAGATGTTTGTCAAAATAACTTCCCTGCCACCTGGAAGGGACCCTAGGTCACCATCCTGATCATTCCCGCTGTGGTAAGAGCAGGCAGGATCCTTGCTTGACTCCACCACATGGGTCTGAAACCTGCTGATGTGGGAGAGTTATGTGGCTTAGAGGTAGAGTGATTTCCTTGCATGCCTGAATCCCGAGGTTCCATTCCTCACTACCGCATAACCAGAAAAGGCTGGAAGTGGCGCTGTATTGATTTGCTTGCCACGTGCCTGGCCATCACAGTCCTCTTATCTCCTGCAGGACTTTGGCAATTCTGGGCATTGTCCGTCAGGGCAATCACACACATTTTTTTAAGGGTTTTGTTGTTGTTTCCTCACTGCAGGGCCGCTGCAGGACATGATCACTGCACTTGGCTTTCCAAAGCCCTGCAGATGGAGAGCCATTGACAGCAGAGGGAGGAAAGGAAGGTTCAACACCATCATCTTCCACCAGTCATTCCTAACTCAGCCGAGCCTGGGGATGATGACATTTTCACAACCTCTACATTATGACTGTTCTTCTAACTCCTCAAGAGAGAAAACAACCTACAAGGGCCAGTGTCTCACAACTGCCATCCCAACTACTCAGGAGGCTGAGATCTGAGGATTGTGGTTCAAAGACAGCCCAGGCAGGAAAGGCGCTGAAAATCTTATCCAGTGAACCACCAGGAAACGGGAAGTGGTGCTGTAGCTCCAAATGGTAGACTCCTCACCTTGAGTGAAAAAGACCTCAGAGGCAGCACCCAGGCCCTGAGATCAAGCTCCGCCATTAACAACCACAACAGCAAAAAGAAGGAGGAACAAGATACTGGGACAATCTCCTTTCCACATCCTGTGAGCATTGCAGGATTTACACCTTGTACTGTACCCCACAAGACATTGTCACCCTACCTGCAGGTGAGCTTCAGAGGAGGAGGGGGGAGTGGAGGAGAAAGAGGAGGGGGAGGATATGGAGAGGAGTGGAGGAGGTGGAGTGGGAGGAATAGGATGAGAGGGAGATGGAGGAGGAAATTGTGGTGCACATCCACCCTTGGGAGGAGGTCCTAATGTTGTGACACAAAGAAACCAGCCACCCCTGTGGAACAAGGACCTGGCCACTCACAGGACAGGGACTCCTGTGTGCACGTTGCCTAGGGAGAAGTTCAAAAGTACAATGTCAACAATGGGTATCTGGACGCCTCCGCCTTTGGGAGGAACTTGCATTATCCTGGTGTGCTGCATGGGTGCAACCACAGGTGCTCCCATGGTACCACTGACCCTGAGGATACTGCACAGACAACAGGAGGAGGTTTGTCTTGTCTTTCTTGATCTCCTGTTTGTGCTGTCACCTGCCTCTTTGGGCCTGTCACCACTGCCCAGTCATACGCAGGTGCTAAGGCCACCTGACTCAGTTTCCCCACCTCCAGTCACATTCCCATTCCCTTCTCCCACATCCCATCCTCAGTCTCCAGAGAACTTGTCATCTCTCACACACCCTCATCTTCTCCCTGGATCCCTTCCACTCCCAGGGTCAAGCTGAGTCAGTGAGGCCTCTGGGTCATCTGGTCTCCCTTGAGGCGCCATTACACCACCCCCAATGCCTGTGTGGGCCATGCAGCCCTCCACAGCTCACACAGTGGATTTTTGTGGTTTTTGTGCATTTTTTATTTGTTTGTTGGTTTGTTTGTTGCCAGTCATAGAGATTGGGACTCAGGTCCTCAGCTCTGTCTCTGGTTTGCTTTTGCTTAAGACTAGCACTCTACCTCCTTTAACCACAGCGCCACCTCAGGCTTTTACTGTGTGTGTGGTGCTGAGGAATCAAATCCAGGGCTTCATGCATGGTAGGCAAGCACTCTACCGCTAAGCCACATTCCCAGGCCTCACAAGGTGCTTTGACAGGAAGAATAAAGAGACTTGTGTAATCAAGCAAACTTTTTTTTTGCAGCTATTGATTGCCTATCTGCCTCCCCCAGCCTCCACTGCTTCCAGTTCAAAGGAGTCCAAAGTGGGAAACACTGGAATCCAGTGAGGGTTTCTTGTATAAAGGCTGACCTGAGAACCTGAGTGACTAAATGTAAGTTTTAGTGTTAAAATTATAACATCTTCTAAGGGCTGGGAATATGGCCTAGTGGTAAAGTGCTCACCTTGTATACATGAAGCCCTGGGTTCAAGTTCTCAGCACCACATATATAGAAAAGGCCAGAAGGGGCGCTGTGGCTCAAGTGATAGAGTGCTAGCCTTGAGCAAAAAGAAGCCAGGGACAGTGCTCAGGCCCTGAGTTCAAGCCCCAGGACTAGCAAAACAAACAAAAATTATAACAGCTTCTAAACCCCTGTGATGACTCCATGATAGAGGGTTGCACCCCCACCCGTGAGAATAGTTTCTTGTAGTTTGACATTTAAAAATGTATGAAGCCCTTGTTTCTCTCTGTACCTAGGTAGCAACCATGGTAACAGACAGTAAAAACTGATCACAATAATAGACTGTAGAAATAACCATAATAGTAGTAGAAATGCCATGGTAACTGTCGGGTTGGTTTACTTATGATTGAGTACTGGATTGTTTTAGCCCACTCAAGCTTGCTTAGTGGTAAAGGGAAAGCATGGTGGCAATTGTTAAAATAAAGTTGGTACTAGGTCAGCCTGACCTCAAAATTTTGCTTCTGTAAACAGCTTGATAAACCCATTTGTGACTTTCTCTACCACATGCATTAACCCCCTGCATCAGTGCTGCGTGACCACGGGTTGTCCGTTCCTGATATCAAGGCCAGTTCCCATTATCAAATCCTAAATAGACAACTGAGAGGATAGATAGCCAATAGATATAGGACAAGACTTGCTTGCTAAGTGCCATCCAATCAACTATCTGCCAAGCTGGAAATACCCTGCCCATGTTGTAATCACAATGAAAACCCCACCTATCTGGGGATCAGGGCTCTCAATCCAGATCCAATGTGTCGGTGCTGGTTGAGAGTCCAGTCTCGAGCTTGCAATAAAGACTCTCATGTGTTTGCATCAGAATCGGCTCCTTTTTGGTCTTTGGGGACCTGAAATCTAGGCATAACACTTCATGGATGGTTTCCAGAAGCAGGGAAGATGTAGTCTTTCTCTGGGTTAATTTATCCTATGGGTAGCAAACACGCAGCTCCTGTGGCAAGGAGAAGTGGGAAAGACAAAATCCTCCCAGCTGCAGCAGCAGTCTCACCTATAGCCAGTTACCTAGTGTACCAGGGGGACCTGGTCAGCAACCTTGCAGTATGAAATAATTGCACTTTAACTTTTCTAAAGCTAAGGTAACAGTGTAATCTGCAGTATTCATCTTCAGTCCAGTGTCATTTCTCTCCCCTCAGCCTGTCCCCCCCCATATCTGTTGAACTTATTCATTGGAGCCCGTCCCAACCCATGAATAGCAAAATCTTATGGAAGAAAGAAGCCAGGTGCCGGTGGCTCACATCTCTAATCCTAGCTAGTCAGGAGGCAGAGATAAGAAGAACTGGGATTGAAGGCCAGCCCGGGGAAAAAGGTTCATGAGACCACATCTCAGCCAATACCTGGGATCGGGGTGTGCACCTGCCCTCCCGGCTCTGAAGGATAAGGAGGCTGGGATCAGGAGGAATCCAAGTTCCCAGATGGACTAGGCTAACAGCATCGAGAGAACTTCTCCCCATCTCAACAAACACAGGCTGGTGGTGCATGCATGTTATCCCAGCTAAAGTGACAAGTATAAATAGGAAGCTCCAGGTCCAGGCCAGTCTTGGAAAAAGTGATACCCCCAACCTCAAAAACAACCAGAGTAAAACAAAACAAAAGAAAAGGTAGGATGAGGGGGACTGGCAGTGTGGCTCAAGCAGTAGAGCACCTGGCTAGCAGGGTCAAAGTCCTAAGCTCACACTGTAGTGCACCTCCTCCCACCCCTGAACCAGAAAGAATGGGGAGGGAGGGTTCCCTGTACAGAGCACGGTCCTCCTGTAGACCTCAGGAGTTAGGCCCACTGTCGCTGGCCACTCTTCCTGGCCACCATCACTTCATGGAAATTGCCACAGGAGCTTGGCCTAGGCCCTACCGCCATCCACACTTCCCAGTCTCCCCTGTCTTTACTGCACCAGGACCTCAGGGTTCACCCAAAGGACTTTGCCAGTCTGCCAGTCCCATTGGCCATGCTTCCCTTTGGAGGAGTGTTGTACTTCTTTGAGACAGATCATCAGTGCAAAGACCCCGGTCCATGTGCTGATGCCCGAGGTAGTGGCTGTTTGCCTTCATTGGAATGAGGGGTTGGAGCTATCTGGTGTGGAAAGAGCAGAGTGCTGCCTGTCGGGGTCAATGGAAGGAAAGAGAACCCTTCCAGAGAACATCCAGCAGACCCTCAGGCAGCCTCTTGCCATGGGACATCTCTGTCCCCTCCCGGGGGACCTCCTCGGGGACTTCCTTGGGGGTCACCTCCACAAAGGGAGGCATTAAGGCAAGTTTGTCATTCCTGAGTTCTGATGCCCCCATTTATTTGAGCAAGAACAGCCATGAGCACCACTGACTTGGTCATCTGGTCACTCGCCCTGGTGATTGGGTCAAAGAATCCACAGAAAAATCCAGCCCTCCAAAACTGAGGGACAGATGCATGTGGTTCCGTCTACATGAAAACACTGGCCGACCTACTGTTCAAACATACTGTTCAAGATGGGCACAGCTGGCTCTCGCCTGTCATTCTAGCTACTCAGGAGGCTGAGATCTGAAGAGGCGGTTCAAAGCCAGCCCAGGCAGGAAAGTTACTGAGACTTAATCTCCAACTAACCACCAGAAAACTGGAAGTGTTGCTGTGGCTCAAGTGGAAGAGACCTATGGTTGAGCTGTAGAGGTTTAGGGCAGTGACCAGTCCCAGAGTTCAGGCCCATAACTGACCAAAAGAAAAAATAATACTACACAATGTCTGATTTTGAACAATCATCTTTGTAGATCACAGACAAACTAATGTGTGGATTCTTTTTGTGCTACTTCTGGGCTCGAACTCAGGACCTGGTCATTGTGCCTGAGATTTTACTCTCAAGGCAGGCACTCTCCCACTTGAGCCACAAATTCACTTCCTGCATTATGATGATTAAGTGGAGACCAGAGTCTCCTGGACCTTCCTACCTGAGTTGGCTTCCACCGGTGATCTCAGCTCTCAGCCTCCTGAGTAGCTGAGCTGACAGGCATGAGCAGCAGCACCATGCTGCTGAGTGGGAGGAGATACTGGATTAGGGGAGAAACTTCATCAAGCAGCTCTGCTAGTTGTGAAGCTAAAGCCAAGAGCCTGAGCCTCCAGATGATGAGGTAAATAAAGCACACTTGTGGGTCCCCATCCTCCATACCCAACTCAAGCCATGGAAGCCTGACAGAACCACAGAGAAATGACAAAAGTACAAGAATAATGAATGACCCACAATTGTGCTTGATTGCAAACATAGCGATCCCAACTTCAAGTGAGAAAAACAGACAGTACAAGAAAATTGAAAGAATATAAATACATAGGAAAGGTAGAATCTGGTCATGTGGGAAGCCCGTGAGAAGCTGTCAGTCAACAGCTGGGAGGAGAACCCACAAGAGGGGGCCGGGTCATCCCCAGGTATGGAGCTCCAGAGGCTCAAAACCCCAGGGGAACTTCCATCATGGGCAAAGTGTGGTGTTGCCTTTAGCAAAGGTGAATTCTAGGGGGAGCAAAACTGGACTCACCGATGGTGAGATTTAAAGATAAATCCTGGACCGACGGGTCACAGAAGGCACTGAAAGATGCTGCGCACTCACAGTGTCCTCGCAAGAACCTTTCAATATATTGTTCTAGTGAGTCTGGCTTCTTAGCCAGTTTTGTAGAACTCCAGAAATAATAACCAGATATAAGAACATCCTTAGGATTTCTGATGACATAGATCAACTGAAAGAGAGAAAGGAGAAAATTAAACAAACATCATTCTCTTAATTTCTTACATTCCTGGTGGTCAGAGAAGTTCTAGCAAATTTCTCCCAGATATCAAGGTACCTGTGGGTCTTTTGGTTGTGCTTTAGTTTGTCAAATCCTTTTCAGAGTTTCTAGGATCAAATTGCTTTGCCAGGAGTAAAACAATGGAAAGTCAATGCAAGGCCTAGAAGCATCTGGGATATTAATAGACAGAGCACAAGAGAGCAGATGCTGGTTAGCATTTATTTGCTGGCCACAGATTTATGAATCAGAGTAAAATTAACTGACGCTGCTGGGCGTTGGTGGCTCATGCCTGTAATCCCAGCTCCTCTGGAGGCTGAGATCTGAGGACCAAAGTTTGAAGTTAGCCCAGGCAAAACAGCCCATGAAATGCCTATCTCCAAGTAACTACCTGAAAAGCAGAAGTGGAGGTCTGGCTCAAAGTGCAGGAGTGACAGCTTTGAGTACAGAAGCTCAGGGACAGCACAAAGGCCTGAGTTCAAACCCCAGGAATGGCAGAAAACAAAGCAAGAAAAGAAAACAAAAAAAGACCACTGAGGGTGGGAGATGAAATAGCACAGCAACAAAGTTCACAGCAAAGGATCCCATTTCTGTGATGTCCAGGTGCACTCTAGGTAGGATGGCACTGGGGAAGGGTTTCCCATGGGTCTGCTGTGTTGGGCCTGGAACCAGGATGGCTCTCTGGAGGAGAAAGGCCCCAGGGCTGATCTGCCCTGAGCACCGGGGGTTTAATCACTGCACCAGGTGCCAGGTCCCATGACACTGAAGCAATGTAATCTCATTTTATTCTTTTCAATTTATTTTCTTTGTTTGCCAGTCTGGGAGCTTGAACTCAGGGCCCAGGCTGTCCCCTGTTTCTGTGCTCAGGCTAGTCCTCTACCACTGGAGACACAGATCACCTGTGGGTTGTTTATTTTCCGTGGTTTATTGGAGATATGAGTCTCTTGGCCTTTGCTGCCTGTGCTGTCCTCAAACCTTGATCCTCAGATCTCAGTCTCCTATTTAGAGGGGATGACAGGCACTAGCCATGGGTATTGGCTTAAGATACAATCAGGATTTTTTGGGAGTCCTGGGGCTTGAGCTCAGGTCCTTAGCTGTCCTTGGCTTCTTTTAGCTGAAGGCTAACATTCTATTCCTTGAGCCACAGTACCACTTCTGGCTTTTTCAGTATATGTGGCCCTGAGGAATGGAACCCAGGCCTTCATGCAGGCTAGGCAAGCACTCTACCACTAGGCCACATTCCCAGACCTAAGTACAGTTTTCTTCCTGGCTTAGTGCATCCAGTTCATCTGTCAGGGATTATGTGGCCATGAGCCCCATCCTTGACACTAGTTTGGTTGAGGACCCTCTCCTCATGAAGGAGAGCCTCAGGCCCCACCGTGACTACAGAAGGAGAATGCCAGCTCTCCTGCCTACATACATTTTCATAAGGCATTGATGGAATAGTTATTGAGCACTGTGTACTGACCTTGGCCTTGGAGGAGAAGAAAGACTTGGGGAAGAGTTGGATAGGGAGGTGGGAGGAGATGAGGGGGGGCCCTCCTTCCTGTTCACTATTGTTGTGTTTCCACTTTCAGTCTCTATCCATGGTCACTGATTTCTATCTGAGTATATAATACAATATTATATATGTGTCTAGTCTCTCCACACACACACAAACACCCCATTATGGTAAAATATACATGCCTTACACCTTACTGATAGAAACTCTGTGGAGCATACAATCTGGTGGGGGTAAGCAGTGTTGAGTTTATTTCAATCATAGCTCACCAATGCCAGTGTTTTGACATCTGATAAATCTTCACTGTCCACAACACCTGAATATTGGATTGTGAGCCGCTTCCTCTGCCTCCCACCAGCCTCTTATCTCCTCTAGAACTTGGCAGTTCTGGGCCTCGCATGTGGGTGCCGTTGCACACAATGTCTTGTTGTCACTGCAGGCTTGTCTCAGGTGCTTCAAATAGCAAAATGCCGGGAAAATAACAAGAGCATAGCTCTCTGAGTTGACTGCATTTTCAACACTAATATTCCATCTTGATCTCTCAGTCTGTTTTGGATTAGGGAGCCATTTCTCTGTGGATATTTGGGTGTAATCCACCTAGTGGTAGTTTGTGACATCATTTCAGTGTGTGTCCTGGGGTCTGCAGTTCAGCACATTGCACTTGCAGTATGTCCTTGGTGTCTGCTCCCCCTCCCAGCGCTCCTTCACACTTGATCCCCTGCACTCCCCAAACTTCCACTTCCCAACTATGGCCCAAATGATACTGCTATTTGAAATCATTCCTCTTCTCCAAGTAACCTCGCGTCATCCTTCTCATTTTAGTATACCTTGGAGCACCTTCAAAACAAAAAATAATGTAGCCCCTAGTCCTGGAGCTTGACCAGGACCATCCCTGAGCATTTGTGTTCAAGGCTGGGGCGCTGCCCTGGAGGCCACAGGTCCACAGTGTGGAGCAGGTGGGAAGCAGTTGTGATTGGGGAACACAGGCCCTGCCATTGCTCCAGAGCCCCGGCCCTGAATACTCACCTGATTTGGGGTAGGCCACCAACTTGATGTCCTCATCCTTCACCACGAACTTCTTCTGGGCTGCTTTTATGGTTTAACGTTTGTAATCTACAGCAGAAAAGGCAATTCCATCATACCACACGTAGTCCTGTGCCATGGTAAAGCCCTCCTTGCCCAGCACTTGTTTCCCGGCCACTGAGGAGGTGGGGGCAGAGTCTGTGCTATCTCCTAGGTGGTGAAGCCAATCATTAATTTTTGATTTCATGTAAAACTAATTTCAAAATAAAGAAAAAACAACAACTGTGATTGTCCCTGGGGATTTTTATTGAGCAATTGTGTAATCATTCAATAGGCCATCTGTGCTCACCTGATTTACAGTTCCTGGCATGGAAACTCAACTACAAGTTTGAATACAGTGCCTGCCCTGGGGTGAAGCCACCATCTCTCCTGAGAGATGGACTCCACAGTGACCATGCCCCACGCCCAGTGCTCTCCTCTGACAGTCTTCCCTCTGTCCCCTTGGGCACCATTCCTGCCCCAGGTGTGTGGGGATCAGGACACGTGGGCTGGGCTCTCAGGATTCCAGTCCCCTCAGTGTTCCCGTGGGCACCATAGAGATCTTATATGACAGAAAGTTATGCGTGTGCACGCATGTGTGTAATAGGTAAATGTGTATTGTATATGCGTGTGCCTGGGCACGTGTGTGTGTACATGTGTTCATGCGTATGTGTGGACATGTATGTGTGCGTGGGGACAGTATGGGGACTTGAACTCAGGACCCGGGTACCGGTTCTGAGTTATATTCTGCTTAAGGGGGGAGGCTCCACCACTTCAACCTCAGCTCCACTTCATGTTTTGTTTTGGATTTTGGTTTTTGGTTTTTGTGCAGGTTCACTGGAGATAAAAGTCTCAGGAACTTTCTGCCAGGCAGCTCTGCATCGTGATCTTCAGATCTCAGCCTTCTTAGTAGCTAGAATTACAGGCATGAACAATAAACATCCATGATTTCTTTTTAATTTTTAATTACTATCACATCTTATGTATTACTTTTGAATTAACCTTTTAAAGCCATATCTTGGCCACCCTTATCAGAGGATAAAAAGCCCCTTGGTGACAATGATGTCCACGAATATAAAAACACACACATCTGTCATGGTATGAGGACCGATTCTGCACTACTGAGGCTTCCAGTCAGCATGCAGCACCACCAGCCCCGTTCACAGAGCTGCTGTCGCCATCACCATGACAGATCATGGTGCCCGGCTCTCTGTGCCTCATGGAGTTGCCATGGGGTGTGCAGGAAGGGAAGGGCCAAGGCCGGGAGGGCAGCTCCTCTTGGAGCCGAGGACCTAGAACCCCACCGAGGGAAAACCTCGTATTGCTCAAGGACGGTGATCTACCACTTGAGCCACAGCTCCACTACCAGACTACTATTTTTTTTAAACCCAAGTTGGAAGTGAATAGCCAGCTTGCTCTTGGCTGATCCATGGTTATCAGCCTGCAGTTCCTGGACCAGATTTCTCTCTCCTTACCTCCTTCCAGAAGGTGTTTTCAAGCTTTTGCTTGTGATTTTGACTCTGGTGGGAATAATCTCCTCTGGCACATGGCTGAGATTGGACACCTTGTTCTCCTTCCCTGCCTGGAAGGGACTGTTCCCCAGGACCACGTCCAGCTCTCGGGGCTCCCCCAAAGCAGGGCCATGTGCATTCTGCTCACAAAGGCAATGAAGCCCTCCCGAGGCTTGGCACACAGTGAGCAAGGGCCCAGTTTCCAGCTGCAGAGCCAAGGGACCTTCGTCATCTGGGTCTATCTCCCCCACCACTCTGCTGCAGATGGACAAGACATTTCCTTCGGCCTTGACAACTTGCTTACTGACAGTTTAAAAAGAATTACACTTGCAGATCAGGGTGAACTCCATTCAGAAGAAAACCTGAGTGCTGAGAACTCAACAGACCTTCCCAGTGGGACTCCTAAGAAGCCTCATTACAAGGAAGTGCTAGAAATGCGAGTCCCAAACCCTGTGCCCCTGCCACATGAATTGGAAACCAACATGTTGCCATCGCAGAAGAATGACTCAACTGCTCTCCATGGAGCAGCCTTTGGCTCTTCAGAAACAGAGTTATGAGGAGATGCAAGTGAAACTCACAGCACAAAAAAGAGCTGAAAGATTTAATATTAAAATGTAGAACTATAATCCAGAAGGAAAGGATGAAGATTCTGAGCAGTCCTCTGATGATGGATTCTGAAGATGGGCACCGGAAAAATCTAGGCCTCCAACTATCGAGACGCCATTATCTTCCATCAAACTTCCTAACATGTATCAAGAGCAGTGTCAGACATTGAGGGTAAAATCTCATAAAGTTGCACAAAGGCAGCTACAGTAGAAAACCCATTGATCTTTCAGAAGATGATTTTTACGTGCTTGAATGTTTAATATCTGAGCATTGTGTTTAACCACATTGTATTAGTTTTGCAGTGTGTTGTGCATGTGTCTGATATTTGAGTATGGAGTAAAGCACATTGGTGGGTTTTTTTCTTTTAAGTCTAATGAAAGGAGAACATTTTGCTTTTTCCTTATTCTATCCTCTACTAAATGGCATTATTACATGTCTTTCAGGGGGAATATTTGGTTATTCTAGGCACCGAAAATGAGTTGGAAAGAAGTGGCTTCCTCCTTTTTTGTGATGAAAGGAGCAGTGGAAGAAATTGTAGGCACCTTTTCTTGGAATTAGTGAGAGGTGTGCATGAAATGCCCCAGAAAGTACTCATAGAAAACACTCCACAAATGTCTGTCTCTTCCTCTCATCTTCGGAAGACTGTTCTCTTTCTCTTGCTTAGCAATAAGAAGTGATGTAAGTAGGTGATGGAGGGTGGAGGGCCTTTCTAGAGGCCTAGATTTGCCTGCAGTCACTGCAGGGGCTACACTCGGAATGTTCAGGGTTCACCTGACCTGAGCTCTTTGCCTGCACAGATGATAGTTCCAAGCAAAGAGCTTTGTGTTTGGTAAGGAAACCATTTATTTTAAAGGTAATTGTCAGCACATCGCTTGTATTCCCCAAAAGGGGCTTTTATAGGCTGCAGAAACTTCTATCTTATATATGTACATGTCATTTTAAATGATTATATATCGTTGTCTCCAGAGAAATTAACACATTATCAGAAAATTCTTTGTCTATTATGTGGAATCTTTAAAAGTATTGAAAAGGAAAACACAATAGTAATTAGAGAAAAAAAGTCTCCACCGTTCCCCATCTGCCCTGATCACGTTGGTCTCTGTCAGCTCCACCAGGGTGTCACTGAGAACTAAATCCTATCCCGATTTATAGCCTAACCTTTACTGCTATACATGCCAAGGGTGCAACGGCAAATCAGTGTACTTAACCTATTCCATACATTGCACCACACCATTTCCTACAGGCAAGATGGTAAAATGGATTTCTGCCATGAGGAGAGGTGACGTGGAAGGCATCATGGTGATGGAAACCAGCAAGAGCACTGTGGAGCCAAGACATGACTTCCCAAACAATCTTGCTTCCTTCCTTCCTTTCTCTAGCAACCTTTGCTTCATCTGGGGCAGCACCAACACCCCTGACTGGGACAACAAGCACTGAGGGCCCTCTCAAGCTCACACTGAGCCCCTTCCATGCCAAGTTGACCCAAATCCATGATTTCCACAACTGAGCGGAAGTCCAAGTGCAAGGTCAAAGCGTGGACACTCAGCACACGAGACGCCTCCCCACCCCTGCCCATGGCACCAAGCAGGTCAGTCTGCAGGGGCACTGCTTTGGTTTATTGTACTTGAAAACACTGGAAGACATAGTGTAATTCTATTCAAGGTCTGATTTTGGCAAATCATACTTTGTAGATCAGAGTAAAACTGATGATTTGTTTTTGTTGTTCCACTTCTAGGCTTGAAGCCAGAGCCTGAGATCTATCACTGAATTTTAATCCCGGCAGATGGGGAATGGTGGGGTCTATTTATTCTGCTCTGCTGTTCCCCCTGCAGTGTCGTACGGGTTGTGGTTTGATCACATCCGAGGCTGGGTGTCCCTGCGGGAAAAGGAGAACGTGCTGATTCTCAGTTATGAGGAGATGAAAAAGGTAATGAATGACGTTATACCCCTCAGCACTGTCCCTCTCACTCCTGCCTTTTCCTCTCCTTTCCCTTCTCACCACTCTTCCCCCAATTACATCCACCCTCCCCCAGTCCCCACCTCACCTTCCCTGACACATCTCTCCATCATATTGTCTGTCATTCCTTCCTACATTCCACTCATCCTCCTTTTCTTTCTTTTTTATTTTTGTTTGGAGATGGAGTCTTGAAATCAGCACCTGATGATTTGCTTTTTGGCTGGTGCTCTACCCACTGAGCCAAGACTCCAACCCCACACTCCACTCACCCTTTCTCCTGCCATTTCCTTCTGCTGTCTTCCCTTTGCTTCCCTTGAGACCTATTCCATGTTATCTCCTCTTCATACCCATGGCCCCCTGTTTTTCTTGCCCTAGGAACCGAGGAACACGAAAGAGAAGAACCGTGGGTTTCAGGGGAAGGTACTGGAGCCGGCAGAGCTGGATTTGGTCCTAGAGAAAAGTTCCTTCCAGGTGATGAAGGAGAACAAGATGTCCAATCTCAGCCATGTACCGGAGGAGCTTATCCCAGCTGACATCAAACTCATCAGGAAAAGTATGGGAGCACCCTGGTGAAGGAGGTGCCTGAGGCCAAGGAAGGGAAATGGGTGCTACACCTCGGGGTCCTGGACTTGGATCAGCCAAGAGAAGGCTGGCTGCTCACTTCTGGCTTGTGTAAAAAAAAAAAAAAAGAAGTAATTTCTGGAGGTCTAGCTGTGGCTCAAGGGGCAGAGCACCAGCCTTGAGCAGAAGAAACTCAGGGGCAGCACCTAGGCCCTGAGTTTAAGCCCCAGAAGTGGCACAAGAATAAAATAACATTTCTCTACAGAAGTGGTAAATTGGTCCCTCAGAGCTCAAATAATCTACCTTCATGTGTCTTTTTATCTATCACAAGGTGGTAGAGAGAATATATTGTCTGTGCGTTGGCCATAAGGACAGAAAAGAGAGAAAGGCCTTGGAAATTAGCAACCTGAATTCTGTGGCGGAAATAGCAGAGCTGATGCCACAGGACTCGATGCCCAGGCCTCTGAGAATCTCAGGTTTTTCTCTCCGTGTGGGTCCTCTGCTCCTCTAAAGCTGTCCCCAGCCTTGCCTCCTTGTGACATGGAAAGCCCAATGGTGACATGGGTAATGTAATTGGTATTTCTGAAACTGCCCCTTAGGATGTATTGAACAGTTTAAAAAGCTCTAAAATGGGGTTAAAATTTTTTTAAAGCAGTCAATTTACTTTTTGATTATAATTGTGCCTAATGTAATCCTTGTGCTAAGGAAGAAATTATCAAGTGTGCTGCCTGTTTCCAAAGCTTTATTATCTTTTTGTGGAATTAATATGATTAAAAACACAATAGAGTGTGATTTTCACCAGGGTCTTTTTATTTGGCAACTGTGAAATCATTCAAAAGGTGATCTGTGTTCATCTGATTATCTGTTGAGGATTGGAACCTGAACTACAAGAGGAAATAACCTGGAGACCAAGTTCGATTAATTTTTTTCAAAATTTACAATTACTTAATTTTGACAATAGGTGTTGATGTCACAAGAATACCATAGGGAGAGGCTGGATTTCTGGCTCAAGGTTCCATGTTCAATCCACTCATATCACCGCAAAAATCATTGCCAAGAGCTCTCAATGCATTTTTCTTCTGATTTCCTGTTTCTCCCAGGATTTCTTTCTGCTCAGTGAGCAGCTATGATCTCCCATGTTATTGATCTCCATGTCCCCTCAGGCTCCTAGGGGCAGGAAGATTTTGTGACCCTGTCTTTCTTATCCTGACCTGGGCATGGTGGAGAAACACCAAATGTATCCTGTGATATCACTCATCACTGGGATGGTGTGTGTGTGTGTGTGTGTGTGTGTGTGTGTGTGTGTGAGAGAGAGAGAGAGAGAGAGAGTTCAGGGGCTTAATCTCAGGAAATAGGTGCTGTACTTAGATTATTTAGCAAAAGCTGGCAGTCTACTGTTGTGCCAAGTCGCAAAACCACCACCAAGAAGACCACCGAGACTCAGACATTCCGAAATGCAAAAGCAAGGCAAGGCTTTATTTAAGCGAGCTGCAACTTGGGCCTCGTCCTACCCACTGACACAGCGGAGGTTAGGAGGAAGCCCCGAGCTGTGATTACACAGGGCTTATAAAGGCAAAGAACAGAGTTACAACAGTCAGGTGTTCAAGCAAGCAAGATTAGGACACAGGTACAAATCTGATTGGCTCAGGGTTCAAGGCATTCTAGGGGTGGTCAGAGTTAAGCATTCCCAGTGGTTAGAGTTCTAGACCGACTGGGCCCTAATGGGCTTATCCTGGGTCTGCTCACAGGGCCTGCTTATCTCAGGTTCACGTGGTAAAGTGGGGTTCGCGTGGTAAAATGGGATTCACGTGGTAAAATGGGGCCTGACTTCAAAGTCTGGCACTTCATTTCCCCTTTTTTCTTTTCGGTACCTTGGGAGCCAATCATGGCTCCATTCTGTCCATTTCAATGGCTTGCATGTCTAGGGGATGATATAGAGATAAGGCATGGGCCAATAGGGCCCAAAGTAGTAACCAAAGGGGCTGTCACCATTTCTTAAAAGTACAGTCTCTGTACCTCTGTTTTGCATGCCTCTAGTTTATCCTGCCTCATCTTCCCAAAAACAACTCTGGTCCCTCGGTTTTAAAGGGGGGCTGATGGGTGAAGATCATCCATCTTCTGTAACTTCTTCAGTCTGACTCAGGGGCGTTGACCTTACCTAGCCAGGAACCTATAACCTTAGTCTACTTTACCAAGGGACTGCAGGATTACTGCAAACTGAAAATTAACTTTCAGCTATACAGACTTACCATTAGCTGTATAGTATTTAGTATCCAAATGTAAGCAACAAAATAATACATAAACTTCTCAGCTGTGCTCTAAGGGTCGGGTGGCTATACCCGTATTCCTGAGCAAGCCCAAAACTACCTAAAATAAGGGTCACCTCACTTTGGAGTGAGCTACCAAAATAACATCAACACTAGCCAGGGTAGTAAGTAAAGAAGGCAAAAAGAAAATTATAACAATATTCAGTCTAACTTTCTTTTCTTGAGGCGAAGGCAAAGCGGCTGAGTCGGGTGCTTAGAGACCTCCCATGTTCCACCACGGTAGTCTTCGTTCAGGGCAAAGGGGTCAACTGGCCTGGCATAGAAGCAATGAACCCAAGCAGCGATGCCATCTAGGATCCCTTCCACCGTGGTTCTAAGGATTTGGGGTTGTGCCTTCGGGCGAACACCCAGTCCCCTGGTCTGAACAAATGGGGGGTAGGGACAGAAGCAGAATCATATAATGCCTTAAGTTGGGGTCACATATTCTTGTGCATGAGCTGCAATCAAGTTTACACAAAAATTCAGCATCATCCAAATCAGGAAGCAATTCAGTCTGAAGGCTAGGGATAATGGGCGGGGGGTACCCGAACATTATTTCAAAAGGAGTAAAGCCAAGCTGATAGGGAGAATTTCTTACTCTAAGCAGAGCAAAAGGAAGGAGTGACACCCAGTCTGCACCAGTCTCTAAGGCCAATTTAGTCAAGGTCTCTTTTAGAGTCCGATTCAGTCTCTCTACCTGTCCTGAACTCTGGGGTCTATAAGCACAATGCAATTTCCAATCCGTCCCCAGTGCGGTGGCTATTCCCTGACTTACTTTTGAGACAAAGGCTGGTCCGTTGCCCGACCCAATGGTGGATGGGAAGCCATACCTGGGTAGGATTTCTTCCAGGATCTTCTTAGCCACTACATTCGCAGTCTCATGCTTTATTGGATAGGCTTCATCCCATCCTGAAAAGGTGTCTACAAAAACTAGCAAATATTTGTAATTTCTGTGAAATCTACTTCCTAATACATGCCTGGCCTATTCCCACAGAGGCGAGCTCCTTTAGTAATCTGTTGATTGGGGGCATTGGCAAGCTGACAGGCCTTGCAATTTTTAACAATATCTTCAATAAGTTGATCTCCTTGTCTAATTTTCACTTTGGAGTGTCGGAGCAAGTCCTGCATTTTTCGGGTTCCCATGTGAGAAGCTCAGTGGATTCTCTTAAGGATCCCCTTCCCCAGCCCTTGTGGCAGGATAAGTTTCCCTTCACAAGTTTTCCACCAGTCATTGTTTCCTTCTCTGTCTAGGGGTTTTGTGGGCCATGGGAATTTTCTTTATCCACTCCAAGCCTTCTTGGGAATACTGGGCACAGGAGGCAAAGCTCATGGCCCTGTGTCTACCAAAGTCTGTTCCCAGGAACTCTGACTTGTCTGGCTGATTTAGGCACAGGGATTTTCAGCACAGTCTACGTGCATCTGACAGCCAACGCCTGCTCTCTTTTAATATGAAGCCCAGATGGGTGACTTCAGGTTTACAAATTTGTGCCTTTTAACATTCTAGTTTGTAAAAGCATTTTCCTGACTGGCTGGGGAACTGATCTCTGATGACCTAAAAAGTTACCTTTGCAGGCCTTTAACAGATCTCAATAAGGACGCAATCTCAGGTCTACAAGCTTTCTTTCCTAAACAGATGTATCAGCTTAAAATTCTCACTGCCAGTCAGAGCTTTGAGTAAATGTGGGGGGTTGAGATTTTAATCTATTCTCTCATTTGAAAAACTTACCCTTACTAACCACTATCACAGATGACTGGCAAGTTCTTGCCCAGTAGACAGACATAGGCAATGGAAAGGCATGCTTATGAACTATTCTTCTAGGACTTACCGGCTTTGATTAACTTTTGAAAGGCCAAACAGGAGTGACTTTAGTATATGACACCATCTCTGCCATCCAAGCAGCGGCTTACTACCTCTGGATGCTCCATCACTTTTGTCCCAGGAGGAGTGACTTTCCACTGGACTTGGACTCAGGGCCTGAGCACTGTCCCCCAGCTCTCCAGCTCAAGACTAGCACCCTACCACTTTGAGCTCCACACAACTCCGTTCCCAGCACTCTGCTGGCTGCTTAGAGACAAGTCTCTCACAGGGACCTTTCTATGCCCAGGCTGGCTTTGAACCGCAGATTTCAGATCAGTGAGTCTTACAAGAGGCCACTTTACTCCAATTAGAAGCAACAAGGTGGTCCCAAAAACCAAGAGACTGGTGCAGACTGGATGTCACTCCTTCCTTTTGCTCTGCTTAGAGTAAGAAATTCTCCCTATCAGCTTGACTTTACTCCTTTTGAAAAACCAAGGTGGTTTTTAAGCATGCTCTCTTACCTGGAACTTATTAAAGGCCAGTATTAGATGTTGACAAACTTGTAGGAATCACCTGTGCTTCTCTGTGGGCCTGCTGGAAACTGTTACAAAAAACCTACAAAGAAGCTGGAATGGCAATTAAGCATTTTGGTAGCCATAATTCTCCTTTTCTCACTTTGCAATAATTATTTAGGACAATTTTACTTCCAAATTTCTTATCTAGAAATGTATTCTTGATTTCCAAAGCCTTTTAACACTAACACAACACTTTAGCTTTTATCTGCATCGGAAAAACTGAACCTCACAGGCATTCTGAAACTAGGTGCTGCCCTTTGCCTATGGGCTGCTTGTTTCAAAAGGGCCGCTTTTTTTTTTCTTCAGTCCCAGTTACTGCATGGCATGAAGACCTTTGAATTTTTCCTTAATGCAAGAGTTACAATTAGAAATACTTATCCATTCAGCTTTCCAATATATTAGTGAGAAACATTGGCCCATTTTGCCATTTCTTCCTACATACATAGAGTTAATGAGAGTTTACTTCTATCCCCATTAGTTTAGTATATATATATATATATATATATATATATATATATATATACTTTTAAATCCAAATTTCTGACACTTAGCTCTGATTTTTTTAAAATTTTAATTAAAGAACCCTGAGAAATCCTTTTTAACTCTAGTTCCTCTTTAAAACAATACAATAATACCTTTAAAGCATTTGGTAATGCCCAAACTTGATGACCATTTGAATTTAAACTTAAACTTAGTTTTGCATCATACTGCAGTCTTGAACATGTTCACACTCACACATGCACACACACACATACATTTTCTTTTTTTTTTTTTTTCTCAAATTTTTATTATCAAACTGACGTACAGAGAGGTTACAGTATCATACGTTGGGCATTGGATACATTTCTTGTACTGTTTGTTGCCTTGTCCCTCATGCCCCCCTCCCTCCCCCCCTTTCCCTCCCCCCTCCCAGTTGTTCAGTTCACTTACACCAAACAGTTTTGCAAGTATTGCTTTTGTAGTTATTTCTCTTTTTTTACCCTGTGTCTCTCGAATTTGGTATTCCCTTTGAATTTCCTGCTTCAAATACCAGTAAACACGGTTTCCAATATACTTAGATAAGATTACAGAGATAGTGTAGGTGCAAATATAGGAAGGTGATACAAAACATCATCAATAATAGAAACTACACATACACATAAGACGTTTAAAGTAGTTATAACTGTGATATATCACTTGTTTCCATATCATGGAGTTCATTTCATTTAGCATCATCTTATGTGTTTCTAAGGGTATAGCTATTGGGCCTTGTGATGCTCTGCTATGGCTTGCCTAAACCTGTACTAATTATTCCCAATAAGGGAGGCCATAGAGTCCATGTTTCTTTGGGTCTGGCTCACTTCACTTAGTATAACTATTTCCAAGTCCTTCCATTTCCTTACAAATGGAACAATGTCATTCTTTCTGATAGAGGCATAAAATTCCATTGTGTAAATGTACCACATTTTCCTGATCCATTCATCTACGGAGGGGCATCTGGGTTGGTTCCAGCTTCTCGCTATGACAAATTGTGCTGCGATGAACATTGTTGTGCTGGTGGCATTACTGTAATTTTGTTTGTGGGCTTTTGGATAGATACCCAACAGTGGGGCTGCTGGGTCATAGGGGAGTTCTATATTGAGCCTTCTGAGGAATCTCCATACTGCTTGCCAGAGTGGCTGAACCAGTTTACATTCCCACCAACAATGAAGTAGGGTTCCCTTTTGGCCACATCCCCTCCAACAATTGTTATTGTTAGTTTTCTTGATATATGACATTCTTACTGGGGTGAGATGGAATCTCAATGTTGTTTTGATTTGCATTTCCTTTATGGCCAGTGATGTAGAGCATTTTTTCATATGTCTATTGGCCATTCTCATTTCCTCATCAGAGAAGTTTCTTTGTAAGTCTTTAGCCCACTTGATGAGGGGGCTATTGGTTCTTTGCAGTTTTGTTTTGGAAGAAGGTAATTTTTTTAGTTCTGCATATATTTTAGAGATGAGGCCTTTGTCTGTTGAATGTCCGGTAAAGATCTTCTCCCAGTCTGTGGGCTTTCTGTTTGTCTTGAGAGCTATGTCCTTTGCCGTGCAGAAGCTCTGGAGTTTTATGCAATCCCATTTGTCCAACCTTTCTTTGATTTGTAGCCTTTCAGGGTCTTTGTTAAGGAAGTTCTGTCCTGTGCCAAGGAGCCCAAGTGTTTCTCCTACTCCTTCCTTTAGTGTCTTCAGGGTGCCTGTTTTGATTTCAAGGTCTTTAATCCATTTGGAATTGATTTTGGTGCAGGGTGATATATAAGGATCTAGTTTTAGTTTGTTGCATGTGTTGAGCCAGTTTTGCCAGCACCACTTGTTAAAGAGGCTATCTTTCTTCCATACTATTGTTTTAGCTCCTTTATCAAAGATTAAGTAGGCATAGTTCTGTGGGTTTAATTCTGGGTCTTCAATTCTGTTCCATTGGTCTTCAGGCCTGTTCCGGTGCCAATACCAAGCTGTTTTTATTACTATAGCTTTATAATACAGCTTGAAGTTGGGTATTGTAATTCCTCCAGCACTGTTCTTTCTGCTTAGGAGTGTTTTTGCTATTCTAGGTCTTTTATTGTTCCATATGAATTTCTGGATTGCTTCCTCTATTTCATTAAAGAATGGTGTTGGAATATTAATGGGTATTGCATTGAATTTGTAGATAGCCTTTGGCAATATTGCCATTTTGATTATATTAATCCTCCCAATCCAGGAGCATGGGAGGTTTTTCCATTTTCTTAGTTCTGACTTAATTTCATTTTTCAAGCTTTTAAAGTTCTCTTCAAAGAGGTCTTTCACTTCTTTGGTTAAGGTTATTCCTAGGTATTTTATGTTTTTGGGGGCTATTGCAAAAGGAGTTGCTTTCCTGATTTCAGCCTCGGTCTTCGGGTTGTTAGCATAGAGAAAGGCCGTTGATTTTTGAAGGTTTATTTTATATCCTGCAACTTTGCCAAAGTTTTGTATCAGCTCTAGTAGCTTGGGGGTAGAGTCTATGGGATTCTTTAGGTATAGGATCATGTCATCTGCGAAGAGAGAAAGTTTAACTTCATCTTTTCCTATTTGGATCCCCTTTATATTCTCTTCTTGCCTAATTGCTCTGGCTAGGAATTCTAGTACTATGTTGAAGAGCAGGGGAGAGAGTGGACATCCCTGCCTTGTTCCTGATTTTAAAGGGAATGGCTTTAGTTTTTCACCATTTAGAGTTATGCTTGCTGTTGGTTTGTCATAAACTGCCTTGATTATATTCAGGAATGTTCCCTGGAATCCCAGTTTTTCCAGGGCTTTTAGCATAAATGGGTGCTGGATTTTATCGAACGCTTTTTCCGCATCCAGCGATAAAACCATGTGGTTCTTTACCTTGCTCCGGTTGATGTGGTGGATTACATTAATTGACTTGCGTATATTAAACCAGCTTTGCAACCCTGGGATGAATCCAGTTTGATCGTGGTGTATGATTTTTTTGATGACCTGTTGAAGTCGATTGGCCAGAATTTTGTTGAGAATTTTTGCATCTATGTTCATCAGGGAGATTGGTCTGTAGTCCTCTTTCCGTGATGAGTCTCTGCCTGGTTTGGGGATGAGGGTTATACTGGCTTCATAAAATGAGTCTGGCAGTGAACGTTCTCTTTCAATTTCATTGAAGAGTTTGAGAAATATTGGAGTGAGTTCTGTTTTGAAGGCCTTGTAGAATTCTGCGGTGAATCCATCTGGACCTGGGCTTTTCTTGGATGGGAGATCATTTATTGCTGTTTCTATTTCAATACTGGATATGGGTCTGTTTAGAAGGTTTAAGTCTTCATAGTTGAGTTTGGGGGTATCAATTTTTTCTAGGAAATCATCCATTTCTTCCAAGTTCTCGAATTTGTTGCCATAAAGGTTTGCAAAATAGTCCCTTATTATTTTCTGAATTTCGGTTATTTCTGTGGTGATGCTACCTGTTTCATCTCTTATCTTGTTTATTTGAGACACACATACATTTTCAAAAGATCTTAAAGCACGCAGAATAAGCATCGGCCATACATTTTAAGACAAAAACCTTTAACAAATGATTTTAGCATTCTCCAGCCTCATTTTCCAGGGCTTGATAGTTTTAGTAAAACATTTTTAGTCTTAGTAAAACATTTTAGCACACCAAACAATTTTCTGCTTAAGAAGGCTGGGTGGTGGGCTGGGGATATAGCCTAGTGGCAAGAGTGCCTGCCTTGGATACATGAGGCCCTAGGTTCGGTTCCCCAGCACCACATATACAGAAAATAGCCAGAAGCGGCGCTGTGGCTCAAGTGGCAGAGTGCTAGCCTTGAGCGGGAAGAAGCCAGGGACAGTGCTCAGGCCCTGAGTCCAAGGCCCAGGACTGGCCAAAAAAAAAAAAAAAAAAAGAAGGCTGGGTGGGGGTCCCCTTAGAGTTCTTTTTTGTGGACACTCTCACTGATTGACTGATTGTGGGCTGTCACCTGTACATCTTTCCAGTGAGCTAAAGTCAAGTCCAGGGGAGTGGAAGGAATGTTCCCCATCATCCGTTTGTCAGTCAGGCAGAGCGCAAGAAAGAAACACACAAAAATAATCACAGGCACAAAGACCAGACAACACTCACAGACAGACTTAGGGAGCCGCGGCTTACAGGTTCGACTGTGTCTCTCCTGCCCCTGTGAGGGGGCAGACCACACAGTCTTGAGGCTCTCTCTCTCCCGTTCCTGTGTAGGAGCGAACCAGAAAACCAAGAATGTAGAGTGGACTGGACGGGCGCCCATTAGAAGGGACTCCTGGTCCAGTCCTTCAGGTTCAGAGTGGTAGTGGGAAGCCTGAGCCCCCTGTGGAGGGCTTGAGGTGTCCCCCAAGTCCTCCAGGACTGCCCATACGAGTGTGTCCACTCCGGCTGGTCCTTCACTACCTACAGGTTCAGATTCAGGCGACTGGCCAAAACAGAAAACAAAACTACAAATCACACAGACACAGACACACAGAATGAACAGTGCTATTTTCTTACCTTTGGAGTCTGGGGTCTCGGGGGTCTCTGGGGCCATCCCGGACGAGCCCCCAAATGTTGTGCCAAGTCGCAAAACCACCACCAAGAAGACCACCGAGACTCAGACATTCTGAAATGCAAAAGCAAGGCAAGGCTTTATTTAAGCGAGCTGCAACTTGGGCCTCGTCCTACCCACTGACACAGCGGAGGTTAGGAGGAAGCCCTGAGCTGTGATTACACAGGGCTTATAAAGGCAAAGAACAGAGTTACAACAATCAGGTGTTCAAGCAAGCAAGATTAGGACAAAGGTACAAATCTGATTGGCTCAGGGTTCGAGGCATTCTAGGGGTGGTCAGAGTTAAGCATTCCCAGTGGTTAGAGTTCTAGACCGACTGGGCCCTAACGGGCTTGTCCTGGGTCTGCTCACAGGGCCTGCTTATCTCAGGTTCGCGTGGTAAAGTGGGGTTCATGTGGTAAAATGGGGTTCATGGGGCCTGACTTCAAAGTCTGGCACTTCATACTACTTGAGCCACAGGTCAACTTCCACTTATTTTGCCAAATTATTGGAGATAGAAGTCTCACTGAATGTCCTGTCTTTCTTGGCTGTGAACATGGACCCTCAGATCTCAGCATTCTGAGTAGCTTCTAAAGACGGGGGAGATGTTGGGAGCCCAGCTGGCAGTAATGCTAATAAAACAAAAAGAGGGAGATGTGGGACACACCTGGATCAGAAAGAGGAAGTCAACTAGCTGGCCCCACCTGTTTCTAAGTCCTGGGGCCACGTGTGGCTAATCTGGCCACCTCTAGGATTGGTCCCCGACTCTTCTGCCCTTACAGATAGCTCGTGCCTCCCCTTACAGTCCCTAGATAGGTGCATGAACACCCCTCCCCTTCCTGCCAATCTGATTGGCTCTTGTGCCTTATATTAGTTACATGTGTTCCCCTCAATAAACAAGATCTTGCGCTGACTTGTCTCCCAGACACCTCTGATTGTCCTCCGGTGAGGGAGGGCTGGGTGTGGGCTGTCTGTCAACCCTTTTCTTTCTTGGCTAGTCTGGTTGGGGTGTGCCTTCCCCGTCTCTCCCGCAGGTCAGGGGAGTGGGGGGGGGCTAAAAACCCCAACAAATGGGCTAGGGAGATAAGAGGACACTTCTTAGAAGAAGAGGTAAGAATGGCAAAGAAACACATGAGGAAATGCTTCTCATCTCTGGCAATAAAGGAAATACAAATCAAAACAACCCTGAGATATCACCTTACACCAGTTAGGGTGGCCATGATTTTTGGATTCAAACAACCACAAATGCTGGCAGAGAATTGAGGGGAAAGGAACCCCAGTGAAGCCATGACATATATCACCCCCCAAACAGTAAAACAAATTCAAAAACACAAAGAAAAATATTGGTTGTGATTCATGTCTGAGCTCTCCACATTTACCCTGGATCTCGCACCCCTTCCCTTGGGCAATCACAAACACCCAATCCTGCCTTAGGCCCAATGCTACTGTGTGTCTCCAATGCCTTCACCCCCCCCACACACATAGGAGTCCATGTGGAAAGGGCTGGGGAAATCTTTTTCTCTGAAGGGAAAGAAAGACAGGAGCAATGACAATCTCCATGGGGGAGGCTGGAGGGAGTAGGCCACAGGCCTGGCCTTTCCCCCACAGCCGTGTCCCTGTCTGCTCTCCTGACTTGGGGTAGGTCACCGTGATGATGTCCTCATCTTTCACCACAAACTGCTCATGGGATGCTTTGATGTCTTAAGTTTTGTAAAGCATGGCTGGGAAAGGAATGCCTGCATACCACAGATAGTCCTCTGCCATGGCGGAGCCTTGCATGCCTGGTGGCCCTGGAGCCCACTGCACTGTCACTGTCACAGGGGAGGTGGTAGCCGAGTGTGGGGTTTTCATTCTGGGCGGTGAAGGCAATCATTACTATTTTTCATTTTGTTGCGAAACAAATTTGATGATAAAGAAAAATGCAATGTGATCATCACTGAGTATTGGGCAACTGTGAAATTATTCAGTGATGTTTAGTGCTCATCTGGTTTTCAGTTCATGGCAGGAATCAAGGACTACAAGAGGAAATACAAGGAAGTAGGCTTGAGAGCAGGATTAATTTTTGTTTGAAATTCATAAATACTTAATTTGGAGACAAGGTGTAGAGTTCACAAATATGGCCAAGAGTGTGGGCTAGACTTCTGGCTCAAAATCCTAAGTTCAATCCACTAATATCACCCAAAAATCATTGCCACATGTCCTCAGTGCATTTTTCTTCTGACTTCCTCTGTTTGTCCTGGGGTTTCTCTTTACTCCAGGATTTTCCCATGGTCCTGTCTGTCGTGAATCTCCACGTCTCCTCAGTCTACCGTGGGCAGAGAGAGTTTCTCAGGCTTCCTTTGTTCTGAGGTTGCAGATTGGAGAAACAACAAATACCTTTGTAACATCAATGGGTGTGTGTGCGTGTCTGTTTGTGTGTGTGTGTGTGCAGGCACACCCACATGTGTGCATGCATATGTGCCAGTTCTGAGCTTGGATGTTGGGACTGAGCTTTTAGCCTCAAGGTGGCAGTCTACCATTGCTGGTGAATTAGACATTAGGAGGCTCACTTCCTTTCCCTGCCTGTGCTGGCTTTGTACTTGTCTTAAGAACTCAGCTTCCTGAGTAGCTGGGATTGTGGGTGTTGTTAGGTCCTCTCCCTGAGGGCTACATGCAGATGCCCCCACCTCATTAAGTCTCCACCCAGTTACCTGGGTAACCTGCAGACCTGGAGGCAGTTACCTCCCCTTTCCCTGAGGTCACCTCCTAATCCACCTGGCCACACCCCTTGCCCCTGCCCTAAATAAAGCAGGGCTGGGTGGGGGTCGCTCTCTCTCTCTCTCTCCCTTCTCTCCGGCCATGGATCATCTTGGCCACAGGCCAGCAGTTCGGTAATAAACTTTCTTTCCTGCCTGAATACCGCGTGGCGTTCTCCTTTACCGGCTACCTACTTTAAAAACCTAACATATATGGTGCCGTGACTCGGATAGGGCTTAAGAGTCAGGACAGGCGGAATTCCCATCTATTTTTCTCCTTTTTCTGGGAGTATCCCCAGTCCTGACGGCCCTTTTTCCACGAACCGAACTGCTGCGAGTCGCCACGTGGCACTTTTCACTAATACCATTGCTGGCCTCCACATCCACCTCCACCTCCACACCACTTGTCTACCCTGGTGAGTGAAACTGCTGCTGCTCGGGTTCTCTGCCACTCCGTCCGCCGCTTCTGCCTGCCGCTTCTGCCGGGTAAGCTCATCCACTCACCAGGCGCCTCCCTCCCGTGCTTTTTGGGTTTTGCATCACAGTCACACCCAAGCCGGGACACTGCTAGCACGCCTCTTGACAGTGCAATGAGGTCTGCTCGAAATACTCACTCAGATACAGTTTTTGCCACTGCAATGGTAAATGGTCAGAAGTCACTTATATTCAGGCTCTCTCTCTCTTTCTCTTTTCCTCTCTTTCTCTTCCTTTTTCTCCCTCTCTCTCATCTTCCTGCTTACTTGCTTACTTTATAAAATTCCCAAGTCGTACCATCGTTGTGTGCCTTGCTCACAAAGCTGCCTCTTTTCACAGAGCTTCGAAACTGAGGCTTGACCACCAATGTGCTTTGTCGGCAAAGATCTAAAAGTTCTTTTCTCCAGCATTGACCACGTGGTGGATATTGGGTTTAACAGGCATCAGCTCAGGCGCCATTATGCCATGCCACGTGTTCTCTGTTAGTGTGTTTGTGTCCTGCCACTTCCCTCAACATGGCATCCCACTGGAGTTTATCAAAATATGGTTTCTTCATTTGATAATCTGAAAATTGTTGTTTGCTAGCAAAATTGTTTTTCTAACCAACCACGTGGTTTTAAAATATTGGGAAAAAAAAAACCTGTCATTTACTATTGGAATTCCAAAAGACTCTACTGCTGAAATTCATTTTTGCATGCTATAAAACCTATGTGCACAGTGTGTATGTGTGTTCCATGTGTGTATGTATGTGTAAACGTCATTTGTTAGTATGTCCATCTAGCTATATATCTGTGCTAAAACTCATCACATCTACTGAGTTTTGTCATTGCAGAATTCTGGCAAGTATTTGGTCAGTTCTTGACAAGGTACAGGTAAGCTCTAGTCCCCTTGGTCTCCTTGTTGTTTTAATTGGAAATCAAAAAGGGCTTTTGTGGCAAAGACTCCTTGGATTGCAGTTCGAAGCCAGCCAGGGCTGAAAATCTCTCTCAAACTCCATCTCCCAATTAATCAGCGAAGAGCCAGGCTGGAAGCATGGCTGAAGAGACTTTTCTCTTACCAGCCAAATGCTGGAAGTGGAGCTCAAGTGGTAGAGTACTAGCCTCGAGCAGAAGTGCTCAGGGACAGTGCCCAGGCCCTGAGTTCAAATCCTGTGAATGCCAACGGGGGCAAGCCATCCCAGCAACATGCCCTAGACCCCTGGGACTCAGCCAGTTCAGGAAACAAGGATCTTGGAGTGGAATTAGAGGAAAATTATGTCAGATCCTAAATGGAGTCACTTTGTCTCTCCCTTTCAAAATTAATCAGAGCCGGGGGATCAAGAGATAGTAGCTTGTCCATCTAATGTCCATGCCTGAGTATAGGAACTGTCCAAGTAATCCAATTTTTAATTTTGTGCCCTAAACCCTTCCTTTTGCCTTAATATTTTTTTTTTGTCCAGACCCTGCCTCATGAGACTTCTTCCAGGCTTCATTCAAGGACTGGCATCTACCACCAAGGGAACCTGCTGCTCGCCTTCTCCAGGAAGGGCCACATTTCTGCCTTTTACTCCTAATGCCGACGCCCCTTGCCAGCAGGAAGCAGCCAGAGAGAGTCTTCGTCCTTTTTCATAACTATTAAAAGGCTGGAATGTTAGGTCCTCTCCCTGAGGGCTACATGCAGATGCCCCCACCTCATTAAGTCTCCACCCAGTTACCTGGGTAACCTGCAGACCTGGAGGCAGTTACCTCCCCTTTCCCTGAGGTCACCTCCTAATCCACCTGGCCACACCCCTTGCCCCTGCCCTAAATAAAGCAGGGCTGGGTGGGGGTCGCTCTCTCTCTCTCTCTCCCTTCTCTCCGGCCATGGATCATCTTGGCCACAGGCCAGCAGTTCGGTAATAAACTTTCTTTCCTGCCTGAATACCGCGTGGCGTTCTCCTTTACCGGCTACCTACTTTAAAAACCTAACAGGTGTGAGCCCACGGCACTTGGCCATCCAAGGTCTCTACCAGAATCTGGGTGAATTCAATGATGGATCTGGTGTTTTTTAGCCCTAAAATCACTGAAGAATATCCTTTGACAGAGGAGATCAAGGGGAAACAACACCTTGGCTTTGTGATCAGGCATGTGCCTCTATAACATCATTTGACTTTTGCGGTTCCATCTTAAAGGAAGGACTGCACCCTGACCCATGAAACTAGTTTCTTTTGGTTTAACATGTAACTGTACATGTATCTATTGTCCACTGTATCATTTATGGTCACTTGGTAGCCACCATAGAGACAGTCATGAAAATGGGTCATGTTGCCCTTGCTCAATGCTTGCTTATAGCCTTGTTTTAACTTCTATAACTTCATGCTTGGCTTGTGCCTGCACAAAAAGAACCATTAGGGACTTCCTCCCCTGAGCAGTCAAGGAGGTAGGTTTTCTGTTTCAAAAAGGGCTATGAGGTCATGTTTGGTACTGTACTTGTTGTGTGCGTGTGTGTGTGTTGGGGGAGGGGGGTGAATGTCCCCAAACCCAGGTGTAGTTGCCAGCCAGCTAATAACGACTTTAATGGCTGCCCTCTGTCCATGTGTTCTCTCCTGATGCTCCTTGGCAAAACATTTTGGAGGCTCCGGCGAGATCCCAAGAGACAAGACCTGGACCTCAGGTTGTCTTGGCAGGTGGTTGGGCACCAAGGAAATAGACCAAGTTGATTCCTAGGGGAGATGCCACTTAGAACGTTCCATGGTCCAAGGAAGGACACTTCTATCTTCCCTGATGCTGTTGAGGCCCCAAGTCTCCCGACCCAAATGGTTTTTCCATCTTAAGAAGTCACCTGTTCATGGAAACCTCTGGAGGAAAGTTTGGAATGCCCTGTTGTGGAGCACATGGTGGAGCACAGGATGGGACTATCCATCCAGTGTCCTAGGCCTTGGTAGACTTCACTGGCCCTATGTAATTGATTCAAGCCTTTTTCTGGACTTTTTTTTTTTTTTACAAGTCCTTATGTCTAAATACATGGTGGCTATCAGGTCTTTGTTCTATTATTGCTCTTGTTAGTGTTTGTCCAGTTTTTTTCAGCTGTTTTTTTCTTTTTGCTGTGGCCTGGGGAGCGAGAAACTCCATTGAGGCACAGGTAAAGGTGACAAATGAGTTTTATTAGTCAGTCTGCAACTGCCCTGCTCCTGGCTACCCCAGAACTAGGAGCAGTTGCAGCCTCCAAGGGGGCCTTCATTCTTTCTTGCTTTCCACTGGCTTCTCCTTTCCATTGGCCTCTTGTTCTCCATGGGAAACCTGGGCACTGTCCTTGCTTTCTCTATTGTTCTTGCTTTTCTGGAAATCCTGCCCTCATATCCACCCTCCCCCCCCAACCCCCACCTGTAGTCAGCAGTGGTGCTTCTGGTCCCTGCAACATGGGGCGGGATTCCCTTGAAAGCTCTGTGAGCTGGGCAATGAGAGGACATGGGGCGGGACTACTACCCCTCAAGGTATCACATTTTCTCTTTTTATTTTTTGATCCTGGTGCTTGAATTCAGGGCCTGGGCCCTGTCCTTGACCTTTTTTTCCCCTCAAGGCTGCTGCTCTAAGACTTCAGCTACAGCACCACTTCATGGATTAGTTGTTTTAAAAGTCCTTGGATGTGTGTGATTTCCTTCCATGGGAAAAGAAAAAACAAAGGGGCCACCAGTATGGCCGGCTCACCAGGAGGAGGAGGTCACATATGGAAAGAGGAGGTGGCCATGTGTGGAAAGGAAGGGGTGCCCATGTGTGGAAAGAGGAGGTGGTGGCTGAGGCTGATCCTGCTCAGTGAAAAGGTCAAATTCAGGGAACCCCTTTCCTTCCCCCAACAGAAGGCATTGAAAAGGTTCTCTGGTCTTCTACTAATGTGCCTGGCTAACAAGCAATCCCTGGAAATGTGAGTGGCGCCTGTGAAATGCTAAGGTGATTTATTAATTTGTTAGCAAAGTTTTGTCCTAAGTCATGATCATCTGCAAACTTAAGACTGGCCAAATTATCCACCTACAATAATTTCCAGAAAATAATCCAGACAATAATCATTTTGGCATGCTTTAAGAACTTTGTGCACAAAAATGTATGTATCTAAGTGTGTGTAAACATGTTGAAGAAAAAAAATTGTCAGCATACTGTAAGAAAATCTGAAATTTTAATACACTAAGTTCTTTCATGTTAGTAAAGGTTTATGTGACCTACAAGATTGTAAATCTTTTAAAGGCTTGTGATATATTTTCCTCCACTGTTAAAAGTTGGGAATAGGGGCTGGGAACATAGCCTAGTGGCAAGAGTGCTTGCCTCCTATACATGAAGCCCTGGGTTTAATTCCCCAGCACCACATATATGGAAAATGGCCAGAAGTGGCGGTGTGGCTCAAGTGGCAGAGTGCTAGCCTTGAGCAAAAAGAAGCAAAGGACAGTGCTCAGGTCCTGAGTCCAAGGCCCAGGACCGGCAAAAAAAAAAAAAAAAAAAAAAAAAAAAAATTGGGGGATAAGTATAAAAACTTTGGGTGTAATGGTTTATTTATCACTTTTAAACACATTTTCCTGTTTGTTTGTATGGAATTGCTTTTGATTTTGCCTCGTTCAGAACAAAAAGGGACAAAGGATATAGGAAATGGGCCTGTGGGCCTATTTCAGTGTGGAGTGGTGGGTCTGAGAGGAAAACTGTCAAAAGTGTAGCTCAACAGGTCCATGCATGGAGAAACAGGCCTGGGGAGGAGGCGGGGCCCACACCTGGTGGGAGAGGGTAAGCTGGCACAAAGGCAGTTCAACTAACCCTAAGGAGTCAGATGGGTATATATATGTGCTTGTTCTGTAGGATGGACATCTTGGTCTTGTCTCATTTTCCTTTCAGAAGACGCTGACAACTTGATGGTGAAATGGGTAATGTAACTGGTATTTCTGAAACAGACCCTTAGGATGTATTAAATGTTTTAAACAGCCCCAAATTGGGGTTAAAAAGTTTTCAAAAAATAGTGTATTTACTTTTTGACTATAATTGTAACTAATGCAATCCCTGTGCTAAGGAATGAATTATCAGTGTACTGCCTGTTTAAAAAGTTTTATCATCCTGTTGTGGAAATAATATGATTAAAAACAGAATAGACTGTGATTTTCACCAGGGACTTTTTATTTGGCAACTGTGAAATCGTTCGAAAGGCAATCTGTGTTCATCTGATTATCTGTTGATGGACCGGAACCTGAACTACAAGAGGAAATAAGCTGGAGACCAAGTTCCATTAATTTTTTTCAAAATTTACAAGTACTTAATTTTGACAATAGGTGTTGATGTCACAAAAATATGAGAGAGAGAGGCTGGATTTCTGGCTCAAGACTTATATGTTCAATCCACTCATGTCACCAAAAAATCATTGCCAAGAGCCCTCAATGCATCTTTCTTCTGATTTCCTGTTTCTCCCAGGATTTCTCTCTGCTCAAGGACCTCAGGATCATCTCCCATGTTATTGATCTCCATGTCTCCTCAGTTCCTGAAGGAAGGAAGACTTTTTCAGACTTCCTTTCTTGTCCTGACTTGGGCATGGTGGAGAAACACCAAATATTTCCTGTGATATCACTCATCAATGGGATGGATAGTGTGTGCGTGTGTGCATGCGTGTGTGTGTTTGTGTGTGTGTGACAGAGAAAGAGAAAGAGAGAGAGATAGAGAGAGAGAGAAGGAGAGAGAGAGAGAATAAGAGTGTGAGAGAGTCCCGAGGCTTAATCTCAGGAAATAGGTACTTTACTTAGTTTATCAAAAGCTGGCAGTCTACTACTTAAGCGACAGGTCAACTTCCAGGTGTTTTGCCGATTTATTGGAGATAAAAAAAACTGTCTTTCTTGGATGTGAACATGGACCCTCAGATCTCAGCATTCTGAGTAGCTACCATGCTAAGCATGAGTCACTGGCTTCAGGCTTTGTAAGATTTGTTAATATCTGGGATGGTATAAATGGAAGAGCTGTGCCATAGTGATTCTTATCAGGCAAGGGATCAAATGTACTCCATGAACATGCTAACCATCAGATTCAAATGACAGATATTCCCTCAACTCAGGGGGCACCAATCTTTGTCCCCACAGACATAGAGGTATGTCTGCACCTTAGTCACATGGAAGCAGCTCCAGGGGAAATCCTGCCAACTTCTCCCGGAATATTTTGTCGAAGTCTTCAGCCTGGGCTACGGTGAGGTGGTTCTTCCAGTCCCCCACCATGCCTGAAGGTCATGGAGAAAAAGAAAGATCAGCCAGGGAAGGAAGGGTGAGCTTGCTGCCTCCCTGTCCTGTTCAAGCAATGCACCTGCCACGGACACTGGAGCTCAGAGGGCGGAATGATCTAGCAGTGTGTGTGCATGTGTGTGTGTGTGTGTGTGTGTGTGTGTGTGTGTGTGTGTGTGCAATGAGTTGACCTGGACTGGTGCTTTGCCACTTGAGTCCCAGCTCCACTTCTGCTGTTTTACTTGTCAATAGGAGAGCCACAAGAATCTCACAGACTTTTCCTGCCTGGGCTGGTTTTGAAACATGGTCTTCAGATGGCAAGTTCCTGAGTGACAGGGTTTGAGGTAGGGAGAACAAACGCCAGGCCAGCCAAGATCTTTACCAGAATTTCAGTGAATTCAATGATGAATTTGGTGGTTGTTCAGCGCTAAAACTCTGAGGTAATCCATTGACAGAGTATCAAACTGAAGGCAGAATACCAGGGTTTAGGGACTCGGGAGGTGCATTAGAACAGGCAAGGAAAAAACAGGAAAGTAGAAAGAATTAATGTGGAATAGGAAAAAAACAAGAGCAAAAAAGACTGGACAATGATGAGGATAACCAAAGTAGGAAGAACAGGCTTAGCATAAAGATCAGATTTCAATGCAATCCTGAAAACTTCAATTCACACCAGAACCACAGGGAAATCTGCAGATAATAGAGACATAGGTGATAATTTTCTGCCTGGACTCTAAGACTCAGCCAATAAAAAAAAAAATAGAACAAAAAATGAATATAACTTTAAAAACCTAAAAAGCTCTTTAGTCCAAACTAAAACCCAAAGCAACAACAAAATAAAAACAATTGTGGATCAGGAGAGAATCTTCACCTGCCCTTCAGGAAATGCAGGGCGATTATTCCAAATGTACAAAGAGCTGAGAGCTGTGCAGCCAAAGGAGAAAACTTTCAATGACAAGATAGGCAATGGAATGAAAAAGCCATTCTGAGATGAAGAAATCACAGTGTCTAATGCATACATAAAGCCTGCCAGGAGCTGGTGGCCCACAACAGGGAGCCTGGCTACTCCAATGGCTGAGGTTGGAGGATGAAAGTTTGAAGTTACCTCAGGGCAGGAAAGTTCATGAAATTCTGATCTCTGATGAGGCAACAAAAAGCCAGAAAAGAACTTGTGTTGAAAGGTCTAGAGCACCAGCCATGAGTAAAAACTTAAAAATAAAAAGCTCAGAAACAGAGTCTAGGCCTGTGTTCAAGTTGCAGGACTAACAACACATTAAAAATGTCAGCCTAGTGCTGACACCTCTCACCTGTAGTAATAGCTACTCAAGCTTCTGTTATCTGAAGATGGAGATTCAAAGCCACCCCAGAAAGGAAGGTCCATGAGACTCTTATCATCAATGATCCACCAGAAACCAATGTGGGGCTGTGGGTCAAATGGTAGAGTGCTAACTTTGAGAGTAAAAGCTCAGGGTGAGTGCCTATACCCTGTTTTCAAGCTCAACAATGGACAAAAAGAAATATCATAAAACCATATTCATGAGGCTAAGATCTGCCAAGAATTCCCTTCCTAGTCTCTAATATATGTTTAGGCCACAGCAGTTATATACCTCTCCTTGTTATCTCGATGCCAGCACGAAAGTAATTCCTGTTTGCCAGGCTGTAATTGGACATCCTGTTTTCCTTCATGGCCTGGAAGGAGCTGTTCTCCAGGACCAAGTCAAGTTCTTGAGGTTCCAACTTCTTCCCCAGGAACTGGCAGATCCTTTTCACAGTGTTCCTCGTGTCCTGTAAGAAGAAAACGCAGGGGAAGGAGAACACACCGCGGCTCTCAGAAGGAGGGAGCACAAGAAGGGACAGGCAGCCAAGAGCAATGACAGACTTACTCATGTGACAGAGGCTGAGCTGGGTGCAGGGAGGGATGAAGGGATGGAGGGGGAAAAGAACAAGGACGGGATGGATTTAGTCCAAGCAATGAGCACCTGGATGTCATTTTGTGGTTAGTAGCAGCACAACCAGAGCACAGAGCCTGGAGGTGTACCAGAAACAGAGAAAGGCATTTGGACAATTCTCAAGTGATAATTGGACAATTATCAAGAAGAACATCAATACAACAGATACTATGGTGGCCCACAGTTAATTTCGGAACAAGACAAACTTCTTTAATGTCTCTGTATGTCTGTGAGGGGGTGAGTGTGTCAGTTACATGGTTGAACTCAGGGTCAGGGTGCTGTCCCTGAGCCTTTGTGCTCAAGGCTTGCACTCTTCCACTTGAGTTCCACCCTGGCGCTTTGGCGGTTAATTGGAGAGAGGATTCCTATGGAGTTTCCTGCCCCAGCTGGCTTTGAACCTGGGTCTTCAGATCTCAGCCGCCTGAATGGCTAGAATTATGAAATATGACAGGTGGAGTGAGGTCTATGAGAATGAATGTTAGTCAGGGTTAGGGGGCAGTGATGCAGTGGGGTACATGGAAAATGGATGGTTACCTTCTTGAGGGCCTCGTAACTAAGCACCAGCACGTTCTCCCTCTCTCGCATAGACATCCAGCCTAGGACGTGTGCAAACCAAGACCCACGTGACACTGCAAGTTGGGACAACAAGGCATAAATAATGCACTCTTGGATGACCCAATGGGTCTATGTTTTCCACCCTTTCTCCCTTGTCCACATCAGCTTCCTCCAGGCATAAGTGACAAAAATCGTGTGCATATCCACAGGTTAAAGTATCACAGTTAGGCCAGGTTTTGGTGGCTCATGCCAGTAATCTTAGCTCCTTAGGAGGCTGAGATCTGAGGATCTTGGTTCCAAGCCAGCCTGGGCAGGACGTTCCATGAGACTCTCATCTCCAATAAAGTACTAAAATATGCTAGAAGTGTTGTGTGGCTGAAGTGTTAGAGGGCTCACCTTGAGCAACAGAAGCTCAGAGATAGTGCCTGCATCCTATGATCAAGCCCCTGTACCGGCCATATACACACATACTTAAATTTATATGAATTATATATATATATATGTATTTTAATGTTTATATATAATTTATTTCATATATGTGGATATATATTTATAAACAAGTATTATATATCATACATGTGAAAAGTAAATTATTTACAGTACATCATATAAATTATATCCTATATATTATATTATATAGTACTTATTATATGCATAAAATATTTATAAAAATTCTGTATGAATTATATATTTGTATATACTTATATACTATATCCATACAAATATATTATATAGTACATAATATAGAGCATATATATACTATTTATATTTGGCATATATGTGGTATGATATATATGATATATTATGTAAGTTACATATATTTCATATACACATTTAAGACATATATATGTATATATACATATATATGGCATAAGTGATTCATTCCCACCAATCAGGCTCCACAGGAGGCTGCAATGTGGTTCATGATTCCAAGTCATCTCAGAAAGAAGAGTACCAGGACACTCATAGCTCCCTAAAAGGATGGAAATGGTCATGTGGCTAATATGGTAGAGCCAAACCCTCGAGTGGAACGAAAGAGAAAGTGTCCAGACCCAGTGTACTAGCCCCAGGACTAGCACCCCTCCCCCACCATGTTTACATGAGCCTCACTTCATAACCCACTCACCATTGCCTTGGATGAACCACTCATAATACTGCTGCAGAGACTCTGCATTCTTTATGATCTTTGATTGACGATAGAAATAATATGCAGACACTAGGACATCCTTTGGATTCCTGAGGATGTAGATCACCTTAAAGGGACAAAGCAGCAAAAACAAAAATCATTACCATCTTTTCCACATTTGAGGCCCTGACCTCTCTTCAGCCAAGTTGTAAACGATGGGAAGTATATGAAAAGATCAACAATCAGCTCACTGTCAAACTTAGAAGACTAGGTGTGTGTGTGTGTGTGTGTGTGTGTGTGTGTGTGTGTGTGTGTCAGTGTGTGTATGCATACCAGTCCCTGGGCTTGAACTCATGGTCTGGGAACATCCATGAGCTTTTTTCACTCAAATCAGTGCTGTACACCTCGATTCCCAGCTCCACTTGCAGTGTGATATTTGTTCAGTGGAGTCTCTCAGACTTTTCTTCCCAGGTTGCCTTTGAACTATGTTCTTTAGACCTCACCCTGTTATGTAACTAGGGTGACAGGTGTGAGCCACTGTTGCCTGGCTTATTTCTTCACCTTTTATTTTATTTTAATTTCTTTTTGTCTGTCATTGGGGTTGAACTACAAGTGTGGGCACTGTCCCTGATTTTGTTTTGTTGAAGGTTAGGACTCTGCCACTTTGAGCCACACTCCACTTCCAGGCCTTGTGTGGTTGCGAGGGGATAAGAATCTCGAGGCCTTTAATGCTTGGGTTGGTTTTGAACTACGACCATCAGATTTCACTTACTTTGGCCTTGGAAGTGAAGAAAGACTTGGGGAAGAGTTGGATGGGGAGGTGGGAGGAGAGCAGGCGGGGGCCCTCCTTCATGTCTCTTATTCTTTTGAATCTCAGTTCATTCTCGATCCATGGGGATCTTTCCCAGATGGGCACAGAGCGGATCCACTCTGGATCCCCCTTACTGAGAATGAGACACAGAATCTCAATCATCCAGTTGGTTCCTGGAGACAGAAGGAAAGGAGAACGTCAGTCATTTATATTTGAATTATGTGAAAAAGGTGATGGTAAAATATAGAATCATATAAAGCTCACCAATATAACATTCACAGGGAAATGGACAGAACTAGAACAAATCAGGTGAAGACAGGTAAGCCATGATAAGAGAGAAAAACAGAACATGTTCTTATGACATGTGGAGGATAAATCTAAAAGGCACTAGGATATGACAAATTACATAGGATTCTAAATACTCACAATCAGTGAGACCAAAAGAGGATAGCCTCAGGAGAGAATCACAAAGGTTCAATACCCAAGCACCTCTTTGTATTTATGTAAAATAACGCATATGCTGATATGTAAACAAAGTACTTTTTTCTTGATTTGATTTTTCTTTTTCTGATGACTCTGTATTCTTTACTTTATATAAGGTATATTCATTTGCACATGAGTTGTAGGGTGGGAAGGGCCCAGAATCAGAGGAAAGAGGATGGAAATGTGCAGCAGTGGAGGGCAGTGGTAATTGATGAAAGGGAGTAGGCAACTTGTGGGTAGACATGAGATGGAGGGAAGCGGAAGGGATCAGGGAACAGAAGACACAATGGGAAAGGAAATGCACTTGTACTGTGATGTATATCACCCTTAAAACATTAAATTACAAAACAATGAATCTGGATGTGATTCTTCTATGAGCTCTTCAGCATTCACCATATGTCACTCATCCCATGCCCCACAGGCAATCACAAACATGCAAATCTGACTTAGGCCCAATGCTACTGTGTGTCTCCAATGCCTTCACTCCACAATGTGCACGGGCTTTTGCGCGTGCCCACGCGCACACACACGGCAAGGGCTGGGGAGATCCTCTTCTCTGAAGGGAGGGGGGGCTACAGGCCTGGCCTTTCCCAGCCTTTCCCAGCTATGCCCCTGTCTGCTCACCTGACTTGGGGTAGGTCACCGTAATGATGTCCTCATCCTTCACCACAAACTGCTCGTGGGCTGCTCTGATGTCTTCAGGTTTGTAAAGCGAGGCAGGGAAAGGAATGCCTGCATACCACATAAATCCCTCTGCCATCTCAGAACCCTGCATGTCTGGCTCTTGGTCCCAGATCACTGTCACTGTCATGGGGCAGGTGTGGGCAGAGACTGAGTTTTTCATTGTGGGCGGTGAAAGGCAATCATTAACTTTCTACATTTCAGTGTAAAACAAATTGCTTGACTAAAAACAAAAAAAACCCCCAAAACCTAATGTGATGGTCCTTGGCAATTGGGCAATTGTGAAAACATTCTAAGGTGTTCTCTGCTCATCTGGTTTTCAGTTCATGACAGCAATTAAGAATTACAAGAGGAAATACAAGGGAGTAGGCTTGAGAGCAGGATTAATTTTTATTTGAAATTCACAAAATACTTAATTTGGAGACTAGGTGTAGAGATCACAAAAATAGCAAAGAGCACGGGTTGGACTTCTGGCTCAAAGTCCTAAGTTCAATCCACTAGTAGCACCGCAAAATCATTGACACATGTCCTCAATGCATTTTCCTCTGACTTCCTGTTTGCACCAGGGTCTGTCTTCCCTCCAGGATCTGGGCCATGATCCTCTGTGTCATGGATCTGTATATCTCCTCGGCCTCCTTGGGGAAAAGGAGAGTTTCCCAGGCTTCCTTTCTTCTGACCTTGCAGATTTGAGAAAGAACAAATACTTCTCCAACATCAGTTGGATTGTGTTTGTGTGTGTTTGCCACTCCTGGGGCTTGAACTCAGGCCCAGGCTGCTGTCTCTGAACTGTTTTGCTGAAGACAAGGGCTCTACCACTTTCGGCCACAACACTACTTCTGGTTTGCTGGTGGTGGTGAATTGTTCCTAAGTGTTCTGGACTTTCTTGTCTGGGTTATCTTCAAACCTTGACCCTCAGATATCAGACTTCTGAATAGCTGGGATGACATGCATGATCCACTGGCTCCTGGCTTTAAGAATTGTTAATAGCTGGATGGTGCAGTTGGAAAATTCCTTCCGTGGTGATTTGTATCAGGAAAATGATCAAAGGAGAAGCATGAAAATTTGACCCATGGGACTGAAGTGACAGGTTTATGTCCTGACCTCTAGGGCACAAGTCTTTGTTGCTATAGACACAGGGATACATCTAGACTGGGTCCCATAGACACAGGTCTGGAAGAAGTGTTAGGGCTGACCTAAAAACTGGAGTAACTAAATATAAGATTTAGTGTTAAAATTATAACAGCTTCTTATAAACCTTGGTGATGACTCCATGCTAGAGGGCTGCACCCCCACCTATGAGACTATGTTCTTATATTTTGACATTTAAAATTGTAGGGAGCACTTGTTCCCCTCTGTACCTGGGTAACAACCATCTTAATGGACAGTAAAAAATAAATGATCATAGTCATAGACTATAGAAATAACCATCATAGTAATAGAAATGCTATGGTAACTGTCAGGTTGGTTTAGTTATGATTGAGTACTAGATTGTTTTAGCCCGTTCAAGCTTGCTTAGTGGTAATGGGAAAACATGGTGGCAATTGTTAAAATAATGTTGGTACTAGATCAGCCTGGCTGCAATATTCTGCGTCTGTAAACGACTTGCTTAACCCATTTGTGACTTTCTCTACCCCCTGCACTAACCCCCTGCATCAGTGCTATGTGACCACCTGTTGTCAATTCCTGATATGGAGGCCAGTTCCTGATATCAAAGCCAAAATAGATAACTGAGAGGGTAGATAGCCAATAAAAATAGGACAAGACTTGCTTGCTAAATGCCATCCAATCAAGTATCTGCAAAGTTGGAAATACCCTACCCCTGTTGTAATAACAATAAAATCCTGCCTATCGGAGGATTGGGGCTCTCAATCCAGATCCGCTGGGTCTGTGATGGTTGTGAGTCCAGGCTCGAACTTGCAATAAAGACTCTTGTGCGTTTACATCGGAATCGGCTCCGTGGTGGTCTTTGGGGACCAGAAATCTAGGCATAACAGCTTGGGGAACTCATCTGGGATCCCCCAAGACCCCAGGAGCTTGGAACCAGGGAGTGGGGCACTGATCAGTGAGTTTGTCTTGTCTTGTGTGTCTTGTCTGTGGTAGTGAAGGGTTAAATTAAAGTGACTCTGTTTTGAGGTGTTAGTCAGTTTGTTGTTTACATTAAAATATAAATGACCCTGAGCATGCTTAAGTTTCAGGAACTGGTTTGTTTGTGCTAAAGTTGTTAAGCTGCAAATTCTTTAACAACCCTAAAGCCAGACTCCCTACAGCGCTTGTAAATTCCTAGAACAAAGCTATCTACAAGTTAAAGAAGCTACTCTGTGCTGTGCCTGCCCTTGGGAAGGACTGCACAAAGTAGGAGATAAAAGGACACTAGAAACAGACCCAGACAGTCAGGAAACTTCCTTGATAACCTTTGACTCCCCTAGGATGCCCCTAGCCCTGATCCAATCAGCCCTCGATCCATACCCTAATTCTGCCCAAACACTTGCTTGCTGTAAATTTCATAGTTTTTGCCTTTATAAGCCCTGTAGAAATCCAGCTCAGGGCTTCCTCCCTATCTCTGCTGTGTTGGTGTAAGGGACTAGGCCCGAGTTGCAACTCGGCTGAATAAAGCCTTGCTTTTTGCATTTTGGGACTTCTGGCTCTCGGTGGTCTTCTTGGTGTGTCTCTCTCTTGACTTGGGCATTACAGTAGCACCCAAATCAGTAATATTCTGTAAGGTTGTCATAAGACTTAAGCAGACACGCAGGTGGGTCGTCAACCGGGAGTCTTGGAAGACGTTCCAGGACCCCTTTCAAGTAGGGAACAAAGTCCCCTCCTCACTTTGTATAATTAGTAGGAACAAAGTGGGTCGCTCCCATGCAGCTGGGCGAGGCTGCCATTTCCCCATTCTGTTCTTCCTCCTCTGGGTGGAAGGAATCTGTTTTGTGAGGAATCTGTTTTCTGTCTTTTTGTGTGTTCTTTGGTGTTTGTTTTTGGCTGTTTGTATCTACTTTTCTGAAACTCACAATAAGATGGGACAGACTCAGACAACTCCTCTTTCTCTTTTGATGGACAATTTTAAGGACGTAAAAAGTCAGTCACTTGACTTGAATATAGAAGTGAAAAAAGGGAAACTAATCACCTGGTCTGGCAGGATTTGGTGGAAACCCCAGCCCTCCCTTTCCTGGTTAAGGCCCTTTCTACCCCCTCAGGAACAGCTTCTAAGGAAGACATGGGACACGCAGCCTCTGCGTGTTTAAATCCTCGTCTATTCCTTCACAACCCACTCACCTTGTCCTTGCATGAACCATTCAAAATATTGTTCTAGTGACTGTGGACCTCCCCATTTTGCCACAGCTCCACTTCTAGCCTATTTGATGATTCCTTGCAGATGAGATTCTCCCGGCCTTTCCTGCCTGGGCTGACCTCGAACCTCAATCCTCAAATCCCAGCCTCCTGAGTAGCAGGGAGGATAGGCATGAGCCACTGGTACCTGGCTTCAAACACAGTTTTGTTAGTCTTTTAGTGCATCCAGCTCATCTGTCAGGGATTATGCAGCCATGATGTACATATCTGACTCTGGTTTGGGTCGAAGACCCTCACCTCATGAAGGAAAGTCTCAGGCCCTACTGTGAACTACTGAAGGAGAATGTCAGATCCCCTGGCTATATACTTTTTTAAGTTTAAAAGACATTGATGGAATAGTCATTGACCACTGCATACTGACCTTGGCCTTGGAAGTGAAGAAAGATTTGGGGAAGAGGTGGATAGGGAGGTGGGAGGAGATGGGGGCGGCTTCCTTCCCATCCACTATTAATTTGTATCCACATTCATCCTTGATCCACAGGGAGCAATTATATGTGTTCACAGATCACACCCACTTGGGATCCCCCTTGGTGTGAATCAGACAGAGAATCTCAACCAATAGGTTCCCCGGGACATAGAGGAAAGCAAAGATCACTCATTTCTATCTAAATATAATATAACATCATAATGGTAAAATATACATGCCTTCCGCCTTACTGATAGAAACTCTGTGGAGCATACAATCTGGTGGGGGTAAGTAGTGTTGAGTTTATTTCAATCATAGCTCACCCATGCCAGTGTTTTGACATCTTATAAATCTTCACTGTCGACAACACCTTAATATTGGATTGTGAGCTACTTTCCCTGCCTCCCACCAGCCTCTTATCTCCTCTAGGACTTGGCAGTTCTGGGCATTGCATGTGGGTGCCGTTGCACACAATGTCTTGTTGTCACTGCAGGCTTGTCTCAGGTGCTTCAAATAGCAAAATGCCTGGAAAATAGCAAGAGCATAGCTCTCTGGGTTGTCTGCATTTTCAACACTGAGTACTATGACACCTTGATCTCTCAGTCTGTTTTGGATTAGGCAACCATTTCTCTGTGGACACTTAGCTTTCCTTGACATCTGAGCCATTCCTGAGATCCCATCAGAGCCTCCCCCTGGCTCTGGGTCTCCAGTACATTCCACTTGTGGTGTGTCCTGGTGCCGGTTCCATATGCCCAACACACCTTCCTACTTGATCCCTGGATTCCAGGACCACTTCCTTATAGTTACCAGAAGCTTCCCAATGCCCAGCTACAGTCCATGATGATTCTTGTGTTTGAAATCATCCCTCTTCTCCATGTAACGTCAAAGTCATCCTTTTCATTTTAATATATGATGGAGGTTCCTCAAAAACACTTTTTGGAGAGAATTGGTGGCTGTGATGTAAAGCTGCCACTGTCCCGACTGCTGGGTGCAGTTGTAGGGGCTAGAAACCAGGTCTGGTTTGAGTGGAACTCAGGGCCTCATGCTCCAAGTTCAAGCCCAGTGCCAGAACACACACAAAAAGAACAAACAACGAGTGGGAGAAAGATGGCGCCGAAAGAATAGGGAGGCGCGCCGAAAGAATAGGGAGGCACCCCGACTCGCACCAACTGAATAGCGAGCTGGGAACTCCAACACCCAATACCCCATCAAGAACCCAGCAAAACCAGCATCCAGAAGCAGTGGAGAAATGCAGGAAAACAAAAAGGAGCAAAAAAGAAGAACCGAAAACCTACACAGAGCCGGAGATTCTCCGGGGCACCCTCCCCCCACCAGCCGACCCTGGCCCAAACAGGGTCAGGCTGGGAAAGGAGAACCCGGCGATCGGCAGACAGGCTGCCAGGAGCGCAGAATTCATATAGCGGGAGACCCCACGGACACAAGGCAGGGTGCGGACCAAGACAACCACCGACATCGACGAGAAGTTCAGGTCCACACAGGGTTCGGAAAAGGGAACCCAGCGCGGCAGAAAGAGGGAACCGGGGAAGCCACCACAGCACTTCGCCATCCCCTGAAGGGCCAACGGCTGCCTGGGACACACACACAAAGCAGCAAAAGTGAGTCCCCCATTATCCCCTCCCCCAACGGGAGATCAGCTATCAGAGACCCAAGCCCTACAAAGAAGCTAGATCTCCCTCCCTCCCCCTCCCCACCCCCGAGGGAACAAAGAATCCCCAAATCAGGCGGGAAGCTCCCATCAGGCGCTGGGAAGTCAGTTTAGCAGGGGAAGGGCGGAACAGCCCCAAGACCCCACAGGTTCCTGAACTGGCAGAACCGGCCCCACCCCCTTCCCAACAGGGGCCGGGAGACGGCCGGCTGTGCAAGCCCCACCCGAGGCGCCTGGAGCTCGCAGACTCTTACAACTAAAATCAAGGGCGCTGGTGGGCAATACCAGCCCAGCAGGGTCACCTGAGCCTGATCACGTCCCCCCCTCACAGCGGAGGCGAGGTCTGAGGGTGCCAAACCACACCCGGACAGTCAATCCCACTGGGACCCACACATACCGCCTCCCCCAACGGGCTCGCGGGAGGGCGCAGCACAACCCAACAACCCAGGACTGGCTCTGGGAGGCATATCCCGCTAAAGTGCCTGTTGTAGCACAGGAGGGCGGGGCCCCCGGCGACAGTGCTCACTCTGGTAGGCGTACCCTGCACTGGTGGGCGGGGCCACAGTGGCAGCACCTGCTGACGTAGATACCCCTACACAGGAGGGAGGAAAGAGCTACAGACCAAACCTGAGAAGCTATCCACAGATCTCCAGATGCGCAAATCACAAAGAACCATAAGTCAGTTCATCAAAGGGCAAGCCAACTCACCAGCTCCAAAAAGCAGCACGACTGAAGAGGAGATGGAGACTAAAAAAGCAAATGAGGCCATGTTAACAGGAATGATTGAGAGCGTCAGAAATGAAATCAGAAAACAATTCCAGGAGTTTAGAGCGGAAATCTGGAAGGACACCCAGGAAGCAAAGAAAGAAATGGAAGCAAAAATGGATACAATGCAAGCCGCCTTTAAAGAAAATATCCACATCCTGAGAATTGAAATGCATGAAAAAATAGATTTAAAATACAACTCTTTAAAGGAAGAAATTTCCATGATCAGAGCTGATCTGACAACCATAATAGCTCTCTGACATCCATAAACTCCGCAATTGAAACCATAACACAAAGAGTAGACCATATAGAATCCAGAATCTCTTGCCTGGATGATGAAGCAGCTGACAACAACCAGAAAATGACCACATTCCAAGAAAAGGTGAAGCTTCAGGGAAGACTAATCCAGGAACTAATGGACAAAGACAAGAGATATAATCTGTGCATAATTGGAATAGAAGAAGGAGCCGAATACCAGAACAGAGGGCTTAATCATGTTCTCAATAAAGTTATTGCAGAAAACGTCCCCAATCTCAGAGGGGACCCCATCCAGGTAACCGAAGCCTATAGGACACCTGGCAGGCCAGACCCCAGAAAAACCACCCCAAGGCACATAATATTCAAGACTTCAGACCTCAAGATTAAAGAGCAAATTCTGAATTCAGCCAAAGTGAAGAAAGAAATTTTCTACAGTGGGAAGAGGATTCAAATAACAGCTGACTTATCCACACAAACTTACCAAGCACGAAGTGAGTGGAAGAACACCATCCAAGTACTTCAGGCTAACAATATGCAACCTCGGATCAAATATCCAGCGAAATTGGAGTTCACATTCGAAGGGAAAACCAGATCTTTCCACACCAAAGAGGAGCTAAAGGAGTATGTGAATAAAAAACCAGCCCTACAGCGAATCCTAAGAGGGGAGCCCCACCAAACAGAGATTGTACAAGACACACAGACAGAATCAGAAAGAAACTTCAATAGCCAAAGTCCAGCAGAAAGACCAGCTCACTAAAGACCAGAAAAAAAAAGAGGAAAAAATAGCCCAACGAGAAAATGGAAGGAGAAAAAACACCCTTATCCTTGATCTCTTTAAATATAAATGGCTTGAACTCCCCAATAAAGAGGAGCAGACTGGCAGAATGGATTAGCAAACAAAAAGTTGACATCTGCTGTCTACAAGAGACCCATCTTACAGCAAGGGACAAAAACAGGCTTCGAATGAAAGGATGGAGCAAGATCTACCAAGCAAATGCACCCATCAAAACGGCAGGTGTAGCCATTCTGATCTCAGACAAGCTGGACTTCTCTTTAAAGTCCACTCAAAAAGACAAAGAAGGACACTACATATTAATACAAGGAAAAATCCAGAATTAAGAAATCACAGTGATCAATGTATACTCACCGAACAAAAGAGACCCTACATATGTCAAGCAAATTCTCACAGAATTACAGAACAAGATAGACGCAAACACAATCATAGTGGGTGACTTTAATACTCCTCTCTCTCCAAGAGACAGATCCAACACCCAGAGGATTAGTAAGGGAGCTGAGGACCTAAATAACACCATTTCCCAAATGGATCTGACAGACCTATATAGAACCTTTCACCCTACAGAGACCCAATACACCTTCTTTTCAGCAGCCCATGGATCATATTCCAAAATAGACCACGTCATAGCCCACACAAAGAACCTCAGCAAATACAAAAGTATTGATGTCATCCCATGTATTATATCTGATCACAGTGGATTAAAGGTAACCCTCAACAACAAAGGAAACCACAGACACTATACACACTATTGGAGGCTAAACGCCACGCTGCTATCCAACACTTGGGCCACAGACCAAATTAAAGATGAAATCAACGAATTCATATGCCACAATGACAAAGAAAACACATCACAAAGAAACCTATGGGACACAGCTAAGGCAGTACTGAGGGGCAAGATCATTGCCCTCAGCACCCACATTAAAAGAATGGAAGCAGAGCAGGTGAATACCCTCACGATGAAACTAAAACAACTGGAGAAACAAGAAATGACAGAATCTAAAACGACTAGGAGGGGAGAGATCACAAAGATTAAAGAAGAGATAAATCTGATTGAAAAAAGAAAGACCATTCAACAAATAAATAAGACTAAAAGCTGGTTCTTTGAGAAAATAAACAAAATTCACAGACCCATTGCAAGACTTACAAAAAAAAGAAGAGACTCTTATATGTAAAATCAGGGACTCCAACAGAAAAATTACAACAAGTCCACACGATATTCAAACAATCATAAGGAGCTATTTCCAAAACCTCTACTCAGCAAAAAACAATAATTTTACAGAAATGGATCAACTCTTAGAGAAGTACAAACTGCCCAAACTGAACCAAGAAGAAATAAATCAACTAAATAAACCAATAACTTACAGTGAGATACAGGAGGTAATCAAGAACCTCCCAACAAAGAAAAGCCCAGGCCCAGATGGATTCACCAACGAATTCTACAAAACCTTTAGTGAGGAGCTAATACCAATACTGCTCAAACTCTTCCGCGAAATAGAAAGAGAGGGAGAAATCCCAAACTCATTCTACGAAGCCAATATCATACTCATTCCCAAACCAGGCAAAGACCCAACAAAAAAAGAGAACTACAGACCAATATCACTAATGAACACAGACGCAAAGCTCCTCAATAAAATATTAGCTAACAGGATCCAGAAACTGATCAAGAAAATCATACTTCATGACCAAGTAGGCTTCATCCCTCAGGCACAAGGATGGTTCAACATCCGTAAATCAATCAACATAATTCACCACATAAACAGATCTAAAATTAAGAATTACATTGTTATCTCAGTCGATGCCCCAAAAGCCTTTGACAAAATACAGCATCCATACCTATTAAAAGCTTTGGAGAGAACAGGAATAGATGGAACATTCCTCAAAACAATAAAAGCCATATACAACAGACCAACTGCTAATATCATATTAAATGGAGAGAAACTTAAATCATTCCCCCTAAACTCAGGAACAAGACAAGGATGCCCACTCTCCCCACTTCTTTTCAACATAGTGCAGGAATCCCTAGCCATAGCAATAAGGCAAGAGGAGGACATCAAAGGGATCCACATCTGCAAGGAAGAAATCAAGTTATCCTTATTCCCAGACAACATGATCTTATATCTGAAGGACCCAAAAAACTTAGTCCTAAACTCCTACACCTAATAAACCAATTTGGCAAAGTAGCAGGATGCAAAATCAATCCACAAAAGTCAGCGGCTTTTCTGTACACCAGCAATAGACAAACAGAAAAGGAAATTATGGAAACAATTCCATTTACAGTAGCCAAAAAAAAAGAATAAAGTACCTAGGGATCAACTTAACCAAGGATGTGACGGACCTATTCAATGAAAACTACAAAAATCTAATAAGGGAAAACAAAGAAGACACAAGGAGATGGAAAGACCTCCCATGCTCATGGGTAGGCAGAATCAATATAGTGAAAATGGCCATATTGCCCAAATTGTTATACAAATTCAATGCAACACCTATCAAAATCCCAGTCACATTCTTCACTGAAATAGAGAAACCAATCCATAAATTCATATGGAACAGCAAAAAACCTAGAATAGCCAAAGCAAATCTAGGCAAAAAAAGCAGTGCAGGAGGTATCACAATACCAGACTTCAAGCTCTACTACAAGGCCATCATAACAAAAACAGCATGGTATTGGTATAAAAACAGATCGGAAGACCAGTGGATTAGAATTGAAGACCCAGAAATAAAACCGAACTCGTACAGCCAACTGATATTCGACAAAGGAGCTAAAGACATACAATGGAATAAACATAGCCTCTTCAACTACTGGTGCTGGGAGAACTGGGCAGCCATATGCAGAAAACTCAAAGTAGACCCAAGCCTATCACCATGCACCAAGATCAACTCAAAATGGATCAAGGACCTCAACATCAGACCTGAATCCTTGAAACTATTGAAGGACAAAGTAGGAAAGACGCTAGAACTTATAGGCACAGGAAGGAACTTCCTGAATAGAGTCCCAGGGCACAACAAATAGGGGAAAGACTCAACAAATGGGACTACTACAAATTAAAAAGTTTCTGCACAGCTAAGGTCATAGCCACCAAAATAGAAAGACAGCCAACGATATGGGAAAGGATATTTGCCAGCACAGCAACAGACAAAGGCCTGATATCTGTCATCTACAAAGAACTCAAAAAACTAAGCCCCTCCAAGCCCAATAAACCTATTAGGAAATGGGCAAAAGAGCTAAAGAGAGACTTCACAATAGAAGATATAAAAATGGCAAAGAAACAAATGAGGAAATGCTCAACATCCCTGCTAGTAAAGGAAATGCAAATAAAAACAACCCTGAGATACCACCTCACCCCAGTTAGAATGGCCTATACTCTGAACTCAGGCAACAACAAATGCTGGAGGGGCTGTGGGGAAAGAGGAACCCTTCTCCATTGTTGGTGGGAGTGCAAATTAGTACAACCACTTTGGGGAACAGTATGGAGGTTTCTCAAAAAGCTTAATATAGACCTACCCTATGACCCAGCCATACCACTCCTAGGCATCTATCCTAAACAGCAAACCCCAAGGTATCAAAAAGACATTTGTACTTCCATGTTTGTCGTGGCACAATTCACAATAGCCAAAATATGGAAACAACCCAGATGCCCCTCCACAGACGAATGGATCTAAAAAATATGGTACTTATACACAATGGAATACTACATAGCAATTAGGAATCGTGAAATATTGTTATTCGCAGGGAAATGGTCAGAACTCGAACACATAATGTTGAGTGAGACAAGCCTAGAACACAGAAAACAAAGGGGCATGATCTCCCTGATATATGACTGTTAACAAAGGGAGCCGGCAAGACAGTACAGACCAGGTTTGTGAAACCAAAAACTGCTTGTCAAATAGTATTTCCCACAGGATTGGGGCAGCGACCCAACAGTATGTAACTAAAACCAAACAATTACTCAACATATAAAGGTCAAAAATTGACCTCTCAGGGGAATACAATGGCTCAAAAGCTAGGTATGTACGTTCATATAAGACTACTGTCGACATATGGTCTAATATCGACATTACATTTAAAGCCCTAGGCGAACTTTCTTGGGCGTGGCCACCTGGCTACTTTATATGTTCTAGATACGTTGTATATTGTATATATGCCTACCTGACCTAGAGAAGGGATAGAAAAACAGGGTGTAAGATATCACAAGAAATGTACACACTGCCCTACTACCTAACTGTACCCTTTTTGCACAACACCTTGTCAACAAATTGGTGTTTCCTTTAGATTAAAAGGTTTTGGCATGTGAGAAAGACAATCCCTAGAAAGTGAGTATGTGACAAATGATATCAGTACGTCTTAAAATTAAAGCATATGGGGCTGGGGATATGGCCTAGTGGCAAGAGAGCTTGCCTCGTATACATGAGGCTCTGGGTTCAATTCCCCAGCACCACATATACAGAAAACGGCCAGAAGTGGTGCTGTGGCTCAAGTGGCAGAGTGGTCGCCTTGAGCAAAAGGAAGCCAGGGACAGTGCTCAGACCCTGAGTCCAAGGCCCAGGACTGGACAAAAAAAAAAAAAAATTAAAGCATATGAGTAAATTGGTATGTAATCAAATTGGCTATAATATAAATAGGGTCAGAATTGGGACTTCGGTGTAAAACTATGTTAGTCTGTACCTGCATCTGCAGGGCTATGGGACTTGGGTGATGTCATCTAAATGTTAACCAGAAAGATCTCATGTATCTTTAACTACTTGATTCCCTTGCTAAAATGGTTTTGTATGTAAAGCCTGGATTTGCTCATGTGTAGCCTTAGGATCAGAATTGGGATCCCCTCCCATAATTCCTAGCTTGCAATCGCATTTGTTATGAGCTTTTACCCCCCTCAGAGCCCTATAGCAGGTCCACCAAGAGATCTGGCCCAAGCTATGAGACTGGACCTTCTCCTGAGCCACACCCGCTACCAACTGAGTAACCCACCACCAACAAGGAAACTTGGATGACTGAAGCCTGTGGATTCATTCGCAGTGAGAGAGAACATTCTACCCTGGTGGCACAACAGAGGCTGTGTACCAAAAGGTGGACTTGGCTAACTTTACCTTGCTAGGATATATATGGTTGGTGCTTCCGTAGCTAGGGAGAGAGCCTAGACACTCATAAACCCTACCTGTGGGTGGGCCGGTGACTTGGGGATGAGCTACTGTTACTCCCCTGACCACTATTATTACTCCTACTGGAGTCATGAGATCATGGCACCACCATAAAAAACTTTCAGTTGTGACCAGCCCCTTGTTTGTGATTATGCTTGTCCGGATTATAGGACCCTGTATTATTAATGTTAGCTGCTTTTTGTTAAGAATGGGATTAACTCATGGTTCTTAGAGCCCAATACCAACCCATTGACCCTGAAATTAGAGACTCCAGCATGTAAGATACTAGATTGGCTCTTAAAGGTCCAATTGAAAGGGGGGAATGAAGAGCGTAGAGAATAAAATTGTGACCATTATGCCCCTAACAGCTATTTTGCTTCTGTACCTTTGCTTTCTAATCCATGGGGAAGTGGAAAAATACCAGCAGTCTTCCTATAGCTACTCTGTAACCACACACCCCGCCCTCCCCCCCCCCCCCCCCGCCGAATCTGGGCACTATATGGTGCCAGGACGTGATTAATTGTCCGTGCCCGGAGACCACTCAAGGTTGGACATAACTAAGTGTCAGCTCTCAGACCTTGGCCCGGACCAGGAGGTAGGAACCCGCTGGCTCCAGTAATGTGGCTATGTGACCAGTCCTGGAGGCCCACCCCCAGGGTTAAGGCCGTCTGACCCTTGCTTCGGCAGGAAGACCCAGGCCAATCCTTAGGCGACCAGTAAACTAGGACAAATGTCAACCAATCGTGTACTTGTAACTGGGGGTCTTCTTCGTCTTCCCTCATCTTCCCTGTACTTGTCTATAAAATCTGTGCTGGAATTGTGCTCAGGGCCTCTCAGCATCACTGACAATGAGTGCGCAGGGGGGACTGGGTTCGAACTCCCAATAAAACGACCCTGCGGTTTGGCTTTGACTCTGGACTCTGATGGTTGTCTTTGGGGGCCTTAAAATCTGGGCATTACATTTGGTTCCCTGACCGGGAAACCCCCAGTCCCACCAGATGCCTAGTCAACGGGTCGCTGAAAGCCGATCTGTAAGTGAGCTAGCTCTGTCTGTTTTTGTGTTGTCTGTCATTGTCTGAATCTGTGTCTGTGGTCTCAGACACAAAGTGAGAGTTCGTGCCTGCGTCTGAGTCTGTCTGGGGAATCTGACACTGGCAAGTAGTCCTGGCGGACGCGTCTATACAGCTGCCAGTGGGCCAGTGGGAGACGTCTGCCAGGACCCCCAGAATCTGGGGCTAATTTTAGCCCGTCTGGTCAGACACGAAGTGAGTTCATGCCTGAGTCTGAGTCTGGGGCTGTTTTCAGCCATCTGGTCAGACATGAAGTGAGTTTGTGCCTGAGTCTGTAATCTGGGGCTGTTTTTAGCCGTCTGGTCAGACACGAAGTGAGAGTTTGTGCCTGAGTCTGTAATCTGGGGCTGTTTTCAGCCACCTGGTCAGACTTGAAGTGAGTTTGTGCCTGAGTCTGAGTCTGGGGCTGTTTTCAGCCATCTGGTCAGACACAAAGTGAGAGTTCGTGCCTGAGTCTGTAATCTGGGGCTGTTTTCAGCCGTCTGGTCAGACACGAAGTGAGTTCGTGCCTGAGTCTGTAATCTGGGGCTGTTTTCAGCCATCTGGTCAGACACGAAGTGAGTTCGTGCCTGAGTCTGAGTCTGGGGCTATTTTCAGCCATCTGGTCAGACACGAAGTGAGAGTTTGTGCCTGAGTCTGTAATCTGGGGCTGTTTTCAGTCATCTGGTTGGGCATGTAGGGGCAGCGTGCCTGCGTTTGTTTCTGTGGCCTGGAGCCCATCCTGCGGCGAATTATGTTTGCTTCTGTGTTCTGGGGAGTGGCCTGAAATGCTGAAGGGCGCCTGTGAGTTGTCCTGTGTTCTGTGTGCCCTAACCAGTTTCACTTGCAGATTCACCCTGGCTGGTGAAGGAGGACTTCCTTATCTGCTCATTTATCTCACAGCCCCTGCATCGTCCGAATTCTGTCCTTCCTTGGCGCCTTTCTCCTCCTTTCCTAGATTGTCTTTCTGATTCTCCGCTTTCCCTCTCAGATGAGGCAGACCCAGAGCACTCCCCTAACTCTCTTAATAATTTTAAGGATGGTAAGGAAAGAAGCCATAACTTGAGTATGGAGATAAAAAAAAAAGAAAAATTGCTTGCCTATATTGTTCTGGTCTGGACTGGTCTCTGTTTTCTGTATCCCCTGACTGTGACAGACGAAATGGACAGACTCCCTTAACGCCCTGGATTTATGTTTAGCTCATTAAAAAGATTTACAGGCGACAGCTCACAATCAGAGTGAGTGTCCGCAAAAAGAACTCTGGGGGACCCCCACCCAGCCTCCTCCTTAAGCAGCAAATTATTTAGTGTGCTAAAATGTTTTGTTAAAACTATCAAGCCCTGGAAAATGAGGCTGGAGAATGCTACAATTATTTGTTAAAAGTTTTGTCTTAAAATTTGCGTGTTACAGGAGTAAGATTGGCAAAAATATCTCTTGCCACTAAAATGTATGGCTGATGTTTATTTTGCGCACTTCAAGATCTTTTTTTTTTTTTTTTTTTTGGCCAGTCCTGGGGCTTGGACTCAGGGCCTGAGCACTGTCCCTGGCTTCTTTTTGCTCAAGACTAGCACTCTGCCACTTGAGCCACAGCGCCACTTCTGGCCATTTTCTGTATATGTGGTGCTGGGGAATCGAACCCAGGGCCTCATGTATATGAGGCAGGCACTCTTGCCACTAGGCCATATCCCCAGCCCCCACTTCAAGATCTTTTGAGTATGTATGTGTGTGCATGTGTGAGAGTGAACATGTTCAAAACTGTATGATACAAAATTAAGATTAAGTTTGAATTCAAATGATCATCAAGTTCAGGCATTACCAAATGTTAAAAAAAACAAACAAACAGAAACTAGAGTTAAAAAAAGATTACTCAGGGTTCTTGAATTAGCAGTCAAAAAAAGTGGGTATCTTCTCTCCCCACTTCTTTTCAACATAGTGCTGAAATCCCTAGCCATAGCAATAAGGCAAGAGGAGGACATCAAAGGGATCCACATCGGCAAGGAAGAAATCAAGTTATCCCTATTCGCAGAAAACATGATCTTATATCTGAAGGACCCAAAAAACTCAGTCCCCAAACTCCTACACCTAATAAACCAATTTGGCAAAGTAGCAGGATACAAAATCAATCCACAAAAGTCAGGAGCTTTTCTGTACATCAGCAATATACAAACAGAAAAAGAAATTATGGAAACAATTCCATTTACAACAGCCAAAAAAAGAATAAAGTACCTAGGGATCAACCTAACCAAGGATGTGATGGACCTATTTAATGAAAATTATAAAAATTTAATAAGGGAAATCAAAGAAGACACAAGGAGATGAAAAGACCTCCCATGCTCATGGGAGAATCAATGGGCAGAATCAATATAGTGAAAATGGCCATATTGCCCAAATTGTTATACAAATTCAATGCAATACCTATCAAAATCCCAGCCACATTCTTCACTGAAATAGAGAAACCAATCCATAAATTCATATGGAACAGCAAAAATCCTAGAATAGCCAAAGCAAATCTAGGCAAAAAAAAAGCAGTGCAGGAGGTATCACAATACCAGACTTCAAGCTCTACTACAAGGCCATCATAACAAAAACAGCATGGTGTTGGTATAAAAACAGATCGGAAGACCAATGGATTAGAATTGAAGACCCAGAAATAAAACCGCACTCTTACAGCCAACTGATATTCGACAAAGGAGCTAAAGACATACAATGGAATAAACAGCCTCTTCAACTACTGGTGCTGGGAGAACTGGGCAGCCATATGCAGAAAACTCAAAGTAGACCCAAGCCTATCACCATGCACCAAGATCAACTCAAAATGGATCAAGGACCTCAACATCAGACCTGAATCCTTAAAACTACTGAAGGACAGAGTAGGAAAGACATTAGAACTTATAGGCACAGGAAGGAACTTCCTGAATAGAGTCCCAGGGGCGCAACAAATAGGGGAAAGACTCGACAAATGGGACTACTACAAATTAAAAAGTTTCTGCACAGCTAAGGATATAGCCACCAAAATAGAAAGACAGCCAACCATATGGGAAAGGATATTTACCAGCACAGCAACAGACAAAGGCCTGATATCTGTCATCTACAAAGAACTCAAAAAACAAAGCCCCTCCAAGCCCAATAAACCTATTAGGAAATGGGCAAAGGAGCTAAAGAGAGACTTCACAGGAGAAGATATACAAATGGCAAAGAAACAAATGAGGAAATGCTCAACATCCCTGGTAGTAAAGGAAATGCAAATAAAAACAACCCTGAGATACCACCTCACCCCAGTTAGAATGGCCTATACTCTGCACTCAGGCAACAACAAATGCTGGAGGGGCTGTGGGGAAAGAGGAACCCTTCTCCATTGTTGGTGGGAGTGCAAATTAGTACAACCACTTTGGGGAACAGTATGGAGGTTTCTCAAAAAGCTCAATATAGACCTACCCTATGACCCAGCCATACCACTCCTAGGCATCTATCCTAAACAGCAAACCCCAAGGTATCAAAAAGACATTTGTACTTCCATGTTTGTCGTGGCACAATTCACAATAGCCAAAATATGGAAACAACCCAGATGCCCCTCCACAGACGAATGGATCCAAAAAATATGGTACTTATACACAATGGAATACTACATAGCAATTAGGAATCGTGAAATATTGTTATTCGCAGGGAAATGGTCAGAACTCGAACAAATAATGTTGAGAGAAATAAGCCTAGAACACAGAAAACAAAGGGGCATGATCTCCCTGATATATGACTGTTAACAAAGGGAGACGGAGAGACAGTAGAGACCAAGTCTGTGAAACCAAAAACTGCTTGTCAAATAGTATTCCCCACAGGATTGGGGCAGCGACCCAACAGTATGTAACTAAAACCAAACAATTACTCAACATATAAAGGTCAAAAATTGACCTCTCAGGGGAATACAATGGCTCAAAAGCTAGGTATGTACGTTCATATAAGACTACTGTCGACATATGGTCTAATATCGACATTACATTTAAAGCCCTAGGCGAACTTTCTTGGGCGTGGCCACCTGGCTACTTTATATGTTCTTGATACGTTGTATATTGTATATATGTCTACCTGACCTAGAGAAGGGATAGAAAAACAGGGTGTAAGATATCACAAGAAATGTACACACTGCCCTACTATCTAACTGTACCCTTTTTGCACAACACCTTGTCAAAAAATTGGTGTTTCCTTTAGATTAAAAGGTTTTGGCATGTGAGAAAGACAATCCCTAGAAAGTGAGTATGTGACAAATGATATCAGTATGTCTTAAAATTAAAGCATATGGGGCTGGGGATATGGCCTAGTGGCAAGAGAGCTTGCCTCGTATACATGAGGCTCTGGGTTCAATTCCCCAGCACCACATATACAGAAAACGGCCAGAAGTGGCGCTGTGGCTCAAGTGGCAGAGTGCTAGCCTTGAGCAAAAGGAAGCCAGGGACAGTGCTCAGACCCTGAGTCCAAGGCCCAGGACTGGGCAAAAAAAAAAATTAAAGCATATGAGTAAATTGGTATGTAATCAAATTGGCTATAATATAAATAGGGTCAGAATTGGGACTTCGGTGTAAAACTATGTTAGTCTGTACCTGCATCTGCAGGGCTAAGGGACTTGGGTGATGTCATCTAAATGTTAACCAGAAAGATCTCATGTATCTTTAACTACTTGATTCCCTTGCTAAAATGGTTTTGTATGTAAAGCCTGGATTTGCTCATGTGTAGCCTTAGGATCAGAATTGGGATCCCCTCCCATAATTCCTAGCTTGTAATTGCATTTGTTATGAGCTTTTACCCCCCTCAGAGCCCTATAGCAGGTCCACCAAGAGATCTGGCCCAAGCTATGAGACTGGACCTTCTCCTGAGCCACACCCGCTACCAACTGAGTAACCCACCACCAACAAGGAAACTTGGATGACTGAAGCCTGTGGATTCATTCGCAGTGAGAGAGAACATTCTACCCTGGTGGCACAACAGAGGCTGTGTACCAAAAGATGGACTTGGCTAACTTTACCTTGCTAGGATATATATGGTTGGTGCTTCCGTAGCTAGGGAGAGAGCCTAGACACTCATAAACCCTACCTGTGGGTGGGCCGGTGACTTGGGGATGAGCTACTGTTACTCCCCTGACCACTATTATTACTCCTACTGGAGTCATGAGATCATGGCACCACCATAAAAAACTTTCAGTTGTGACCAGCCCCTTGTTTGTGATTATGCTTGTCCGGATTATAGGACCCTGTATTATTAATGTTAGCTGCTTTTTGTTAAGAATGGGATTAACTCATGGTTCTTAGAGCCCAATACCAACCCATTGACCCTGAAATTAGAGACTCCAGCATGTAAGATCCAAGATTGGCTCTTAAAGGTCCAATTAAAAGGGGGGAATGAAGAGCGTAGAGAATAAAATTGTAACTATTATGCCCCTAACAGCTATTTTGCTTCTGTACCTTTGCTTGCTAACCCATGGGGAAGTGGATAGCTACTCTGTAACCACATGCTCCCCCGCCCAACCCTCCCCACACCCTGTGAACTCTGTACTACCTGATCTGGGCATTATCTGGCGCCGGGAGGTGATTAATTGTCCCCGCCTGGAGCCCACTCAAGGTTGGACATAACTAAGTGTCAGCTCTCAGACCCCAGCCCGGACCAGGAGGTAGGAACCGGCTGGCTCCAGGAATGTGGGTACGTGACCACTCCTCGAGGCCCACCCCCAGGGTTAAGGCCTTCTGACTCATGTTTCAGGGGGAAGACCCAGGCCAATCCTGAGGTGACCAGTAAACTAGGGCAAATGTCAACCAATCATGTACTTGTAACCAGGGGTCTTCCTCACCTTCCCTGTACTTGTCTATAAAAGCTGTGCTGGAATTGTGCTCGGGGCCTCTCAGCATCACTGGCAATGAGTGTGCGGGGGTGGGGGGACGGGGTTCGAACTCGTAATAAATGACCCTTGCGGTTTGGCTTTGACGCTGGACTCTGATGGTTGTCTTTCGGGGCCTTAAGAATCTAGGCATTACAACAGAACGTGAACTAAAAGAGGAAATAAGCTGGAGACCAAATTTATTAATTTATTTAAAAATTTACAAATACTTAATTTTAACAATAGCTGTTAATATCACAAAAGTAGCAAAGAGAGAGGCGAGTCTTGTGCCTCAAGGTCCTAGGTTCAACCCACCAAAATCACCCAAAAATCAGTGTCAAGTGGCCTTGATGGATTTTGCTTTTGATGTCCTGTGTTTCTCGCTGGATTTCTTTCTGCCCCAGCCATGGTCTTCCATGTTATGAATCTCCATGTCTCCTCAGGTTCCTGGGGGCAGAAAGACTTTCTCAGGCTTCCTTTCTTTTTGCTGACCTGGGGACATAGTGGAGAAACACCAAGCACTTCCTGTGACATCAGTCATCACTGGGATAGTGTGTGTGTGTGTGTGTGTGTGTGTGTGTTCTAGGACTTACACTCAGGAAATAGGTGCAGTACTTAGCTTTGTTGGCTCAAAGCTGGCAGTCTATTACATGAGCCACAATTCTACTTCCAGCTGTTCTTATGATTCATTGGAGATAAGAGTCTCACTGACTCTCCTGTCTTTCTTGGCTGTGAACATGGATCCTTGGATTTCAGCATTCTGAGGAGCTACCATGTTAAGCATGAGCACTGACATGTGCATTTGTAAGATTTGTTAATATCTGGTATGCTATAAATGGAAGAATGATGCCACAGAGATTCTTATCAGGCAAGGGATCAAATGTACCCCATGAACATTCTAACCATCAGAATCAAGTGACAGATATGCCCTGACCTCAGGGGGCACCAGCCTTTGTCCCCACAGACATAGAGGTAAGTCTGTACCTTAGTCACATGGAAGCAGCTCCGGAGGAAATCCTGCCATCTTCTCCTGAAATATTTTGTCGAAGGCTTCAGCCTGGGCTACAGTGAGGTGGTTCTTCCAGTCCCCCACCATTCCTGGAGGTCATGGAGAAACAGAGAGATCAGCCAGGGCAGGAAGGGTCAGGGAGCTGTCTCCGTGTGCTGGCCAAGCCATGCATCTGCCATGGACATTGAAGCTCAGAGGGAGGAATGATCTAGAAGTGTATGTGCACATGTGTGCTTGTGCATTTAAGTGTATGTGTGTGTGTGTGTGTGTGTGTGTGTGTGTGTGCAATGAGCTGACCTGGACTGGTGCACTGCCACTTGAATCACAGCTTCACTTCTGGTGTTTTACTGGTGAATAGTAGAGATGTAAGAGTCTCACAGGCTTTTCCTTCATAGGCTGGTTTTGAACCTTGATCTTCAGATCACAAATTCCTGAGTGAAAGGGTTTCAGATAAGAGCAACAAACAAAAGGCCACCAAAGAACTTTACCAGAATTTCAGTGAATTCAATGATGAATTTGGTGGTTGTTCAGCCCTAAAACTCTGAGGTAATCCATTGACAGAGGGCATTAAACTGAAGGCAGAATACCAGGGTTCTGGTCAAGGACATACCTTAACAGGCAATGAAGAAACCAGATAGCAGAAAGAAGTAAAGTTGAATAGGGTAAAATAAAAACAAAAACATGGCAGGGCCATGATGAGGATACCCAAACTAGGAAAAAGAGGCTTTGCATACAGATGGGATTTCAATGCAATCCTGAAACCTTCAAGTCACACAGGAACCACAGAGAAATCTGCGGATAATCGAGACATAGGTGACAGTTTTCTGCCTGGATTCTACAGCCTCAGTCAATATAAAATGCAACAAACAAATGAATATAACTACTTAAGCTGCTGAGATCTGAAGATGAAGGTTCAAAGCCACCCCAGAAAGGAAGGTTCATGAGACTCTTATCACCAAGGATCCACCAGAAGCCAATTGGAGACTGTGGCTCAAGTGGTAGATTGCTAACCAGGAGAGAAAAAGCTCAGGGCAAGTGCCCAGACCCTGATTTCAAGCTCAACAACTGACAGGAAGAAAAATCATAAAGCTGTATTTATGAGGTAAGGATCTGTCTAGATTTCCCTTCCTGGTCTCTGACAGATCTTGAGACCATAGCAATCTATACCTTTCCTTATCATTTCAACACCGGCAGAAATGTAATTCCTATCCATTGAGCTATAATTGGACATCTTGTTTTCCTTCATGGCCTGGAAGGAGCTGTTCTCCACCACCAAGTCCAGCTCTTCAGGCTCCAGCTTCTTCCCCAGGAACTGACAGATCTTCTCCACAGTGCTCCTCGTGTCCTGCAAGAAGGAAAAGCTGCAGAAGGAGAACACACAGTGGCTCTCAGAAGGCGGGAGCAGTGGAGGCAGTACAAGAAGGGACAGGCAGCCAAGGACAATGACAGACTCCTGTGACAGGGGCTCAGCTGGATGCAGGGAGGGGGAAGGGATAGAGGGAAAAAGGAAAGAGGACTGGAAGGATTTAATCCAAGCACTGAGCACCTAGGTGTCATTTTTGGGGTAGTGGAACCACAACCAGAGCACAGAGCCTGGAGGATTACCAGACCTAGAGAAAAGTTTTTGGAAAATTCTCAAGTGATAATTTGGCAGTATTACAAGGTTGATCAATACAGCAGGTACCACTGTGATGCACAGGTGATTTCTGAACAAGGCAGATTTCTTTAAAGTCTTTGTATGTCTGTGTGGGTGTGAGTGAGTGTGTCAGTTGTGTTGGGTACTTTCTCTAAGCCATTGTGCTCAAGACTAGCACTCTTTCACTTGAGTTCCACTGTGGCTCTTTGGAGGTTAATTGGAGAGAAGAGTCTTATGGGCTTTCCTGCCCCGGCTGGATTTGAACTTGGGTGTTCAGATCTCAGCCTTCTGAATGTCTAGGATTGTGAAATATGACAGGTGGAGTGAGGTCTATGAGAACGGATGTTAGCCATGGTTGGGACAGTGGTGCAGTGGGGTTCGTGGAAAATGGATGGTTACCTTCTTGAGGGCCTCGTAACTGAGCACCAGCACGCTCTTGCTCTCTCGCATAGACATCCAGCCCAGGACGTGTGCAAACCAAGATCCATATGCCACTGCAGGGTGAGGAGACAAGGGATAAATAATCCACTCCTGGATGTCCAACTGTGGACCCCATTCTCCACCCATTTCCCCTTGTCCCCATCAGCTTCCTCCAGGCATAAGTGATAAAACTGTTGTGCATATTCACAGGTTAAATGATCACATTTAAGCCAAGTGACAGTGGTTCGGGCCTGTATTCCCAGATCCTTAGGAGGCTGAGATCTGAGGATCTGGGTCCAAAGCCAGCCCACGCAGGAAATTCCATGAGAATCTTATCTCCAGTGAAGTAGTCAAAAATGCCAGAAGTGTTTGGGGCTCCAGTGTTACATGGCTCACCTTGAGCAACAGAAGCTCAGAGATACTGACTAGGCCCTGTGATCAAGCCCCTATACCAGCAATATACAGATGTATGTACATATATGTGGATTATATGTATTTCCTATGTTTATATGTAATATATTTCATATATTTGAATTGATAATTATGTGCAAATAATATATATCATATATATGACTGTATATGATATATAATAAATTCTATATATTATATCCTATATATTAGATATACTCTATCATATATTATATACTGCTTGTTATATAAAAGATACATTTATATATTACATATTTGGATATTCTTTTTTATTTATTAATTGAACACAAATTTTTTGACAAGGTGTTGTGCAAAAAGGGTACAGTTACATAGTAGGGCAGTGTGTACATTTCTTGTGATATCTTACACCCTGTTTTTCTATCTCTTCTCTAGGTCAGGTAGACATATATACAATATACAACGTATCAAGAACATATAAAGTAGACAGGTGGCCACGCCCAAGAAAGTTCGCCTAGGGCTTTAAATGTAATGTCGATATTAGACCATATGTCGACAGTAGTCTTATATGAACGTACATACCTAGCTTTTGAGCTATTGTATTCCCTTGAGAGGTCAATTTTTGACCTTTATATGTTGAGTAATTGTTTGGTTTAAGTTACATACTGTTGGGTCGCTGCCCCAATCCTGTGGGGAATACTATTTGACAAGCAGTTTTTGGTTTCATAGACTTGGTCTCTACTGTCTATCCGTCTCCCTTTGTTAACAGTTATATATCAGGGAGATCATGCCCCTTTGTTTTCTGTGTTCTAGGCTTGTTTCGCTCAACATTATTTGTTCGAGTTCTGACCATTTCCCTGCAAATAACAATATTTCACGATTCCTAATTGCTATGTAGTATTCCATTGTGTATAAGTACCATATTTTTTGGATCCATTCATCTGTGGAGGGGCATCTGGGTTGTTTCCATATTTTGGCAATTGTGAATTGTGCTGCGATAAACATGGAAGTACAAATGTCTTTTTGATATCTTGGGGTTTGCTGTTTAGGATAGATGCCTAGGAGTGGTATGGCTGGGTCATAGGGTAGGTCTATATTGAGCTTTTTGAGAAACCTCCATACTATTCCCCAAAGTGGTTGTACTAATTTGCACTCTCACCAACAATGGAGAAGGGTTCCTCTTTCCCTGCACCCCCTCCAGCATTTGTTGTTGCCTGAGTTCAGAGTATAGGCCATTCTAACTGGGGTGAGGTGGTATCTCAGGGTTGTTTTTATTTGCATTTCCTTTACTAGCAGGGATGTTGAGCATTTCCTCATTTGTTTCTTTGCCATTTTTATATCTTCTATTGTGAAGTCTCTCTTTAGCTCTTTTGCCCATTTCCTAATAGGTTTATTGGGCTTGGAGGGGCTTTGTTTTTTGAGTTCTTTGTAGATGACCGATATCAGGCCTTTGTCTGTTGCTGTGCTGGTAAATATCCTTTCCCATATGGTTGGCTGTCTTTCTATTTTGGTGGCTATGTCCTTAGCTGTGTAGAAACTTTTTAATTTGTAGTAGTCCCATTTGTCGAGTCTTTCCCCTATTTGTTGTGCCGCTGGGACTCTATTCAGGAAGTTCCTTGCTGTGCCTATAAGTTCTAGCGTCTTTCCTACTCTGTCCTTCAGTAGTTTTAAGGATTCAGGTCTGATGTTGAGGTCCTTGATCCATTTTGAGTTGATCTTGGTGCATGGTGATAGGCTTGGGTCTACTTTGAGTTTTCTGCATATGGCTGCCCAGTTCTCCCAGCACCAGTAGTTGAAGAGGCTATCTTTATTCCATTGTATGTCTTTAGCTCCTTTGTCGAATATCAGTTGGCTGTAAGAGTGCGGTTTTATTTCTAGGTCTTCAATTCTAATCCATTGGTCTTCCGATCTGTTTTTATACCAATACCATGCTGTTTTTGTTATAATGGCCTTGTAGTATAGCTTGAAGTCTGGTATTGTGATACCTCCTGCACTGCTTTTTTTGCCTAGATTTGCTTTGGCTATTCTAGGATTTTTGCTGTTCCATATGAATTTATGGATTGGTTTCTCTATTTCAGTGAAGAATGTGGCTGGGATTTTGATAGGTATTGCATTGAATTTGTATAACAATTTGGGCAATATGGCCATTTTCACTATATTGTTTCTGCCTACCCATGATCATGGGAGGTCTTTTCATCTCCTTGTGTCTTCTTTGATTTCCCTTATTAAATTTTTATAATTTTCATTAAATAGGTCCGTAACATCCTTGGTTAGGTTGATCCCTAGGTACTTTATTCTTTTTTTGGCTGTTGTAAATGGAATTGTTTCCATAATTTCCTTTTCTGTTTGTATATTGCTGGTGTACAGAAAAGCTGCTGACTTTTGTGGATTGATTTTGTATCCTGCTACTTTGCCAAATTGGTTAATTAGGTGTAGGAGTTTGGGGACTGAGTTTTTTGGGTCCTTCAGATATAAGATCATGTTGTCTGGGAATAGGGATAACTTGATTTCTTCCTTGCCGATGTGGATCCCTTTGATGTCCTCCTCTTGCCTTATTGCTATGGCTAGCGATTTCAGCACTCTGTTGAAAAGAAGTTGGGGGAGTGGGCATCCTTGTCTTGTTCCTGAGTTTAAGGGGAATGATTTAAGTTTCTCTCCATTTAATATGATAATAGCAGTTGGTCTGTTGTATATGGCTTTTATTGTTTTGAGGAATGTTCCCTCTATTCCTGTTATCTCCAAAGCTTTTAATAGGTATGGATGTTGTATTTTGTCAAAGGCTTTTTGGGCATCGACTGAGATAAGAATGTAGTTCTTCATTTTAGGTCTGTTTATGTGGTGAATTATGTTAATTGATTTATGGATGTTGAACCATCCTTGTGACTGTGGGATGAAGCCTACTTGGTCATGATGTATGATTTTCTTGATCAGTTTCTGGATCCTGTTAGCTAATATTTTATTGAGGAGCTTTGCGTCTGTGTTCATTAGTGATATTGGTCTGTAGTTCTCTTTTTTTGTTGGGTCTTTGCCTGGTATGGGAATGAGTATGATATTGGCTTCGTAGAATGAGTTTGGGATTTCTCCCTCTCTTTCTATTTCGCGGAAGATTTTGAGGAGTATTGGTATTAGCTCCTCACTAAAAGTTTTGTAGAATTTGTTGGTGAATCCATCTGGGCCTGGGCTTTTCCTTGTTGGGAGGTTCTTGATTACCTCCTGTATCTCACTGTAAGTTATTGATTTTTTAGTTGATTTATTTCTTCTTGGTTCAGTTTGGGAAGTTTGTACTTCTCTAATAATTGATCCATTTCTGTAAAATTATTGTTTTTTGCTGAGTAGAGTTTTTGGAAATAGCTCCTTATGATTGTTTCAATATCGTGTGTACTTGTAATTTTTCTGGTGGAGTCCTTGATTTTTCGTATATGAGTCTCTTCTCTTATTTTTTTTGTAAGTCTTGCAAGGGGTCTGTGAATTTTGTTTATTTTCTCAAAGAACCAGCTTTTAGTCTTATTTATTTGTTGAATGGTCTTTCATTTTTCAATCAGATCTATCTCTTCTTTAATCTTTGTGATCTCTCTTCTCCTAGTCGTTTTAGATTCTGTCATTTCTTGTTTCTCCAGTTGTTTTAGTTTCATCGTGAGGTTATTCACCTTCTCTGCTTCCATTCTTTTAATGTGAGTGCTGAGGGCAAGGATCTTGCCCCTCAGTACTGCCTTAGCTGTGTCCCATAGGTTTCTTTGTGATGTGTTTTCTTTGTCATTGTGGCTTATGAATTCGTTGATTTCATCTTTAATTTGGTCTGTGGCCCAAGTGTTGTATAGCAGTGTGGGGTTTAGCCTCCAAGAGCGTGTATAGCCTCTGTGGTATCCTTTGTTGTTGAGAGTTACCTTTAATCCACTGTAATTAGATATAATACATGGGATGACGTCAATACTTTTGTGTTTGCTGAGGTTCTTTGTGTGGGCTATGACGTGGTCTATTTTGGAATATGATCCATGGGCTACTGAAAAGAAGGTGTATTGGGTCTCTGTAGGGTGAAAGGTTCTATATAGGTCTGTCAGATCCATTTGCGAAATGGTGTTACTTAGGTCTTCAGCTCCCTTGCTAATCCTCTGGGTGTTGGATCTGTCTCTTGGACAGAGTGGGGTATTAAGGTCACCCACTATGATTGTGTTTGCGTCTATCTTGTTCTGTAATTCTGTGAGAATTTGCTTGACATATGTAGGGCCTCTTTTGTTCGGTGAGTATACATTTATCACCGTGATGTCTTGATTCTGGATTTTTCCTTGTATTAATATGTAGTGTCCTTCTTTGTCTTTTTGAGTTGATTTTAATGAAAAGTCCAGCTTGTCTGAGATCAGGATGGCTACTCCTGCCATTTTGGTAAGTGCATTTGCTTGGTAGATCTTGCTCCATCCTTTCACTAGGAGCCTGTTTTTGTCCCTTGTTGTAAGGTGGGTCTCTTGTAGACAGCAGATGTCAACTTTTTGTTTGCTAATCCATTCTGCCAGTCTGCTCCTCTTTATCGGAGAGTTTAAACCATTTATATTTAAAGAGATCAAGGATAGGGGTGTTTTTTCTCCTTCCATTTACTTTTTGGGCTTTTTTTCCTCTTTTTTTTTCTTGTCTTTTTTTTTTTTTTTTTGGCCAGTCCTGGGCCTTGGACTCAGGGCCTGAGCACTGTCCCTGGCTTCATCCCGCTCAAGGCTAGCACTCTGCCACTTGAGCCACAGTGCCACTTCTGGCCGTTTTCTGTATGTGTGGTGCTGGGGAATCGAACCTAGGGCCTCGTGTATCCGAGGCAGGCACTCTTGCCACTAGGCTATATCCCCAGCCCCTTTTTTCTTGTCTTTAGTGAGCTGTTCTTTCTGTTGGCGTTTGGCTATTGAAGTTTCTTTCTGATTCTGTCTGTGTGTCTTGTACGATCTCTGTTGGGTGGGGCTCCCCTCTTAGGATTCACTGTAGGGCTGGTTTTTTAATTCACATACTCCTTTAGCTCCTCTTTGGTGTGGAAAGATCTGGTTTTCCCTTCGAATGTGAACTCCAATTTCGCTGGATATTTGATCCAAGGTTGCATATTGTTAGCCTGAAGTACTTGGATGGTGTTCTTCCACTCACTTCGTGCTTGGTAAGTTTGTGTGGATAAGTCAGCTGTTATTCGAATCCTCTTCCCATTGTAGAAAATTTCTTTCTTCACTTTGGCTGAATTTAGAATTTGCTCTTTAATCTTGAGGTCTGAAGTCTTGAATATTATGTGCCTTGGGGTGGCTTTTCTGGGGTCTGGCCTGCCAGGTGTCCTATAGGCTTCGGTTACCTGGATGGGGTCCCCTATGAGATTGGGGAAGTTTTCAGCAATAACTTTATTGAGAACATGTTTAAGCGCTCTGCTCTGGTATTCGGCTCCTTCTTCTATTCCAATTATGCACAGATTATATCTCTTGTCTTTGTCCTTTAGTCTGCCTGGATTAGTCTGCCCTGAAGCTTCCCCGTGTCTTGGAGTGTGGTCATTTTCTGGTTGTTGTCGGCTGCTTCATCGTCCATGCGAGAGATTCTGGATTCCATATGGTCCTCTCTTTGTGTTATGGTTTCAATTGCGGAGTTTATGGATGTCAGAGAGCTATTTATGGTTGCCAGATCAGCTCTGATCGTGGAAATTTCTTCCTTTAAAGAGTTGTATTTTAAATCTATTTTTTCATGCATTTCAATTCTCAGGATGTTAAGATTTTCTTTAAAGGAGGCTTGCATTGTATCCATATTTACTTCCATTTCTTTAAAGAAGGTTTGCATTGTATCCATTTTTGCTTCCATTTCTTTCTTGGCTTCTTGGGTGTCCTTCAAGGTTTCCACTCTAAACTCCGGGAATTGTTTTCTGATTTCATTTCTGACGCTTCCCATCATTCCTGATAACATGGCCTCATTTGCTTTCTTAATCTCCATCTCCTCTTCATTCGTGCTGCTTTTTGGAGCTGGCAAGTTGGCTTGCTCTTTGATGAACTGTGTTATTTTTCTTTGTGATTTGCACATCTGGAAATCTGTGGCTGGCTTCTCAGGTTTGGTTTTTAGCTCTGCCCTCCCTCCTGTGTAGGTGCATATACCGGAGCAGGTGCTGCCACTGTGGCCCCGCCCACTAGTGCAGGGTACGCCTACCAGAGTGGGCGCTGTCACCGGTGTCCCCGCCCTCCTGTGCACTGTGTGCCCGCTACAACAGGCGCTGGCGCCGTGGCCTCATCCACTTTAGAGGGGTACGCCTCCCAGAGCGAGCCCCGGGTTGTTGGGTTGTGTTTGTGCCCTCCCGCGAGTCCGTTGGGGGGGGCGGTATGTGTGGGGCCCAGTGTGATCGACTGTCCAGGCTTGGATTAGCACCCTCACACCTCGCCTCCGCTGCAAGGGGGGGACGTGATCAGGCCCTGTTGTCCCTGCTGTGATGGTATTGCCCACCAGCGCCTGTGATTTTAGTTGTAAGAGTCTGCGAGCTCCAAGCAACTAGGGTGGCGCTTGCCCTGCCAGCCGTCCCCCGGCCCCTGTTGGGAAGGGGGCAGTGCCGGTTCTGCCAGTTCAGGAACCTGTGTGGCCTTGGGGCTGCTCTGCCCTTCCCCTGCTAAACTGACTTCCCAGCGCCTGATGGGAGCTTCCCGCCTGATTTGGGGATTCTTTGTTCCCTCGGGGTGGGGAGGGGGAGGGAGGGAGATCTAGCTTCTTTGTAGGGCTTGGGTCTCTGATAGCTGGTCTCCAGTTGGGTGAGGGGGTAATGGGGGACTCACTGATCTTGGGTTGTGTGTGTGTCCCGCGCAGCCCTTGGTCCTTCAGGGGGTGGCGAAGTGTCGTGGTGGCTTCCCCGGTTCCCTCCTTATGCCGCGCTGGGTTCCCCAGCTGCCGTCTGTCCGAACCTGGTGTGGACCCCAACTTCTTGTCCCTGCCATTGTGTGTCTTGTTCCGCACCCTCCCTAGTGACCGTGGGGTCTCCCGCTGTCTGACTCCTTCACTCCTGGCAGCCTGTCTGCCGATCGCCAGGTTCCCCTTTCCCAGCCTGGCCATGTTTGGGCCAGGGTCGACTGGTGGGGGGAGGGTGCCCCAGAGATTCTCCGGCTCTGTGTAGGTTTTCAGCTCTTCTTTTTTGCTCCTTTTTGTTTTCCTGCATTTCTCTACTGCTTCTGGCTGCTGGTTTTGCTGGGTTCTTGATGGGGTATTGGGTGCTGGAGTTCCCAGCTCGCTATTCAGTTGGGGCTATTCGGGGTGCCTCCCTACTGTGTCAGCACCATCTTTCTCTCTCTCTTGGATATTCTTATATGTATTAAATATACCATGTAACATGTTACATAGTATATTATGTATAGCATATATGCTATATATGGTATATATATGTGGTATAATATATATGATATGTTTTATATGTCACATATATTTAATATATATATATATATATATATATATATATATATATATATATATATGGGCATCAGTTGTTCATTGGGGGGTGTCATGATTCAAAGCCACCTGAGAAAGAGACACTCTTATTTCTAATTTATCCCTCAAAAAATGGAAGCAGTGATGTGGCTAATGTGGTAGAGCCAAAACCTTGAGTGAAAAGTAAGGGAAAGTGTCAAGGCCCAGTGTTCAAGCCCCAGGACTAGCGTGCACACACACACACACACACACACACACACACGGTGTTTACATGCATCTTACTTCACAACCCACTCACCATTGCCTTGGATGAACCATTCATAATACTGCTGCAGTGACTCTGGATTCTTCATGAACTTTGATTGGCAAATGAAATAATATCTGGACACAAGGACATCCTTTGGATTCCTGAGGACATAGATCACCTTAAAGGAACAAAGCAGCAAAAACAAAAATCACTATCATCTTTCCCATATATTACGCCTTGATTTCTCTTCAGCCAAGTCCTACACAATGGGAAATATATGGAAAGATCAACAATCTAGTCAATGTCTTACTTAGAACACCAGTTGTGTGTGTGTGTGTGTGTGTGTGTGTGTGTGTGTACCAGTCCCAGACCTTGAACTCATGGCCTGGGAACATCCATGAGCTTTTTTTGCTCTAAGATAGTGCTGGACCCCCTTGATTCCCAGCTCCACTTCCAGTGTGATATTTGTTCAGTGGAGTCTCTCAGACAATTCTGCCCAGGTTGCCTTTGAACTATGCTCTTTAGACATCAACCTCTTAAGTAACTATGGTGACAGGGGTGAGCCACTGTTATCTGACTTATTTCTTCACCTTTGATTTTATTTTATTTTGTCAGTAATTGGGATTGGACTCCATGTGTGAGCACAGTCCCTGATTTTGTTTTGTTGAAGGCTAGGACTCTGCCACTTTGAGCCACATTCAAATTCCAGTCCTTTGGTGGTTGCTGGGGGATAAGAAACTTGTGACCTTTCTTGCCCGGCTGGCTTTTAACTATAACCTTCAGATCTCCCTTACCTTAGCCTTGGAAGTGAGGAAAGACTTGGGGAAGAGTTGGAAGGGAAGGTGGGAGGTGAGCAGGCGGGGGCCCTCCTTCATGTCTCTTATGATTTTGGATCCTAGTTCAGACTCAATCGACAGGGATCTTTCCCAGATGGGCACAGAGTGAATCCACTCTGGATCCCCCTTGCTGAGAATGAGACACAGAATCTCAATCATCCAGTTGGTTCCTGGAGACAGAAGGAAAGGAGAAGATCACTCATTTCTTTCTGAATTGTATAATAGAAACAAAAACGTGATGGAAACTCACTAATATGTCATTTCCAGGGCAACGGATAGAACTAGAACAAATCATGTGAAGTCAGGTAAGCCATGATTAGAGAGAAAAACAGAACAAGTTCTTATGACATGTGGAAGAGAGATCTAAATGGCACTAGGATATGACAAATTACATTGAATTGTAGATACAATCAGTGAGACCAAAAGAGGATAGCCTCAGGAGAGAATCACAAAGGTGCAATACCCAAGCACCTCTTCATAATTATGTAAAATAATACATATACTAAAATGAACTGCATAGATATGTAAACTTAGGACTTTTTTCTTGATTTTGGTTTTTCTTTTTCTGATGACTGTATTCTTAACTTCATATAAAGTATAAGCATATGCACATGAGTTGTAGGGTGGGAAGGGCCCAGAATCAGAGGAAAGAGGATGAAAAGGTGCATCAGTGGAGGGCAGTGGGCATTGATGAAAGGGAGTAGGCAACTTGTGGGTGAACATGAGAGGGAGGGAAGGGGAGCGAAATAGGGAACAGAAGACACTACATGAAAGGAAATGCACTTACTGCCTGAGGTATATAAATGAAACTCTGATGTATAACACCTCTAAAATATTAAATTACAAAACCATGAATCTGCATGTGATATTTCTATGAGCTCTTCAGCATTCACTATCTGTCACTCACCCCCTTCCCCACAGGCAATCAAAATCCCCATTCCTGCCTTAGGCCCAATGCTTCTGTGTTTCTCCAATGCCTTCACCTCACAGTGCACCTAGGAATCCATGTGGAAAGGGCTGGGGAGATCCTCTTTTCTGAAGGGAAAGAAAGACAGGTGCAACGACTATCTCCATGGGGGAGCCTGGAGGGAGTGGGGCCACAGGCCTGGCCTTTTCCCCAAGGCCGTGCCCCTGTCTGCTCACCTGATCTGGGGTAGGTCACTGTGATGATGTCCTTGTCCTTCACCACAAACTGTTCATAGGCTGCTTTGATGTCTTCAGTTTTGCAAAACTTGGTAGGGAAAGGAATGCCTGCATACCACAGAAAGCCCTCTGCCATCTCAGAGCCCTGCATTTCTGGCTCTTGGTCCCAGATCACTGTCACTGTCACAGGGCAGGTGTGGGCAGAGACTGAGTTTTCCATTGTGGGTGGTGAAGGCAATCATTAACTTTCTATATTTCAGTGTAAAACAAATTGCTTGACTAAAAACAAAAAAAAACCCCAAAACCTAATGTGATGGTCCTTGGGAATTGGGCAACTGTGAAAATATTCTAAGGTGTTCTCTGCTCATCTGGTTTTCAGTTCATGACAGCAATTAAGAATTACAAGAGGAAATACAAGGGAGTAGGCTTGAGATTAGGATTGATTTTTATTTGAAATTCACAAAATACTTAATTTGGAGACTAGGTGTAGAGATCACAAAAATAGCAAAGAGCACGGGTTGGACTTCTGGCTCAAAGTCCTAAGTTCAATCCACTAGTAGCACCGCAAAATCATTGACACATGTCTTCAATGCATTTGTTCTCCGACTTCCTGTTTGCACCATGGTCTGTCTTCACTCCAAGATCTGGGCCATGATCCTCTGTGTCATGGATCTGCAAGTCTCCTCAGCATCCTGGGGGCAAGGAGAGTTTCCCAGGCTTCCTTTCTTCTGACCTTGCAGATTTGAGAAAGAACAAATATTTCTCCAACATCAGTGGGATTGTGTTTGTGTGTGTTTGCCACTCCTGGGGCTTGAACTCAGGCCCAGGCTGCTGTCTCTGAACTGTTTTGCTGAAGACAAGGGCTCTACCACTTTCGGCCACAACACTACTTCTGGTTTGCTGGTGGTGGTGAATTGTTCCTAAGTGTTCTGGACTTTCTTGTCTGGGTTATCTTCAAACCTTGACCCTCAGATACCAGACTTCTGAATAGCTGGGATGACATGCATGATCCACTGGCTCCTGGCTTTAAGAATTGTTAATAGCTGGATGGTGCAGTTGGAAAATTCCTTCCGTGGTGATTTGTATCAGGAAAATGATCAAAGGAGAAGCATGAAAATTTGACCCATGGGACTGAAGTGACAGGTTTATGTCCTGACCTTCAGGGCACAAGTCTTTGTGGCTATAGACACAGGGATACATCTAGACTGGGTCCCATAGACACAGGTCTGGAAGAAGTGTTAGGGCTGACCTAAAAACTGGAGTAACTAAATATAAGATTTAGTGTTAAAATTATAACAGCTTCTTAAAACCTTGGTGATGACTCCATGCTAGAGGGCTGCACCCCCACCTATGAGACTATGTTCTTATATTTTGACATTTAAAATTGTAGGGAGCACTTGTTCCCCTCTGTACCTGGGTAACAACCATCTTAATGGACAGTAAAAAATAAATGATCATAGTCATAGACTATAGAAATAACCATCATAGTAATAGAAACGCTATGGTAACTGTCGGGTTGGTTTACTTATGATTGAATACTAGATTGTTTTAGCCCATTCAAGGTTGCTTAGTCATAATGGGAAAATATGGTGGCAATTGTTAAAACAAAGTTGGTACTAGATCAGCCTGGCTGCAATATTCTGCGTCTGTAAACAACTTGCTTAACCCATTTGTGACTTTCTCTACCCCCTGCACTAACCCCCTGCATCAGTGCTATGTGACCACCCGTTGTCAATTCCTGATATGGAGGCCAGTTCCTGATATCAAAGCCAAAATAGATAACTGAGAGGGTAGATAGCCAATAAAAATAGGACAAGACTTGCTTGCTAAGTGCCATCCAATCAAGTATCTGCAAAGTTGGAAATACCCTACCCCTGTTGTAATAACAATAAAATCCTGCCTATCGGAGGATTGGGGCTCTCAATCCAGATCTGCTGGGTAGGTGATGGTTGTGAGTCCAGGCTCGAACTTGCAATAAAGACTCTTGTGCGTTTACATCGGAATTGGCTCCGTGGTGGTCTTTGGGGACCAGAAATCTAGGCATAACAGCTTGGGGAACTCATCTGGGATCCCCCAAGACCCCAGGATCTTGGAACCAGGGAGTGGGGCACTGATCAGTGAGTTTGTCTTGTCTTGTGTATCTTGTCTGTCGTAGTACCCAAATCAGTGATATTCTGTAAGGTTGTCATAAGACTTAAGCAGACACGTAGGTGGGTCGTCAACCGGGAGTCTTGGAAGATGTTCCAGGACCCCTTTTAAGTAGGGAACAAAGTCCCCTCCTCACTCTGTATAATTAGTAGGAACAAAGTGGGTCACTCTCATGCAGCTGGGCAAGGCTGCCATTTCCCCATTCAGTTCTTCCTCATCTGGGTGGAAGGAATCTGTTTTGTGAGGAATCTGTTTTCTGTCTTTTTGTGTGTTCTTTGGTGTTTGTTTTTGGCTGTTTGTATCTACTTTTCTGAAACTCACAATAAGATGGGACAGACTCAGACAACTCCTCTTTCTCTTTTGATGGACAATTTTAAGGACGTGAAAAGTCAGTCACTTGACTTGAATATAGAAGTGAAAAAAGGGAAACTAATCACCTGGTCTGGCAGGATTTGGTGGAAACCACCCCCCCACCTTGCTGGTTAAGGCCCTTTCTACCCCCTCAGGAACAGCTTCCAAGGAAGACATGGGACACGCAGCCTCTGCTGGTATAGAGTTCCAAACAACCTCCCCAGGTCCCCCCAAATCTGGAGGACCAAGGGGAAGAGGAATCAGCTTCAAGTAACCATTTTCTTCCAACTGAAGGTATTTAAAGATCAATTGATCTGTAAAATGCTCTAATCATAATTGGGCTGAGACTAGAGTTAAGTACCGGGAGGGCTGAGTCCTACCTAGTTCAGGGAACCCTCTTCTGGCTATCTTCAGCAGAAAAGTATTTAGTGTGCTAAAATGTCTTGCTGAAACTAACAAGCCCTGGTAAATGAGGCTGGAGAATGTTAAAGTCATTTGTTAAAAGTTTTGTCTTAAATCTTGGATGGTTATTGCAAGAGTAAGATTGGCATAAATACCTCTTGCCACTGGGAAATGTATAGCCGATATTTATTTTGTGCACTTTAAGAACTTTTACCTGTGTATCTGTGTGAATGTGTGAATGTGAACATGCTCAAGATTAAAACTAGCAGTATAATGTAAAAATGGGTGAGTTTAAGTTTAAACTCAAAGGTAATCAGATTTGGGCCTTACCAAATGTTTTAAAGAATTAGTATATAGTTTTTTTTTTAAAAAAAAAACACAGTTAAAAGATATCTAAGGATTCTTTAATTTGCAGTTTAAAAAATCTGGTATCTTAACACATAAGGCTGTTTACACTGTAATCAAGTTATTTTGTTTAGCAAAAGTCATTGGGAACGTGAAATTTATTTTCCTCTACTGGTAAAACTCAGAACTAAATGTGAGAAATTTGGATATTAATGTTTTTTTATCACTGTTAAAAAATTGCTTGGGTTTCTCAGTTAGAGATGGGGGAAAAAAAAGGACAGGAAAACTTAGGACAAGCCTGTGTGCCTATTCTCAGGAGTGAGAGGAGTGATCTGGCAAAGGTGCAGCTTAGCCAGTCCATCTGGGGGGAGTCCACACACAGTGAAAAAAAAAAAAAAAGAGTAAGCTGGTACAGAGGCAATTCATCAAGCCCCAAGGATTAAGATGGGTATATCCCCATTCTGTAGGATGGGCAAATAGAGGCTTTTCTTTGTCCTGTATCTTTTCCTTACAGGTGGACCTAAAAACCTGATGGTAACATAGGTGATGTGATTATGTCATTGAAATCTAAAACTTCCCCTTGGGAGGTTTTAAAATTTTTTTTAAAGTTTTCAAAAGAGAGTTAAAAAGTTTATTTGTACCATGTACTTTGATTTCTAGCCTATGTTGCAATTTGGATGTATCTTTTTTAAAAAAGGGGGACAAAGATGCTAAGTCTGGATTCTTGTGTTTGTAATTCTGGAACTAATAATCTTTACAGTAAGGGAAAACTGTCATTTGAGTTCAGAGGCATTCTAGGCAGTAACTCAGACTGCAGGAGGAAGAAAATGGCCCTTTTTAAAGGAGCCACCCTGAGGCAATGGACTGTGACCAGTGCCTCTAGATTTCAGAGTTCTTTAAATACAGTTGAAAGCTAAAGTGTAATTGTTAAAATAGAGGTTAATGTTAGACATTTAAGAAAATCAGGAATGGATTTCTAGATATGAGTTAAAAATAAAGTTGTCCTAAATGTTTGTTTTAAATTGGACAAAATAAATAATAAGGCTGCCAAAATGATTGTTTAAATTACTATTCCAATTTGCCTTTCAGGTTTTATAACAGTTTGTAGGTAGGACTACAGTAAAGGACAGATGATTCTTACAAGTTTATCATATGTAACTTTGGTGCTTACTAAGTTCCAGGTAAGATCATGCTTAAAAAACTACTTCTATGTGGACCATCTTGTTGCCTTAATTGGAATAAAGTGGCCTTTTGTAAGACTCATTGATCTGAAAACTGCGGTTCAAAGCCAGCCCGGGCCGAGAAAGGTCCCTGTGAGAGTCTCCATCTCTAATCAGTCAGCATAGTGCTGGGAACAGAGTTGTATGGAGCTCAAAGTGGCAGAGTGCTAGCCTTGAGCTGGAGAGCTGAGGGACAGCACTCAGGCCCTGAGTCCGAGTCCAAGTCCAGCAACGGACCAAGAGAAATTCCAAAGGTGCATTTACCTCAGCATAAAAAAGTCACTCCTGGGACAGCCACTCCTTGGATGGCAGAGGTGGTGTCAGATCCTAGTCATGTGTGCTTGGCAATTGAGAAGTTCATCAGAGCTGGGAGGTCCTAGAAGAATAGTTTGTAAGCATGCTTTTCTAATGCCCATGTCTGTCTACTGGGCAGGAACTTGCCAGTCATCTCTGATAGTGGGTAGTAAAGCTAAGATTGTCAAATGGGGGGAATAGTTAAAAATTCCAACCCCCTGCATCTGTTCAAAGCCCTAACTGGCAGTGAAAATTCTGAGTTGTCATATTTGTTCAGGAAAGGAAACTTGTAGACCTGAGACTGTGTCCTTATTGAGACCTACCTGAGGCCTACAAAGGTAATTTAGGCATTGTTAGGTTATCAGAGATCAGTTTCCCCAGCCAGTCAGGAAAATGCTTTTGCAAACTAAAATGTTAAAAGGCTACACTGCTGCAGCCCAAAAAAGTCTGTATAGTTGTTAAAAGTTAAATGTTAAGTTTAATTTTCAATTTGGAGTAAAGCTCCTAATGGACATCTAATCCCGCAGCCTCTTGGTAAAGTAGGGTAAACGTATAGGTCCCTGGCTAGGTAAGGTCAACACTGGTGAGCCAGCCTGAAGAAGTTACAGAAGGTGAATGATCTTCACCCATCAGCTCCCTTTAAAAGATGAGGCAGGATAAAGTAGGGATCCTCCTTCTCCCCATGCTGTACTCCCACTTCAACCCTTCCTTCTCAAAGAAGCCTCAGATACTAGATGTCCTCTTCACCATTGAATTTGTCAGCAGGTAGGGAGTGGCTAAAGTTTTATCGCCAGGCTCTTTTGGGGGGTCTCTGAGCCACCGGAAAGCACCCAATCAATTTGTCTAAGGTAGAGGCAGTTAGGCAGGCAATGGATGAGTCTTCGCCAGCCTTTTGAGAACGACTGCTTGGTGCTTACCGTACTTATACTTCCATGGATCTAGAGGCTGAAGAAAAATTTAAAAAGCGATTAATGTAACATTTGTGGGACAGGCAGCTCCAGGCATTACAAAGAATGTTAGCAGCCGATGCATGCCATGCCAGAGGACAAATGGGGCTGGCGGAGTAGCCGCCAAGGGAAAGAGGGAAAGAGGAATGGTGCCTGGAGCCTATTGGGAGGTAGACTTTACTGAGGTAAAAACAGGCAAGTTAGGAAATAAGTATCTGCTAGCTGTTTTTTTTGTTTTGTTTTGTTTTGTTTTTGCCAGTCCTGGGCCTTGGACTCAGGGCCTGAGCACTGTCCCTGGCTTCTTTTTGCTCAAGGCTAGCTCTCTGCCACTTGTGCCACAGCGCCACCTCTGGCCATCTTCAATATATGTGGTGTTGGGGAATCAAACCCAGGGCTTCATGTATATGAGGCAAGCACTCTTGCCACTAGGCCATATCCCCAGCCCTCTGCTATTTTGTAGACATTTTTTCAGGATGGACAGAAGCTTTCCTAACCAAGTGGGAAACAGCACACACAGTAGCTAAGAAGCTGCTAGAGGAGATAATTCCCAGGTTTGGGCTCCCGGTAGCCATAGGCTCAGACAGTGGGTCCTCTTTCATCTCTCAGGTAACCCAGCTATTAGGTAAGTCATTGGGGATTAATTGGAAATTACATTGTGCCTATCAACTCCAAAGTTCTGGTCAGGTAGAGAGGAAAAGAGACCTTAGCCAAATTAGCCCTTGAGACTGGCAAAAAATATTTGGGAGGCCTCTTCCCTTATGCCCTAAGCTTGGCTCTGCAGCAAGAGCTAAATTGTCTAACCAACATTTGCTAAAAGGCAACCAGGAAAATATTAAGGGATTTCACTAGTCAGGCCTTAGGGTAAGCTTCTTTAGCCAGTCTATGCAGAAAGTTGCAGGCAACCCAGCAGGAGGTGTGACACTCTATTGGAGCCACTGGGAGACACTGCTGCCTGTTGCTGCCACATCCCCTCCCATCTCATTTGGGTTAAGATCAAAGATGGCCTGACAGTCATCTGGAGTCATCCATGAACTTCTCATCGCTCAAGTAGATTTGGACATCATGGAATGCATGCATCCATTGGTAAGATGACCAACTCCCTCAATTCCCTGGCAGAAGTGGTCCTCCAAATTAAGAGAGGTTTCTTTGGGAGAGGAATGCTGTTTGGGGGTTAACCATATGGGAGTGATCAAAGAAATGCCGGGAAAGCATGGGATGGTATGAGTCTTTGTCTAACTGGTCCCCTCGGCTGACATGGTTAATAACCTTGGTAGCAGGACCTGTGATGTTGCTAATAGCTATCTTAATGGTTGGTCCTTGTATTCTTAACAGGCTCACTACATTTGTAAGAGATTGTGTCAGTGTGGTACAACTAAGGATGCTCAGATCTCAGTATCAGCACCTGGACACAGAAGCCATAGAAATGTATGATAATTATGCCATGATTGCCCCCCCACCCAATAACAAGCAGAAGAGGAGAGAATGTAAGGGATAACTTGAGAACCTGAGTGACTAAATATAAATTTTAGTGTTAAAATTATAACAGCTCCTAAACCCTCATGATGACTCCATGCTAGAGGGCTGCACCCCCACCTGTGAGACTAGATTCTTGGAGTTTGACATGTAAAAATATAGGAAGCCCTTGTTCCCCTCTTTACCTAGGTAGCAACCATGGTAACGAACAGTAAGAAAAAAATGATCATAGTCATAGACTATAGAAATAACCATAATAGTAGTAAAGATGGCATGGAGAGTGTTGGGTTGGTTTACTTATGATTGAGTACTGGATTGTTCTGGCCCGCTCAAGCTTTCTTAGTGGTAATGGGAAAACATGGTGGCAATTGTTAAAATAAAGTTGGTACTAGGTCAGCCTGATCTCAAAATTCTGCTTCTGTAAACAGCTTGCTTAACCCAGTTGTGACTTGCTCTACCCCCTGCATTAACAACCTGCATCAGTGCTACGTGACCACCTGTTGTCAGTTCTTGATATCAAGGCCAGTTCCCGTTATCAAAGCGAAAATACATAACTGAGAAGATCATGGCAACAGGCACCAGGTAGAGCACTGTGGTGCCAAGACATGACTCCCCAATCTTTTTGTTCTCCTTTTGTGGAGCAACCTTTACCCCATCTGACGTGGGTCACCAAAGGTGGCACCAATCCCTCTGGACTGAGACATGGAGCACCAACGGCCCTCACTTAGCTCAAACCGAGTGCCTTCCATGCCTAGTTGGCCCAAATGCATAAATTGTACAACTGAACACAAGTGCAAGTGCAAGGTCTAAGCGTGGACACTCGCACACAAGGGGCCTTCCCACCCCTGCCCATGGCACCAAGCAGGTCAGTCTGCAGGGCCAGTGCTTTGGTTTGTTCTACTTGAAAACATTGTAAGACATAGTTAAATACTATTCAATATCTGATTTTGGAAAAATCACACTTTTTAGACCACAGTCAACTGATGATTTGTGTGCGTGTGTGAAATCAGGGCATGGACACTGTCTCTGAGGTTTCATCATCAAGACTGGCTCCCTAGCACTGGGGCCACACCTCCACTTCCTTTGTATTGATGATAAAGTGGAGCCTCATGGACTTCCCTGCCTGAGTTGGCTTCCAACTGCCATCCTCAGAGTTCAGCCTGCTGAGTCGCTGAGATTACAGGTACGAGGCACCAGTATCAAGCCATAGTTCCAAGTGGTAAGAGATGTTGGCTTAAGGGAGAAACAGTGCATCAGAAACCTCTACTGGTTGTGAAGCTAAAGTCACTGGACTTGGACTCAGGGCCTGAGTGCTGTCCCTCAGCTCTCTAGCTCAAGACTAGCACCCTACCACTTTGAGCATCAGAGTGACTCACGACTCTGTTCCCAGCACTTCTGCTGGCAAACTGGACACAAAAACTCTCACCGGGACATATCTCTGCCTGGGCTGGCCACAAATTGCAGATTCAGATCAATGAGTCTTACAAGAGGTCACTTTACTCCAACTAAAAGCAACAAGGTGGTCCACACAGAAGTAGTTTTTAAGCACGCTCTTACCTGGAACTTATTAAGGGCCAATGTTAGATCTTGACAAACTTGTAGAAATCATTTGTCCTTCTCTGTGGGCCTGCTGGAAATTGTTAACAAAAAACCTACAAACAACCTGGAATGGCAATTAAACATTCATTTTGGTAGCCATAATTTTTTTGTAATTATAATTACAAAATTAGAAATACTTATCCATTCAGCTTTCCAATAAATTAGTGAGAAACATTAGCTCATTTTGCCATTTTTTCCCTACATACAGAGAGCTAATGAGAGTTTACTTTCATCCTCATTAGTTTTATATATATACTTTAAAATATTTGCCTGATCATATGTGTAACTTAAGATAGTTAAGAGTCTTACTTGTTACATCACAGTATACACATAAAATTTAGTACCTGAATCATTAAACTGATATGCAAAACAATTGTAACAAAAAGTACTTTTAACAGTTTACCAGAATTACAAACACAAGAAATTCAGTCTCAGTATCTTTGCTTTTTCAATACATCCAAATTGCAAAAAGAGCACAGGAAACAATTCACATCAGGTAAATAAAGTTTTTAACTTAGTACCTCTCAAGAGGCAGTTTTAGAAATTTTAGTCAAATCATTTATTTTTACCACCAGGTTTCCAATGTTTACCTGAAAACAAAGAGACAAAAGAAAGCCCTCTATTGACTCCATCCTGACTCCATAGGGCTTGATGAATTCACACTTGCTTGCCCTTTGTGAAATCAAATCTTAATTTATTAAGATACCCACTTTTTTTTTTTACTGCTAATTAAAGAACTCTGAGTAAACTTTTTTTTAACTCTAGTTTCTGTTCTTTTCTAATTTATTTGTTTATTAATTGAACACAAATTTTTTGACAAGGTGTTGTGCAAAAAGGGTACAGTTACATAGTAGGGCAGTGTGTACATTACTTGTGATATCTTATGTCCTGTTTTTCTATCTCTTCTCTAGGTCAGGTAGACATATATACAATATACAATGTATCAAGAACATATACAGTAGCCACATGGCCACGCCCAAGAAAGTTCACCTAGGGCTTTAGATGTAATGTCGATATTAGACCATATGTCGACAGTAGTCTTATATGAACGTACATACCTAGTTTTGAGCTATTGTATTCCCCTGAGAGGTCAATTTTTGACCTATATATGTTGAGTAATTGTTTGGTTTTAGTTACATACTGTTGGGTCGCTGCCCCAATCCTGTGGGAAATACTATTTGACAAGCAGTTTTTGGTTTCACAAACCTGGTCTGTACTGTCTTGCCGGCTCCCTTTGTTAACAGTCATATATCATGGATATCATTCCCCTTTGTTTTCTGTGTTCTAGGCTTGTCTTGCTCAACATTATGTGTTCGAGTTCTGACCATTTCCCTGCGAATAACAATATTTCACCATTCCTAATCGCTATGTAGTATTCCATTGTGTATAAGTACTATATTTTTTGGATCCATTCATCTGTGGAGGGGCATCTGGGTTGTTTCCATATTTTGGCTATTGTGAATTGTGCCGCGATAAACATGGAAGTACAAATGTCTTTTTGATATCTTGGGGTTTGCTGTTTAGGATAGATGCCTAGGAGTGGTATGGCTGGGTCATAGGGTAGGTCTATATTGAGCTTTTTGACAAACCTCCATACTGTTCTCCAAAGTGGTTATACTAATTTGCACTCCCACCAACAATGGAGAAGGGTTCCTCTTTCCCCACACCCCGTCCAGCATCTGTTGTTGCCTGAGTTCAGAGTATAGGCCATTCTAACTGGGGTGAGGTGGTATCTCAGGGTTGTTTTTATTTGCATTTCCTTTACTACCAGGGATGTTGAGCATTTCCTCATTTGTTTCTTTGCCATTTTTATATCTTCATATCTTCTCTTGTGAAGTCTCCCTTTAGCTCCTTTGCCCATTTCCTAATAGGTTTATTGGGCTTGGAGGGGCTTAGTTTTTTGAGTTCTTTGTAGATGACCGATATCAGGCCTTTGTCTGTTGCTGTGCTGGTAAATATCCTTTCCCATATGGTTGGCTGTCTTTCTATTTTGGTGGCTATGTCCTTAGCTGTGTAGAAACTTTTTAATTTGTAGTAGTCCCATTTGTCGAGTCTTTCCCCTATTTGTTGTGCCCCTGGGACTATATTCAGGAAGTTCCTTCCTGTGCCTATAAGTTCTAGCGTCTTTCCTACTCTGTCCTTCAGTAGTTTCAAGGATTCAGGTCTGAGTTTAGGGGGAATGATTTAAGTTTCTCTCCATTTAATATAACTCACTTCGTGTCTGACCAGATGGCTGAAAACAGCCCCAGATTACAGACTCAGGCACGAACTCTCACTTCATGTCTGACCAGATGGCTAAAATTAGCCCCAGATTCTGGGGGCATCCGACAGATGCCTCCCACTGGCCCACAGGTAGCCCACAGGTAGCCCTATAGGCACGTCTGCCAGGACTATTTGCCAGTCTCAGATTCCCCAGACAGACTCAGACGCAGGCACAAACTCTCACTCCGTGTCTGACCCACACAGCTGAAAACAGCCCCAGATTACAGACTCAGACGCAAGCACGAATTCTCACTTAGTGTCTGAGAACACAGACACCGATTCAGACAATGACAGACAACACAGAGACAGACAGAGCTAGCTCACTTACAGATTGACTGTCAGCGACCCGTTGACTAGGCGTCTGGTGGGACTGGGGGTTTCCCAGTCAGGGAACCAAATGTAATGCCCAGATTTTAAGGCCCCCAAAGACAACCATCAGAGTCCAGAGTCAAAGCCAAACCTCAAGGGTCATTTTATTGTGAGTTCAAACCCGGTCCCCTGCACACTCATTGTCAGTGACGCTGAGAGGCCCCGAGCACAATTCCAGCACAGCTTTTATAGACAAGTACAAGGAGCATGAGGAAGACCCCTGGTTACAAGTACATGATTGGTTGACATTTGCCCTAGTTTACTGGTCGCCTCAGGATTGGCCTGGGTCTTCCCGCTGAAGCATGGGTCAGATGGCCGTAACCCTGAGGGTGGGCCTCCAGGAGTGGTCACATAGCCATATTCCTGGAGCTGGCCGGTTCCTACCTCCTGGTCTGGGCTGGGGTCTGAGAGCTGACACTTAGTTATGTCCAACCTTGAGTGGGCTCCAGGCGCGGACAATTAATCACGTCCCGGTGCGAGATAGTGCCCAGATTCGTTTGGGGGTGGGGGGGCGTGTGGTTACAGAGAAGCTATAGGAAGACTGCTCGTATTTTTCCACTTCCCCATGGGTTAGCAAGCAAAGGTACAGAGACAAAATAGCTATTGGGGTATAATGGTCACAATTTTATTCTCTACGCTCTTCAGAACATGTTCACATTCACACATGCATACACACATACATATTCAAAAGATCTTAAAGAGCGCAAGATAAACATCGGCCGTACACTTTCCAGTGGCAAGAGGTATTTTTGCCAATCTTACTCCTGCAACACCTGAATTTTATGACAAAACTTTTAACTAATGATTTTAGCATTCTCCAGCCTCATTTTCTAGGGCTTGATAGTTTTAGAAAAACATTTTAGCACACCAAATAATTTTCTGCTGAAGAAGGCTGGGTGGGAGTCCCCCAGAGTTCTTTTTGTGGACACTCACACTCTGATTGTGAGCTGTCACCTGTACATCTTTCCTATGATCTAAACATAAATCCAGGGGGGTAGAGGGAGTCCGTCCCATTTCGTCCGTCACAGTCAGGAGATACAGAAAACAGAGAAGGACAGTCCAGACTAGTCCTATAACATTACAGGCAATTTTTCCTTTTCTGCAACACAATCTTTTCTAGTATCTGACTGGATTTGATTTGCATAACAACCAAAATCAGTTTTTACAGTATCCACTCAATCCTTTTCCACTTTCTGCTTCCAATCCCAACTCCTCACCCTTCTCTTCACTTTCCCCTCACATTCAAGCCAATATTCAATATTCCTTTCTATCAGTCTAGAGAACGTTTACCAGATCAGATTGGTTTAAAATATGCAACTCACAGTACTTATACTTAAAACAAAAGCAACACCATAAAATAAACAATAAACACCTAGGCCTTCTGCCATCGGGCTCTCCCAGTGGTTTGGGACCTGCTTGAGTTCTGAGGGGACCACTTCCCCCTCAGCCAGAGACAAGCAAATAACAAAACAAACACAAACACAAACCCAAATGTTACAAAAGAACTCGCTGCAAGGCGTGGATTGCTAACCGGAGACCAAAGGCAGTTGTGGACGAAGAATCCGTCAATCACAAATATGGGTGCCTTTAGAATGAGGCAATCCACTCAGAACCGGAGGGGAAGGGGATGTCTCCCACAGACCCCGTCGGCGGCCGTATAGTGCAGCTACCAGGACCCTTGGCCGACTTGAAAAAACCAGGCAACCAGAGTACTTGCTGCGCGGCATGGATTGCTAAGCGGAGACCAAAGGCAGTTGCGGACGGAAAATCTGTCAATCACAAATATGGGTGCCTTTAGAATGGGGCAATCCACTCAGAACCAGAGTACAGAATCTCACAGATTGGCAATGCCTTCCATTCACTTACCGGCAGGATTTTCACTGCCTCTTGATCAAGTGTCTGGGTGGGCTTGGGGGGTATCCCGGAGGAGCCCTCAATATTTTGCTCAAGTTCAGGACCCCAAGAAAAGACCACCAGAGACCAAGACTGATGTAAACAGCAAAGAGGCATTTATTGCAAGCTAGCTTGGTCCTCCGCACACACAGCAGCAACTGGTGACAAGAGGCCCCAAGTCAAAATCTAGCAGTCTTTTTATATCATGAAACAAACAACTCTTAAGCAATCTGGGGAAACTTCCACACAGTCAGACATATGTTTGATTAACAATACATCACACTAAGCAAGCAGAGGGAAATAGGCTAATCTTATCTATAGTTAACTTTGTTAGCAGAGGGCTATAGTTAACTCTGTTAGCAGAGGGCTATAGTTAAACTTTGTTAGCAGAGGGCTAAACTGCATTCCTAAAGTTAAGCTTCAATCTCTGTTATATCTAACACATACATCCTCTGTTTGAGACACTCAGCAGTTTTTCTCAAAAAGTGTTGTGTGCAGGCTTTCTGTGTAACCTCCTGATTTAGGGGAGAGCAAGCTTAGATTTTTAAGATGGAGTCACTTATGTCTTTTCACTTCCAGAACTTATCTTTCCTTTTATTTATTCATTCATTTTTGGCGCCCATGCTGAGGCTGGACATTGTTCTCCTACCATCCTCAGATCTCTGCCTCCTGAGTAGCTAGCAGGACAGGCCTGAGCCACCGGCAAACTGAAAGATCATTTTAAAAAACCTAAATAGGCCAAGCACTGGTGCTCATACCTGTATTCCTAGCTACTGAGGAGGCTGAGATCTGAGGATCACAGTTCAGAGCCAGCCTGAGCAGGAAAGTCCGTGAGCCTCTTCTGTCCAATGAATCACCAGAAAACCAGAAGTAGCACTGTGGGCTCAAGTGGCAGAGCACTAGCCTTGAGCTGAAGAGCTCAGGGACAGTGCCCAGGCCCAGAGTTCAAGCCGCAATGCTGACAAAAACAAAACCAAAAACAACCCAACCCTAAATAAATAAATTACATTAACACACCATTTTATGTGCAAAAGGAAAAATCTGGATGTGATTCTCCTATGAGCTCTGCGGCAGTCATCACAGGACATCACAAACACCTAATTCTGCCATAGACCCAACCCTACTGCGTTTCCCCAGTCCCTTCTCCTGTCCACTGGGCACACAGGAATCCCCGTGAACAGGCTGGCAAGAGCCTTGTCTCTGAAGGGAAGGAAAGGGATGAGCTCCTACACCATCCACAGATGGGAGGTTGGAAGGGGTGGAGGCACTGGCCAGGCCTTTGCCACACAGCTGTGTCCCATCCATTCACCTCATTTGGGGTAGGTCACGCATTCTTCACCATGAGCTGCACCTGGGCTGACTTTGTGACTTCAGGGCTGTAACCCATGAGAGGAAGGTCATGGCGGGCCTCTATGTGCTCCTGGCCCCAGGCCACTGTCACTGCCCCTGGGAAGGGTGGTACTAGAGTCTGAAGGGTCATCCTGCCTGGTGGAGCCAATCATTAACCTATTATTTTATTGCAAAACTAAGCTGATGATAAAGAAAAGTACAGTGTGATTGTCATCATGGTATTTTTATTAAGCAACTAGGAAATGGTTCCAGGGCCTTCTCTGCTCATCTGATTTTCAGTTCTGTTAGGTCCTCTCCCTGAGGGCTACATGCAGATGCCCCCACCTCATTAAGTCTCCAACCAGTTACCTGGGTAACCTGCAGACCTGGAGGCAGTTACCTCCCCTTTCCCTGAGGTGACATCCTAATCCACCTGGCCACACCCCTTGCCCCTGCCCTAGATATAAGGCGGGGCTGGGTGGGGGTCTCTCTCTCTCTCTCTCTCTCTCTCCCTTCTCTCCGGCCATGGATCATCTCGGCCACAGGCCAGCAGTTCGGTAATAAACGTTCTCTCCTGCCTGAATACCGCGTGGCGTTCTCCTTTACCGGCTACCTACTTTAAAAACCTAACAAGTTCATGGCAGGGAACCAAACTACAAGAGGAAATAGAAGGATGCAGGCTTGAGGGAAAGTTTTGTTTTTGTCTTTAATTTAGAAATCCTTTGTTTTGAGGATAGGTGTAGATCTCACAACACTTGCTAAAAGAAAGGGCTTGATTTCTGGCTCAACACCTTCAGTCCAATTCACTAATATCCCCCCAAAATCACTGCCAAGTTTCCTCAACTCATTTGTCTTTTGTTTTTTGCCAGGCCAGGGGTTTGAACTCGGAGCCTTGGTGTTATTTCTGAGCTTCATTTGTATCATAACACCACTTCTGGCTTTTCTGTGTATGTGATACTGAGGCACTGAACCCAGGGCTTCATGCATGCTAGATGAGCACTCTACCGAAAAGCCACATTCCCAGCCCCTCATCCATTTTAATTTTGGCTTCCTTTTTCCCTCAGGCTCTCTCTTTTCCAGGATCTCAGCCCTGATCCTCCAGGTCAGGAATCTCCATGGTTCCTCGGGCTCATGGGGCAGGGAGAGTTTCTCAGACTTCCTTTATCCTGACCTTGCAAGTTTGAACACCACCAAATATTTTTGGAACATCACTGAGATGGGGTGTGTGAGAGTGTGTGTGTACATGTGAATTGAGTGTGTGAGTTTGTGTTATGCCTAGACTTCTGGTCCCCAAAGACCAGCAAGGAACCGCTATTGATGCAGATGCACGAGGGAGTCTTTTTTTTTTTTTTTTGGCCAGTCCTGGGGCTTGGACTCAGGGCCTGAGCACTGTCCCTGGCTTCTTTTTGCTCAAGGCTAGCACTCTGCCACTTGAGCCACAGCGCCACTTCTGGCCATTTTCTGTATATGTGGTGCTGGGGAATCGAACCCAGAGCCTCATGTATATGAGGCAGGCACTCTTGCCACTAGGCCATATCCCCAGCCCTCGAGGGAGTCTTTATTGCAAGCTCGAGCCTGGACTCCCAACCATCACCAACCCAGCGGATCTGGATTGAGAGCCCTGACCCTCAGATAGGCAGGGTTTTTACTGTGACTACAACAGGGGCAGGGTATTTCCAACTTGGCAGATACTTGATTGGATGGCATTTAGCAAGCAAGTCTTGTCCTATTTCTATTGACTACCCTTTCAGTTATCTATTTTGGCTTTGATATCAGGAACTGGCCTCGATATCAGGAATTGACAACAGGTGGTCACATAGCACTGATGCAGGGGGTTAGTGCAGGGGGTAGAGAAAGTCACAAATGGATTAAGCAAGCCATTTACAGAAGCAGAATATTTTGGTCAGGCTGACCTAGTACCAACTTTATTTTAACAATTGTGACCATGTTTTCCCATTACCACTAAGCAAGCTTGAGTGGGCTAAAACAATCCAGTACTTAATCATAAGTATACCAACCCAACAGTTACCATGGCATTTCTACTACTATTATGGTTATTTCTATAGTCTATGACTATGATCATTTTTTACTGTCCATTACCATGGTTGTTACCCAGGTATAGAGGTGAACAAGTGCTCCCTACATTTTTAAATGTCAAACTATAACAAAGTAGTCTCACGGGTGGGGGTGCAGCCCTCTATCATGGAGTCATCACCAGAGTTTAACACTAAGACTTATATTTAGTTACTCCAGTTTTCAGGTCAGCCCTAACATATGTACCTGCCCCTGTGTGGCTGTTCACATCACATGAGCCCATTTCTATGAGGTTCAGGAGAAAACAAATCTAAGTAGCATGGCAGGGGGGAATTGTGTGCATTGGGCCTGGTGGAACAGGCGGGGGAGGACTGGACTTCTCTCTAGAGGAGAAAGTCTCCCGGTCTGACCTGACCATGAGCACCCAGATGTTAATTCACTGCAACAGCATTGAGGAAGGGCACAGGTGCCGGGTCGCATGACACGGAAACAACACAATCTCATGTTGCTTTATTATTATTTTTTTCCAGTCCTTGAGCTCAAACTCAGGGCCTGAGAGCCATCCTTGTGTTTCTGTGCTTAAGGTGAGCAGTCTACTGCATTAGCCATGGCTCCACTTCTGGCATTTTTGTTAGTTCATTTGGGATAAGAGTCTTCCAGGGCTGGGAATACAGCCTAGTGGTAGAGTGCTTGCCTAGCATACATGAAGCCCTGGGTTCGAGTCTTCAGCACCACATATATAGAAAAAGGCAGAAGTGGTGGTCTAGCTCAAGTGGTAGTGTGCTAGCCTTGAGCAAAAAGAAGACAGGGACATTGCGCAGGCCCTGAGTTCAAGCCCCAGGACTGGCAAAAAGGAAAAAAGAAAGACAGTTTCTGCATTCCTCCTTACCCTTAATATTATGTCCTTAAAAGGACTGCTCTTGTTGTCTCACAAGTTTTGCAAGTTCTGTTTTGGTTTAAATTAAGTTTCCAATATTTCATTGGCAAAGTAGGTTTGAAAAAAAAAGAAAAGCCCTCAAGCCTATTTCCTTCTCTTTTTTTTTTTTGTGCCAGTCCTGGGGCTTGGACTCAGGGCCTGAGCACTGTCCCTGGCTTCTTTTTGGTTAAGGCTAGCACTCTGCCATTTCACTTGCAGCTTTTTCTGTGTGTGGTGCTGAGGAATCAAACCCATGGCTTCGTGCATGCAAGGCAAGCACTCTACCATGAAGCTGCATTCCCAGCCCCAAGCCTATATTCTTCTATTTCCTCTTGTTCAGATTCCCTGCCATGAACCTAATATCAGATGAGGACAGATCACCCTTGAGTAATTTCACAGTTGCCCAATATAAATGACCCTGTGTTTTTCTTTATCATCAAATTAGTTTCATAATGAAATGGGAAAAGTTAATGATTGGCTTCCCCACCCAGGATGACAACCTGCACTTGGCCACCACCTCCCCAGTGGTAGTGCCAGTGGCCTGGGACCAACATCCAGGCACTCAGGGCTCTGCCATGACACAGGACTATGTATGGCATGACGGCCTTCCTTTCCCTGCTGTGGGTTACAATCCGAAGTCACAAAAGCAGCACATGGGAAGCTGGTGCTGAAGGATGAGGATGTCATCATGGTGACCTACTCCAAATCAGGTGAACAGTCAGGGTACTTACTGCATGGGCCAGGCCAGGCCTGTGTCCCAACTCCTTCCTGCTTTCCACTTGGGGATGGTGTAGTAGCTCAGTATTGGAAAACTGGGGCCCAAATGGTAGAGTGCCAGCCTACAGCACCAAAGCCCTGACTTCAAGCCCCAGGACTGGCACACAAACAGACAGATAGATAGATCTTTTTGAGGAGACTCCATCCTATATTAAAATGAAAAGAATGACTTCGAGGTTACTTTGAGAAAAAAGATGATTTGAAATTGAAGAATCATTGCAGTTGGCAACTGGAAAGCTTCTAATAAATAGAAGGAACTGACAGGCCAATCCTGGAATACAAGAAAAACATTGAAGGGATTTCAAGAAAAACTGAGAGGTAGATTAAAACCAAATATCCACAGAGAAATGACTGTGCAATCCAAAACAGTTTAAGAGAACAAAATTGAATAAAACTTAGTGTTGAAAATGCGGACAGCTCAGACCCATGCTCCACCGCTTTCAGGACATGAGACAAGGCTGTAGTGAGAAAAAAAAATTCTGATTGCTCTCACATACAAGACCCAGAACTGCCAAAGTCCTAGAGGAGATAAGAGGATTGTGTGGGCCAAGTCAGGTGGCAAGCAAATCAATATTCAGTTGTTGTGGACAGTACCTTTATAAGATGTCAAAATACTAGCATTGGGTGAGATACGATTGAAATAAACTTAACACTACTTATCCCCACCAGATGGTATGCTTGACAAAATTTGTATCATTAAGGTTTATGGTATGTAGATTGTACCATTATAATATATATGTATACATACATATATATGTTTGTATGGATGGATATATTCAGATAGAAATGGGTGGTCTTTGCTTTTCTCTCGGTCCCCAGGAACCCACTGGTTGATTGAGGTTTTCTGTCTGATTCACACCAAGGGGGATCCCAAGTGGATCCAATCTGGGACCTCATTTGTCTGGCTCCTCATGGATTGAGACTGTAAATGGATACAAATTATTAGTAGACAGAAAGGAACCCCCTCCCCCATCTCCTCCCACTTCCTGATCCAACTTGGGTGGGGGAGAGGAGCCTGGGAGCTGCTCCTGTGTTTCTGTGGTCGAGGCAGGCAACCCCATCACTTGAGCAGCAGCTTCACTTCTGGCCGTTGTGTTGGTTGATTGGAGATAAAGGTCTTCTGTCCTTCCCTCTGGGCTGGGATCAGATCACCATCCTCAGATCTCACCCTCCAGAGTAGCTGGGATTACAGTGTGAGACACTGGTGCCTGGATTCAAATACAGTTTTTACTCTTAAATTTTTAAGAAAAGCCAGCTCTCACACCTTTCACCTTCTATTTCCTCTTATAGTTCAAATTCCCTACCATGAACCCAATACCAGATGAGCACAGGTCAGCCCCCACAGTTGCCCAATAGAAATCACACTGTGTTTTTCTTTATCATCAAATTCGTGTCACAACAAAATGAACGAAGTTAATGATTGGCTTCACCATCCAGGACGACAACCCAGACTCTGCCACCACCTCGCCAGTGGCGGTGCCAGTGATCTGGGAACAGCAGCCAGGCACGCAGGGACTCTGCCATGGCACAGGACTACGTGTGGTATGCAGGCCTTCCTTTCCCTGCCGTGGGTTACAACTCTGAAGTCATAAAAGCAGCTCATGAGACGTTGGTGCTGAAGGATGAGGACATCCTCACGGTGACCTACCCCAAATCAGGTGAGCACACAGGGCGCCTACTGCATGGGACAGGACAGGCCTGTGCCCCCCTCTTCCTCCCACTTTCCAGGAAGGATAGTGCAGTCACTCATTGCTGAAGGACTGGCGCCCATATGGTAGACTGTTAACCGTGAGACCCAAAGCTCAGTGACTGTGCCCAAACCCCTGGACTGGAACCAAAAAATTAAATAAATAAAAGATTTAAGGAGCCTCCATCGTATATTACAACGTAAAGGGTGGCGTGGAGGTTACTTGCAGTAGAGACATGATTTCAAATTCATGGGCAGTGGCTGGCAACTGGAAAGTTTCCAGTAAATAGAAGGAACTTGCCGGCCAGTCCCAGAATGCAGGGAGTCCTGTGTGAGTGCCCACTGGGAGTGGAGGCAAGCACAGAGGATACACTACAACTGAAATGTTCTGGAAATTCAGAGGCAGGGATACACAGAAGTGATTTCAAGGACGGCTGAGAGGTGGATTAAACCCAAATGTCCACAGAGAAATGGACACATAATTCAAAATACATTAAGAGATCAAAATGGAATATTACTCAGTGTTGAGAATGCAGACAACTCTGACCCATGCACCACCATTTTCAGGACATTTTGCCATTTGAAGTACATGAGACAAGACCATAGTAAAAAAAAATAATAATAATTGTGTGCACTAACATACAAAGCCCAGAACTTCCCCAAGTCCTAGAGGAGATAAAAAGACTGTGGAGGTCAATCCAGGTGGCAAGCAAATCAATATTCATTTGTTGTGAACAGTATAGAATTATGAGATGGCAAGATACTTGCTTTGAGTGAGCTATGATTGATATGAACATAAGACTACTTATCCCCACCAGATTGTATGGTACTGACACCGTTTCTATCATTACAATGTATGGTGTGTATATTTAATTATGGTGTGTGTGTGTGTGTGTGTACTGTATATTCAGATAGAAATGGGGGCCTTTGCTTTTCTCTCTGTCCCCAGGAACCCACTGGATGATTGAGGTTCTCTGTCTGATTCACACTAAGGGGGATCCCAAGTGGATCCGATCTGAGGTCTTATTTGACCGCGCCCCTTGGATCGAGACTGAACGTGGATACCAATTAACCATAGACAGGAAGGAGGGCCCCCGCCTCCTCACCTCTCACCTTCCCATCCACCTCTTCCCCAAATCTTTCTTTTCCTCCAAGGCCAAGGTCAGTACACAGTGCTCAATAACTATTCCAGGCTGGGAATGTGGCCTAGCATGCATGAAGCACAAAAACAGAAAAAGCCAAAAGTGGCACTGGGGCTTAAGTGGTAGAGTGCTAGCCTTGAGCAAAAGGAAAGCTCAGGGACAGGGCCTACGCCAGGATTTCCAGTCCTGGGGACTGGAATAAATAAATATTCCATCAATGCCTTTTAATCTTAAAACTTTATATAGCCATTCTCATTCTGTAGTCACAGTGGGGCTTGAAACTCTCCTTCATGAGGTGAGAGGGTCCTCAGACCAAACCAGAGTGCGTGCTGTGGATCATGCCGGATAATCCCTGTCAGATGAACTGAATGCACTAAAACATGAACAAAACTTATTTTAAGCCAATACCCATGGCTCATGCCTGTCATCCCAGCTAAACAGGAGGCTGAGATCTGAGGATGCAGGTGGGAAGCCAGCCCACGCAGGAAAGGCCGGCCAGCTCTCATCTCCAGTGAACCACCAAAATAGCTAGAAGTGGAGCTATGGCTCAACTGGTAGAGTGGCAGACTTGGGCACAAAAACTCATGTCAACACCCAGGCCCTGAGTTCAAGCACCAGGACTGGAAGAGAAAGACAGAGAGAGAGAGAGAGAAATTAGACTGTGTTTTTTTAGTGTCATGTGACCTGGTGCTTGTACCCTGACTCTGAATGCAGGTTCCGTGAATAAACACCCGGGTCTTCCCAGCCAGATTAGACCCAGAGCATTTGTCCTCCAGAGAGAGGTCCAGCTTCCCCTGCCCAGCCCGCACTAGCCCTGTGCAATCCCTACCTACATTTGCTTGCTCCCAAGGAATGGACTCCTGTCCATAGGAATGGGCTCCTGTGGTATGAATTCTTTGTTGCTGTATTATTTCATCCTCCCATCTCCCACCTTCAATGACCTTTTGGGTTTTGTTCTTATGCCACTCCTGGGGCTTGAATTAAGGGCCTGGGTGCTGTCCCTGGGCTTTTGTTCTCAAAACTGTCCTGACCACTTTCAGCCACAGGTCCCCTTGTGGTTTTCAGGTAATTGAAGAGTCTCCTGATCTCTTCTGCCTATGCTGACCTGGTGGATCCTCTGACCTCAGCCTCCTGAATTACAGGCATGAGCCACCACTGCTCAGCCCCTTCAATGATTATTCCACAACAACTTATAAGCAACTGCTCTCCTGTGCTGTGTAGATGATTAATATCCCGGATGCATTTAGGCAATACATTGTCTTTCCATCATTTTATTCCTGGCAAGGTAATTCATTTAGAGGAACTCAGAAATGTATTTGAGGAACAGATGCACAACCAGGAGACCCATCGACACTTTGATGTTTGAGGGAAATGTTATAGAATTGATCTGAGCAGAGATCAACATCAGGAATGTGAGAAATGTGAGAAATGTGTTTTGATTTTTGTTTGTTTGATTCTTTCCTTTCTCCCTCTCAGGTGATCTATGTCATCAGAAATCCTAATGATGTTCTCATATCTGGTTATTATTTCTGGGGTTTAACAAAGCTGGCTAAGGAAACAGAGTCACTGGAGCAATATTTTGAGTGGTTCATGCAAGGACATGGTGAGTGGGCTGTGAAGTGAGCAGACAAGAATGTCAACATCTTCTAACGCCTTGTGCAACCGTCTGCCCACCCCACCCCAGGGTTTATCTTTAAATTTCACCATCTGTGAGTTCAATGTGCTTCATCTTAGAATTCATATTTGCTCAGCACAACACAAAAAACATACCCTTCACTCAGTCTTGCCTCATGACAGAAGTTTCCTGGGGTGATTGAGCCCCTGGAGCTTGCAGGCTGGGAAAGAGTAAGCTGCTCACTGGCTTCCCAGACAACGAAATTCCACATGACCACTACTTTTAAAAATTCTGTTTTGCTGTCCATTTCAGAGTTTCTCACTTAAAGTTGAGACCTCCATGTTTCTAGTGAGGCAGAACTCCTGTAATTCTGTCATTTCTCCATGGTTCTGTCAGGGTTCCATGGCCTGACTTGGGAATGAAAGGGGGGGGGGGTGGGCACAGGGCTGCACATCTGTGCTTTATTTACCTGATTCTTGCGTGGTCCCGGCCCTGTGATGTTAGCTTCAGTAGAGGTGCTTGAATGGTTTCTCCCCTAACCCAACATCTCTTACTAATCAAGACTATAGCCTGGTGCAGGTGGCTGGCTCTTGCCTGTGATCTCAGCTACTCAGGAGGCTGAGATCTAAGGATCACATTTGGAAGCCAACCCAGGCAAGGAAACCCGTGAGTTTCTCATCTCCAAGTAACCAAGGTGCCAGAAGTGTAGGTGTGGCCCAAGTTGCAGATCTCCAGCCTTGAGCATAAGAATTCAGTGAGAATGCCCAGGGCTTGCCTTCAAGCCCAGAAGTCACACACACACACACACACACACACACACACACACTCACACTCATCAGTTTGACTCTTATCTACAAAGAGTGAACTGCCAAAATCAGATATCGAATAGAATTTAACAAAGTCTTACAGTGTTTTCAAGTAGAATAAACCAAGCCAGTGCCCCCTGCAGACTGACCTGTTTGGTGTCTTGGGCAGGGTTGGGGAGGTGCCTCGTGTGCCAAGTGTCAATGCTTTGACCTTGCACTTGGACTTACGCTCAGTTGTGGAAATTGTGGATTTGGGGCAACTTGGCATGGAAGGCACTAGGCTTGAGTTATGTGAGGGCCTGCTGGGCTCCTTGTCCCAGTCAGGGGAGTTGGTGTTGCTTTGGGGGAGGGTGTCACTCACCTCAGATGGGGCCAAAATTGCTACAAAAACAAGACAAAAGTGTTGCTTGGGAAGCCACATCTGGGTACCACAGTCCTCTCTCTGGTTCCCATCGCCATGATGCCTTCCACCTCACCTCTCCTCACTGCAGAAATCCACCTTACCAGCTGGCAAGGAGGAAATGGTGTGATAGAAGGGCCTAGGGAATAATTACACTGATTTTCCATAGCAAACTTGGCAGCTATTTCAACAAGTCATAAATTTGAGATTATAAATAGGACCAGGATTTATTCCTCAGTTACACTCTAGTAAAGTTGACAGAGACGAATGTGATCAGTGCCATGACCCCAGGGCAGATGGGTAATGGTGGGGTCTATTCATTCTGCTCTGCTGTTCCCCCTGCAGTGCCATACGGATCGTGGTTTGATCACGTCCGAGGCTGGGTGTCCCTGCGGGAAAAGGAGAACGTGCTGATCCTCAGTTATGAGGAGATGAAAAAGGTAATGAATGATGTTACACACAAGACCCCTCATTGTGGCCCCCTCACCCCTCCTTCCATCTCTCCTTCTCACCACCCCTCTTCCACTACCCTCCCCCAGTCTCTAGCCCACCTCCTCTTTCAACTTCCTATGTCATTCCTTCTTGCATTCCACTTATCTTCCTTTTCTTTTTCGTTTTTTGTTCTGAGATGGACTCTCTTTTCTGTTTGTTTGTGTGGGGTATTTTGTTTGTTTGTTTTTAACCCAGCTCTGGCAGGCTTTATTAATGGAAAATTACACACTGTTTCCTTTTCTCCTGTTGGCTCTGGCATGCTTCTAATGATATCAGGATCACTTGGATCCGTGGTAGGCAGTGTGCATACGCTGTAGTCCTTCCCACATGCTGTGTCCAGTTTAGTATCAGTGCCACTGTAGTGAGGGACAGCAGTTGGGGCCAACATAGCATAGTATTCTATTTCAGATTTCCTCAGGCTGGGCAGTTGTCAAGGATGACCAATTTCCCTTTGCCCTGTCTGATTATATTCAGCGTCTGCTTATACCCCAGCCTGTTCTTCCCACTTTTCATAACAAGCTGGAGTCTAGAGTTGATCGACTCCAGAGACTTTTTCCATCTTCTTGGTGGCCACCATCTTTCTGCCTTAGGTGCGGGAGGGCTCCCAAACCAAAGCAGCTGACAAGATGGCTGGGTGGAGAGAAAGGTGAGGTGGAATCTTGAACTTAATGCTTGATGCTTTGCTGTTTGGCTGGCTCTCTACCCTCTGAGCCAAGACTCCAACCCTGCACTCCACTCATCCTTTCTCCTGCCATTTCCTTCTGCTATCTTCCCTTTGCTTCTCTTTACCTGCTCCATGTTATCTCCTTTTCATACCCATGGCCCCCTGTTTTCCTCGCCTTAGGAACCGAGGAACACGATAGAGAAGATCTGCAGTTTTCTGGGGAAGGTACTGGAGCCGGCAGAGCTGGACTTGGTCCTAGAGAACAGTTCCTTCCAGGCGATGAAGGAGAACAAGATGTCCAATCTCAGCCATATGCCGGAGGAGCTTATTCCAGCTGACATCAAACTCATCAGGAAAGGTATGGGAGCACTGTGGGGAAGGAGGTGCCTGAGGCCAAGGAAGGCAATGGGTGCTATTCCTTGGGGTCCTGGCCTTGGATCAGCCAAGGGAAGGCTGGCTGCTCACTTCTGGCTTGTGGGTTGTTGTTTTTTTTTTTTTAAGTAGATTTCGTAAGTGGAGCTGTGGCTCAAGTGGTAGAGCACCAGCCTTGAGCAGAGGAAAGTCAGGGGCAGCGCCTAGGCACCGAGTTCAAGGCCCAGAACTGGAACCATGAATAAAATACTATATTTCTCTACAGAAGTGTTAAATAGGTCCCCAATAGCAGAAAGAGTCCACCCTGGAGTGTCTTGTTGTCTATCAGAGGGTGGCAGAGAGAATATATTTTCTGTGTGGTGGCCAAAAGCACAGAAAAGAGAGAAAAGGCCTCAAAATTAGCAACCTTGAATCTGTGCCAGGTACAGTTGATGGGATGCCATAGGACCTGCTGACCACAACTCTGAGAATCTGTTTTTCCCTCTTAGTGGGTCCTCAGCTCCCCCCAAATCCGTCCCAGCCTTGCCCCCTTCTGCACCCTCTGACGACCCCATGCGGCACACTGTGCCAGGCACCTGAGTGTGCACAGTGATCCAGGCAGCAGTGCTGGGTAATGGGGCTCGAGGTGCTCAATACTGATTGGACCTCGTCACCAGTTCATAGTTGGCTCTAACCCCGTGACACAGGGGATATTTTTTATCTCCGTACACAGCATCATCTTTGATGGTTTTGTTTTTGCTTCCTCAGACCACAGGTGGTCCCAGTCAATTTTTTTTTGTTTTTTCCCAGTCCTGGGGCTTGAACTCAGGGCCTGAGCACTGTCCCTGGCTTCTTTTTGCTCAAGGCTAGCACTCTACCACTTGAGCCACAGCACCACTTCTCTCTTTTTCTATATATGTGGTGCTGAGGAATCGAACCCAGGGCTTCAGATATACGAGGCGAACACTTTACCACTAGGCCATATTCCCAGCCCCTTCAATTTTTAAAAAGCGTAAGTTCAGGCAACCACGGCCCCACACATGTGGGGGAACACACACACACTCGCACACTCACACACATACACACTTAGTTCTCTATTACATAAGAATGCTACTGCACACAGGCAGACATTGAGGCACTGGAGTCATCTGAGACCCAGCTTGACCTTCCTAATCCCCACACATCTGTGGCAGGAAACAACGCCCCTGGTGGCAGAGGCAAGAACTTCAGAGGAGACCACTGGACGTGGAGCCAAGGTTGCTGTGGAGTCCATCTCCCAGGGGGAGACTGTGGCTTCACTCCCAGGGCAGGCAGAAGATAGAGGGAATGCCAGGGCATGGAGCCTTAGAGCCCTGGGCCCTTCTGATGTCAGCATTTCTTCCTGGCCTCCAGGTGTTCCGGGGGACTGGAAGAACCACTTCACCCCAGCCCAGACCCAAGCCTTCAAGAAAACCTTCCAGGAGAAGATGGCGGGACTTCCTGCAGAGCTCTTCCCATGGGACTAAGTCCAGACTTCTCCTGTACAGAGGGTTAGCAAGGACATGAGTCAGGTTATGAGTACATTTGCTATCCTGTATCTTGCCTTCCCTAGCTCTCTCCATCACTCCCTCTCATCTCCACCCACAAGTTGCATAGTTCATTTCATGCATGTCCAGTGATCTCCACTGCTTCACTTATTCACTTCCCCCTGTTTTGCCTAGATTTCTGGTCCCCAAAGACCACCAAAGAGCCTATTCTGATCCAAACGCACAAGAGTCTTTAGTACAAGCTGGAACCTGGACTCTCAACCATCACCAATGCAGCCGATCTGTATTGAAAGCCCTGACCCTCAATAGACAGGGTTTGTTTTTTTTATTGTGATTACAACAGGGGCAGGGTATTTCCAACTTGGCAAATACTTGATTGGATGGCATTTAGCAAGCAAGTCGTGTCCTATTTCTATTGGCTCTCTACCCTTTCAGTTATGTATTTTGGCTTTGATAACGAGAAGTGGCCTCCATATCAGGAACTGACAACAGGTAGTTATGTAGCACTGATGCAGGGGGTTAATGCAGGGGGTAGAGCAAGTCACAAATGGGTTAAGCAAACTGTTTACAGAAGCAGAATATTGCGGTCTGGCTGACTTAGTACCAACTTTACTTTAATAATTGCCACCATGTTTTCCCATTACCACTAAGCAAGCATGCGCAGGCTAAAACAATCCAGTACTCATTCATAAGTAAACCAACACAACATTTACCATGGCATTTTTCCTACTATTATGGTTATTTCTATAGTTTATGACTATGATCTTTTTTTTTTTTACTGTTTGTTACCATGGTTGCTACCTAGGTACAGAGGGGAACCAGGGCTTCCTATATTTTTAAATGTCAAACTACAAGAAAGTAGTCTCACGGGTCGGGGTGCATCCCTCTAGCATGGAGTCATCACGAGGGTTTAGGAGCTGTTATAATTTTAACACTAAAACTCATATTTAGTCACTCAGGTTCTCAGGTTAGCCCTTACTCCCCCACCCTCTTATACATACACACAAATACCCCAACCATAAGGTAAAGATGATAGAATAATCAGCAAATAAAATTTTAATATAAAAACATTGCAAGGGATCTCTTGTTTCCATGTATTAAAGTTTATTTCCATGGGTCTTTTATTCTATGTAAATGTAAAGAGCACATAGTCGTTGTGCCTTTGTGTTTCTCTCCTAAGAGTATACTCTTTTGGTCTCACTGTGTGAATCTAGAATCCTGTATATTTTATCATATTCTACGGTTTTTTAGATCTATTTTTTTTGCAGGTCCTGGGACTTGGGACTCTGGCCCTGAGCACTGCCTCTGGCTTCTTTTTGCTCAAGGTTATCACTTTACAGTTGAGCCACAGCATCCCTTTGGGCTTTTTCTGTGTATGTGGTGCTGAGGAATTGAACCCAGGGCTTTGTGCATGCTAGGCAAGCATTCTACCACTAAGCTACATTCCCAGCCTGTTTTTTAGATCAATATCCACATATGGGACAAACCATGAGCCCTTAGTGTCTCTTAGTGTGGTTTTCTTCAGTTAACAAGCTTTGTTCTACTTCCATCCTTTTCTCTGCAAATGACATAACTTTATTCTATCAAGAAGCTATGTAAAATTCCACTGTGTGTAGGTACCACATTTTTGGGATCCACTCATGTACTTTGGGCCACCTGGGCTATTTTCTTATCTTGGCTATTGTGAATAGTGCAGCAGTGAACACAGATGTGCAGGTGCCTTTATAATATCCATCGTAGTAATGTTTTGGGTAGATGCTCAGGAATGGTATGGCTTGGTCTTAGGTAAGATGTATGTTTAGTTTGTGAGGGTTTTAATGGCATGTTTTTATACTTACATGATACATTTTAATGTAATGGCTACATTGATCAAGCATAACAGAAACAATAAAAAAAACCCTAAGAACTAAAACATACATCATATACTTATAATTGCATAAATATACAAATCTGTATATATGTGTTTTATGTGTAAAAATCTTATAAAAATCAAAATAACAGAGGTTTGCTTGTTTTCAGTAAATAGGTAAAGCACGCTTTAAGCTTCAGTCTCTGAGTAGCTGGAGGTACAGACATGAGCCCCCAGTCCCCAGCTGGTTTTTCCTTCTCATAGGAATTAGAACTTCCCTTACCTATCAACCTGTAACCCCTGTATACATCACTTTGACAATCAATCAATCAATCAATCAATAAATAAATATATATATATATATATATATATATGAATTAGAACTGTCTGTATAGGCTGTAAAATCCAAGTTCAATTTTGTTAGGAATGAATGGTGGAAGATATCATTGCTGAGCCTTCTAGAAGGTCTGGAATCACTTTCCTCTCTCCCCTGTCAAAGACTCACCATCAGCAGGGCTTTGGAAAGTCAAGTCCAAACTTGCTATTATCCACCTTCCAGAATGAATCTGAAAGAAGAATACTGGCTCTAACTGCCACGAGCTTGGCAATACGGTGCATGATAGGCAATCGGGTGTAACTAGAGACATCTTGGCCTCCTGATGATGGAGGTGAAGTCCCACTCCCAGGCAGTGGGCATGTCTGAATCCCTAGAGGCATGAGGGAAGACGTAGACAATAGGTTACTGTATTTGCCAGGCCTATGCCCGGAATTTGCAATACTTCTTGAACTCTCAAGCTCCCTGTGACCCTGTCACAAGATCATGGCAATATTCTGGACCCAACTGTGGGAACCTGTAAATGCAGAGCCATGAGGTCTGCCAAAGAGAATTGGAATGCCATTCCCTCACTCTCAGGAAGCTGAGAGTGGCCCAAGAAAGATCAATGTCTCCTAGCATTACAGACTCCATGGCTTCCACCCTATGTGTGAGGTTATCTCCATCCAAATTTCCCCAGGCCTAGGAGCCAGGCCAGGACCTATTCAAATCCTGATTGTTGGCTGCTCAACTTTGCCTTTTGTTGGTAAGAAAGTCACTAATCGTACAATTCTTCACCCCCCTACCTCCCACTCTGGTGTTGGTAACTTCTAACAGGCTGCTATCTTGTATTCTGCACTTACTCATTCTGTTTTCTAAAGAATTGTTACCAGGATGTAATATGGATCCTTGTTGTCTGCATTATTATTCTTTATTCTTTAGACATCCCTATGGGGGAAGGAGCCAAAGTTCTACTTGTACCCTCCTCCAGTGTATATGGGATCATTTTAAATTGGGATTTTCAGATGCCCATGGGATAAAAGTTTCTAAAAGGATACTCACCTACCTTGTGGTTGGCTGGCCAAGCCAAGGCTCCTTTGACCCCCAAGTTAACCTTGGTAGTATGGAATTTGGTATGTAATGAGCTCTGCCTTTAAAGTGGGTGACACAGGTGGGCCATGTGATACCTTAGGGGTTTAGTTTCACGTGACCCCTCTCTCTTCCCCCAAGTCTACTCCTCCTCCATCCAGAAAGTATTCAGAGATCAATTCACATACGAATGCTCCTTGCTAGCAAATGTTATCTCTTCCCAGGCACTGGGGACTGAAGCCCATCTAAGAAGTAATTGACAGTCCATCAATATGCTCATGTGCTTTGCTAGCAATGTTTGCAAGGTCTTGGTTATCTGTAAGAGTAAGAGATTCTGTATGTTGGATGGCAATAGGATTAGTTTCTGAGGATCAGATTTTTTTACTTACACTGACCACATGGTTCTATAGTGCTATGAGCAAAAAGTATCTCTTGTTGCTGGAGTTCCAGAATACTCATTGTCAATATTCATTTTTAAAACTTAAGAGAAGTTTTTTTAAGACCTTTGTGCACAAGTGTGTGTGTGCATGCATGTTTGTTTGTGTATATATGTGTAAATTTGTTCAAAATAATCTGGTATTTCATACCAAAAAAATGATCAGCACAGTGCAAAAAAAGGTAAATATGTCGACTGAAACTATTTGAGTATTAACCATCTTTTCAAAGGATAATTACGCTGCATTAATATTAACTTTTCTAAAGATTTACCAATGGTCAGCTTAAATGCAAATTAAAGCAAAAGGAGGCTGAGAATATGGCTTAATGGCAGATTGCTTGTCTAGGTTGCTTGAAACCCTGATTTTGGGTCCTCAGTACCTAATAAACAGAAAAGGCTGGAAGTGGTGCTGTGGCTCACATGGTAGAGTGCTAGCCTTGAGCAAAAAGAAAATTAAGGACAGTGTCCAAACCCTGATTTCAAGACCCAGGACAGGCAAAAGAGTAAATAAATAAAAATAGCAACAGGAATGTAAAGCAAAGGAAGTTAGTAAAGAAAGACATTGGCAAGGAGATTAAAAATGGCTTCCTCTGGGGGGGAAAATGGGAAATACTAACTTTCCTAAATGGTTTCTTCAAAGTGGAGAAAGGGGGAAATTAAGACTACCAATATTCACTTAAGTATTTGTTTATGTTGAGGTCTTTCCAATGAATACCTTTTAACTTAACTCAAACACTATAGTTTTGCTCACTCTTTTTTTTTTTTTTTTTCCAGTCCTGGAGCTTGGACTCAGGGCCTGAACACTGTTCCTGGCTTCTTTTTGCTCAAGGCTAGCACTCTGCCACTTGAGCCACGGCGCCACTTCTGGCCATTTTCTGTATATGTGGTGCTGGGGAATCGAACCCAGGGCTTCATGTATACGAGGCAAGCATTCTTGCCACTAGGCTATACTCCCAGCTCCATAGTTTGGCTCTCTGAAGTGTCTGTTTCCCAGGGATGTAAGATGTCTTCAACCCAGCATCATTTTCCTGCATTCTTCCTTGTAATCACAAAGGTTCAACTTAGTTGCAGTAGTTTTGATCATAATTAGTATCCTGAAATGCTACACGAAGCCAAAAATGATCTCCATCATTTAATCCATTGCTGTTTCAACACTCCTTGTTGCTTCAAAGGAAAATAAAGGGGATTTTTTTTTGGCAAATACTCATTTGATTTGTTCTCCCCCCTCTAATGGGGGATGTGGCCAACTGGGAAACATCATCCTAGCAACAAGCAAAATGACAACCAGTCAGGCGCTGGTGGCTCATCTCTCTACTCCTACCTATTCAGAAGGCTGAGATTTGAAGATTGCGGTTCAAAACCGGGCAGGCAGAAAATCCCCGCGAGACCCTATCTCCGACTAACCACTCAAAAATAGGGAGTGGTGCTGTGGCTCAAGTGATAGAGTGCTACCGTTGAGGAACAGAGCTCAGGGCAGAACCTAGGGCCAAAGTTCAAGCCCAAGGACTACCCCTCCCCTCAACAAAAAGCCAGCTGGAGCATTATTTGAGTAAGTAGAAGACACTCCTAGTACAAAGCTGGTCCTGGCTGCAGGGGATCCTTCAGAGGCAGTTGGAAGAAACTGCTGATAAGAGAGCATGGGATAGGGTCCTGTATGGATCTGCTGGCTGGCGCTCTGCCTTTCAAAAGTAATTAGCACCCAGAGGTCATGGGAAAACAGTTTGTAAGCATGCCTATGTAATGGACATAATTGTCTACTTTGTAACTGGGCAGAAATGTATACCCTTGCCTACTAATCACTTGTTATCATGGATAGTAAAATGCTAGGGTTGTGAAATGGGGGATAATTAAAAATTAACAAAAATCCCAGCCCCCCTGTGTCTGCTCCAGGCCCAACTGATAGCAATTTTTTGGTCTGCCTCCAGACACATGAATTGATCTGGTCATGAAAGGAGGGTAAGGCTGGAGTGTTAGTAAATCAGAGCACTCTTGTGGACACCTGGCCCTTTGGCCTACTACTCCTCACACACTGACATAAAGAGGTCTTAATGAATATCTGCAGGTTCCGGGCATGCTTTCTTGGTGTTACATGCAGATATTTTTAAAAGGTTTGTCCCCAATAGGGCATGAGCCTTCACAGGCCACTGTGAGGCGTTGTGGAGTTACCGAAGATCAGGTTCCCCACTCAGACAGGAAAATGCTTTTGCACACAGGAGTGCTAAACTGACTGCCCTACTGTAGCCCAGGACAAATCTGTGCATTTGTAAAAAGTTAAATGCTGAACATCACTCTGCTCTTAGCTTCTTTCAGCTCTTTCCCTAACAGCTTATCTTTGTGGTAATTATCTGTGGGTGATATTGATTTTTTTGTTCCCTATATAAGTTCTGTGGCTTATTATTCTCCATAATTTCTCATGTGGCTTTCTTTCCAGTTTGGGGTAAAAAAAAAATTGGTCTTAAAGACATCTGATGCTGGCAATCCAATGACTCCATTTCCCATGTCACCCATTGGTAAGATAGGACAAGACATCAGGTCTCTGGCTGGACAGAGAAATACCTAACTTGAAGCAAACGCAAAAGATAGATCTTCCCATCAACTCTCCTTTGAGGAACCAAAGTCATTTGTTGGAAAAGTCAGGAAGTGTAGATTAAAATAGGCACAGGCAAACAGTGATGAGCAGTACAGACACTCTTGAGTTTGAAGACTGCACTCATGAGACATGGTCTCCAGCCAAAGCCTTCTAGGTCTGTCCAGGACACCCAAACCTCCTAGGAGGAGATCTGGTTACCAAGAGCTGCCGCCCTGGTACATTGGGCCTCAGAACAAGGATTCTTTGAAAGGAAATTGTGCAGATACTACCAGTGCCTGAGAAGCTGCCTCAACACCAGTGTAGCCTCTAAGTATTTGACTGTTCCAGGCCCAGCCTGCCATCCAAGCCAACTCCACTCAGAGGAAGCAACTAGAAGAGCCTGGGAGATGGCAGTGAGGGCAGGCCCCCATCTTAGGTGAACTTAATAATGCTTCTGTGTGTCAGTCTGCAGAACTTACAGGCAAATCAGCAGGAGGTGCAGAAATCAGCTGGGAGACACTGCCCCTGCCCAGTTTGGGTCCAGCCCATCCCTTCCAACCTGGAGAGCCCATTTGGGTTCAGAAGTTTATCAAAATGGCCACCCTGTCACCTGGAAGGGACCCTAGATCACCATCTTGATCATTCCCGCCTTGGTAAGAGCTGGCAGGATCCTTGCTTGGCTCCACCACATGGGGCTGAAACCTGCTGATGTGTGAGAGTTATGTGGCTTAGAGGTAGAGTGATTTCCTTGCATACCTGAATCCTGAGGTTCCATTCCTCACTACCACACAACCAGAAAAGGCTGGAAGTGGCGCTGTATTGATTTGCTTGCCACGTGCCTGGCCATCACAGTCCTCTTATCTCCTCCAGGACTTTGGCCATTCTGGGCATTGCCTGTGAGGGCAATCACACACATTTTTTTAAAAAGGGTTTTGTAGTTGTTGTTTCCTCACTGCATGGCCACTGCAAGACATGGCCACTGCACTTGGCTTTCCAATGCCCTGCAGATGGAGAGCCGTTGACAGCAGAGGGAGGAAAGCTGTCGAAGACCTTCAAGAAGGTTCAACAACATCATCTTCCACCATTCATTCCTAACTCAACTGAGCCTGGGGATGATGACATTTTCACAGCCTCTACAGTAAGACAGTTCTTCTAACTCCTCGAGAGAGAAAACAACCTATAGGCGCCAGTGGCTCACAACTGCCATCCCAACTACTCAGGAGGCTGAGATCTGAGGATTGTGGTTCAAAGACAGTCCAGGCAGGAATGGAACTGAAAATCTTATCTCCATTGACCCACCAGGAAACCGGAGTGGTGCTGTGGCTCCAAATGGGAGAGTGCTATCCTTGAGTGGAAAAGACCTCAGAGGCAGCACCCAGGCCCTGAGATCAAGCTCCGCCATTAAAAACCACCACAACAAAAAGAAGCAGGAACAAGATACTGGGACAAGCTCCTTTCTACATCCTGTGAGCATTGCAGGATTTACACCCTGGTCCGTACCCCACAAGACATTTTCACCCTACCTGCAGGTGAGCTTCAGAGAAGGAGGAGGGGGGAGAGGAGGAGAAAGAGGAGGGGGAGGACAAGGAGAGGAGTGGAGGAGGAGGAGTGGGAGGAAGAGGATGAGAGGGAGATGGAGGAGGGAATTGTGGTGCACGTCCACCCTTGGGAGGAGGTCCTAATGTTGTGACACAAGGAAACCAGCCACCCCTATGGAACAAGGACCTGGCCACTTCACAGGACAGGGACTCCTGTGTGCACGTTGCCTAGGGAGAAGTTCAAAAGTACAACGTCAACAATGGGTATCTGGACCCCTCTGCCTTTTGGAGGAACTTGCACTTGCCTGGTGAGCTGTATGGGGGCATCCACAGGTGCTCCCACAGTACCGCCATCCCTGAGGAGACTGCACAGACAACAGGAGGAGGCTTTCCTTGTCTTTCTTGGTCTCCTGTTTGTGCTGTCACCTGCCTCTTTGGGCCTGTCACCACCTCCCAGTCATATGCAGGTGCTAAGGCCACCTGACTCAGTTTCCCCACCTCCAGTCACATTCCCATTCCCTTCTCCCACCTCCAATCCTCAGCCTCCAGGGAACTTGTCATCTCTCACACACCCTCATCTTCTCCCTGGATCCATTCCACTCCCAAGGGCAAGCTGAGTCACTGAGGCCTCTGGGTCACCTGGTCTCCCTTGAGGCGCCATTACACCACCGCCAATGCCTGTGTGGGCCATGCAGCCCTCCACAGCTCACACAGTGGATTTTTTTGGGTTTTGTGCATTTTTTTATTTGTTTGTTGATTTGTTTGTTGACAGTCCTGGGGATTGGGACTCAGGGCCTGAGCCCTGTTCCTGATTTGCTTTTGTTTAACACTAGCATTCTATGCCCTGGAGCCACAGCACCACCTCAGGCTTTTTCTGTGTATGTGGTGCTGAAGAATTGAACTCACAGCTTCATGCATGCTAGGCAAGCACTCTACCGCTAAGCCACATTCCCAGACCTCACAAGGTGCTTTGACATGAAGAATAAAGAGATCCTCGTAATCAAGCAAACTTTTATTTTGCAGGTGTTTATTTCTTAACCCCATCGCCTGCTTCCACCGCTTCCAGTTCAAAGGAGTCCAAAGTGGGAAACACTGGAATTAAGTGAGGGTTTCTTCTGTAAGGGCTAACCTGAGAAACTGAGTGACTAAATATAAGTTTTAGTGTTAAAATTATAACAGCTTCTAAACCCTGATGATGACTCCATGATAGAAGGCTGCACCCCAACCCGTGAGACTAGTTTCTTGTAGTTTGACATTTAAAAAAATAAGGAGCCCTTTTCCCGCTCTGTACCTAGGTATTAACCATGGACAAAGACAGTAAAAAAAAAAATGATCACAATCATAGACTATATAAATACCCATAATAGTAGTAGAAATACCATGGTAACTGTCGGGTTGGTTTACTTCTGATTGAGTAATGGATTGTTTTAGCCTGCTCAAGATTGCCTAGTGGTAATGGGAACACATGGTGGCAATTGTTAAAATAAAGTTGGTACTAGGTTGGCCTGGGCTGGGGTAAAGTGGTTCCTCCAGTCCCCAGTAATGCCTGGAGGCCGTGGAGAAATGCTGACATCAGACAGGGCCAGGGCAACTGGCTCCATGCCCAATGCTCTCCTCGGAAATTCTGCCCTCTGCCACCATGGGTGATTTCTTTCCCCAGGTATGCAAGACACAGGAAGCTCAGACCTGGGGCCTCAGAAGTACCCAGTGCCCTCAATGTCTGTGAGCACACAATGCCTTTTCTCTATAATACAGGGTTAAAGGTGAGTATTTATGTGATAGTTATTATATAATAGAGTTAGATATGCATGCGTGCACAAGTGTGTGGATTTACATTGTGTCCATGTGTATTTTATAGAGTTTTTAGTTAATAGAGTTGAATGTGTCTTTCCATGTGTGCATGTGTGTGTGTTTTTGTGTGTGCAGGTGCCTCTGGTAGAGTACTACAAGAGTTAAATGTGTGTGCCTCTGGGAACATGTGTGCATGTGTGTGCAAGTGTGTGCCCATACCAGATCTTGAACTCAGGGGCTGGTTGTGAACAGGGAGTTATTTCTCCTCAAGCCTAGTGTTCTTCCTTGAGCCATGGCTCCATTTTCTGTGTGTTTTGGTGGTTAACTGAACAGGAATCTCATGGATTTTCCTGTCTGGACAGGCTTTGAAGTGGGATTCTCAGATCTCAGTTTCCTGGGTGGCTAGTTTACAGGCCTGAGCCATGGACACCCAGCTGGAATTAGTATTTTGTTTTGGTTTCACCTCTAATTACTATCACATTACTCATTTCCTTGTTTGTCCATTGATCTTTTAGTTGTGGGCCTTGGACTCAGGGCCTTGACTCTGAATTTCAGTTTCTTCTGCTGAAAATTGGCCCTATACCACTTGAGCCACAGCTCTGTTGCCAATCTATTTTTTGTTGACAAGCTGGGAGTGACCAGTCATGCTCTCCTTGGCCGATCCTTGGCCTGGAGCCTGTGGTTGGCACACTGGACTAGCCTATCCAGGCCTCTGGCACCTCCACATGGTGTATCCATACCTTTCCTGGTGATTTTGAAGTCGTTGAGAACAAGCTCCTTAGACACACTACTAAAATTGGACATCTTGTTCTCCTTCATCGCCTGGAAGGAACTATTTTCCAGGACCAAGTAGAACTCTCCCGGTTCTAGGGCCTTTCCCAGAAACCGGCAGATCTTCTCTACTGACTTTCTTGGGTCCTAATGGGAGAAAAACAGGTTCCCAGGTAGGAGAGGGAGACATCAGGGAGTGGGTTTCAGTTGGAGGGGGCAGGAGGGGAAGGGAAGACAGCAGAGGATATGGCAGGGGAAAGAATGAGTGGAATGTAGGGTTGGAGTTGTGACTCAGTGGGTAGAACGCCAGCCATAGAACAAAGCATCAGGAACTGAGTTCAAGATTCCATCTCCAAAAACAATTAAAAATGAAGAAAAGGAGGATGAGTAGAATACAGGAAGGAAAGACATGATGGAGACATTTGACCAAGAAGGTGGGACGGACATTTAGAGTGTGTGTGTGTGTTTGTGTACTAGGGGAGAGGGAGAAGATGGGGAGATGGAGGAAGGGGTCAGGGGGTCAGTGGTGGGTTGGGGATCATGGAAAATCATTCATTACCTTACTCATCTCCTCATAACAGAGCACCAGCACATTCTCCTTTTCCCTCAATGACAGCCAGCCTCGGACGTGATCAAACCACGACCTGTACGGCACTGCAGGGGACACCAGGGCAGCAAATAAAGTCTCTCCTTTCCCCATCTGCCCTGTGTCCTTAGCACTGATCACTTTGGTCCCTTTTAACTTCACCAAGGTGAACTGAGTAATGAATCCTGTCTCTCTATAGCCTGAAAGGGAGAGCCCTCTGGAGGCAGGACATGGTTTTCCAAACTCTATTTTTTCCTCTTGAGCAAGCTTTGCCCCACGTGGGGCAAGTCACCCAAAGGGAGCAGCAACTCCTCTGACCTGGGCAGTGAGTACTCAGGCTGAGTGCCCTCCATGCCAAGTTGGTCCATATCCATAATTTCCACAACTGAGCAGAACTCCATATACATGAATAACTGCCAGGGCATCATGGGGGCAGTGACTTCAAATCCCTCCAGGGCCTGGGCTATAAAGCCATCAGACCTGGGTGGTGACCCCATGACACCGGCTCAGTCCCCATGGAGTCACTGTGTCCTCCTTCTCTCCTCCCCTCTCTGGGCACTGAGGTACAGGACATGGCTTTCTGAACAATCTGGTTTTCTTTTCTCTTTTGGAGCAACCCGTGTAAGCAGGTCACCAAAGGCAGCAGCAACTCCTCTCCCCTGAGCAGCAAGTGCCTCAGGCCTTCACATAGCTCACGCTGAGGGCACTCCATGGGAAGTTGGCCCAAGTCCATAATATCCACAACTGAGCACAAGTGCAAGATCTCACCTTTCACAGTTGGCACACGAGGCGCCTCCCCATCCTTGCCCAGGACACCACGCAAGTCAGTCTGCAGGGGCACTGCTGTGGTTCCTTCTACATGAAAACACTGGCAGACATACTGTTCAAACATACTGTTCAAGATGGGCACAGCTGGCTCACGTCTGTCATTCTAGCTAATCAGGAGGCTGAGATCTGAAGATGGTGGTTCAAAGCCAGCCTAGGCAGGAAAGTTACTGAGACCTAATCTCCAACTAACCACCAGAAAACCGGAAGTGTTGCTGTGGCTCAAGTGGAAGAGACCTATGATTGAGTTCTAGAGGTTTAGGGCAGTGACCAGTCCCAGAGTTCAGGCCCATAACTGACCAAAAGAAAAAATAATACTACACAATGTCTAATTTTAAACAATCAACTTTGTAGATCACAGTCAAACTGAGGTATGCTACTTCTGGACTCAAACTCAGGACCTGGTCACTGTGCCTGAGAGTGCAGGCACTCTCCCACTTGAGCCACAAATTCACTTCCTGCCTTATGATGATTAAGTGGAGACCAGAGTCTCCTGGAACTTTCTGCCTGAGTTGGCTTCCACCAGTGATCTCAGCTCTCAGCCTCCTGAGTAGCTGAGCTGACAGCCATGAGCAGCAGCATGACACTGTAGTCCTGAGTGGGAGGAGATACTGGATTAGGGGAGAAACTTCATCAAACAGCTCTGCTGTTTGTGAAGCTAAAGCCAAGAGCCTGAACCTCCAGATGGTGAGGTAAATAAAGCACACTTGTGGGTCCCCATCCTCCATACCCAACTCAAGCCATGGAAACCTAACAGAACCACAGAGAAATGACAAAATTACAAGGACAATGAATGACCCACAAATTGTGCTTGATTGCAAACATAGCGATCCCAAACTCAAGTGAGAAAAACAGACAGCACAAGAAAACGGAAAGAATAAAAATACATAGGAAAGGTAGAATCTGGTCATTTGGGAAGCCAGTGATACGCTGTCAGTCAACAGCTGGGAGGAGAACTCACAAGAGGGGGCCGGGTCTTCCCCAGGTATGGAGCGCCAGGGGCTCAAAACCCCAGGGGAACTTCCATCATGGGCAAAGTGTGGTGTTGCCTTTAGCAAAGGTGAATTCTAGGGGGAGCAAAACTGGACTCACAGATGTGAGATTTAAAGAAAAAACCTGGAGCGAGGGGTCACAAAAGGCACTGAAAGATGCTACGCACTCACCGTGTCCTCGCAAGAACCATTCAAAATATTGTTCCAGCGACTCTGGCTTCTTAGCCAGATTTGTAGAACCCCAGAAATAATAACCAGATATAAGAACATCCTTAGGATTTCTGATGACAGAAATCAACTGAAAGAGAGAAAGGAGAAAATTAAACAAGCATCATTCCCCTAAATTCTCACATTCCTGTTGGTCAGAGAAGTTCTAGAAAATTTCTCCCAGACATCAGGTTACCTATGGGTCATTTGGTTGTGCATTAGTTTGTCAAATCCTTTTCAGGGTTTCTAAATAAAATCGCTTTGCCAGGAGTATAGCAATGGAAAGTCAATGCAAGGCCTAGAAGCATCTGGGAAATTAATCGTCAGAGCACAGGAGAGCAGATGCTAGTTAGCATTTGCGGGCCTCAGATTTATGACTCAGTGTAAAATTCACTGATGGTGCTGGGCGTGGTGGCTCATGCCTGTAATCCCAGCTCCTCTGGAGGTTGAGATCTGAGGACCCAAGTTTGAAGTTAGCCCAGGCAAAACAGACCATGAAATGCCTATCTCCAATTAACTACCTGAAAAGCAGAAGTGGAGTTCTGGCTCGAAGTGCAGGAGTGACAGCTTTGAGTACAGAAGCTCAGGGACAGCACCTAGGCCTGAGTTCAAACCCCAGGAATGGCAGAAAACAAAACAAGAAAAGAAAACAAAAAAAGACCACTGAGGGTGGGAGATGAAATAGCACTGCAACAGAGTTCACAGCAAAGGACCCCATTTCTGTGATGTCCAGGTGCATTCTAGGTAGGATGGCACTGGGTAAAGGTTTCCCATGGGCCTGCTGTGTTGGGCCAGGAACCAGGATGGCTCTCTGGAGGAGAAAGGCTCCAGCGCTGATCTGCCCTGAGCACCTGGGGTTTAATCACTGCACCAGGTGCCAGGTCCCATGACACTGAAACAATGCAATCTCATTTTATTCTTTTCACTTTATTTTCTTTGTTTGCCAGTCTGGGAGCTTGAACTCAGGGCCCAGGCTGTCCCCTGTTTCTGTGCTCAGGCTAGTCCTCTACCACTGGAGACACATATCACCTGTGGGTTGTTTGTTTTCTGGGGTTTATTGGAGATAAGAGTCTCTTGGCCTTTGCTGCCTGTGCTGGCCTCAAACCTTGATCCTCAGATCTCAGTCTCCTATTTAGTGGGGATGACAGGCACGAGCCATGGGTATTGGCTTAAGATACAATCAGGATTTTTTGGGAGTTCTGGGGCTTGAGCTCAAGTCTTGAGCTGTCCTTGGCTTCTTTTAGCTGAAGGCTAACATTCTACTCCTTGAGCCACAGCACCACTTCTGGCTTTTTCAGTATATGTGGCCCTGAGGAATGGAACCCAGGCCTTCATGCATGCTAGGCAAGCACTCTACCTCTATGCCACATTCCCAGCCCTAAAATACAGTTTTCTTCCTGGTTTAGTGCATCCAGTTCATCTGTCAGGGATTATGTGGCCATGAGCCCCATCCTTGACACTGGTTTGGTTGAGGACCCTCTCCTCATGAAGGAGAGCCTCAGGCCCCACCGTGACTACAGAAGGAGAATGCCAGCTCTCCTGCCTACATATATTTTCATAAGGCATTGATGGAGTATTTATTAAACACTGTGTACTGACCTTGGCCTTGGAGATGAAGAAAGACTTGGGAAAGAGTTGGATAGGGAGGTGGGAGGAGATGGGGGGGGCCTCCTTCCTGTTCACTATTGTTGTGTTTCCACTTTCAGTCTGTATCCACGGAGAGAGATTATATGTGATCACAGATCGCACCCACTTGGGATCCCCCGTGGTGAGAATCAGACAGAGAATCTCAATCAACCAATGGATTCCTAGGGACAGAGAGAAAAGCAAAGGTCACTGATTTCTATCTGAGTATATAATACAATATTATATATGTATCTAATCTCTCCACACACACACAAACACCCCATTATGGTAAAATATACATGCCTTACACCTTACTGATAGAAACTCTGTGGAGCACACAATCTGGTGGGGATAAGTAGTGTTGAGTTTATTTCAATCATAGCTCACCCGTGCCAGTGTTTTGACATCTGATAAATCTTCACTGTCCACAACACCTGAATATTGGATTGAGAGCCGCTTCCCCTGCCTCCCACCAGCCTCTTATCTCCTCTAGGACTTGGCAGTTCTGGGCCTTGCATGTGGGTGCCGTTGTACACAATGTCTTGTTGTCACTGCAGGCTTGTCTCAGGTGCTTCAAATAGCAAAATGCGGGGAAAATAACAAGAGCATAGCTCTCTGAGTTGTCTGCATTTTCAACACTGAGTAATATTCCATCTTGATTTCTCAGTCTGTTTTGGATTAGGCAGCCATTTCTCTGTGGATATTTGGGTGTAGTCCACCTGGTGGTAGTTCCTGACATCATTTCAGTGTGTCTCCTGGGGTCTGCAGTTCAGCACATTGCACTTCCAGTATGTCCTTGGTGCCTGCTCCCCCTCCCAGCGCCCCTTCACACTTGATCCCCTGAACTCCCCAAACTTCCACTTCCCAACCATGGCCCTAATGATATTGCTATTTGAAATCATTCCTCTTCTCCAAGTAACCTCGAGTCATCCTTCTCATTTTAGTATACCTTGGAGCACCTTTAAAACAAAAAATAATGTAGCCCCTAGTCCTGGAGCTTGACCAGGGCCTGGGCACCATCCCTGAGAGTTTGGGTTCAAGGCTGTGGCTCTGCCCCAGAGGCCATAGGTCCACAGTATGGAGCAGGTGGGAAGCAGTTGGGATTGGGGAACACAGGCCCTGCCATTGCTCCGGAGTCCCGGCCCCGAATGCTCACCTGATTTGGGGTAGGCCACCAACATGATGTCCTCATCCTTCACCACAAACTTCTCCTGGGATGCTTTTATGGTTTCAGATTTGTAATCTACAGCAGGAAAGGCAATTCCATCATACCACACATAGTCATGTGCCATGGTTGAGCCCTCCTTGTCCAGCACTTGTTTCCCAGCCACTGATGAGGTAGGGGCAGAGTCTGTGCTATCTCCTAGGTGGTGAAGGCAATCATAACTCTTTGATTTCAGGTAAAACTAATTTCAAAATAAAGAGAAACAACAACTGTGATTGTCCTTGGGGATTATTATTGAGCAATTGTGCAATCATTCAAAGTGCCATCTGTGCTCACCTGATTTTCAGTTCCTGGCATGGAAACTGAACTACAAGTTTGAGTACAGTGCCTGCCCTGGGGTGAAGCCACCATCACCCCTGGGAGATGGACTCCATAGGAGCATAGATCTAAAAGGCACTAGGATATGACAAATTACATAGGATTCTAGATACTCACAATCAGTGAGACCAAAAGAGGATAGCCTCGGGAGAGAATCACAAAGGTGCAATATCCAAGCACCTCTTCATATTTATGGAAAACAATGCATATGTTTATAAGTAAACAAAGTACTTTTTTCTTGATTTGATTTTTCTTTTTCTGATGACTCTGTTTTCTTTACTTTATATAAGGTATATTCATTTGCACATGAGTTGTAAGGTGGGAAGGGCACAGAATCAGAGGAAAGGAGATGAAAAGTGCAGCAGTGTAGGGCAGTGGGCATTGATTAAAGGGAGTAGGTAACTTGAGGGTGGACATGAGATGGAGGGAAGGGGAAGGGGTCAGGGAACAGAAGACACTATGGGAAAGGAAATGCACTTATTACCTAAGGTATGTTAATGAAACCCTGATCTATATCACCCTTAAAACATTAAATTACAAAACAATGAATCTGGATATGATTCTTCTATGATTCCTCAGCATTCACCATCTGTCACTCATCCCATGCCCCACAGGCAATCACAAACATGCAAACCTCACTTAGGCCCAATGCTATTGTGTGTCTCCAATGCCTTCACTACACAATGTGCACACGCGCACACACGGAAAGGGCTGGGAAGATCCTGTTCTCTGAAGGGAAAGAAAGAGACAATCTCCATGGGGGAGGCTGGAGTTAGTGGGAACACGGGTCTGGCCTTTCCCCCACAGCCGTGCCCCTGTCTGCTCACCTGACTTGGGGTAGGTCACCGTGATGATGTCCTCGTCCTTCACCACAAACTGCTCATTGGCTGCTCTGATGTTTTCAGGTTTGTAAAGCATTGGAGGGAAAGGAATGCCTGCATACCACAGATAGTCCTCTGCCATGGCGAAGCCCTGCATGTCTGGCTTTTGGTCCCAGATCACTGTCACTGTCACAGGGCAGGTGGGGGCAGAGACTGAGTTTTTTTATTGTGGGCAGTGAAGGCAATCATTAACTTTCTACATTTCAGTGTAAAACAAATTGCTTGACTAAAACAAAAAATACCCCAAAAACCCAATGTGATGGTCCTTGGCAATTGGGCATTTGTGAAATCATTCTAAGGTGTTCTCTGCTCATCTGGTTTTCAGTTCATGACAGGAATTAAGAATTACAAGAGGAAATACAAGGGAGTAGGCATGAGAGCAGGATTAATTTCTATTTGAAATTCACAAAATACTTAATTTGGAGACTAGGTGTAGCCATCACAAAATAGCTAAGAGTGCGGGTTGGACTTCTGGCTCAAAGGACTAAGTTCAAACCACTAGTAGCACCGAAAAATCATTGACACATATTCTCAATGCGTTTTTCTTCTGACTTCCTGTTTGCACCAGGGTCTGTCTTCACTCCAGGATCTGGGCCATGATCCTCTGTGTCATGGATCTGCAAGTCTCCTCAGCCTCCTGGGGGCAAGGAGAATTTCCAAGGCTTCCTTTGTTCTGACCTTGCAGATTTGGGAAAGAACAAATACTTCTCCAATATCAGTGGGATTGTGTGTGTGTGTGTGTGTGTGTGTGTGTGTGTGTGTGTGTGTGTGTGTGTTTGCCTCTCCTGGGGCTTGAACTCAGGCCCTGGCTGCTGTCTCTGAACTGTTTTGCTGAAGGTGAGGGCTCTACCACTTTGGGCCACAGCACTATTTCTGCTTTGCTGGTGGTGGTGAATTGTTCCTAAGTGTTCTGGACTTTCTTCCCTGGGTTAGCTTCAAACCTCGACCCTCAGATTTCAGACTTATGAGTAGCAAGGATGACATGCATGAGCCACTGACTCCTGGCTTTAAGAATTGTTAATAGCTTTATGGTGCAGTTGAAAAATTTCCTCTGTGGTGATTTGTATCAGGGAAGTGATCAAATGAGAATCATGAAAATTTGACCCATGGGACTGAAGTGACAGGTATATGTCCTGACCTCCAGGGCACAAGTCTTTGTTGCTATAGACACAGGGACACATTTGGACTTGGTCCCATGGACACAGGTCTGGAGGAAGTACTACCATCATCTTCCAGAATATTTTCTTGATAAGGTTGTTTGGGGATGGAGTGAAATGTTCTTCCATTTCCTAGTGATTCTTTTTATTTATTTATTTATTCAATTTTTATTTATTTATTTATTTTTCTTTCAAAATTTTCTTATCAAACTGATGTACAGAAAGGTTACAGTTTCATACGTTAGGCATTGGATACATTTCTTGTACTGTTTGTTACCTTGTCCCTCATGCCACCCTCCCTCCTTTCCTTCCCTTTTCCCTTCTTCCCCAACCCCGGAGGTGTTCAGTACACTTACATCAAACAGTTTTGCAAGTATTGCTTTTGTAGTTGTTTGTCTTTTTTACCCTGTGTCTGTCAAATTTGGTATTCCCGTTCAATTTCTTATTTCCAATACCAGTATACTCGGTTTCCAATATACTCAGATAAGATTACAGAGATAGTGTAGGTACAACCACAGGAAGGTGATACAAGAACATCATCAATAATAGAAGCTACAGATATACTTGGGACGTTGAAAGTAGTTACAACTGTGATATAACAATTGTCTCCATAACATGGAGTTCATTTCACTTATCATCATCTTATGTGTTCATAAGGGTATAGCTACTGGGCCTTGTGATGCTCTGCTATGACTTGCCTAAACCTGTGCTAATTATTCCCAATAAGGGAGACCATAGAGTCCATGTTTCTTTGGGTCTGGCTCAATTCACTTAGTATAATTTTTTCATAGTCCTTCCATTTCCTTACAAATGGGACAATGTCATTCTTTCTGATAGAGGCATAAAATTCCATTGTGTATATGTACCACATTTTCCTGATCCATTCATCTACTGAGGGGCATCTGGGTTGGTTCCAGATCCTCGCTATGACAAATTGTGCTGCGATGAACATTGTTGTGCTGGTGGCATTACTGTGTTTTGTTTGTGGTCTTTGGATAGATACCCAAAAGTGGGGCTGCTGGGTCATAGGGGAGTTCTATATTTAGCCTTCTGAGGAATCTCCATACTACTTACCAGAGTGGCTGAACCAGATTACATTCCCACCAACAATGAAGTAGGGTTCCTTTTTGGCCACATCCCCTCAACAATTGTTATTGTTAGTTTTCTTGATATATGACATTCTTACTGGGGTGAGATGGAATCTCAATGTTCTTTTGATTAGCATTTCTTTAAAGCCAGTGATGTAGAGCATTTTTTCATATGTCTCTTGGCCATTCTCATTTCCTCATCAGAGAAGTCTCTTTGTAAGTCTTTAGCCCACTTGATGAGGGGGCTATTGGTTCTTTGCGGTTTTGTTTTGGAAGAAGGTAATTTTTTTAGTTCTGCATATATTTTAGATATGAGGCCTTTGTCTGTTGAATGTCCAGTAAAGATCTTCTCCCAGTCTGTGGGCTTTCTGTTTATCTTGAGAGCTATGTCCTTTGCCGTGCAGAAGCTCTGCATTTTGATGCAGTCCCATTTGTCCAACCTTTCTTTGATTTGTAGCCTTTCTGGGTCATTGTTAAGGAAGTTCCGTCCAGTGCCAAGGAGCCGAAGTGTTTCTCCTACTCCTTCCTTTAGTGTTTTCAGGGTGTCTGTTTTGATTTCGAGGTCTTTAATCCATTTGGAATGGATTTTGGTGCAGGGTGATATATAAGGATCTAGTTTTAGTTTGTTGCATGTGTTGAGCCAGTTTTGCCAGCACCATTTGTTAAAGAGGATATCTTTCTTCCAAACTATTGTTTTAGCTCCTTTATCAAAGATTATGTAGGTGTAGTTCAGTGAGTTCATTTCTGGGTCTTCAATTCTGTTCCATTGGTCCTCAGGCCTGTTCCGGTGCCAATACCAAGCTGTTTTTATTACTATAGCTTTATAATACCGCTTGAAGTTGGGAATTGTAATTCCTCCAGCACTGTTCTTTCTGCTTAGGATTGTTTTTGCTATTCTAGGTCTTTTATTGTTCCATATGAATTTCTGGATTGCTTCCTCTAGTTCCTTAAAAAATGGTGTTGGGATATTAATGGGTATTGCATTGAATTTGTAGATAGCCTTTGGCAATATTGCCATTTTGATTATATTAATCCTCCCAATCCAGGAGCATTGGAGGTTTTTGCATTTCCTTAGTTCTGACATAATTTCATTTTTCAAGCTTTTAAAGTTCTCCTCAAAGAGGAGTTTCACTTCTTTAGTTAAGGTTAGTCCTAGGTATTTTATGCTTTTGAGGGCTATTGCAAAAGGAGTTGCTTTCCTTATTTCCGCCTCGGTCTTCGGGTCGTTAGCATAGAGAAAGGCCATTGATTTTTGAAGGTTTATTTTATATCCTGCAACTTTGCCAAAGTTTTGGATCAGCTCTAGTAGCTTGGGGGTAGAGTCTATGGGATTCTTTAGGTATAGGATCATGTCATCTGCGAAGAGAGAAAGTTTAACTTCATCTTTTCCTATTTGGATCCCCTTTATATTTTCTTCTTGCCTGATTGCTCTGGCTAGGAATTCTAGTACTATGTTGAAGAGCAGGGGAGAGAGTGGACATCCCTGCCTTGTTCCTGATTTTAAAGGGAATGGCTTTAGTTTTTCACCATTTAGAGTTATGCTTGCTGTTGGTTTGTCATAAACTGCCTTGATTATATTCAGGAATGTTCCCTGGAACCCCAGTTTTTCCAGGGCTTTTAGCATGAATGGGTGCTGGATTTTATCGAACGCTTTTTCCACATCCAGAGATAAAACCATGTGGTTCTTTACCTTGCTCCGGTTGATGTGGTGGATTACATTAATTGACTTGCGTATATTAAACCAACTTTGCATCCCTGGGATGAATCCAGTTTGATCGTGGTGTATGATTTTTTTGATGACCTGTTGAAGTCGATTGGCCAGAATTTTGTTGAGAATTTTTGCGTCTATGTTCATCAGGGAAATCGGTCTATAGTCCTGTTTCTGTGATGAGTAGCTGCCTAGTTTTGGGATGAGGGTTATACTGGCTTCATAGAATGAGTCTGGTAGTGAACGTTCTCTTTCAATTTCATTGAAGAGTTTGAGAAATATTGGTGTGAGTTCTGTTTTGAAGGCCTTGTAGAATTCTGCACTGAATCCGTCTGGACCTGGGCTTTTCTTGGATGGGAGATCATTTATTGCCGTTTCTATTTCAATACTGGATATGGGTCTGTTTAGAAGGTTTAAATCTTCATGTCTAAGTTTGGGGGATATGAATTTTTTCTAGGAAATCATCCATTTCTTCCAAGTTCTCGAATTTGTTGGCATAAAGGTTTGCAAAATAGTCCCTTATTATTTTCTGAATTTCGGTTATTTCTGTGGTGATGTTACCTGTTTCATCTCTTATCTTGTTTATTTGAGTGTGCTGCCTTCGTTTTTTGGTCAGGTTTTCCAGGGGTCTGTCTATCTTGTTGATTTTTTCAAAGAACCAACTCTTTGTTTTGTTGATTCTTTCGATGTTTTCTTTTGTCTCTAATTGATTTAATTCTGATTTGATTTTAATTATTTGCTTCTGTCTATTGACTTGGGGTTTGGCTTGTTGTTCTCTCTGAAGGAAATTAAGGTGCTTCCTTAAGTTATTGAGTTGCTGTTTCTCCAGTTTGTTGGTGCATGCACTCAGAGATATAAATTTTCCTCTGAGTACTGCCTTTGCTGTGTCCCAAAGGAGCTGGTACTTTGTGTCCTCAACTTGGTTGAATTCCATAAACATTTGAATTTCCGATTTAATTTCTTCAGTGACCCACTGTTGGTTCAGCAGTGTGTTGTTTAGTCTCCATGAATTGTAGGATTTTCTGTGGTGGCTGTTTGAGTTGAGCTCTAATTTTATTCCATTGTGGTCTGAGAGAATGCAGGGAATGGTTTTGATACTTCTGAATTTGTACAGATTTTCTTTGTGCCCTAAGATGTGATCTGTTTTGGAGAATGTTCCATGTGCTGCGGAGAAGAATGTGTATTCTGTTGTTGCTGGGTGGAATATTCTGTAGATATCGGTTAAGGCTAGTTGGTCTATGCAATTTTTAAGATCTGTGGTTTCTTTGTTCAGTTTTTGGCGTGTTGATCTGTCCAGAGGTGATAGTGGAGTGTTAAATCCCCACCGATCAATGTGTTTGGGTCTATGAGTGTTTTTAGAGTCAGTAGTGTTTGTTTGATGAAGTTGGGTGCTCCTGCATTTGGTGTGTAGATATTTAGAATGGTTATATCTTCCTGTAGGAGAGATCCCTTTACTAGTATGTAGTAACCTTCTTTGTCTCTTCTTACCTTTTTTAATTTGAAGTCAATTTTGTCTGATACTAGGATTGCAACTCCAGCCTGCTTATGGGGGGCCATTTGCTTGATAGATTTGATTCCAGCATTTCACTTTTAGAAGATGTTTACTTTTGCTGCATAGATGTGTCTCTTGGAGGCAGCAGAAAGTTGGGTCTTGGTTTTTGATCCAACTTATGAGCCCATGTCGTTTGATTGGAGAATTAAGTCCATTAATGTTGAGAGTTAGGATTGAGAGATGATCATTTGTTGCTTTCATTATCACTATCTTGTTTAAAGCTGTGTCTTCCCATTTCTTGATCTGATGTTTACTATTTAGGGTTCATTTCTCTGTCTGTATTGGGATCTTGTTTATTTTCCCTGTATAGTACATCTTTGAAGATTTTCTGTAAAGCTGGTTTGGTGGAGATATATTGTTTCAGTTTTTCCTTACTGTGGAAGACTTTTATTTGACCTTCGGCTATGAATGAGAGTTTGGCCGGGTATAGAATTCTTGGTTGGTAGTTATTTTTATTTAGTGTTTGGTATACTTCATTCCATGATCTCCTTGCTTTCATGCTCTCTGCTGAGAAGTCTGGGGTAATTCTGATTGCTTTTCCTTTATATGTGATTGTTTTCTTCTCCCTAACAGCTTTAAGGATTCTTTCCTTGCACTCTACTGATCTTGTTTTGATCACAATGTGTCGATGGGATGTCCTATTCTGGTCTGGTCGGTTTGGGGTTCTAAATGCTTCTTGTATCTGTATAGGCCTTTCCTTCTGGATATTTATGAAGTTCTCAGCTAATATTCTGTTAAATAGGTTGCCTATGCCATTAACCTCTTTCTCCAAGTTTTCCTCAATACCTATTATCCTTAAATTGGGCTTCCTGATTGTGTCTTGAATCACCTGTAGCGATCTGTCTTGTTGATTGCACTGTATTTGTATTGATTTTTTATCTTTTTCCATAGAATCTAAGGAATCTTCAGCTCCTGAAATTTGATCCTCTGCTTCAGTTAGTCTAGACTGTAGGCTAGCTACTTGATTTCGAATCTCTTTTCCTTCTGACTGGGCTTTCCTGATGATTTCCATGTCATTTCTTAGGTCTTGTATGGGCTTCTTTTACTTCATTAACTTAATTACTTTGGTTTTGAGTGTTGTCTCTCAAATCTTTAAGCTGGGTAGCTATCTTTTCATTTGACTCTTGAAGTTCATTTATCTTTCTATTTGTGGATGCCATGAAATTCTCCATTAATTTTTGTTTTGCCTCCTCACACTCTAGAATAATTGACTGAAGAGATTCAAACTTTTCATTTATCATGTTTATCAGTAGACTTTGTAGAGCATTTTGGGGGTTCTCTTCTATGTCTTTGATTGACTGCTCTGCTTCCTGGTTGGCTTGAGTGGGGGATAAGACTTCATTGTTTGCCATCATTCTTGTGTTCCTTCTGCCCATTTGAATTGGGAATGCCAGTCTACCAGCACCTGTGAGCACCGTTTAAGACCCAAAGCAGCCCTTACCAAGAACTGTTGTGTAAATCTTACAAGTTCACAATTATATACAGATACCCTGTATACCTGTCTATAAAATTAGATTTGGTGCTGGGGATATGGCCTAGTGGCAAGAGAGCTTGCCTCGTATACATGAGGCCCTGGGTTCGATTCCCCAGCACCACATACACAGAAAACGGCCAGAAGTGGCTCTGTGGCTCAAGTGGCAGAGTGCTAGCCTTGAGCAAAAAGAAGCCAGGGACAGTGCTCAGGCCCTGAGTCCAAGCCCCTGGACTGGCAAAGAAAAATAAATAAATAAAATAAAATAAAATTAGATTTGGTGTTCCTAAAGAATACAATTTCAATATAACAACCAATCCTGGGCCCTGTATTCAGTAGTTACTTATTTACTGTTACAGCCCTATAAGCAATTCTTGTTTTATATGAAGTTCTTTTAGGACTGGCTTTCTCTATGAACCCCTTTGATTCACTCGGATTAAGCTGGGATACCCTCTATCCAATAACCAGGAGTCAATGGAAACTGGAGGTCCAGGCAGTAAGTCAGGAGGGTAAGTTGGAGGTAGTAAAGAGAATAGAGTCAAATGTATTGGGGAGGGGGGGTGGTGATTTTGGTTTAGTTTCAGTGACATGGAAATGTGGAGAAGAGTAGAATCAGTAGAAAGAACAAGGTTAAAAGGATAGACAATGGAGAGTTAGCAGAAAAGAGTGGAGGTGTTATTCATAGGAAAGTAATTTTTAAAGAAAGAGAATGCAAAGAGAGAAATAAAGTAAAAATAGTGGAAGACAGATGCACAAAACAGAGAGAAATTATTTAAAAAATAAAAAACATAAAAAGGAAAAAACCCAGAAAAGGAACAACCCAAACAAACAGAAAAGAAAAAAACTTGATAAAACAAACAGGTAAAAATAAAAAAAAATGAAAAAAAAAAACCCATGACGTTTCAGAAGTGAAAAAAAATTTTTTTTTTAAAGTTTAAAAAATGTTTGAAGAGAAAAAAAAATGGAGTCCTCCTTGTTTGGGTGGTCTTTCCCCAGTCTCTGGTTTCCTTGCAATGGTCTGCAGTCTATTTTCCTGATTGGCTGGGTTTAAATTGATTTCAGTTTGCAGGTGGTGGTTCTGTTCTGACCCTTCTCCCCTGTTGGTGCAATCCTGGGTCTCTGTGGTTTGCACAGCTTGCAGATAGGCCTTGGGCGTCCTCTGTAGATGGGGACTTGAGCAGTCTCGGGGACTTGAGCAGTCTCGGGAACCATGGCTCCTCTGTCTGCTGTGGGGCCACTGCCTTTAACACCTGGCTTTGAATAGGCTGTGGACCCAGCAGGGCGGGGCGCCTCTGGCCTGTTTTACCCGGTTGAGAGTTGCTTGCCTGGGGGAGGCTCCTCCCTCCTGGGTGGGGCGGCCTCGTTGGCGGAGGTGGCTATGGAATGCAGCTCCGTTTCGGGCTGGGAATTGGGCTTCCTCTGTGACGGGACCGTTTAACTGTCTCAGGAACTGTTTGTTCCCCCGTCTGGTGTTTCCATGCCACGGGGAGCTGCTCGTCGCTTTTGCTTTAAATTTATAAATTCCGGTGAGCAGGACGGGGCACCTCTGTCTAAGCCGAGGCCCAGGACACGCCTCCCGCCTGGGCAGGGGGCGTTCTTCTGGGTGGAGCTGGCTCTCACTGGTCGGACCCTCTTGCCCTTTTCAAAGATGGCTCCTTTGACCTCGCTTTCCCCAGGCCCGCTTTAGTTCCAATCTGGTCTGACCCTATGCCAGTGGCAAAGATGGCGCTTTGCTCTGGTGGTGGGGGAAGGGCTGCCTTCCAGAAGCTGCTCTGTGGGCGCGAGTGAGAATATCTTTCGTGGGGTACTCACCCTTTCTCTGCGATTTCAGGTCGTCCGTGCTCAGCCGCCGTCTGGAGTATTTCTCCCTGGACTACACTGTGTGCTTTAGCTGCATGGAGTGTGGGTTGCTGTGCTGGGTGCTGTGCCGCTGCCGGCACTGGCCTGACAGAGGGACGCTGCCCAGAGCTCAAATCTGTGTTTTCAGATGAGCAAAGTCAATTTTTCCTTCCTGGCCAGAATCCCTGTACTGTTAGAACTTACTCTGGCTGTCTTTCTGGGAGTAAAAGTTTCTATGGGGTGAGAAAACTGTGATGTCAGAGGGAGCTCAGCTAGTGCTCTGCAGCTCCTCTGCTGTCTTCCCGGAAGTCCCATGGCTCTCCTATTGACAAGTAAAACAGCAGAAGTGGAGCTGTGCCTCAAGTGGCAGAGCACCATTCCAGTTCAACTCATTGCACACATACACATACATGCACAGGCACACACGTGCACACGCACTGCTAGATCATTCCTCCCTCTGAGCTCCAGTGTCCATGGCATGTGCATGGTTTGGCCAGCACAGGGAGAAGCTCCCTGAGCCTTCCTGCCCTGGCTGAACTCTCTGTTTCTCCATGACCTCCAGGCATGGTGGGGGACTGGAAGAACCACCTCACCATAGCCCATGCTGAAGCCTTCAACAAAATATTCCGGGAGAAGCTGGTAGGATTTCCTCCAGAGCTGCTTCCATGTGACTAAGGCGCAGACTTACTTCTATGTCTGTGGGGACAAAGACTGGTGCCCCCTGAGGTCAGGGCATATCTGTCACCTGATTGTGATTTGCAGAATTTTCATGGGGTACATTTATCCCTTCCCTGGTAAGAATCTCTGTTTCACCACTCTTCCATTTATAGAGTCCAAGATACTAATAAATCTTACAAAGCCAGGAGCCAATGACTCCTGCTTCGCATAGTAGCTACTCAGAATGCTGAGATCTAAGGGTCCAAGTTCACAGCCAAGAAAGCCAGGAGATTCCGTGAGTTTTTTATTTCCAAAAACTTGGCAAAACACCTGGAATTTGACCTGTGACTCAAGTAGTAGACTACCAGCTTTTGATAAATAAGCTAAGTATCGCACCTATTTCCTGAGATTAAGCCCCAGGACTCTCTCATACTCCCCCCGCCTCTCTCTCTCTCTTGCTCTCTCTCTCTGACACACACACACACACATTCACACACACACTCTCGATCCCACTGATGTGTGATATCACAGGACATATTTGGTGTTTCTCCACCATGCCCAGGTCAGGAAAAGAAAGGAAGTCTGACAAAGTCTTCCTTCCTTCAGGAACTGAGGAGACATGGAGATTCATAACATGGAAGATCATCCTGAGATCCTTCAGCAGAAAAAAATCCTGGGAGAAACAGGAAATCAGAAGAAAGATGCATTGAGGGCTCTTGGCAATGATTTTTGGGTGATATGAGTGGATTGAACATATAGTCTTGAACCAGAAGTCCAGCCTCTCTCTCTGGTATTTTTGTGGCATCAACACCTATTGTCAAAGTTAAGTACTTGTAAATTTTGAAAAAAATGGATGGAACTTGGCCTCCAGCTTATTTCCTCTTGTAGTTCAGGTTCCAGTCCATCAACAGAAAATCACATGAACACAGATCGCCTTTTGAATGATTTCACAGTTGCCAAATAAAAGTCCCTGTTGAAAATCACAGTCTTCTGTGTTTTTAATCATATTATTTCCACAAGATGATAAAACTTTTCAAACAGGCAGTACACTGATAATTCATTCCTTAGCACAGGGATTGCATTAGTTACAATTATAGTCAAAAAGTAAATTCACTACTTTTTGATACTTTTTAACCCCAATTTGGGGCTGTTTAAAATGTTTAATACACCCTAAGGGGCAGTTTCAGAAATACCAATTACATTACCCATTTCACCATCAGGTTGTCAGCGTCCTTCTGAAAGGAAAATGAGAGAAGACCAAGATGATCCACCTGACCCATCCTCCAGGATGAGCACATATACCCATCCCACTCCTTAGGGTTAGATGAACTGCCTTTGTGCCAGCTTACACTCTTCCACCTGGTGTGGGTCCCCTCCCCCCTCTGCCCTAAGCCTGTTTCTCCATGCATGGACCTGTTGAGCTGCACTTTTTTGACAGTTTTCCTCTCAGACCCACCACTCCATGCTAAAATAGGCTCACAGGCCCATTATAAAGTTCCTATGTCTTTTGTCCCTTTGTTTTTTCTGATTGAGGCAAAATCAAAAGCAATTCCATACAAACAAACAGGAAAATGTATTTAAAAATGATAAATAAACCATTATATCAAAAGTTTTTATACTTATCCTCAACTTTTTTTTTTCCAGTCCTGGGCCTTGGACTCAGGGCCCAAGCACTGTCCTTGGCTTCTTTTTGCTCAAGGCTAGCTCTCTGCCACTTGAGCCACAGCAGCACTTCTGGCCATTTTCCATATATGTGGTGCTGGGGAATTGAATCCAGGGCTTCATGTATATGAGGCAAGCACTCTTGCCAGTAGGCCATGTTTCTCGCTCCTCAAGCCACAACAAAAAGGAAAAAAAAACAGCTGAAAAAACTGGACAAACACTAACAAGAGCAATAATAGAACAAAGACCTGATAGCCACCATGTATTTACACACAAAGACTTGTCAAAAAAAGTCCGAAGATAGACTTGAGTCAATTACACAGGGCCAGTGAAGTCTACCAAGCCCTAGGACACTGGATGGATAGTCCCATCCTGTGCCCCACCATGTTCTCCACAGCAGGGTGTTCCAAACTTTCTTCCAGAGGTTTCCATGAACAGGTGACTTCTTATGATGGAAAAACCATATGGGTTGGGAGACTTGGGGCCTCAACAGCATCAGGGAAGATAGAAGTGCCCTTCCTAGGACCTTCTTGGAATGTTCTAGTATCTCCCCTAGGAATCAACTTGGTCTATCTCCTTGATGCCCAACCACCTGCCAAGACAAGACCTGAGGTCCAGTTCTGGTCTCCTGGGATCTTGCCAGAGCCTCCAAAATGTTTTGCCAAGGAGCATCAGGAGAGATCACATGGACAGAGTACAGCCATTAGGAAGTCGTTATTAGCTGGCTGGCAACTACACCTGGGTTTGGGGACATTCATCCCCCCCCCCCCACACACACACAACAAGTACAGTACCAAACCTGACCTCATGGCCCTTTCTGAACCAGAAAACTTACCTCCTTGACTGCTCAGGGGAGGAAGTCCCTAATGGTTCTTTTTGTGCAGGCACAAGCCAAGCATGAAGTTATAGAAGTTAAAACAAGGCTATAAGCAAGCATTGAGCAAGGGCAACATGACCCATTTTCATGACTGTCTCTATGGTGGCTACCAAGTGACCATAAATGACACAGTGGACAATAGATACATGTACTGTTCCATGTTAAAGCATAAGAAACTAGTTTCATGGGTCAAGGTGCAGTCTTTTCTTTAAGATGGAACCACAAAAGTCAAATGATGTTATAGAGGCACATGCCTGATCACAAAGCCAAGGTATTCTGTTTCAGCTTGATCTCCTCTATCAAAGGATATTCTTCAGTGATTTTAGGGCTAAACAACACCAACTCCATCATTGAGTTCACTCAGATTCTGGTAGAGACCTTGGATGACCAAGTGCCATGGGCTCACACCCACAATCCCAGCTACTCAGGAAGCTGAAATCTTTTTTTTTTTTTTTTTTGCCAGTCCTGGGCCTTGGACTCAGGGCCTGAGCACCGTCCCTGGCTTCTTTTTGCTCAAGGCTAGCACTCTGCCACTTGAGCCACAGCGCCACTTCTGGCCATTTTCTATATATGTGGTGCTGGGGAATCGAACCCAGGGCCTCATGTATATGAGGCAAGCACTCTTGCCACTAGGCCATATTCCCAGCCCAGGAAGCTGAGATCTTAAGACAAGTTCAAAGCCAGCACAGGCAGGAAAAGGAAGTGAGCTTCCTAATGTCTACTTCACATGCAATGGTAGACTGCCAGCTTGAGGCTAAAAGCTCAGTCCCAACATCCAAGCTCAGACCTGGCACATTCGCATGCATCCATGTGAGTGCGCCTGCACACACACACACACACACACACACACACACACACACACACACATGCCTATTTCTCAGCAATTCTTCCCTCTGAGCTCCAGTGGCCTTGGTGGGGAAAGGACAGCAAGCAGGGAGCTGAACCTCTTGTACACTGGGCCTGGTCCAGTCTCAGCATTTCTCTACAGCCTCCAAGCATCAGTGGGAAATGGAAGAAGACTTCACTCCATCCCAGAACAACACTATCAAGAAAATATTCCAGGAGAAGATGGCAGTACTTCTTCCAGAGATGTTCCAGTGGGACTAAGTCCAGACTTATCCCTGTGTCTAAGGGGATAAACACTTGCCCCCAACTCCCCACCCCCACTGCCCACCAAGGTCAGGACATAAATCTCTCACTTGTTTCCAATGCTTAACATTTTCACACTGCACATTTGATCACTTGCCTGATACAAGTCACCATGAAAGGAATCTTTCAATTATAGCATTCAGCTATGAACAACTCTTACATAATCTGAAGCCGGTGGCTCATGCATGTCATCCTAGGTGCTCACGACCCTGAGATCTGAAGACTGAGGTGTGAAGCCAACAGTGGCAGGAAACGCTATGAGATTTGTGACCAATTAACCCCCAGCTAAGTGGAAGTGGTAATGTGAATACAAATGGTAGAGACCTAGCCTTGAGCAAAAATGTGTAGAGACAGCACCCAGGACCAGAGTTCAAGCCCCAGGATTGGCATGCTTGCGCGTGCGCACACACACACACACACACACACACATTGATGTTACAAAGGTATTTGTTGTTTCTCCAATCTGCAAGCTCAGAACAAGCAAAGGAAGCCTGAGAAACTCTCCCTGCCCACGGGAGACTGAGGAGACATGGAGATTCACGACGCACAGGACTGTGGCCCAGATCCTGGAGTGAAGAGAAAAACCGGGACAAACAGAGGAAGTCAGAAGAAAAATGCACTGAGGACATGTGGCAATGATTTTTGGGTGATATTAGTGGATTGAACTTAGGATTTTAGCCAGAAGTCTAGCCCACACTCTTGGCCATATTTGTGATCTCTACATCTAGTCTCCAAATTAGGTATTTATGAATTTCAAATAAATATTAATCCTGCTCTCAAGCCTACTTCCTTGTATTTCCTCTTGTAGTCCTTGATTCCTGCCATGAACTGAAAATGGGATGAGCACCAAACATCCTTGAATAATTTCACAGTTGCCCAATACTCAGTGTTGATCACATTGCATTTTTCTTTATCATCAAATTTGTTTCGCAACAAAATGAAAAATATTAATGATTGCCTTCACTTCCCAGAATGAAAACCCCACACTCAGCTACCATCTCCCCTGTGACAGTGACAGTGGTGTGGGCTCCAGGACCACCAGGCATGCAAGGCTCTATGGCAGAGGACTATCTGTGGTATGCAGGCATTCCTTTCCCAGCCACGCTTTACAAAACTGAAGACATCAAAGCAGCCCATGAGCAGTTTGTGGTGAAGGACAAGGACATCATCACGGTGACCTACCCCAAGTCAGGTGAGCAGACGGGGCACAGCTGTGGGGGAAAGGCCAGGCCTGTGACCTACTCCCTCCAGCCTCCCCCATGGAGATTGTCATCGCTCCTGTCTTTCTTTCCCTTCAGAGAAGAAGATTTCCCCAGCCCTTTCCACATGGATTCTTATGTGCATTGTGTGGTGAAGGCATTGGAGACACACAGTAGCATTGGGCCTAAGGCAGAATTGGGTGTTTGTGATTGCCCAAGGGAAAGGGTGTGTGATGGATGGTGAATGTAGAGAGTTCAGGCATGAATCACAACCAATATTTTTCTTTTTTTTTTTTGCCAGTCCTGGGCCTTGGACTCAGGGCCTGAGCACTGTCCCTGGCTTCTTTTTTTTGCTCAAGGCTAGCACTCTGCCACATGAGCCACAGCGCCACTTCTGGCCATTTTCCATATATGTGGTGCTGGGGAATCAAACCCAGGGCTTCATGTATAGGAGGCAAGCACTCTTGCCACTAGGCCATATTCCCAGGCCTTGTTTTCTAATTTGCTTTACTGTTTGGAGGGTGATATATGTCATGGCTTCACTGGGGTTCCTTTCCCTGCAATTCTCTGCCAGTATTTGTGGTTGTTTGAATTAAAAAATGTTGGCCACTCTAAGTGGGGTAAGGTGGTATCTCAGGGTTTATTGTTGTTTTGTTTTTGCCAGTCCTAGGCCGTGAACTAAGGGTCTGAGTACTGTTCCTGGCTTCTTTTTGCTCAAGGCTAGCACTCTGCCACTTGAGCCACAGCGCCACTTCTGGCCATTTTCTGTATATGTGGTGCTGAGGAATCAAACCCAGGGCCTCATGTATACGAGGCGAGCACTCTTGCCACTAGGCCATATTCCCAGCCCCTCAAGGTTGTTTTGGTTTGCATTTCCTTTATTGCCAGAGATGAGAAGCATTTCCTCATGTGTTTCTTTGCCATTCTTACCTCTTCTTTTAAGAAGTATCCTCTACCTCCCTTGCCCATTAAGCAACCGGTATATTGCCTTAGGAGGGGTTAATTTCTTGGGCTCTTTCTATATACAGGATGTTAGGCTTTTAAAATACTGCTGGTAAAGATATTTTTCCAATTGGTTGGATATCTTTATACTTTAGGAACTATATCTTAGCTGTGGAGATACTGTTTGTTTCTATGTCAGTTTTTTTTCTGTTTAAATATAAATTTTGGTTTTCTTGTAGATGATTTACTGAAATTTTTAAAAATGATCTTTCAGTGCTGGGAATGTGGCTTAGTAGTTGAGTGCTTGCCTATCATGCATGAAGCCCTCGGTTAGATTCCTCAGTACCACATACACAGAAAAAGCTGGAAGTGGGTGCTGTGGCTCAAGTGGTAGATTGCAAGCCTTGAGCAAAAAAGAAGCACTGGACTGTGCTCAGGCCCTGACTCTAAGACCAGGGACTATAAAAAGCAAACAAGGTCTTTCAAATTGGGCTTGATAGCTCATGCCTGAAGGAGGCTAAGATATGAGGAAGGCAGTTTGAAGTCAGCCTGGGGAAGAAAGGCCATGAGACTCCTGTCTCCAATTAACTCCTAGAACACTGGAGGTAGAGCTGTGTCAAAAAGTGATAGAGATAGCCTTTAGCAAAAGAACTCAGGGACAGAGCCCAGGCCATGAGTTCAGCCTCCACAACCAACAGAATAAAAACATATTTTCAGCAGTTGTACCAATGGATTTCAATGCCACATTGCCCATTTACCAGGGTGAGGCGTCTTGATCAATGTCCGCACCGCCATATAAATTTAGGGAGAACTTTTACAGATTATCAGCACAAGTGTCTATCCCAACACAGTTGAGGTGTTTTTTTGTTTGGCCTGTATTTAATAATGGAGTTAAATTGGACGCCGGCATATGAAACCTCCTGGCTTTCACTATCCATGCATTTGGGGAAAGCTTTTTATTCTGGTATTTCAATTTTCTCAATATGTTTAAAATTCTCTTTCTAAAACTCATGGATATCTTTTGGATACATTCTTTTTATTTATTTCATGCTAAACATTTAGGAATATAATTTTTCAATTATATATTACTCTGGGAGGCATTTCTGGGATTTGAATTCAGAACCTTGTACCACTTGGATTACTTACTCAACTTGCTGTCAACCACTTAGGCCATATCATGAGCACTTTTCTGTTGATATAATTTGATTGTCATTAAGTTGTTGTACGGAAGGCTTACCGTTTCAAAAGTCAGGCAATACATTTGTTTAGAGGACGCTCCCAGGCCCTGAGTTCAGGATTTAGGATTGCCAATAAAAGAGAACAATGTTCTTTCTGGGTAGTTTTTGGGAACTGGAAGGCTCCAGTAAATACAAGGAACTGGCAGAATAGGCCTGTACTCCAGGGGTAGCATATGATGGAGCTCTGGGACCCGGTGGGGGGTGAGCACCGACCACATCCTGCTAGCGCATTGTGCTGAACATCAGGAGCCAGAGGGATTTCAGGAACAGTTAAGAGGTGGATTAAATCCACACATCCACCAGCAACCTGTGCATAATCTGAATAGTCCATAAGACGTAAATGGGATATTGCGCTGGTTCTCAGTGCAGAACACTCATTCCCATGCTAAAGGGCATTGTACCATTTGGAGCACAGGAGGTTGGGCTGTTGGGAAATCACACACGGTGTATGATTTGCACCATATTCAAAGCACACAGCTGCCACAGTCCCAGAAGGAGGTAAGAATATTGTGTTGGCATGGAAGCAGACAGGGGCAACTACGCACGTGAGAACAGAGAGATTTACAGATGTAAAAATATTGTGGTGGGCCAAGCACTGGTGGCTCATGCTTGACATCCTGACTACTCAGGAATCTGAGGCTGGAGGATTGCGGTTCAAGGACAGACTTGACAGAAAAGTGTGTGAGACTAATCTCCACAATCAAGAAGGGGTCAAAGGAAGTGGAGTGGTGTTGTGAGTCAAGTGGTAGACCACCAACCTGCAGCAGAAAATCTCAGGGACAGCTCCATGGCTTGAAGTTCAAGCACTAAGAGTCTCTCAATCTCTCTCTCTTTCTCTCTGTCTCTCTCTCTCTCACACACATGCACACACACACACAAACACAAACACATACACAAATACTGACCTTGCATGACCAAAGATTGTATAGTAGGCAAAGTAATGATAGAAGTGAGTGACCTTCTCCTTTCCTTCTGTCTCCAGGAACCAACTGGATGATTGAGATTCCTTGTCTCATTCTCAGCAAGGGGGATACGGAGTGGATCCACTCTGTGCCCATCTGGGAAAGATCCCCATGGATCGAATTGGAATGGGGATCCAAAATAATAAGAGACATGAAGGAGGGCCCCCGCCTGCTCACCTCCAACCTCCCCATCCAACTCTTCCCCAAGTCTTTCATCACTTACAAAGCCAAGGTAAGGGAGATCTGAATGTCAAAGTTCAAACCCAGCTCAGGCAAGAAAGTCCACAAGATTCTTATCCCCTAGCAACCACCAAAGAAATGGAATTGGAGTGTGGCTCGAAGTGGCAGAGTCCTAGCCATCAGCAAAATAAAACCAGGGACAGTGCTCACACCTGGAGTTCAATCCCAGTGACTGACAAAAAAAAAATGATATCAAAGGTGAGGAAAAAAGTCAGAAAACAGTGGCTCACACCTGTCACCCTAGTTACTTAAGAGGCTGCTGAGTCTAAAGAACAGAGTTCAAAGGGAACCTGTGGAGAAAAGTCTGAAAGACTCCACTGAGCAAATACCACATTGCAAGTGGAGCTTGGAATCAAGTGATACAGCACTACTTTGAGTGAAAAAAGCTCATGGATGCTCCCAGGCCGTGAGTTCAAGCCCTAGTCTGGTACCCACGCACACACACAAACATACACACAGAGACACACAATTCGTGTTCTAAATAAGACCGTGAGCAGATTGTTGATCTTTCCATATACTCCCCATTGTGTACAACTTGTCTGAAGAGGGGTCAAGGCCTCACATGGGGGAGAGATGGTAATAATGATTTTTGTTTTTGCTGTTTTGTCCCTTTAAGGTGATCTACATCATCAGAAATCCAAAGGATGTCCTTGTGTCTGGATATTATTTCTATCGTCAATCAAAGATCATGATTAACATAGTAGCTACTCAGAATGATGTGATTTGACGGTCCATGTTCACAGCCAAGTGAGACAGGAGAGTCAGTGAGTCATTTATCTCCAATAAATCAGCAAAACAACTGGAAGTTGAACTGTAGCTTACGTAGTAGACTGCCAGCTTTTTGCTAAAGAAGCTAAGTACAGCACCTAATTCCTGAGATTAAGCCTCAGAACACTCTCTCTCTCACACACACACACACGCGCGTGCACACACACACACACACACTCCATCCCAGTGATGAGTGATATCACAGGACATATTTGGTGTTTCTCCACCATGCCCAGGTCAGGATAAGAAAGAATGTCTCACAAAATCTTCCTGCCCCTAGGCGTCTGAGGAGACATGAGATCAATAACATGGAAGATCATCCTGAGATCCTTGAGCAGAGAGAAATCATGGGAAACACAGGAAATCAGAAGAAACATGCATTGAGGGCTCTTGGCAATGATTTTTGGGTGATATGAGTGGATTGAACATATTACCTTGAGGCAGAAGTCCAGCTTCTCTCTCTGGTATTTTAGTGACATCAACACCTATTGTCAAAGTTAAGTACCTGTAAATTTTGAAAAAAAAATTAATGGAACTTGGTATCCAGCTTATTTCCTCTTGTAGTTCAGGTTCCGGTCCATCAACAGAAAATCACATGAACACAGATCGCCTTTCGAATGATTTCACAGTTGCCAAATAAAAAGTCCCTGGTGAAAATCACACTCTATTGTGTTTTTAATCATATTATTTCCACAACAACATGATAAAGCTTTGTAAACAGGCAGCATACTTAGTAATTTATTCCTTAGCACAAGGATTACATTAGCTTCAATTTTAGTCAAAAAGTTAATTGACCGCTTTAAAAAATTTAACCCCATTTTAGAGGTTTTAAAAATGTTTAATATATCTAAGTGGCAGTTTCAGAAATACCAATTATATTACCCATTTCACCATCAGGTTGTCAGTGTCCTTCTGAAAGGAAAATGAGACAGGGCCAAGATGAAATGAGACAGGACCTGACCCATCCTACAGGATGAGCACATATACCCATCCGACTCCTTAGGGTTAGGTGAACTGCCTTTGTGCCAGCTTACTCTCTTCCACCTGGTGTGGGTCCCTCCCATTTCCCAGGCCTGTTTCTCCATGTATGGACTTTCTGAGCTGCACTTCTGGCAGATCACCCCTGAGCCTCACCCTGAAATTGGCCCACAGGCCCATCATACGTTTTCTATATCCTTTGTCGATTTTTTTCAGATTGAGGCAAAATCAAAAGCAATTCCAAACAAACTGGCAGGATAATGTGTTTAAAAGTGATAAATAAACCATTATACCTAACATTTTTGTACTTAGCTCCAAATTGATAAAGTGGAAGGAAATGCTCCCCAAGTTTTCAATAGTTCACATTTTTTGAGGTCATATAAACCTTTATTATCATGAAAAAGCTTCATGTATTAGAATGTCAGATTTTCGTATAGTATGCTGACCGTTTTTATCTTCAACATGTTTACAGACACTTAGATACATACATTTTGGTGCACAAAGTTCTTAAAGCATGCCAAAATGAATTGTCCATATATTTTCTGCAAATTATTGTGGGTGGAGTTTTTTTTTGCCTGTCTTACCTTTGCAGATGACCATGACTTAGGACAAAACTTTCCTAACAAATTAACAAATCACCTTAGCATTTCACAAGTGCCACTTACATTTACAGGGATTGCTTGTTAGCCAGGCACATTAGTGGAAGGCCAGAGAACCTTTTCAATGCCTTCTGTTGGAGGAAGGAATGGGGTTGTCTGAAGTTGACCTTTGCTCACTGAGCTGGCGCCCAATGTGGGGCACAGGAAAGCGCAGGTTTAGAAGTGAAGCAATCGGTGAGCCAAGTCAAGCGAGTTCCGAGAAGTAAGGGTATCCCCGGAGAGGACGTGGCAATCTCAAAGTCAGTGGGATGATCCGGCACTCTGGGTGCTGAGATTTATGCTCCAAAGCATCGAACTAGACATTTCAGACTTCCAGGCCACAAGGATTTGGGAGGCCCTGACACGCGCCGCCCCTTGGCTGGCAGATGCCAATCTCTTTAGCCAGGCTACTTGGGACCGCATAGAGCAGGAAGTGGAAAGGAGGGAATTCAACTTGGGAGAGGAGCGCCCTCTCGTAGTCTTCCCAATCCTCTCAGCCCTTAAGGCTTGCTTTGCCGCAGGCCCCCTAAGGGGGAGCATGTGGGCCCAGGAAGGATCTGCAGGGGAACATCTTGGATGGCGGGGAAACAGCCCTCCCGCTGCCCAGGAGGAGGGAGGCTCAAGGCCTCACTTTGATGAGCCCATAGATGAGCCTTGGCCCGATCCCCCGGGTCCTGAGCCAAGCACCTCGGCCCCGGCCCCGGGACACGTGGCGGACAAGCAAGGTGGGGGGCGACGTCCACCGTCTTGTCACCCCTCCCCCACCGGAGGCTCCCCTCCATCTTGTGCAGACCTGAGAAGGCCTGCTGAGCCACCCATTCGCAGCTGCGGCTCATGCTCACCATGCATGGGCTTCCCAATAAATGTTAACTCGGGACACATTAGGCCAGCCCGGTGGTACCCCTGGGAAACCCAGGATCTTAAAGAAATTAGAAAGGCAGTTCCCGAGGATGGACCTAATTCTCCCTGGGCCGAGACCCTCCTCCATGGCCTGGCTTATTGACTTTGCATCACACAATATTGGAGGAGTTTAGCTAAGGCTGTACTTCCTAGCCCACTGTACCTAAAGTGGTGTGCTTTTTTTAGCGACCAGTGACATGCTCAGGCTGAGAGAAATCAAGCTGATCCCCCAGTCCCCATAACTTTTGAAATGTTGTCAGGGTCCAGTAATCAGTACTCTACAAGCCTCCAGCAGGCTGCTCTTCCTGCCCCCTATCAAGAGCAGTTGTGAGCCCTGGGATTGGCGGCATGGAAAAAGTTAAGGGAGGGCCTCTTGGAGCCCCCGATACCAGGAATTACTCAAAGGACTATGGAGGACCTTGCCACCTTTATCGACAGGGTGGAACGGAGCCTCCAGGGGAAGTTCCCTCCTGGGCCACTGCAGGACCAGCTTGCTAAGATCTTGGTGTGGGAGAGAATGACCACAGACCACAAACTAGCCTGTGCAGGAATGAAGGATAGATCTATGGAAAGGTGGATAGTTGCCAGCAAGGATGTCAGTACTCAGGCCCACCAGACACAGTCTCTGACAGCTTCACTTACCGAGGCATCCACCCTTGCCTCTACCAGAGGGGCAAACAAAGGGGTCTGTTATGGGTGTGGCTGCCAGGGCCACTTTAGGAGGGAGTGTCCTACAGGCCGCGTAAGACCTGGTGCCTCACAAGGACAACCCTCAGGCCAGGCCAATGGGCTACCTAGAACACCTTACCCCCAGTGCAAGAAGGGATTTCATTGACGAAAGGATTGCAGGTCCAGATTTGATGTTGAGGGAAAGCCTTTAAGCTGGTAGTGGGGTGCTCTCCAGCCCCGTCACCCAAAGAAGGTGACCAGCCTAGGGCCCACTGGACAGTCCCAATAGTCCCAGGAGTTAGGCCAAAAATGGAAGTCTTTATAGCAGAGAAAAGGTTCCGATGCTTGATTGACACCAGAGCAGACCGGACTATATTAAGAAAAGAGAAAGTTCCCTCATGATGGAAGCTGATCCCTGGGGCCTCCGTTGTTGGGGGTGGGGGGGTGATACTAGGTCTGAAGAAACCAGGGACTGGCTTGCCTGGAGGGATGTAGATGGTAGTTAGGGAGAAGTATGCCCCCTGGTGGCGTCTGGCCTAACAGCTAATCTGCTAGGACAGGATATTTTGGGGGAAGCTGAGGCCTTAATCACTACAGGTCATGGCCTGTCAGGTGACCCTAGCAACTATTAGGGAGTGCCTCCTTCTGAGGCCTCGGGTCAGGGGGCTCCCATTCCTCCTATGAGGCCTCACCCCCAATCCTAGAGGCCACTGTTTCTACCATCCCTGCCATTCGATGGCTTCCAGGCCCCCTGGTGTGGGTGGAACAGTGGTCACTCTCCCTAAACAAAATAGAAAGATTAAAGGAAATAATATCAGAACAACTAGCCCTAGGACATATTAGACCCTCGTTAAGTCCTTGGAACAGTCCTGTATTTGTTATACAAAAGGCTACAGGTAAATGGAGAATGTTACAGGACCTAAGAAAAATTAATGAGCGGATGATTCCTGCAAGCACCCATTTACAAGGGCTGCCGTGGATCCCCTCCATTCCTCGGGATCTGACTCTTATTGTAACAGACATCAAGAATTGCTTCTTTTGCATTCCTCTTAACCCACAGGACTGTGAGAAGTTTGCCTTCTCCGTCTCCTCAGTTAACTACCAGGGGCCTGACCAAAGATATGAGTGGGTGGTACTACATCAGGGCATGGCTAACAGTCCAGCCTTCTGTCAACATTATGTGTCACAGGTCCTCCAACCCCTTTAGAGCCAATCAGATATTATTTCATATGTCTATATGGATGACATCATTATTGGGGCTACAGACGCTCCTACAAAGGGGAGAATTGCACATATCCAATGACAAGGTTCAGATCCTACCTCCCTGTAAGGTTTTGGGGGCCGAGCTTAGGCTAGACTCTGTTTGCCCCCGGAAGGGCGGTCCTAGATAGCCCCACCTGCCTTCTGGCCCTGGGGTCACGTGTGGCTATTACACTGAACTGGAAAGGGGGTTCTAGTTGGCCCCGCCTCCCAGCCTTGGGACCATGTGTAGCCAAGATGGCGCCTGGTGGTGAACCTGGAGGCGGTCCTGTGGGATGTGACGTAGAATTAGGCCGCCTCTTAGGATTGGTCCCTCGGCCCTCCATCCTTGACAGACAGCTCAGGCATCCCTCAGTCCCTAGCTAGGTACGCCTACACACCTCCCCTTCCTGGCACTTTAAAGGGTGAAGCTCCTCCCAAATAAAGCAAGATTGTGCTCTCCCGAGTTGTCTGATTGTCTTCCGGCAAAAGGGGGGCTGGGTGCAGGTGGTTCGTTGACCTTTCACCTTCTCGTGGCCCACCTTGGTCGGGGCACGCTTCCCCGCCTCTCCCGCTGGCCAGTAGAGCGCTGGGGGTGAAGGACCCCGACAAATATAGTGTTGGAATCCCTAGCCATAGCAATAAAGCAAGAAAGGGGCATAAAAGGGATCCACATTGTTAAAAAAGAAATCAAACTATCCCTATTTGCAGACAACATGATCTTATACGTGAAGGGCCCAAAAACCTAAGCCCCCAAACTCCTAGAACTAATAAACCATTTTGGCAAAGTAGCAGGTTACAAAATCAATCCACAAAAATCAGCAGCCTTTCTGTATATCAGCAATATACAAGCAGAAAAGGAAGTTATGGAACCACTAACATTTTTAATAGCTAAAAAAAGAATAAAATACCTAGGGATTATCCTAACCAAAGATGTGAATGACCTATTTAATGAGAACTATAAAAAATCTAAAAAGAGAAATCAAAGAGGACACTAAGAAATGGAAAGACCTCCCAGGCTCATGGGTAGACAGAACAATACAGTGAAAAATGGCCATATTGCCCAAATGTCATACAAATTCAATGCAATCCCCATCAAGGTCCCAGCTACATTCTTCACTGAAATAGAGAAAACAACCCATAAATTCATATGGAGCAACAAAAGACCTAGAGTAGCCAAAGCAATTCTAGGCAAAAGAAGCAGTGCAGGAGGTATCATAATACCAGACTTCAAGCTTTATTATAGAGCCATCATAACAAAAACAGCTTGGTACTGGCATAAAAACAGACCTGAAGATCAATGGAATAGGATAGAAGACCTGGAAATAAATCTGCATACTTACAGTCAGCTGATATTTGACAAAGGAGCCAAAGACATACAATGGAAAAAACATAACCTCTTCAACTACTGGTGCTGGGAAAACTGGGCAGCCACATGCAGAAAACTCAAAGTGGACCCTGGCCTATCATCATGAACCAAGATAAACTCAAAATGGATTAAAGACCTCAACATCCGACCCGAAAACCTGAAACTACTGTAGGACAGAGTAGGAGGGACACTAGAACTTATAACATAGGCAGGAACTTCCTGAACAGAGTCCCAGGGCACAACAGATAGGGGAGATATTCAACAAATGGGACTACTACAAAATAAAAAGTTTCTTCACAGCTGAAGACATAGCCACTAAACTAGAATGACAGCCAGCCATATGGGAAAAGATTTTCAGAAGCAAAGCAGCAATAGCCTAATATCCATCATCTATAGAGAACTCAAGAAACTAACCCCCTCAAAACCCAGTAAACCAATTATTAAATGGGCAATGGAGCTAAAGAGAGACTTCACAGGAGAAGAAATAGAAAGGGCAAAGAAACATATGAGGAAATGTTCAACATCCCTTGCAGTAAAGGAAATGCAAATAAAAACAACCCTGAGATACCACCTCACCACAGTTAGAATGGCCTATACTCTGAACTCAGGCAACAACAAATGCTAGAGGAGATGTGGAGAAAGAAAAACCCTCTCTACTGCTGGTGGGAGTGTAAACTAGTACAACCACTCTGGAGAATAGCATGGAGGTTCCTCAAAAAACTCAGCATAGACATACCTTATGACCCAGCCATACCACTCCTAGGCATCTATCCTGAACAACAGGATCCAGGATACCACAAAGACGCCTGCACATCCATATTTATCACTGCACAATTCACAATAGCCAAAATATGGAAACAACCCATTAGAGATTAATGGATCCAAAAAAATGTGGTACCTGTGCACAATGGAATACTACACAGCAATTAGAAATAATAAAATAATGGTATTCACAGGGAAGTGGTCAGATCTTGAACCAATAATGTTGAGCAAGACAAGCCTAGAACACAGAGAACAAAGGCTCATGGTCTTGTTGATATGTGGGTGTTGGGGTCGGGGAGGGTGCAGAGACCAGTAGAGATCGTGTCTGTAAAATAACAAACTTTTCAAATGGTATTTCCACATGTTTTGGTCAGCGACTTTACATCATGTCTCTAAAGTGAAACAATTACTAAAGAAACATAAAAAGGCCTAGGATAGACCTATCAGAGGATCACAATAGCTCAACAGCTATTTACATATGATTATATAAGATGGGGCTAAGCAAAATGAACTCCAATAAATGGAAACAGGAGGATTTTATTGTTGTCATTATATTGAATGTACTAGGTGAATTTCCTTTGGCATACCTCCTGTGGTCACTGTATATGCTTTTGGTACACTAGATATTGTATATATGTTTTTCTAAGCTAGAGAAGGGAAAGAAAAATGAGGGAGGGTGTAAAAGATATGACAAGAAATGTACTCACGACCTTATTATGTAACTGTAACCCCTCTGTACATCACCTTGACAGTAATTTTTTTAAGTCCAGAAAAAGGCTTGAGTCAATTACACAGGGCCAGTGAAGTCTACCAAGGCCCCAGGACACTGGATGGATAGTCCCATCCTGTGCTCCACCATGTGCTTCACAACAGGACATCCCAAACTTTACTCCAGAGGTCTCCATGAACAGGTGACTTCTTATGATGGAAAAGTCATTTGTGGTGGTGTTGGACCTGGATAACTGCAACCGTAGTCAGGACACAGGGGATGCATGTGAGTGGATCAATGCACACTTTATTTCAGGAGGTCCAGGGTTTATATATGGTTAGAAATCAACTTACAACTTCCAGGGTAAAAGTTAATACAGCATGATATCCATCTCAAATAAAAAAATTGAGGATGATACTACTGGGAGGAAGGAAACTAATACAAAAGTTTACCTACTACAAAAGGTGGCTACTTCAAAGAGTGTTTACTATTAAGGGCTGAGCTACATCAAAGATTGTTGACAGAGGAGTAAACCAGTCAAGGCAAAACTTTACCACCTAGCTACTTTTTTCTTTAAGATTTTGACCAAGACTCTACTAACTGTGAAGAGACTTTCCTACTTACTGTGAAGAGATTTTCCCTAATGGCAGCTGGTCAAGCAAGTCTCCCAAGGGAGCCTTGGTACAGGGAAAGGAGAGATTCTCATAACAGAGTGGTTTTCTTTGGCCAGCAAACACAGCAGACCCTGAACGGAGATGTTTCCCCATAGGCCTATTAGTTTGCTAATAAGGCATCAGAACTTCTGTGCCCAGGCTAAGTTTTCCACTGGGCAGAGAAGCTATTCTCCCACAGGGTGGGAGACCTGGGGCCTCTAGAGCAACTGGGAGGAGAGAAGTGTTGTTCCTGAAACCATGGAATGTTCTAAGTGGTATCTGCCCTAGGAATCAACTTGGTCTATCTCCCTGGCACTCAACTGCCTGCCAAGACAAACTGATGTCCTGAAATCTTGCTTGGGCCTCTAAATGCTCTGCTGAAGACCACAGGAGAGATCACATGGACAGAGTGCAGTCATTAGAAAGTCATTATGAGCTGACGGGGACTACACCTGGGTTTGGGGATATGCGCCCCCCCCCTCCAGCCACAGGTATAGTATATCATGGTCCTTTTTGAGGCAGAAAACCCACCTCAGGTTGCTCAGGTGTGGAAAGTCCCTAACAGTTCTTTTCTGCAGTTGCAGGCCAAGCATGAAGTTACAGGAGCTAAAACAAGGCTGGAAGAAAGCATGGAGAAGGGGCAACATGACCCATTTTCATGATTATCTCTATGATTGTTACCTAGCTACCAGAAATGATTCAATGGAAAATAGACACATTATCATTACATGCTAAACCATAAGGAACTAGTTTCATGGGTGAGGGTTCAAGTCTTTTAAGTCAGAATCACAAAAGTGAAATGGAGTCACAAAAGCAAATCCCTGATCACAGAGCCAAGTTGTTCTGTTTCAGCTTGGTCTCCTTTATCAAAGGATATTCCTCAGTGATGTTAGGACTAAACAACACCTAATCCATCACTGAATTCACTCAGATTCTGGTAGAGTTCTTGACTTCCCATGTGCCATGGGCTCACACCCACAATCCCAGCTCCTCAGGAAGCTGAGATCTAAAGACCAATTACCAATCTAGCACATGCAGGAAAAGGAAGTAAGCCTCTTAATTCTAATTCACCATGAAGTGGTAGACAGCAACCTTGAAATTATTCAATCCCCACATCCAGGAGCAGTATTGGCACACATACAAACACAGACAGACACACACACACACACACACACACACACAGACACACACGTTACACAGCACTTCTACTGTCTGACCTCCACTGACCATGGCAGGAAAGGGCAGGGAGTAGGGGGCTGTGTCCTTTGTACACAGGGCCTCATCTGATTTCAGCATTTCTCTACAGCCTCCAAGAATCACTGGGAAATGGAAGACCACTTCACTCCATCCCAGAACAACACCATCAAGAAAATATTCCAGGAGATGTTGGCAATGTTTCCTCCAGACCTGTGTCCATGGGACCAAGTCTAGGTGTATCCCTCTGTCTATGGAGACAAAGACTTAGGCCCTGGAGGTCAGGACATAAATCTGTCACTTGAGTCCCATGGTTGAAATTTTCACCCGGCTCACTTGATCACTTGCCTGATACAAATCACCCCGGAGGGAATCTTCCAATTGCAGCATCCAGCTGTTAACAGCTCTTACAAAGTCAGGAGCATGTGGTTTATCCATCCCAGCTACTCAGAAGCCTGAGATCTGAGGATAGAGGTCTGAAGCAAACCCAGGCAAGAAAGCCCATGACACCTAGGAACAAGCCAGAAGTAGTGCTGTGTCTCAACATGGTAGAGCCCTAGCCTTCAGCAAAAAAGTACAGGTGTTTCACCCAGACCCCAAGTTCAAACCCCAGGAATGGCGCACACACACACACACACACACACACACACACACACACACACCATCCCACTGATATTACTGAAGTAATTGTTGTTCCTAAATTCTGCAAGGTCAGAACAAAGGAAGCCTAAGAAACTCTCCTTGCCCCCAGGAGCCTGAGGAGACATGGAGATCCATGACAGAGAGGACCATGGCCCAGATCCTGGAGTGAAGACAGACCCTGGGGCAAAAAGGAAGTCAGAAGAAAAATGCATTGAGGACAAGTGTCAATGAGTTTTTGGTGGTACTAGTGGTTAGAACTTAGGACTTTGAGCGAGAAGTCCACCCTGTGCTCTTTGCCACTTTTGTGATAGCTACAGCTATTCTCCAAATTAAGTATTTGTGAATTTCATATAAAAAATATTCCTGCTCTGAAACCTCCTTCCTTGTATTTCCTCTTGTAGTTCTTAATGCCTGCCATGAACTGAAAATCAGATGAGCACAGAATGTCTTCGAATGATTTCAGTTGCCAAATTTCCAGTGATGATCACAGTAGGTTTATTTTTTAAATAGAAAATGTGTTTCACACTAAAATGTAGAAAGTTAATGATTGCCTTCACCAACCACAATGAACAACTCAGACTCAGCCCCTGTCTGCCCCATGACGATGACAGTGATCTGGGACCAAGAGCCAGACATGCAGGGCTCCGAGATGGCAGAGGGCTTTCTGTGGTATGCAGGCATTCCTTTCACTGACACGCTTTACAAATCTGAAATAATCAAAGCAATCCATGAGCAGTTTGTGATGAAAGATGAGGACATCATCATAGTGACCTACCCCAAGTCAGGTGAGCAGACAGGGGCAAGGCTGTGAGGGAAAGGCCAGGCCTGTGGCCCCACTCCCTCCAGCCTTCCCTATGGAGATTGTGTAGTCCCTCATTTCTTTCTTTCCCTTCAGAGAAGAGGATCTCCCCAGCCCTTTTCACATGGATTCTCTGTGCATTGTGAGGTGAAGGCATTGGAGAAACACAGAAGCCTTAGGCCTAAGGCAGGATTGGGTATTTGATTGCCTGTGGGGAACGGGGGTGAGTGACAGATGATGAATGCTGAAGAGCTCATAGAAGAATCACATCCAGGATTTTTGTTTTGTAATTGACTTTATTATTTTAGAGGTGATATACATCCGGGTTTCACTTATATACCTCAGGCAATAAGTGCATTTCCTTTCATGTAGTGTCTTCTGTTCCAGGCTTCCCTCCCCTTCCAACCATCTCTTGTCCACCCACAAGTTGCCTACTCCCTTTAATCAATGCCCAGTGCCCTCCACTGTTGTACTTTTTCACCCTCTTTCCTCTGATTCTATGCCCTTCCCACCCTACTACTCATGTGCATATGAATATACCTTACATAAAGTTAAGAATACAAAGTCATCAGAAAAGAAAAACCAAATCAAGAAAAATGTCCTTAGTTTACATATATATGGAGTTCATTTCAGTAAATGTGTTATTTTACATAAATATGAAGAGGTACTTGGGTATTGTACCTTTGTGATTCTCTCCTGAGACTATCTTCTTTTGGTCTAGAAATCTATATAATTTGTCATATCCTAGTGCCTTTTAGATCTAATTTCCACATGTCTTAAGAATACTTGCTGGGCTGGGGATATAGCCTAGTGGCAAGAGTGCCTGCCTCGGATACACGAGGCCCTAGGTTCGATTCCCCAGCACCACATATACAGAAAAAACGGTCAGAAGCGGCGCTGTGGCTCACGTGGCAGAGTGCTAGCCTTGAGCGGGAAGAAGCCAGGGACAGTGCTCAGGCCCTGAGTCCAAGGCCCAGGACTGGCCAAAAAAAAAAAAAAAAAAGAATACTTGCTGACTGTCACTCTATTTGTGTCTTACCTGACTTAACATGAGTTGTTCTAGTTCTATCCATTTTCCTGTGAATAACATATTGGTGAGCTTTATGTAATGTATATTTTCCCTTCAAGTTTTCTTATAAAATTCAGATAGAAATGAATGACCTTCTCCTTTCCTTCTGTCTCCAGGAACCAACTGGATGATTGAGATTCTGTGTCTCATTCTCAACAAGGGGGATCCAGAGTGGATCCGCTCTGTGCCCATCTGGGGAAGATCCCCATGGATCAAATTGGAATGGGGATCTAGAAGAATAAGAGACATGAAGGAGGCCCCTGCCTGCTCACCTCCCACCTCCCCATCCAACTCTTCCCCAAGTCTTTCCTCATTTCCAAAGCCAAGGTAAGGGAGATCTGAACGTCAAAGTTCAAAACCACTCAGGTAAGAAAGTCCACAAAATTCTTTTCCCCCAGCAACCACCAAAGAACTAGAATTGGAATGAGGCTCAAAGTGGCCATCAACAAAACAAAATCAGGGACAGTGCCCACACTTGTATTTCAATCCCAATGACTGACAAATAATAATAAAATAAAATAAAAGGTGAAGAAATAAGTCAGACAACAGTGTCTCACACCTGTCACCCTAGTTACTTATGAAGCTGAGGTCTAAAGAACAGAGTTCAAAGGCAACCTGGGCAGAAAAGTCTGAGAGACTCCATTGAACCAATATCACACTACAAATAGAGCTGGGAATCAAGGGGTATAGCACTGATTTGAGTGAAAAAACCTCATGGATGTTCCCAGGCCATGACTTCAAGCCATTAGACTGGTATGCACACACACACACACACACACACACACACACTCACAATTTGTGTTCTAAATAAAACCTTGATCAGATTGTAGATCTTTCCATATACTTCCTATCATGTACAACTTGGCTGAAGAGAGGTCAAGGCCTCACATGTGGGAAAGACGGTAATGATTTTTGTTTTTGCTGTTTTGTCCCTTTACGGTGATCTACGTCATCAGGAATCCAAAGGATGTCCTTGTGTCCGGATATTATTTCTATCATCACTCAAAGCTCATGAAGAATCCAGAGTCCCTGCAACAGTATTATGAATGGTTCATCCAAGGCAATGGTGAGTGGGTTGTGAAGTGAGCTGTATGTAAACACTGTGACACTGTGTGTGTGTGTGTGTGTGTGTGTGTGTGTGTGTGTGTGTGTGTTTTCTGGGGCTTGAATGCTAGACCTTGTCACTTCTAGTTTCTTTAACTCAAGGTTTTGGCTAAACCACGTTAGCTACACCACCACCTCTATCTTTTTAGGGATTAGAGTATCATGGTACTTTTTTTTCTGAGGTGGCTCTGAATCATGACACCCACATTGCAGCCTCCTGAGCAGCCTGAATGGCAGGAATGAGCCACTGATGCCCCGATATGACATACATATTTGTCGGTGAGTTTTAGCTTCCCGTGCTTTCCTGTCCTGCAGGAGAGACAGGAAAACAGGTCCTACCCGGACGGGCCAGGAAGAGAAAATGGCCGACGAACTGCCACCCCAGCCCCCCTTTTGTCGGAGGACACACAGATAGTTTGGGAGCCAGTCAGTGCTAAGACTCATTTAATGGCGGCAATGAGCTGTTCTTTTAAATGGATTGGAGGGCGGTGGAAGGGGAGGGGCACGTGCACCTACATAGTGGCTCACACTCGGTCTGAGGCTGAGAAAAGAGGCGGGGCCAGCTAGAACAGCCTCATAATGATGCAAGGCATCTGGGCGGGCATGCCCCACATCTCCCCCTTTTTGTTTTTTATTAATAGAGGAGGGGTACCAGGCTGGGAGTATGGGCGGAAGTTGTCTCTTCTGGAACTACTTCCTGCTGAAAAGTGGCAAAGTAGTCAGGGGTTCCTGATTCGTCATTTGGCCTGGTACTGTCCAATTTGGTTGGTAAAAGTACTCATTAATTCCATGAGAATGGTTATCAGGGTCAATGGGTGTCATGGTCTCCTCTAGCTACTTCCTGCAGCTTGGGCACTTCAAGGAGTCCCTGGGGCTGGGGCCTTCAGGTTTCAGGTCTGTGCTGGGCACAGCAGTGTAGTAAGAGGATGGCCTTGAACTGCAAGTTCCCAGGTGGCGACCTCGGTGAGGGATGTTATCCTGTTAAAAGATACTTTTGAAAAGGTCAGGCAAAAGACTGACAAGTTCACAGAACCAGTTAACATGAGTGACATGGGAAAGCACACCCTTGGCATATGCCAGAAAAGTTCCATTTTGAACATAAACCCAATTGTGGCCCATTATAAGGAAGGAAGAGTAACTGAACTGGGGACAGGAAGGAAATGTATAGGGATAGTGGACTGGTTGGGAGTAACCAGTCAGAGGCTATATAGATATATATACAAATAGCAAGTAACAAGGCAAAAATGCAAGTTTCTGTCCAGATGGAAAATGGACAGGTATGGACATTAGGTGGGTAAACAACTATTCCTCTAGGAGGGTAAACAACTATTCCTCTTGATCTCCCGGCTCTGATTAATTTTGAAAGGGCGAGACAAAGTGACCCCATTTAGGATGTGACATCATCCTCCTCTTACTCCTCTCCATGATCCTTGTTCCCGGAACTGGCTGAGTCCCATGGATCTAGGTGCTTGTTGCTGGGATGGCATTCACGGGGTTTGAACTCAGGGCCTGGGCACTGTCCCTGAGCACTTCTGCTCGATGCTAGTGCTCTGTCACTTGAGCCACGGTGCCACTTTCAACATTTCACTGGTTCTCTTGAGCCAAGCTTCCAGTCTGGCTCTTTGCTGGTTAGTTGGGAGATGGAGTTTTAGAGGGAGTTGGTTTTTTTTTTTTTTCTTTTTCTGTCTGGGTTGGCTTCGAACTGCAATCTGAGGAATTTTAACCATAAAAGCCCTTTTTATTTACAATTGAAGCAACAAGGATAACAATAGGAATAGAGCTTACCTGTAACCTGTTAAGAATTGACCAACACTTAGAGAACAGCAGACTGAATGAGATCCATGTGCCATCAAATCATATCATTTAACCTTACTGGAAGGTGGAAGAGAACACAAATGAATAACAATCAAGAGGGCAAAGGGTGAGGATAATGTGAAAGTCTCAGCTTCAGTGGATCCAAAGTGGCTGTGTCTTTCATCCTGGATCAGCAGGCTTCATTCGTCATGTGTGATGGAGGCAGGCAGGAGAGATGGGTTGGATCTGGGCAAGGCTGTAGTAGCATCTCTCAGAGTCCCCTGGATAGATTGTCACACCTCCTGCTGGGTTGCCTGCAAAATTCTACACAGACTGGTTAAAGACATTTGAAATCTCCCAGTATTTCCTGGTTGTTTACTGAGTACTCTGGCTTTTGTAGGCTGATGCTCTACTGGTTTAAGCAGGATGACAACTTTAAACAGATTTTAGAAGGCTTGGGCCTTTAACCATCTTCCTAGTCACAAAATCCACACAGACCAAAGGCCAACCAAGTCTGCTCTCTGCAGCAGCCATGACAGTTTTTGAGACATGGAGAGGGAAGACCAATGCTACCCCAAGGCAACCTTGTGGCCACCAAACTAACTCTGATGCTTTTAATCTGGAGTAACTCTGTTATGATAGGACTGTTATGAACCCAACTCTAATCTTGGGATGGGGTGGGGCAGAGCCAGGGCAGGAGCACTCTGGGCCTGTCAAAATCTTCACAGGACACCTAGATTCCCTGAGCAGTTTTTTATGAACGAGAGAGAGAATAAGGAATCAGTGACACCAGGCAGTTTGGGAGCAGATTGTGGAGGCAGCTTCATGAACCACCACAGTCCACACAGCTAGCACACATGTAGACCTGTATCCTATTAAGCAAAATATTAATCCTGAAGAGTTTATGAGAGCGCAGGAGAGAAAAATGGAGAAGCAAAATCTTAGTCTATACCAAAGAATTGTCAGGATCAGATGTACATTTGACTTTTAGCATAGATAGACATAAAAAATAACACACTGATTTTACACCATTGTATACCACATGCTGCATATTTGAACCATTTGGAGTTTTTGTTAGACACATTTGCTTGCACACAAACATGATCAGTTTGGGTTTAAAACCTGGGTTTTTGGGGGGGGGGGTTGGCTTGGAGTCTGGTGATAAGTCAGGATGCCTCTAGGCTGTTTACTGTGACTCCAACTATAGGCTGCAAGGATCCGTTTAACAAAACTTAAGCAAGTTAAAATAGTTTAAAAGGCAAGTGATTTTTAAACCATGGCGCTAGTTTTTACATGTCTTACCCACAGACAGACACACATACAGATAGTTGTGCACAAGCTTTGGGTGTGCTTAGAAAAAATTTTCTTTTTCTGAATTGGCCATGTAAGTCTCCTGGAATTCCAGTGGCAAAATGATATTATTTTGCCCATAAGTTAGAACCACGTGGTCAGTTAGAAAACAAAAAACTTTTCCTAGGAAACAAAAATTTTCACAGATTATCTGGCAAGGAAATGAAGAAGTCACATTTTGAAAAACCAGTTCAGCTCCAGTGGGGAGCTGAAGTGGGATGCTATGACCAGAGAAGGTCCAGGAGATGGGAGACAGGACACGAACAGAACAGACACGTGGCACGGCTTAATGGTGGTGGAGCTAGTCAGAGCCTTAGCAGGCTCACAGCAAGACACCTTCATTGCAAGGCCACAGTTACCGAGTTCAAAAGGGGGGGGCAGGGTTATTGGGAGCCTCAAGTCCCTGCCCAGCCTTGAGGAATTTGGCACGCACATACCCTGGGGGATGGGTGGGCTCTACCATGTGCTCAACGCTAGAGAAAGTTTAGGATTTAGCAAAACAAGCAGAATTTAACTGAATCTACAACTTAGCAAACATCAACAATATCTGAAAGCCTTTTTTTGTCTCTTTCAAAGCAGATTAGCCAACAGATGTTAAGTAAATAAGTCCTTTTCCTCCTGGGCAGCCAGGGGGCTGTCTCCCCCTACTCCAAGACATTTTTCACCAAATGCTTCCCAGGCTCTTTAATTCTGCCTCAGAAGCGATCCTCTCCCGGGTCCACAAAACATGGTGGGAAGCCTTCGCCTCTGGTGGAGGAGGGGTGGTGAGGGGACGATGAGTGTCCCGGGGCCGAGATGCTTGGCCCAGGACCCAGGGGATGAGACCAAGGCAGGTGTAAGGGCCCATCGGAATGAGGCTTTGAGGGTAAAAGGGGATCCTGCCCCACCTGGGAGTCTTTGCCAAGCTCACAGAGGTGTCCCAAGTTACAGGGACCAGAAGCAGGTCCCCTCACTGTAGGGAACCGGGTGGGATTTCCAGAAAAGCAAGAAACTCAGAGAAAGCAAGGGGCCAAGAGCTGTCTCATGGAGCTGAACAGTGCCCAGGTTTCCCCCAAGCCTGAGGGAAGCCCCCAGGGCAGAGGACGTGAGAGGCCCGAGCTCAGACTGGCGGTGAGATGAAGCCCAAGGCCAGAGCAGCAGCACAGGGAGGCCCCAGTCCGACAGGCAGTGAGGAGAAGCTTGAGCCAGGATCAGCGATGAGGGGAGGCCCGAACCCACGACCAGTGAGGAGAGGCCCGAATCCGGCCCTGCAGAGTAGGTAGGCCAGAGTAGCTGGAGCACCACACCAGCAGAGGGGAGAGGCCTGTGGAGCAGAGGACTGAGGAGAGTTGAGGCCCAAGGTGGGCCAAGGTCAGTGGAGAGCTATGACCCGTAGAGAGCCATGACCCATGGAGACCGCAGCAGTCCATGGAGAAGAACAGGCCTGCAAAGAGGCCTTTGGAAAAGAGAAGCCTATTGAAAGCAAGAAAGAATAAACACCCCCTTGGAGGCTGCAAATGCTCCTAGTTCTGGGGTAGCCAGGAGCAGAGAAGTGCAGACTAATAAAACTCATTTGTCACCTTTACCTATGCCTCAATGGAGTTTCTCGCTCATGAGGCCACAACAAAAACAAAAAACAGCTGAAAAATCTGGACAAACACTAACAAGAGCAATAACAGAACAAAGACCTGACAGCCACCATGTATTTACACACAAAGATCTGTCAAAAAAGTTCAAAGAAAGGCTTGAGTCAATTACACAGGGCCAGTGAAGTCTACCAAGGCCTAGGACACCAGATGGATAGTCCCATCCTGTGCTCCACCTTGTGCTCCACAACATGGTGTTCCAAACGTTACTCCAGAGGTCTCCATGAACAGGTGACTTCTTATGATGGAAAAACCATTTGGGTTGGGGGACTTGGGGCCTCAACAGCATCAGGGAAGATAGAAGTGTACTTCCTTGGACCATGGAATGTGCTAAATGGCATCTCCCCTAGGAACCAACTAGGTATATCTCCTTGGTGCCCAACCACCTGCCATGACAACCTGAGGTCCAGGTCTTGTCTCCTGGGATCTCACTGGAGCCTCCAAAATGTTTGGCTAAGACCACAAGAGAGATCACATGGACAGAGTGCTGTCATTAGAAAGTCGTTATTAGCTGGCTCGCAACTACACCTGGGTTTTGGGACATTCACACCCCCCCCCCCCCCAGACACACAACAAGTACAGTACCAAAACTAACCTCATGGCCCTTTTTGAAACAGAAAACCTACCTCCTTGACTGCTCAGGGGAGGAAGTCCCTAATGGTTCTTTTCATGCAGGTACAAGTCAAGCATGAAGTTATAGAAGTTAAAACAAGGCTGTAAGCAAGCATTGGGCAAGGGCAACATGACCCATTTTCATGACTGTCTCTATGGTGGCTACCAAGTGACCATAAATGACACAGTGGACAATAGATACATATACTTACATGTCAAACCATAAGAAACTAGTTTCACGGGTCAGGGTGCAGTCACTTGTTTAAGATGGAACCACAAAAGTCAAATGGAGTTATAGAGGCACATGCCTGATCACAGAGCCAAGGTATTCTGTTTCAGCTTGATCTCCTCTATCAAAGAATATTCCTCAGTGATATTAGGGCTAAATAACACCTAATCCATCTTAGAATTCACTCAAAATCTGGTAGAGCTCTTGGATGGCCATGTGCCATGGACTCACACCCACAATCCCAGCTACTCAGGAAGCTGAGATCTGAAGATCAAGTACCAGTCCAGCACAGGCAGGAAAAGGAAGTGAGGCTGCTAATCTCTAATTCACCATGAGGTGGTAGACAGCAACCTTGAAACAAAGCTCAATCCCAACATCCAGGCACACACACACACACACACACACACACACACACACACACACACACACGTTACATAACACTGCTTCTGTCTGACCTCACTGACCATAGTAGGGAAAGGACAGGGAGTAGGTGGCTGTGTCCTTTGTACATTTGGCCTCATCTGATTTCAGCATTTCTCTACAGCTTTCAAGAATCACTGGGAAAGAGATTTCCAGGAAGACGGCGGAAGAGGAGCAGCAGAGCCCTAGCTGAGATCCCTCTGAAATCTCAGTTTTCTCACCCCATAGAAAATTTTACTCCTAGAAAGACAGCCAGAGTAAGTTCTAACAGTACAGGGATTCTGGCCAGGAAGGAAAAATCGACTTAGCTCATCTGAAAACACAGATTTGAGCTCCGGGGGGCATCCTGCCGCCACGCCAGTGCCGGCACCGGAACAGCGCCCAGCACAGCAACCTGCACTCCGCACAGCTAAAGCACACAGCGTAGACCAGGGAGAAATCCTCCAGACGGCGGCTGAGCACAGACGACCTGAAATCGCAGAGAAAGCGTGAGTGCCCCACGAAAGATATTCTCACTCGCGCCCACAGAGCAGATTCTGGAAGGCAGCCCTACCCCCACCGCCAGAGCAAAGCGCCATCTTTGCCACTGGCATAGGGTCAGACCAGATTGGAACTAAAGCGGGCCTGGGGAAAGCGAGGTCAAAAGAGCCATCTTTGAAAAGGGCAAGAGGGACCGACCAGTGAGAGCCAGCTCCACCCAGGAGAACGCCCCCTGCCCTGGCGGGAGGCGTGTCCTGGGCCTTGGCTTAGCCAGAGGTGCCCCGTCCTGCCCACCGGAATTTATAAATTTAAAGCAAAAGCGGCGAGCAGCTCCCAGCGGCACAGAAACACCAGATGGGGGAACAAATAGTTCCTGAGACAGATAAACGGTCCCATCACAGAGGAAGCCCAATTCCCAGCCCAAAACGGAGCTGCATTCCATAGCCACCTCCGCCAAGGAGGCCGCCACACCCAGGCAAGCAACTCTCACCCGGGTAAAACAGGCCAGAGGCGCCCCGCCCTGCTGGGTCCACAGCCTATTCAAAGCCAGGTGTTAAAGGCAGCGGCCCCACAGCAGACAGAGGAGCCACGGTTCCCGAGACTGCTCAAGTCCCCGAGACTGCTCAAGTCCCCATCTACAGAGGACGCCCAAGGCCTATCTGCAAGCTGTGCAAACCACAGAGACCCAGGATTGCACCAACAGGGGAGAAGGGTCAGAACAGAACCACCACCTGCAAACTGAAATCAATTCAGACCCAGCCAATCAGGAAAATAGACTGCAGACCATTGCAAGGAAACCAGAGACTGGGGAAAGACCACCCAAACAAGGAGGACTCCATTTTTTTTTCCTCTTCAAACATTTTTTAAACTTTAAAAAAAAAATTATTTTTTCACTTCTGAAACGTCGTGGGGTTTTTTTTGTTTTTTTTGTTTGTTTGTTTGTTTTTTTCCTATTTTTACCTGTTTGTTTTATCAAGTTTTTTTCTTTTCTGTTTGTTTGGGTTGTTCCTTTTCTGGGTTTTTTCCTTTTTATGTTTTTTATTTTTTAAATAATTTCTCTCTGTTTTGTGCATCTGTCTTCCACTATTTTTACTTTATTTCTCTCTTTGCTTTCTCTTTCTTTAAAAATTACTTTCCTATGAATAACACCTCCACTCTTTTCTGCTAACTCTCCATTGTCTATCCTTTTAACCTTGTTCTTTCTACTGATTCTACTCTTCTCCACATTTCCACGTCACTGAAACTAAACCAAAATCACCACCCCCCCTCCCCAATACATTTGCCTCTATTCTCTTTACTACCTCCAACTTACCCTCCTGACTTACTGCCTGGACCTCCAGTTTCCATTGACTCCTGGTTATTGGATGGAGGGTATCCCAGCTTCATCCGAGTGAAACAAAGGGGTTCATAGAGAAAGCCAGTCCTAAAAGAACTTAATATAAAACAAGAATTGCTTATAGGGTTGTAACAGTAAATAAGTAACTACGGAATACAGGGCCCAGGATTGGTTGTTATATTGAAATTGTATTCTTTAGGAACACCAAATCTAATTTTATTTTATTTTATTTATTTATTTTTCTTTGCCAGTCCAGGGGCTTGGACTCAGGGCCTGAGCACTGTCCCTGGCTTCTTCTTGCTCAAGGCTAGCACTCTGCCACTTGAGCCACAGAGCCACTTCTGGCCGTTTTCTGTGTATGTGGTGCTGGGGAATCGAACCCAGGGCCTCATGTATACGAGGCAAGCTCTCTTGCCACTAGGCCATATCCCCAGCACCAAATCTAATTTTATAGACAGGTATACAGGGTATCTGTATATAATTGTGAACTTGTAAGATTTACACAACAGTTCTTGGTAAGGGCTGCTTTGGGTCTTAAACGGTGCTCACAGGTGCTGGTAGACTGGCATTCCCAATTCAAATGGGCAGAAGGAACACAAGAATGATGGCAAACAATGAAGTCTTATCCCCCACTCAAGCCAACCAGGAAGCAGAGCAGTCAATCAAAGACATAGAAGAGAACCCCCAAAATGCTCTACAAAGTCTACTGATAAACATGATAAATGAAAAGTTTGAATCTCTTCAGTCAATTATTCTAGAGTGTGAGGAGGCAAAACAAAAATTAATGGAGAATTTCATGGCATCCACAAATAGAAAGATAAATGAACTTCAAGAGTCAAATGAAAAGATAGCTACCCAGCTTAAAGATTTGAGAGACAACACTCAAAACCAAAGTAATGAAGTTAATGAAGTAAAGAAGTCCATACAAGACCTAAGAAATGACATGGAAATCATCAGGAAAGCCCAGTCAGAAGGAAAAGAGATTTGAAATCAAGTAGCTAGCCTACAGTCTAGACTAACTGAAGCAGAGGATCAAATTTCAGGAGCTGAAGATTCCTTAGATTCTATGGAAAAAGATAAAAAATCAATACAAATACAGTGCAATCAACAAGACAGATCGCTACAGGTGATTCAAGACACAATCAGGAAGCCCAATTTAAGGATAATAGGTATTGAGGAAAACTTGGAGAAAGAGGTTAATGGCATAGGCAACCTATTTAACAGAATATTAGCTGAGAACTTCCTAAATATCCAGAAGGAAAGGCCTATACAGATACAAGAAGCATTTAGAACCCCAAACCGACCAGACCAGAATAGGACATCCCATCGACACATTGTGATCAAAACAAGATCAGTAGAGTACAAGGAAAGAATCCTTAAAGCTGTTAGGGAGAAGAAAACAATCACATATAAAGGAAAAGCAATCAGAATTACCCCAGACTTCTCAGCAGAGACCATGAAAGCAAGGAGATCATGGAATGAAGTATACCAAACACTAAATAAAAATAACTACCAACCAAGAATTCTATACCCGGCCAAACTCTCATTCATAGCCGAAGGTCAAATAAAAGTCTTCCACAGTAAGGAAAAACTGAAACAATATATCTCCACCAAACCAGCTTTACAGAAAATCTTCAAAGATGTACTATACAGGGAAAATAAACAAGATCCCAATACAGACAGAGAAATGAACCCTAAATAGTAAACATCAGATCAAGAAATGGGAAGACACAGCTTTAAACAAGATAGTGATAATGAAAGCAACAAATGATCATCTCTCAATCCTAACTCTCAACATTAATGGACTTAATTCTCCAATCAAATGACATGGGCTCATAAGTTGGATCAAAAACCAAGACCCATCTTTCTGCTGCCTCCAAGAGACACATCTATCCAGCAAAAGTAAACATCTTCTAAAAGTGAAATGCTGGAATCAAATCTATCAAGCAAATGGCCCCCATAAGCAGGCTGGAGTTGCAATCCTAGTATCAGACAAAATTGACTTCAAATTAAAAAAGGTAAGAAGAGACAAAGAAGGTTACTACATACTAGTAAAGGGATCTCTCCTACAGGAAGATATAACCATTCTAAATATCTACACACCAAATGCAGGAGCACCCAACTTCATCAAACAAACACTACTGACTCTCAAAACACTCATAGACCCAAACACATTGATCGTTGGGGATTTAACACTCCACTATCACCTCTGGACAGATCAACATGCCAAAAACTGAACAAAGAAACCACAGATCTTAAAAATTGCATAGACCAACTAGACTTAACCGATATCCCTGCCGGGCCAGCCGGCAGGGGAACAGAAATCCTGACTGAGGGGCGGCAGGGATACGGAAAAGGAAAAATAAGGCAAGAGAAAAAAGACAAGAGACAAAGATGGGGTACGGGAGGTCTGCAGCCGTAAGGTTGAACCTCAAGACTGCAGCCAAGTTTATTCTTAACTTCCAGCTTATATGCAGTTTTGGAACCAGGGAATAGCATAGGGTAGTTAAAATTTAAGAACACACAGGGGCTTTGAAGTTGGCAAACATTTGATTACGGTAAACACAGGAAAAGGCAGATTAACATAGGAATCTACTCTGGCGGACATAGCAAGGTGCAGACAATGGCAAAGCAATTCCGGATACTGCCCGTGAGCAAAGTTCCTTGCATCTGGTACATCTTAGTGATAACAGCACAGCCAGTGGTAAGGATGAATCTAGCTGCTAGTTTGGCTCCCGACATTCTGGCGACATCAGCACGGCCAGAGGTCAGGATGAGCTTAGTTGCTAGCTCAGCTCCCGACAGATTTCTACAGAATATTCCACCCAGCAACAACAGAATACACATTCTTCTCCGCAGCACATGGAACATTCTCCAAAACAGATCACATCTTAGGGCACAAAGAAAATCTGTACAAATTCAGAAGTATCAAAACCATTCCCTGCATTCTCTCAGACCACAATGGAATAAAATTAGAGCTCAACTCAAACAGCCACCACAGAAAATCCTACAATTCATGGAGACTAAACAACACACTGCTGAACCAACAGTGGGTCACTGAAGAAATTAAATCGGAAATTCAAATGTTTATGGAATTCAACCAAGTTGAGGACACAAAGTACCAGCTCCTTTGGGACACAGCAAAGGCAGTACTCAGAGGAAAATTTATATCTCTGAGTGCATGCACCAACAAACTGGAGAAACAGCAACTCAATAACTTAAGGAAGCACCTTAATTTCCTTCAGAGAGAACAACAAGCCAAACCCCAAGTCAATAGACAGAAGCAAATAATTAAAATCAAATCAGAATTAAATCAATTAGAGACGAAAAAAAAAACATCGAAAGAATCAACAAAACAAAGAGTTGGTTCTTTGAAAAAATCAACAAGATAGACAGACCCCTGGCAAACCTGACCAAAAACCGAAGGCAGCACACTCAAATAAACAAGATAAGAGATGAAACAGGTAACATCACCACAGAAATAACCGAAATTCAGAAAATAATAAGGGACTATTTTGCAAACCTTTATGCCAACAAATTCGAGAACTTGGAAGAAATGGATGATTTCCTAGAAAAAATTCATATCCCCAAACTTAGACATGAAGATTTAAACCTTCTAAACAGACCCATATCCAGTATTGAAATAGAAACGGCAATAAATGATCTCCCATCCAAGAAAAGCCCAGGTCCAGATGGATTCACTGCAGAATTCTACAAGGCCTTCAAAACAGAACTCACACCAATATTTCTCAAACTCTTCAATGAAATTGAAAGAGAACGTTCACTACCAGACTCATTCTATGAAGCCAGTATAACCCTCATCCCAAAACCAGGCAGCTACTCATCACAGAAACAGGACTATAGACCAATTTCCCTGATGAACATAGACACAAAAATTCTCAACAAAATTCTGGCCAATCGACTTCAACAGGTCATCAAAAAAATCATACACCACGATCAAACTGGATTCATCCCAGGGATGCAAAGTTGGTTTAATATACGCAAGTCAATTAATGTAATCCACCACATCAACCGGAGCAAGGTAAAGAACCACATGGTTTTATCTCTGGATGTGGAAAAAGCGTTCGATAAAATCCAGCACCCATTCATGCTAAAAGCCCTGGAAAAACTGGGGTTCCAGGGAACATTCCTGAATATAATCAAGCAGTTTATGACAAACCAACAGCAAGCATAACTCTAAATGGTGAAAAACTAAAGCCATTCCCTTTAAAATCAGGAACAAGGCAGGGATGTCCACTCTCTCCCCTGCTCTTCAACATAGTACTAGAATTCCTAGCCAGAGCAATCAGGCAAGAAGAAAATATAAAGGGGATCCAAATAGGAAAAGATGAAGTTAAACTTTCTCTCTTCGCAGATGACATGATCCTATACCTAAAGAATCCCATAGACTCTACCCCCAAGCTACTAGAGCTGATCCAAAACTTTGGCAAAGTTGCAGGATATAAAATAAACCTTCAAAAATCAATGGCCTTTCCCTATGCTAACGACCTGAAGACCGAGGCGGAAATAAGGAAAGCAACTACTTTTGCAATAGCCCTCAAAAGCATAAAATACCTAGGACTAACCTTAACTAAAGAAGTGAAACTCCTCTTTGAGGAGAACTTTAAAAGCTTGAAAAATGAAATTATGTCAGAACTAAGGAAATGCAAAAACCTCCAATGCTCCTGGATTGGGAGGATTAATATAATCAAAATGGCAATATTGCCAAAGGCTATCTACAAATTCAATGCAATACCCATTAATATCCCAACACCATTTTTTAAGGAACTAGAGGAAGCAATCCAGAAATTCATATGGAACAATAAAAGACCTAGAATAGCAAAAACAATCCTAAGCAGAAAGAACAGTGATGGAGGAATTACAATTCCCAACTTCAAGAGGTATTATAAAGCTATAGTAATAAAAACAGCTTGGTATTGGCACCGGAACAGGCCTGAAAACCAATGGAACAGAATTGAAGACCCAGAAATAAATCCACAGAACTACGCCTACTTAATCTTTGATAAAGGAGCTAAAACAATAGTTTGGAAGAAAGATATCCTCTTTAACAAATGGTGCTGGCTTCTATTATTGATGATGTTCTTGTATCACCTTCCTGTGGTTGTACCTACACTATCTCTGTAATCTTATCTGAGTATATTGGAAATCATGTATACTGGTATTAGAAGTAGGAAATTGAAAGGGAATACCAAAATTGAGAGACACAGGGTAAAAAAACACAAACAACTACAAAAGCAATACTTGCAAAACTGTTTGGTGTAAGTGAACTGAACACCTCGGGGGGGGGGGGGGAGGGAAAGTGGGAGGAGGGAGGGGGGTATGAGGGACAAGGTAACAAACAGCACAATGCCTAACATACAAAAATGTAACCTCTCTGTACATCAGTTTAATAATAAAAATTTGAAAAAAAATAGGAGAGCCATAAGAATCTCACACACTTTTCCTGCCTGGGCTGGTTTTGAAACATGGTCTTCAGATGGCAAGTTCCTGAGTGACAGGGTTTGAGATAGGAGCAACAAACACCAGGCTAGCAAAGATCTTTACCAGAATTTCAGTGAATTCAATGATGAATTTCGTGGTTGTTCAGCCCAAAACTCTGAGGTATTCCATTGACATAGGGTATCAAACTGAAGGCAGAATACCAGGGTTGGGGGACTTGGGAGGTGCATTAGAACAGGCAATGAAGAAACAGGAAAGCAGAAAGAATTAATGTGGAATAGGAGAAAAATAAAATCAAGAAAGACTGGACAATGATGAGGATAACCAAACTACGGAAAACAGGCTTAGCATAAAGATGGTATTTCAATGCAATCCTGAAACCTTCAATTCACACAGGAACCACAGGGATATCTGCAGATAAAAGAGACATAGGTTATAGTTTTCTGACTGGATTCTAAAGCCTTAGCAAATAAAATATAGATCAAACAATAAATATAACTGTAAAAACCTAAACAGTCTCTTTAGGCCAAGCTAAAACCCAAAGTAACAACAAAATAAAAACCATTGTGGATCGAGAGAGACTCTTCACCTGCTCTTCAGGAAATGCAGGGCGATTATGCCAAATGTACAAAGAACTGAGAGCTGTGCAGCCAAAGGAGAAACCTCTCAATGACGAGATAGGCAATGGAGTGAAAAAGCCATTCTGAGATGAAAAAATCACAGTGTCTAATTCATACATAAAGCCTGCCAGGAGCTGGTGGCACACCACAGGGAACCTAGCTACTCTAATGGCTGAGGTTGGAGGATGAAAGTTTGAAGTTACCTCAGGGCAGGAAAGTTTATGAAACTCTGATCTCTAATGAACCAACTAAAACCAGAAGAAGAGTTGTGTTGGAAGGTCTAGAGCACCAGCCATGAGTAAAAACTTAAAAATAACAAGCTCAGAAACAGATTCTAGGCCCGTGTTCAAGCTGCAGGTTAAGAACATATTGAAAATAGCCTAGTACTGACACCTCTCACCTGTAGTAATAGCTATTCAAGCTGCTGTCATCTGAAGATGGAGATACAAAGCCACCCCAGAAGGGAAGATCCATGAGACTCTTATCACCAGTGATCCACCAGAAACCAATGTAGGGCTGTGGCTCAAGTGGTAGAGTGGTAACTTTAGAGTAAAAGCTCAAGGAGAGTGCCCAAACTCAACAACTGACAGGAAAAGAAATCATAACATCATATTCATGAGGCAAGGTTCTGTCTAGATTTCCCTTTTTGGTGTCTGACAGATCTTTAAACCACAGCAATCTATAACTCTCCTTGTCATTTTGATGCCAGCAGGAAAGTAACTCCTTCCCCATCATGCTGAAAGTGGACTTCTTGTTTTCCTTCATGGCCCGGAAGGAGCTGTTCTCCAGGACCAAGTCTAGCTCTTTGGGCTCCAGGTTCTTCCCCAGGAACTGGCAGATGTTCTTCACAGTGCGCTTCGTGTCCTGCAAGAAGGAAAAGCAGGAGAAGGAGAACATGGAGCAGCTATCAGAAGGAGGGAGTAGTGGAGGCAGCACAAGAAGGGACAGGCAGCCAAGCACAATGACAGACTCGTGTGACAGAGCTGGAAGCAGGGAGGGAGGAAGGGATGGAAGGGGAACGGACGGAGGACCAGAGGATTTAATCACACAGGTGAGGACCTGGATGTCATTTTATGGTTAGCATTAACACAACCAGGGCACAGAGCCTGGAGGTTACCAGAAGTAGAGAAAGGCATTTGGACAATTCTCAAGTGTGAATTTAACAATATTAAGGCAAAGATTAATACAACAGGTACCCTGGTGACCCACAGCTAATTTTTGAACAAGACAGATTTCTTCAATGTCTTTGTATGTCTGGGAGAGGTGTGTGTCTGTGAGTGGGTGAGTGTGTCTGTTATGTGGTTGAACTCAGGGTCAGGGTGCTGTCCCTGAGCCTTTGTGCCCAAGTCTTGCACTCTTCCACTTGAGTTCCACTCTGGCTTTTTGGAGGTCAATTGAAGAGAAGACTCTTATGGACTTTCCTGTCCCGGATTGAATTTGAAACTGGGTCTTCAGATTTCAGCCGCCTGAATGTCTAGGATTGTGAAATATGACAGGTGGAGTGATGTCTATGAGAACAGATGTTAGTCAGGGTTAGGGGGCAGTGGAGTACGTGGAAAATGGATGGTTACCTTCTTGAGGGCCTCGTAACTGAGCACCAGTATGTTCTCCCTCTCTTGCATAGAAATCCAGCCCAGGACATGTGCATACCAAGAACTATGTGACACTGCAAGTTGGGAGAACATGTCATAAATAATGCACTCTTGGATGACTAAATTGGGTCTATGTTTTCCACCCTTTGCCCTTGTCCACATCAGCTTCTTTGAGGCATAAGTGACAAAAATCACGTGCATATTCACAGGTTAAAGTATCACAATTAGGCCAGGTGCTGGTGGCTGATGCCTGTAATAATATGTCCTTAGGAGGCTGAGATCTGAGGTTCTTTCTACCAAGCCAGCCTGAGCAGGAAATTCTCTGAGACTCGAATCTCTAATAATGTACTCAAATATGCTAGAAGTGTTGTTGTGGCTGAAGTGTTATAGGGCTCACCTTGAGCAACAAACACTCAGAGATAGACCCTAGGCCCCGTGATCAAGCCCCTGTACCGGCCACATACATACATACATGTAAATGAAATATATATATTTCTTAATCTTATATGTTTATGTAAAGTATATATTGCATTTATATTTGAGCATATATAAATAAAATAAATATCAAATAGATATGATATATAATATATCCTATATAAAATATAGGATATATTATATACTATATAGTGTATAAAATAGTACTAGTATAAAATATATGAGTTATAAATATTTGTGTATGCTTATATATACTATATATAATATTATATATAGTATACCTATACTACATATGGTATATATAGTGTAACACATATGATATATTGTATATGTCTAATATATTTCACATATATGTACTTGGGATATGTATGCCATCTCGGGGCATCAGTGTCTCATTGCCGCCATTCAGGCTGTTCAGGAGGCTGCAATGTGGGCATCATGATTCAGAGCCACCTCAGAAAGAAAAGTACCATGACACTCTTAACTCTAATTAATCCCTAAAAAGATAGAAGTGGTGGTGTGGCTAATGTGGTTGAGCCAAAACCTTGAGTTAAGGAAACTCGAAGAGGGGATGTGGCCAAAAGAGAACCCTACTTCATGGTTGGTGGGAATGTAAAGTGGTTCAGCCACTCTGGCAAGTGGTATGGACATTCCTCAGAAGGCTAAACATAGAGATCCCCTATGACCCAGCAGCCCCACTTTTGGGCATCTACCCAAAAGACCACAAACAAGAACACACTAAAGCCACCAGCACAACCATGTTCATCACAGCACTATTTGTCATGGCTAAAATATGGAACCAACCCAGATACCCCTCAGTAGATGAATGGATCAGGAAAATGTGGCACATATACACAATGGAATTTTATGCCTCTATGAGAAATATTGACATTGCCCCATTCATAAGGAAATGGAAGGACTTGGAAAAAATTATACTAAGTGAAGTGAGCCAGACCCAAAGAAACATGGATTCTATGGTCTCCCTCATAGGGAATAATTAGCACAGGTTTAGGCTGTCACAGCAGAGGATCACAAGAGCCTAATAGCTATGTCCCTATGAATGCATAAGATGATGCTAAGTGAAATGAACTCCATGTTATAGAAACAAGTGATATATCACTGTTGTAATTACTTCCAACATGCCATGTGAAACCGTAGCTGCTATTGTTGATGATCCTCTTGTATCCCATTCCTATGGTTGTGCCTGCACTATCACTGTATCTTATCTGAGTACATTGGAAACTGTCTATAATGGTATTAGAATTAGGAAAGTGAAAGGGAATACTAAAATCGAGAGACACCGGATAAAAAGCAAATGACAACAAAAGCAATGCTTGCAAAACTGTTTGGTGTAAACCAACTGAACAACTCATAGGGGAGAAGGAAAAAGGGAAGGGGGAGGGGGGAAAAAGGGAGGAAGTAACAAACAGTACAAGAAATGGATCCAATGCCTAACATACAAAACTGTAACCTCTCTGTGTATCACTTTGATAATAAATAAGAAAAAAAAAAGAAACTAGAAGTGGCAAGGTCTAGCATTCAAGCCCCAGGACACATACACACACACACACACACACACACACACACACACACACACACACACACACACAGTGTTTACATACAGCTCACTTCACAACCCACTCACCATTGCCTTGGATGAAACATTCATTCACAATACTGCTGCAGTGACTCTGGATTCTTCATGAGCTTTGAGTGATGATAGAAATAATATCCGGACACAAGGACATCCTTTGGATTCCTGATGATATAGATCACCTTAAAGGGACAAAGCAGTAAAAACAAAAATCATTATTAACATCTTTCCCACATGTGAGGCCTTGACCTCTCTTCTGCCAAGTCATTCATGATGGGAAGTATATGGAAAGATCAAAAATTGACTCAAAGTCTTACTTAGAATATGAAGAGTGTGTGTGTGTGAGTGTGTGAGTGCGTGTGTGTGTGTGTATAACAGTCCCAGGGCTTGAAGTCATGACGTGGGAACATCCATGAGCTTTTTCACTCAAATTAGTGGTGTATCACTTGATTCCTAGCTCACTTCCAGTGTGATATTTGTTCTCATAAAGTTCACCAATATGTCATTCACGGGGAAATGGATAGAACTAGAACAAATCATGTTAGGTCAGGTAAACCACAATTAGAGTGACAAACAACATATGTTTTTATGACATGTGGAAATTAGATCTAAAAGACACTGGGATATGACAAATTACATAGATTTCTATACCAAAAGATGATAGCCCCCAGAGTTGCAATAGCCAAGCACCACTTCGTATTTGTGTAAAATAATACATATACTGAAATGAACTGAAATCACAAGCACATCTGTGGGAGTGTTTGGAAGGGCACAGAATCAGAGGAAAAAGAATGAAAAAGTGCAGCAGTGGGGGGCACTGGGCATTGATTAAAGGAAGTAGGCAACTTGTAGGTGGACATGAAATGGAGGGAAGGAGAGGGAAGCAGGGAACAGAAGATACAACATGAAATGAAATGCACTTATTACCTGAGGTATATAAATGAAACCCTGATGTATATCACCTCTAAATAATAAAGTCAATTAGAAAACAAAAAACCTGGATGTGATTCTTCTATGAGCTCCTCAGCATTCACCATCTGTCACTCACCCCCTTACCCACAGATAATCAAAAACCCAATCCTGCCTTAGGCCTAAGGCTTCTGTGTTTCTCCAATGCCTTCACCTCACAATGCACATAGAATCCATGTGGAAAGGGCTGGGGAGAGCCTCTTCTCTGAAGGGAAAGAAAGAAATGAGGGACTACACAATCTCCATAGGGAAGCCTGGAGGGAGTAGGGCCACAGGCCTGGCCTTTCCCCCACAGCCGTGCCCCTGTCTGCTCACCTGACTTGAGGTAGGTCACTGTGATGATGTCCTTGTCCTTCACCCCAAACTGCTCATGGGCTGCTTTGATTACTTCAGTTTTATAAACGATCTGCTCAAGGACTTACTTAGAACCTGAATTGTGTGTGTGTGTGGCATCCGCGCATAGCAATCCCAGGGCTTGAAGTCATGGCCTGGGAACAGCCATTAACTTTTTTCATTCAAATTAGTGCTGTATCACTTGATTCCCAGCTCGACTCCCAGTGTAATGTTTGTTCAGACTTTTATTTCCAGGTTGCCTTTGAACTGTGTTCTTTAGAGCTCAGCCTCTGAAGTAACTAGGGTGAAAGGTGTGAGCCACTGTTGTCTGACTTATTTCCTCACCTTTGATTTCATTTTATTTTATTTTTTTTGTCAGTTACTGGTATTGGACTCCAGGTGTGGACAATGTCCCCGATTTTGTTTTGTTGATGGCTAGGGCTCTGCCCCTTTGAACCACATTCTAATTCCAGTTTTTTGGTGGTTGCTAAAAGCTAAGAATCTGGTAGCCTTTCTTGCCCGAGCTAGCTTTGAATTATGACCTTCAGATCTCACTGACCTTGGCCTTAGAAGTGAAGAAAGACTTGGGGAAGTGTTGGATGCGGAGGTGGGAGGTGAGCAGGCGGGGCCCTCCTTCATGTCTCTTATTCTTGTAGATCCCCATTCCATTTTGGTCCATGGGGATCTTTCCCAGATGGGCACAGAGCGGATCCACTCCGGATCCCCGTTGCTGAGAATGAGACACAGAATCTCATTCAGCCAGTTGTTTCCTGGAGACACAAGGAAATGTGCAGATCACTCATGTCTATCTGAATTATATAAAAAACTTGATGGTAAAATATACATCACATAAAGTTCACCAATATGTTATTTACGAGGAAATGAATAGAACTAGAACAAATCATGTTAGGTCTGGTAGAGTGACAAACAGCATATGTTCTTATGTCATGTGGAAATTAGATCTAAAAGCCACTGGGATATGACAAATTACATATATTTCTAAACCAAAGGAGGATAGCCCCTGGAGAGAATCACAAAGTTGCAATAGCCAAGCACCTCTTCATACTGTGTAAAATAATACATATACTGAAATGAACTGAAAAGATGGAAACCAAGGACTTTTTTAATTTCATTTTTCATTTTCTGATAACTCTGTATTCTTTAGTTTATAAGCGGTATATTCACAAGCACATCTGTGGGAGTGTTTGGAAGGGCACAGAATCAGAGGAAAAAGAATGAAAAAGTGCAGCAGTGGAGGGCACTGGGCATTGATTGAAGGGAGTAGGGAATTTGTGGGTATACATGAAATCGAGGGAAGGGGAGGGAAGCAGGGAACAGAAGACATAACATGAAATGAAATGCACTTATTACCTGAGGTATATAAATGAAACCCTGATGTATATCACCTCTAAAATAATAAAGTCAATTAGAAAACAAAAAACCTGGATGTGATTCTTCTATGAGCTCTTCAGCATTCACCATCTGTCACTCACCCCCTTCCCCACAGACAATCAAAAACCCAATCCTGCCTTAGGCCTAAGGCTTCTGTGTTTCTCCAATGCCTTCACCTCACAATGCACATAGAATCCATGTGGAAAGGGCTGGGGAGAGCCTCTTCTCTGAAGGGAAAGAATGAAATGAGGGACTACACAATCTCCATAGGGAAGCCTGGAGGGAGTAGGGCCACAGGCCTGGCCTTTCCCCCACAGCCGTGCCCCTGTCTGCTCACCTGACTTGGGGTAGATCACTGTGATGATGTCCTTGTCCTTCACCACAAACTACTCATGGGCTGCTTTGATTATTTCAGTTTTATAAAGCATGGCAGGGATAGGAATGCCTGCATACCACAGATAGTCCTCTGCCATGGCGGAGCCCTGCATGTCTGGCTCTTGGTCCCAGTTCACTGTCACTATTATGGGGTAGATGGTGGCTGAGTCTGAGTTGTTCATTGGGAGTGGTGAAGGCAATCATTAACTTTCTACATTTCAGTGTGAAACACACTTTTTCCATAAAAAATATACCCAATGTTCTGACTGTGACAGGGAATTCCCAACTGAAATCATTCGATGACATTCTGTGCTCATCTGATTTTCAGTTCATGGCAGGCATTAAGAACTACAAGAGGAAATACAAGGAAATTGATTGAGAACAGGATTAATATTTGTGTAATGGGGAGGCCAGATCTGCCCAGTGCCATTAATAGCTGTGGAGGGACTTCAGGTTGACTCCAGCTCAGATTAGAGCAGAAGCCAACTCCATCTCCACTAAGCCCTCCCCCACCCTATTCAGGGAAGCTCCCTTTACTATGTAGATTGACTACCTGAGGCCTGGGAGCTTCAAGGGAACCAGTGTCCTCCTCTTTATTATGATAAGTTATGTAGATTAACCACCTGAGGCCTGGGAGCTTCAAGGGAACAGGCTGTGAGTAGGCATATCCGCCTGCATCATGTGAGCCCCGCCAAATCCATGCTTCAATTCCAACTAGAATGATAGGTTAGTTCAAATGAATATTATGAGACAGACTGTAACTCTATTGGCCACCTGCGTGCGGCCTAGCATGCTCTGTAAGTGTTGTATCTTCATTGGTCACCTGCGTGTGACAAGTTTGTCTGTGATGTTTGCCTTATAACCAGGCTGGAAGGCCACACGGGGGCGGTCCCAGCTCCCAAGTCTGGGCTGCCCAGGTGTGCACAAGCCCAGCTCCCGAGTCTGGGCTGCACACGTGCGGGCGGGCCCAGCTCCCGAGTCTGGGCCCTGATCCTGCACAGGTGGTTGGCAGTTTCGGCTCCCGAGTCCGGGCTGCGACCAAGGCCGGTCGGTTCACTTTTTGTTCACTTTTTACTTCCCCAATAAAACTGTCTTTTTGTCACCTTGTAGCCGGAGACTGTGTGGTGGACTCTTGGGGGAACCAGGAATCCCCTCCCTTGGGGGGAACCCTGTTTCATTGTAGCGAACCCCCACTCTACTTCAATTTGTTTGAAATTCACAAATACTTAATTTGGAGAATAGCTGTAGAGATCACAAAAATAGCAAAGAGTGCGGGTTGGACTTCTGGCTCAAAGTCCTAAGTTCAATTCATAGTATCACCCAAAAATCACTGCCATGTGTCCTCAATGCATTTTTCTTCTGACTTCCTTTTTGCCCCAGGGTCTGTCTTCACTCTAGGATCTGGGCCATGGTCCTCTGTCTCATGGATCTCCATGTCTCTCCTCAAGCTCCTGGGAGCAAGGAGAGTTTCCTTTGCTTCCTTTGTTCTGACCTTGCAGATTTGAGAAATAACAAATACATCTGTAACATCAGTGGGATGGTGTGTGTGTGTGTGTGTGTGTGTGTGTGTGTGTGTGTGTGTGCCAGTCTGACTTGTTGGTCCTAAGTGTCATTGGCTTTCTTGCCTGGATTGGCTTCAAACTTCTATCCTCAGATATGACTTCTGAATAGCTGGGATGACATGCATGAGCCACTGGTTCCTGACTTTGTAAGAGCTGTTAATAGCGGGATGGTGTAGCTGGAAAATTCCCTCAGGGGTGATTTGTATCAGGCAAATGATCAAATGAGCAGCATGAAAATTTCAACCATGGAACTCAAGTGACAGATTTATGTCCTGATCTCTAGGGCACAAGCCTTTGTCTCCATAGGCACAGGGTTACACCAAGACTTGGTCCCATGGACACAGGTCTGGATAAACACTGCCAACATCTCCTGGAATATTTTCTTTATGGTGTTGTTCTGGATGGAGGGAAATGTTCTTCCATTTCCCAGTGATTCTTGGAGGCTGTAGAGAAATGCTAAAATCAGATGAGGCCCAATGTCCAAAGGACACAGCCCCCTACTCCCTGTCCTTTCCCTGCCATGGTCAGTGGATCTCAGAGAGAAGCAGTGCTGGGTAACATGCGTGTGAGTGTGTGTGTGTGTGTGTGTGTGTTTGTATGTGTGCCAGTACTGCTCCTGGATGTGGGGATTGAGCTTTTGAAAAGGGCCTAGGTGACTCCATCTTAAAAATCTAAGCTTGCTCTCCCCTAAATCAGGAGGTTACATAGAAAGCATGCACAAAACATTTTTTGAGAAAAACTGCTGAATGTCTCAAATGGAGGGTGTACGTGTTAGATATAAACAGAGATTGAAGTTTAACTTTAGGAATGCAGTTTAGCCCTCTGCTAACAAAGTTTTACTATAGCCTTCTGCTAACAGATTAACTATGGCCCTCTGCTAACAAAGCTAACTATAGATAAGATTAGCCTATTTCCCTCTGCTTGCTTAGTGTGATGCATAACACTTTGAGTTTCAAGGTTGCTGTCTCCCATTTGCTGGTGAATTAGACACTAGGAGGCTCACTTCCTTTTCCTGCCTGTGCTGGATTGGGATTTGATTTTTAGATCTCAGCTTCCTGAGGAGCGGGGATTGCAGGTGTGACCCCATGGCACTTGGCCATCCAGATCTCTACCGGAATGTGAGTGAATTCAATGATGCATTTGGTGTTGTTTAGCCCTAAAATGACTGAGGAATATCTTTTGATAGAGGAGACCAAGCTGAAACAGAACACCTTGGCTCTGTGATCAGGGATTTGCTTTTGTGACTCCATTTCACTTTTGTGATTCTGACTTAAAGACCTGTACCCTCAACCGTGAAACTATTCCCTTATGGTTTAGCATGTAATGATAATGTATCTATTTTTCACTGAATGATTTCTGGTAGCTAGGTAACAATCATAGAGATAATCATGAAAATGGTCATGTTGCCCCTTCTCCCTGCTTGCTTACAGCCTTGTTTTAGCTCCTGTAACTTCATCCTTGGCTTGCACCTGCAGAAAAGAACTGTTAGGGACTTTCCACACCTGAGCCACCAGAGGTGGGTTTTCTGCTTCAAAAAGGGCCATGATATACTATACTTGTGGCTGGGGGGGGGGGCAGATGTCCCCAAACCCAGGTGTAGTCCCCAGTCAGCTCATAACGACTTTCTAATGACTGCACTCTGTCCATGTGATTTCTTTCGATGGTCTTCAGCAGAACATTTTGAAGGGCCCAGCGAAGTCCCCAGGAGACAAGCAATGGACCTCAGGTCCTCTTGCAGGTGGCTGGGCACCAGGGATAAAGACCTAGTGGATTCCTAGGGTAGATGCCACCTAGAACATTCCATAGTTCCAGGAACAACACTTCTCTCCTCCCAGCTGCTCTAGAGGGCCCAGGTCTCCCACCCCAAATGACTTTTCCATCATAAGAAGTCACCTGTTCATGGAGATTTCTGGAGAAAAGTTTGGAACGTCCTGTTGTGGAGCACATGGTGGAACACAGGATGGGACTATCCATCCAGTGTCCTGGGGCCTTGGTAGATTTCACTGGCCCTGTGTAATTGACTCAAGCTTTTTTCTGGACTTAAAAAAATTACTGTCAAGGTGATGTACAGAGGGGTTACAGTTACATAATAAGGTCGTGAGTACATTTCTTGTCATATCTTTTACACCCTCCCTCATTTTTCTTTCCCTTCTCTAGCTTAGAAAAACATATATACAATATCTAGTGTACCAAAAGCATATACAGTGACCACAGGAGGTATGCCAAAGGAAATTCACCTAGTACATTCAATATAATGACAACAATAAAATCCTCCTGTTTCCATTTATTGGAGTTCATTTTGCTTAGCCCCATCTTATATAATCATATGTAAATAGCCTTTTTTTTTTTTTTTTTTGGCCAGTCCTGGGCCTTGGACTCAGGGCCTGAGCACTGTCCCTGGCTTCCTTTTGCTCAAGGCTAGCACTCTGCCACTTGAGCCACAGCGCCACTTCTGGACGTTTTCTGTATATGTGGTGCTGGGGAATCAAGCCCAGGGTCTCATGTATACGAGACAAGCTCTCTTGCCACTAGGCCATATCCCCAGCCCCTTTCTGGACTTTTTTGACTAAAGTCTTGTTGTGTAAATACATGGTGACCATCAAGTGTTTGTTCTATTATTGCTCTTGTTAGTGTTTGTCCACTTAGTATCAGTTGTTTCTTTTTGTTGTGGCCTGAGGAGTGAGTAAATCCACCGAGGCAGGGTTAAAGGTAACAAATGATCTATTAGTCAGACTGCAACTGCCCTGCTCCTGGCTACCCCAGAACTAGGAGCAGTTGCAGCCTCCAAGAGGGTATCTTCCTTTCTTCCTTGCCATAGGCTTCTCCTTTCCGCAGGCCTCTTTCCCTCCACAGGCCTCTCGGCTGTCCTCATGGCTCTTATGAGTCTCTCCACGGGCCTCCTCACTGCAGGCTTGTCCTTCTGCCACCCCGGAGCTCCTGCCGCTCAGGCCTACATTCTCTGCAGGCCTGATTTCAGGACACTCCTCGCTACTGGTCTTGGGGGTGAGTGTTCTGGTCCCTGCAATGCATGGCTGGATCCCCTTTTAGGCTCTGCAGTGGCGTGGATCTCAGGTTTGGTCTTTCTATTTTCTGGTCATGGTGCTGCCCCTGAGCTGTTTCCGCTCAAGCTGCTGCTCTAAGATTTGAGGTACAGGGCCACTTCCTGTGGCCGTTGTTTTAAAACCCCTTGAACATGTGTGATTTCCTTCCATGGGAAAAGAGAAACCAAAGGGGCCACCAGGATGGCCAGCTCCCCAGGAGAGGAGGAGGTCATGTATGGAAAGAGGAGGTGGCCATGTGTGGAAAGGCCAACCTGGCCCTGGAGGAGGTTTTGGTGCCCTGAGTGTGCGAAGCCCTACCTCAGCATGCTTTATCTGCCCTCATTGGGAATCTTAATTTGTTGGTATAAAAATTAGTACCAATTTAAATGGATCCTTGTTTTCTATATGTTGGTTCTTCATTTGGACATCTCTGGTGAAATCAAGCTTTCAGCCTCCCGCTGGGCCAGGTCACAAGCCTGTTTTTCCCTCCTGTGTGGTAGCAGTTGTAGTCAGTGGACACAGATGAGACGTTTGTTTTTTCTAGCAATCTGTCTGAGGCTGCAGCCTGCTTGGTGAGCAAAGGTCAGCTTCAGGGAACCCCCTTCCTTCCACAGAAAGAAGGCATTGAAAAGGTTCACTGGTGTGCCACTAATGTGCCTGGAAACCAAGCAATCCCTGGAAAAGTGAGTGGGGCTTGTGAAATGCTAGGGTGATTTATTAATTTGTTAGGAAAGTTTTATCCTAAGTCATGGTCATCTGCAAAGGTAAGACTGGTAACAAACTCCACCCACAATAATTTGCAGAAAATATATGGACAATATTCATTTTGGCATGCTTTAAGAACTTTGTGCACCAAAATGTATGTGTCTAAGTGTGTGTAAACATGTTGAAGATAAAAACTGTCAGCACATGGGGCTGGGGATACGGCCTAGTGGCAAGAGCGCTTGCCTCATATACATGAGGCCCTGGGTTCAATTCCCCAGCACCACATATACAGAAAATGGCCAGAAGTGGCGCTGTGGCTCAAGCAGCAGAGTGCTAGCCTTGAGCAAAAAGAAGCCAGGGACAGTGCTCAGACCCTGAGTCCAAGCCCCAGGACTGGCCAAAAAAAAACAAAAAAAACTGTCAGCACACTATAGGAAAGTCTGGTATTTTAATACATGAAATTTTTCATGAAATTAAGGTTTATGTGATTTACAAAAATGCAAATCTCTTAAAGGATTGGGATATATTTCCTTCCACTGTTAAAATATGGAGCTAAGTATAAAAAAGTTGGGTATAATGGTTTATGTATCACTTTTAAACACATTATCCTGCCTGTTTGTTTGGAATTGCTTTTTATTTGCCTCAACCAGAAAAAAAGGGACAAAGGATATAGAAACCTTATAATGGGCCTGTGGGCCAATTTCAGGGTGGGGTTGTGGGATGAGGGGTGATCTGCCAAAAGTGCAGCTCAACAGGACCATGCATGGAGAAACAGGCCTGGGGAGTGGGACCCACACCTGGTGGGAGAGGGTAAGCTGGCACAAAGGCAGTTCATCTAACCCTAAGGAGTCGGATGGGTATATGTGCTTCTTCTGTAGGATGGGCCAGGTGGATCATCTTGGTCCTGTCTCATTTTCCTTTCACAAGGATGCTGACACCTGGTGGTAAAATGGGGAATTGGTATTTCTAAAATTTCTAAGATGCTATAGGATGGGGTTGAAAAATTTAAAAAGCAGTCTTTACTTTTTGACTGTAATTGTAACTAAGGTAATCTTTATGCTAAGGAATAAATTATAAAGTGTGCTGCCTGTTGAAAAAGCTTTATTAGTGTGTTGTGAAAATAATTTGATTAAAAACATAATAGAGTGTGATTTTCACTAGGGACTTTTTATTTGGCAACAGTGAAATCATTTGAAAGGCGGTCTGTGTTCATGTGATTTTCTGTTGATGGACCGGAACCTGAACTACAAGAGGAAATAAGCTGGAGACCAAGTTCCATTAATTTTTTTCAAAATTTGCAAGTACTTAATTTTGACAATAGTGTTGATGTCACAAAAATACCAGAGAGAGAGGCTGGATTTCTGGCTCAAAGTCTGATGTTCAATCAACTCATATCACCCAAAAATCATTGCCAAGAGTACTCAATGCATTTTTCTTCTGATTTCCTGTTTCTCCCATGATTTATTTCTGCTCAAGGAGCTCAGCTATGATCTTCCATGTTATTGATCTCCATGTCTTCTCAGACGCCTAGGGGCAGGAAGATTTTGTGAGACTTTCTTTCTTTCTTTCGTATCATGACCTGGGTATGGTGGAGAAACACCAAATACTTCCTGTGATATCACTCATCACTGGGATGGTGTGTGTGTGTGTGTGTGTTAGAGAGAGAGAGGAACAGAGACAGAGAGACAGAGAGAGACAGAGAGAGAGTTCTGAGGCTTAATCTCAGGAAATAGGTGCTGTACTTAGCTTCTTTAGCAAAAAGATGGCAGTCTACTACAAAAGCTACAGTTCAACTTCCAGTTGTTTTGCTGATTTTTTGGAGATAAAAGACTCACTGACTCTCCTGTCTTTCTTGGCTGTGACCATGGATCCTCAAATCACAGCTTTCTGAGTAGCTACCATGCTAAGCATAAGCCACTGGCTCCTGGTTTTGTAAGATTTGTTAATATCTGGGATGCTATAAATGGAAGAATAGTGCCATAGTGAATCTTATCAGGCAAGGGATCAAACATACCCCATGAACATTCTACACATCAGAATCAAGTGACAGATATTCCCTGAACTCAGGGGGCACCAGTCTTTGTTCCCACAGACATAGAGGTAAGTCTGTACCTTAGTCACATGGAAGCAGCTCTGGAGGAAATCCTGCCATCTTCTCCCGGAATATTTTGTCGAAGGCTTCAGCCTGGGCTATGGTGAGGTGGTTCTTCCAGTCCCCCACCATGCCTGGAGGTCATGAAGAAACAGAGAGTTCAGCCAGGGCAGGAAGGCTCAGGGAGCTGTCTCCTTGTGCTGGCCAAGCCATGCACATGCCATGGACACTGGAGCTCAGAGGGAGGAATGATCTAGCAGTGTGTGTGCTTGTGCATGTATGTGTATGTGTGTGTGTGTATGTGTGTGCAATGAGTTGACCTGGACCGGTGCTCTGCCACTTGAGTCACAGCTCCACTTGTGGTGTTTTACTGGTTAATAGTAGAGATATAAGAGTCTCACAGACTTTTCCTGCCTAGGCTGGTTTTGAAACATGGTCTTCAGATTGCAAGTTCCTGAATGACAGGGTTTGAGGTAGAGGCAACAAATGCCAGGCCAGCAAAGATCTTTACCAGAATTTCAGTGAATTCAATGATAAATCTGGTGGTTGTTCAGCACTAGAACTCTGAGTTAATCCATTGACAGTATCAAACTGAAGGCAGAATACCAGGGTTGGGGGACTCGGGAGGTGCATTAGAACAGGCAATAAAGAAACAAGAAAGCAGAAAGAATTAATGTGGAATAGGAGAAAAATAAAAGCAAAAAAGACAGGGCCATGATGAGGATACCCAAACTAGGAAAAACAGGCTTAGCATAAAGATGGTATTTCAATGCAATCCTGAAACCGTCAATTCACACAGGAACCACAGGGATATCTGCAGATAATAGAGACGTAGATGGTAATTTTCTGCCTGGACTCTAAGCCTCAGCCAATAAAAAATAGAACAAACAATGAATGTAAGTGTAAAAACAAAAAAAATCTCTTTAGGCCAACTAAAACCCAAAGCAACAACAAAATAAAAACAAATGTGGATCAGGAGAGAATCTTCACCTGCCCTTCAGGAAATTCAGGGCGATTATGCCAAATGTACAAAGAGCTGAGAGCTGTGCAGCCAAAGGAGAAACCTTTCAATGACGAGATAGGCAATGGAATGAAAAAGCCACTCTGAGATGAAGAAATCACAGTGTCTAATGCATACATAAAGCCTGCCAGGAGCTGGTGGCCCACAACAGGGAGCCTGGCTACTCTAATGGCTGAGGTTGGAGGATGAAAGTTTGAAGTTACCTCAGGGCAGGAAAGTTCATGAAATTCTGATCTCTGATGAGGCAACAAAAAGCCAGAAAAGGACTTGTGTTGAAAGGTCTAGAGCACCAGCCATGAGTAAAAACTTAAAAATAAAAAGCTCAGAAACAGAGTCTAGGCCCGTGTTCGAGCTCCAGGACTAACAACACATTGAAAATGTCCTCCTAGTGCTGACACCTCTCATCTGTAGTAATAGCTACTCAAGATGCTGTTATCTGAAGATGGAGATTCAAAGCCACCCCAGAAGGGAAGATCCATGAGAGTCTTACCACCAGTGATCCACCAGACACCAATGTGGGGCTGTGGCTCAAGTGGTGGAGTGCTACCCTGGAGAATAAAGCTCAGGGCAAGTGCCTAGACCCCAATTTCAGGCTCAACAATTGACAAAAAATCATCAAGCCATATTCATGAGGCAAAGATCTGTCAAGATTTCCCTCCCTGGTGTCTGACAGATCTTTAAACCACAGCAATCTATACCTCTCCTTGTCATTTCGACGCCAGCAGGAAAGTAACTCCTGTCCATTAAGCTGAAATTAGACATCTTGTTTTCCTTCATGGCCTGGAAGGAGCTGTTCTCCAGGACCAAGTCCAGCTCTTGAGGTTCCAACTTCTTCCCCAGGAACTGGCAGATCCTTTTCACAGTGCTCCTGGTGTCCTGCAAGAAGAAAAGCAGCAGAAGGAGAACACAGAGTGGCCCTCAGAAGGAGGGAGTAGTAGATGCAGCACAAGAAGGAACAGGTAGCCAAGAGCAATGACAGACTCACTTGTGTGACAGAGGTTGAGCTGGGTGCAGGGATGGAGGAAGGGATGGAGGGGGAAAAAAACAAGGATGGGAAGGATTAATCCAAGAACTATTTTATGGTTAGTTGCAGCACAACCAGAACACAGAGCCTGGAGGTGTACCAGAAGCAGAGAAAGGCATTTGGACAATTCTCAAGTGATAATTTGACAATTGTCAAGAAGAAGATCAATACAACAGGTACTATGGTGACTCAGAGCTAAATTCTGAACAATACAGATTTCTTTAATGTCTCTGTATGTCTGTGAGGGGGTGAGTGTGTCAGTTACATGGTTGAACTCAGGGTCAGGGTGCTGTCCCTGACCCTTTGTGCTCAAGGCTTGCATTTTTCCACTTGAGTTCCACTCTGTCTCCTTGGAGGTTAATTGGAGAGAAGAGTCCTATGGACTTTCCTACCCCAGCTGGCTTTGAACCTAGGTCTTCAGATCTCAGCCGCCTGAATGTCTAGGATTGTGAAATATGACAAGTGGAGTGAGGTCTATGAGAACGGATGTTAGCCAGGGTTAGGAGGCAGTGGTGCAGTGGGGTACGTGGAAAATGGATGGTTACCTTCTTGAGGGCCTCGTAACTGAGCACCAGTACGTTCTCCCTCTCTCGCATAGACATCCAGCCCAGGACGTGTGCAAACCAAGACCCATATTGCACTGCAGAATGAGGTGAGAAGGGATAAATAGTCAACTCCTGGATGTCCTGATGTGGTCTGTGACCTCTAACCATTTACCCTCATCCACATCAGCTTCCTCCAGGCCTAAGTGACAAAAATCGTGTGCATATTCACAAGTTAAAGTATCACATTTAGGCCAGGTGCTAGTGGCTTCTGCCTACAATGCTACGTCCTTCGGAGCCTGAGATCTGAGGATCTTTCTACCAAGCCAGCCTGGGCAGGAAATTCTCTGAGACTCTAATCTCTAATAACGTACTCAAATATGCTAGAAGTGTTGTGTGGCTGGTGTTAGAAAGCTCACCTTGAGCAACAGAAGCTCAGAGTTAGCGCCTAGGCCCTGTGATCAAGCCCCTCTACTGGCTGCATACATACATGCATGTATATGAATTATATATATATATATTTCTTATTTTTATATGTTCATGTAAAACATATATTGCATATACATTTGAGCATGTACATAAATAACATAAATATCAAATAGATACAATATATAGTATATCCTAAATTTTATATAATATATTTTATACTATATATTATATAATATAGTACTTATATAAATTATGTATGAATGATAAATATTTGTGTGTGCTTATATATACAATATTATATATAGTATACCTATACTACATATGGTATACATAGTGTAACTCATATGATATGTTGTATATGTCTAATATATTTCACATATATGTACTTAGGATATGTATGTCATATCTTGGCTTCAGTGGCTCATTCCCACCATTCAGGCTGCTCAGGAGGCTGCAATGTGGGCGTCATGATTCAGAGCCACCTCAGAAAGAAAAGTACCATGACACTATTATCCCTAATTAATCCCTAAAAAGATTGAAGTGGTGGTGTGGCTAATGTGGTTGGACCAAACCTTGAGTTAAGGAATAGAAGTGACAAGGTCTAGCATTCAAGCCCAAGAACACACACACACACACTCACACACACTCACACACACACACACGGTGTTTAAATGCACCTCACTTCACAACCCACTCACCATTGCCTTGGATGAACCATTCATAATACTGCTGCAGTGACTCTGGATGCTTCATGATCTTTGATTGACTATAGAAATAATATCCGGAAACAAGGACATCCTTTGGATTCCTGATGACGTAGATCAACTTAAAGGGACAAAGCGGCAAAAACAAAAATCATTATTACCATCTTTCCCACATGTGAGGCCTTGACCTCTCTTTAGCCAAGTCGTACACTATGGGAAGTACCTGGAAAGATCAACGATCTGCTCAATGTCTTATTTAGAATATGAATTGTATGTCTCTATGTGTGTGTGTGTGTGCACGTGCGCACACACGTGGGTACCAGACCGAGGCTTGAATTCACTGCCTGGGAACATCCATGAGCTTTTTTCACTCAGAATAGTGCTATATCACTTGATTCCCTACTCCACTTGTTGTGTGATATTTGTTCATTGGAGTCTCTCAGACTCTTCTTCCCAAGATGCCTTTGAACTTTGTTCTTCAGATCTCAGCCTCTTAAGTAACTAGGGTGAAAGGTGTGAGCCACTGTTGTCTGACTTTTTTCTTCACCTTTGATTTAGTTTTTTTTGTCAGTCACTGGGATAGAACTGCAGGTGTAGGTACTGTCAATGATTTTGTTTTGTTGATGGCTAGGGCTCTGTCATGTTGAGCCACATTCCAATTCTCGTTCTTTGGTGGTTGCTAGGGGATAAGAATCTTGTGGACTTTCTTGCCTGAGCTGGGTTTGAACTTTGACGTTCAGATCTCCCTTACCTTGGCCTTGGAAGTGAAGAAAGACTTGGGAAAGAGTTGGATGGGGAGGTGGGAGGTGAGCTGGCGGGGGCCCTCCTTCATGTCTCTTATTCTTCTAGATCCCCATTCCATTTCGATCCATGGGAATCTATCCCAGATGGGCACAGAGCGGATCCACTCCGGATCCCCCTTGTTGAGAATGAGACACAGAATCTCAATCATCCAGTGGGTTCCTGGAAACAGACAGAAAGGAGAAGGTCACTCATTTCTATCATTACCTTGTCTACTATACAATCTTTGGTCATGCAAGGTCAGTATTTGTGTGTGTGTGTGTGTGTGTGTGTGTGTGTGTGTGTAGGAGAAAGAATGAGAGAGAGAGGAAGAGAGAGAGAGAGAGAGAGAGCAAGATCGATTGAGAGACTCCTAGTGCTTGAACTTCAAACCATGGAGCTGTCCCTGAGATTTTCTGCTGCAGGTTGGTGCTCTACCATTTGACTCACAACACCACTTCCTTCTTTCCCTTGTTGATTGGAGGTGAGTCTCACACACTTTTCTGCCAAGTCTGTCCTTGAACCACAATCCTCCAGCCTCGGGCTAATGAGTAGTCAGCATGTCAAGCATGAGCCACCAGTGCCTGGCCCACCACAATATTTTTACATCTGTAAATCTCGCTGTTCTCACGTGTGTAGTTGCCCGTCTGCTTCCATGCCAACACAATATTCTTACCTCCTTCTGGGACTGTGTCAGCTGTGTGCTTTGAATATGGTGCAAATCATACACCGTGTGTCTTTTCCCAACAGCCCAACCTCCTGTGCTCCAAATGGTACAATGTCGTTTAGCATGGGTCTGAGTGTTCTGCGCTGAGAACCAGCTCAATATCCCATTTACGTCTTACGGACTATTCAGATAATGCAGCTGTTGTCAGTGGATGTGTGAATCTAATCCACCTCTTAACTGTTCCTGAAATCCCTCTGGCTCCTGATGTGCAGCACATTGCGATAGCAGGATGTGGCCTGTGCTCACCACCCACCCTGTCCCAAAGCTCCTTCACACGCTACCCTGGAGTACAGGCCTATTCTGCCAGTTCCTTGTATTTACTGGAGCCTTCCAGTTCCCCAACACTACCCAGAAAGAACATTTTCATCTTTTATTGGCAATCCTGAATCCTGAACTCAGGGCCTGGGAGCTTTCTCAAAACAAATGTACTCACTGCCTGACTTATGAAATGGCAAGCCTTCCGTACAACAACTTAATGACAATCAAATTATATCAATAGAAAATTGCTGATGATATGGCCTAAATGGTTGAGAGCAAGTTGAGTAAGCCAAGTGGTACAAGGTTCTGCGTTCAAATCCCAGAACTACTACCCAGAGTAATAAGTAATTGAAAAATTATATTCCTAAATGTTTAGCATGACTAAATAAAAAAAAGAATGTAACTGAAAGATATCCATGAGTTCTAGAAAGAGAACTTTAAACATATTGAGAAAATTGAAATACCAGAATAAAGAGCTTTCCCCCAAGTGCATGGATAGTGAAAGCCAGGAGGTTTCCAATTTAGCTCCATTATTAAACACAGGCCAAACAAAAAAACACCTCAACTGTGTTGGGATAGGCACCTGTGCTGATAGTCTGTAAGACTTGTTCCAAAATTTATGTGGCAGTGGTGCCATTGATCAAGACGCCTTACCCTGGTAAATGGGCAATGTGTTACTGAAATCCATTGGTACAACTGCTGAAAATATGTTTTTACTCTCTTGGTTGTGGGGCCTGAACTTGGGGTCTGGGCATTGTCCCTGAGTTCTTTTGCTAAAGGCTATCTCTATCACTTTGTGCCACAGCTCCATCTCCAGTGTTCTGGGGGTTAATTAGAGATAGGACTCTCATGGCCTTTCTTCCCCAAGCTGGCTTCAAGCTGCCATCCTCATATCTTAGCCTCCTTCAGGCATGAGCTATTGAGCCCACTTTGAAAGACCTTGTTTGTTTTTTATAGTCCCTAGTCTTGGAGTCAGGGCCCAAGCACTGTCCTCTTTTCTTTTTTGCTCAAGGATAGCACTCTACCACTTGAGCCACAGCACCCACTTCCAGCTTTTTCTGTGTATATAGTGCTGAGGAATCTAACCGAGGGCTTCATGCATGCTAGGCAAGCACTCTACCACTAAGCCACATTCCCAGCACTGGAAGATCATTTTTAAAAATGTCATTAAATCATCTACAAGAAAACCAAAATTTATATTTAAAAGGAAAAATATTGACATTGAAACAAACAGTATCTGCACAGCTAAGGATATAGTTCCTAAAGTATAAAGATATCCAACCAATTGGGAAAAGATTTTACCAGCAATATATCAAAGGCCTAACATCCTGTATATAGAAAGAGCCCAAGAAATTAACCTCTCCTAAGGCAATATACCAATTGCTTAGTGGGCAAGGGAGGTAAGAGGACATTTCTTAGAAGAAGAGGTAAGAATGGCAAAGAAACACATGAGGAAATGCTTCTCATCCCTGGCAATAAAGGAAATGCAAATCAAAACAACCCTGAGATATCACCTTACCCCAGTTAGGCTGGCCATCATTTTTTGAATTCAAACAACCAAAAACCTGCCGGAGAATTGGGGGGAAAGGAACCCCAGTGAAGCCATGACATGTATCACCCCCCAAACAGTAAAACAAATTAGAAAACAAAAAGAAAAATACTGGTTTTGATTCATGCCTGAGCTCTCCACATTTACCCTCCATCACGCACCCCTTCCCTTGGGCAATCACAAACACCCAATCCTGCCTTAGGCCCAATGCTACTGTGTATCTCCAATGCCTTCACCCCACAATGCACATAGGAATCCACGTGGAAAGGGCTGGGGAGATCCTCTTCTCTGAAGGGAAAGAAAGACAGGAGCGACGACAGTCTACATGGGGGAGGCTGGAGGGAGTGGGGCCACAGGCCTGGCCTTTCCCCCACAGCTGTGCCCCTGTCTGCTCACCTGACTTGGGGTAGGTCACCGTGATGATGTCCTCATCTTTCACCACAAACTTCTCATGGGCTGCTTTGATGCCTTCAGTTTTGTAAAGTGTGGCTGGGAAAGGAATACCTGCATACCACAGATAGTCCTCTGCCATGGCGGAGCCTTGCGTGCCTGGTGGGCCTGGGGCCCACACCACTGTCACTGTCACAGGGAAGGTGGTAGCCGAGTGTGGGGTTTTCATTCTGGATGGTGAAGGCAATCATTAATATAATATTTTTCATTTTGTTGCGAAACAAATTTGATGATAAAGAAAAATACAGTGTGATCCTTACTGAGTATTGGGCAACTGTGAAATTATTCAAGGATGTTTGTGCTCATCTCATTTTCAGTTCATGGCAGGAATCAAGGACTACAAGAGGAAACACAAGGAAGTAGGCTTGAGAGCAGGATTAATTTTTGTTTGAAATTCATAAATACTTAATTTGGAGCGTAGGTGTAGAGATCAAAAGTATGGGCTAGACGTCTAGCTCAAAATCCTAAATTCAATCCACTAATATCACCCAAAAATCATTGCTACATGTCCTCAGTGCATTTTTCTTCTGACTTCCTCTGTTTGTCCTGGGGTTTCTCTTCACTCCAGGATTTGGGCCATGGTGCTGTGTGTAGTGAATCTCCACATCTCCTCAGTCTATTGTGGGCAGGGAGAGTTTCTCAGGCTTCCTTTCTTCTGAGCTTGCAGATTGGAGAAACAACAGATACCTTTTAACATCAATGAGTATGTGTGTGTGTGTGTGTGTGTGTGTGTGTGTGTGTGTGCAGGCACACCCACGTGTGTGCATACTTTTTTGCCAGTTCTAAGTTTGGATGTTGGGACTTAGCTTTTAGCCTCAAGCTGGCAGTCTACCATTGCTGGTGAATTAGACATTAGGAGGCTCACTTCCTTTTCCTGCCTGTGCTGGCTTTGTACTTGTCTTAAGATCTCAGCTTCCTGAGTAGCTGGGATTGTGGGTGTGAGCCCATGGCACTTAGCTATCCAAGGTCTCTACCAGAATCTGAGTGAATTCAATGATGGATTTGATGTTTAGCCCTAAAATCACTGAAGAATATCCTTTGATAGAGATCAAGCTGAAACAGAACACCTTGGCTCTGTGATCAGGCATGTGCCTCCATAACATCATTTGACTTTTGTGAGTCCATCTTAAAGGAAGGACTGCACCCTGACCCATGAAAGTAGTTTCTTTTAGTTTGACATGTAAGTTTATGTATCTATTGTCCACTGTGTCATTTATGGTCACTTGGTAGCCACCATAGAGACAGTCATGAAAATGGGTGATGTTGTGTGGGGCACGCCCTGCATTATTAAGAGGCAATCAGCTGGCCCCGCCTATTTTCCCATCTCTGGGGCTGTGTGGCTGTTATGCCAGAACTGGGAAGGGGTGGTTAGCCCTGCCTGCCTTCCAGGTTCCTTGGAACCGGAAAGGCGGTTCTAGCTGGCCCCACTTCCCAGCCTTGGGACCACGTGTAGCCAAGATGGCACCTGGTAGTGAACCCAGAGGCGGTCCTGTGGGCTGTGACATAGAATTAGGCTGCTTCACACCCTTGATGGACAGCTCAGGCCGCCCCTCATAACCCTAGCTAGGTGCGCTACACCCCTCCCCTTCCTGCCGCTCTGTGACCCTTTTAAGAGTGACTCCTCCCTGAATAAACAGATTGCAAGACCTTTTGAAGGGGGGAATGAAGAGTTAGGGTGAACCCCATTTTCAGGCAGCCCCTGTTTTGTTGTCTGTTTAAACTATGAGCAAACCCAGGGCAAGCTTATTAGGGACCAGCCAGTCAAGAGCTCTAACAGCCGCCCCTAGAATGCCTCGAACCCTGAGCCAATCAGATTTGTACCCATAATCTTGCTTGCTTAAACACCTGATTGCTGTAACTTTGTCTTTTGCTTTTATAAGCTCTGTGTAATCGCAGCTCGAGGCTGCTTCTGTTGTGCCAAGTTGCAAGACCACCACCAAAAAGACCACCGAGACTCAGACATTTCCAAAATGCAAAAGCAAGGCAAGGCTTTATTTAAGCGAGCTGCAACTTGGGCCTTGTCCTACCCACTGACACAGCGGAGGTTAGGAGGGAGCCCCGAGCTGTGATTACACAGGGCTTATAAAGGCAAAGAACAAGGTTACAACAATCAGGTGTGCAAGCAAGATTAGGACACAGGTACAAATCTGATTGGCTCAGGGTTTAATTCTAAAATGGGGTTCACGTGTCTGGCACTTCATTTCCCCCTTTTTCTTTTTGGTACCTTGGGAGCCAATCATGGCTCCATCCTGCCCATTTCAATGGCTTGCATGTCTAGGGGATGATATAGAGGTAAGGCATGGGCCAGTAGGGCCCAATGTAGTAACCAAAGGGCCTGTCACCATTTCTTACAAGAATAGTCTCTGTACCTCTGTTTTGCATGTCTCTAGTTTATCCTGCCTCATCTTCCCAAAAACAACTCTGGTCCCTTGATTTTAAAGGGGAGCTGATGGGTGAAGATCATCCATCTTCTGTAACTTCTTCAGGCTGACTCAGGGGCGTAGACCTTACCTAGCCAGGAACCTATAACCTTAGTCTCAGCTATGCTCTAAGGGTCGGGTGGCTATACCCGTATTCCTGAGCAAGCCCAAAACTACCTAAGATAAGGGGGTCACCTCACTTTGAAGTGAGCTGCCAAAATAACATCAACACTAGCCAGGGTAGTAAGGAAAGAAGGCAAAAAGAAAATTATAACAATATTCAGTCTAACTTTCTTTTCTTGAGGCGAAGGCAAAGCGGCTGAGTTGGGTGCTTGGAGACCTCCCATGTTCCATCACGGTAGTTGTCATCCAGGGCAAAGGGGTCAGCTGGCCTGGCGTGGAAGCAATGAACCCAAGTGGCGATGCCGTCTAGGGTCCCTTCCACCGTGGTCCTAAGGATTTCAGTCCCCTGGTCTGAATAAATGGGGGGGGGCAGGGACAGAAGCAGAATCATATAATGCCTTAAGTTGGGGTCACATTCTTGTACACGAGCTGCAAATAATCGAGTTTACACAAAAATTCAGCATTATCCAAATCAGCAAGCAATTCAGTCTGAAGGCTAGGGATAATGGGCGGGGGGTACCCGTACATTATTTCAAAAGGAGTAAAGCCAAGCTGATAGGGAGAATTTCTTACTCTAAGCAGAGCAAAAGGAAGGAGTGACACCCAGTCTGCGCCAGTCTCTAAGGCCAGTTTAGTTAAGGTTTCTTTTAGAGTCTGATTCATTCTCTTTACCTGTCCTGAACTCTGGGGTCTATAAGCACAATGCAATTTCCAATCCGTCCCCAGTGCTGCAGCTATTCCCTGACTTACTTTTGAGACGAAAGCCTGTCCATTGTCTGACCCAATGGTGGATGGGAAGCCATACCTGGGTAGGATTTCTTCCAGGATCTTCTTTGCCACTACATTCACAGTCTCATGCTTTGTTGGATAGGCTTCAACCCATCCTGAAAAGGTGTCTACAAAAACTAGCAAATATTTGTAATTTCTGTGAAATCTACTTCCCAATACACGCCTGGCCTATTCCCACAGAGGCGAGCTCCTTTAGTAATCTGTTGATTGGGGGCATTGGCAAGCTGACAGGTCTTGCAATTTTTAACAATATACCTTTGCAGGCCTTTAACAGATCTCAATAAGGACACAATCTCAGGTCTACAAGCTTTCTTTACTAAACAGATGTATGAGCTTAAAATTCTCACTGCCAGTCAGGGCTTTGAGTAAATGCGGGGGGTGAGATTTCAATCTATCCTCTCATTTGACAAACTTACCCTTACTAACTACTATCACAGATTACTGGCAAATTCCTGCCCAGTAGACAGACATGGGCATTGGAAAGGCATGCTTATGAACTATTCTTCTAGGACTTCCCGGCTTTAACTTTTGAAAGGCCAACAGTCGTGACTGTAGGATCTGACACCATCTCTGCCATCCAAGCAGTGGCTTACTGCCTTTGGATGCTCCATCACTTTTGTCCCAGGAGGAGTGACTTTCCACTGGACTTGGACTCAGGGCCTGAGTGCTGTCCCTCAGCTCTCCAGCTCAAGACTAGCACCCTACCACTTTGAGCTCCACACAACTCCGTTCCCAGCACTCTGCTGGCTGATTAGAGAAAAGTCTCTCACAGGGACCTTTCTTTGCCCGGGCTGGCTTTGAACCGCAGATTCAGATCAATGAGTCTTATAAGGGGCCACTTTACTCCAATTAGAAGCAACAAGGTGGTCCACACAGAAGTAGTTTTTAAGCATGCTCTCTTACCTGAAACTTATTAAGGGTCAGTATTAGATCTTGACAAACTTGTAGGAATCACCTGTGCTTCTCTGTGGGCCTGCTGGAAACTGTTACAAAAAACCTACAAAGAAGCTGGAATGACAATTAAACATTTTGGTAGCCATAATTCTCCTTTTCTCACTTTGCAATAATTACTTAGGACAATTTTACTTCCAAATTTCTTATCTAGAAATGTATTCTTGATTTCCAAAGCCTTTTTAACACTAACACAACACTTTAGCTTTTATCTGCATTGGAAAAACTGAAGCTCACAGGCAATCTGAAACCAGGTGCCGCCTTTTGCTTACGGGCTGCTTGTTTCAAAAGAGCCTCTTTTTTTTTTTTTTTTCTTCAGTCCCAGTTACTGCATGGCATGAAGACCTTTGAATTTAAACTTAGTTTTGCATCATACTGCAGTCTCGAACATGTTCACACTCACACATGCACACACACATATATTTTCAAAAGATCTTAAAGCGCGCTGAATAAGCATCGGCCGTACATTTTAAGACAAAAACCTTTAACAAATGATTTTAGCATTCTCCAGCCTCATTTTCCAGGGCTTGATAGCTTTAGTAAAACATTTTAGCGCACCAAACAATTTTCTGCTTAAGAAGGCTGGGTGGGGGTCCCCCAGAGTTCTTTTTTTTTGCGGACATTCTCACTGATTGACTGATTGTGGGCTGTCACCTGCACATCCCTCCAGTGAGCCAAAGTCAAGTCCAGGGGAGTGGAAGGAATGTTCCCCATCATCCGTTTGTCAGTCAGGCACAGTGCAAGAAAGAAACACACAAAAATGAGCTATCTCCTTAACCTCCCTCCAGTGAGCTAGGATCAAGTCTAGGGGGCTAGATGGAGGTCCTCAAGATAGAACGTTATCCATAGCTCTGATCAGATGTTCAGTCCAAAAGGCTACAAAAAACAAACAATTAATACAAAAGGAGGAAAACACACAGGCCTAAGAAAAGCTACGAGTTGGAGATCTCCCAAGCTGGCCCACAACCTCCTACAAGGGTGCAGAAGGAGTGGACCCGAGTTGGCCCACAACCTCCTGCAATGGTGCAGAAGGAGTGGACCCGAGTTGGCCCACAACCTCCTGCAAGGGTGCAGAAGGAGTGGACCCGAGTTACGAGTTGGAGATCTCCCAAGTTGGCCCACAACCTCCTGCAAGGGTACAGGAGGAGTGGACTCAAGTTGGCCCACAACCTCCTGCCAGATAAGCAGAAGGAGCAGACCCAAGTACAAGGTGGGCGGGTTGAGTCTCGTTTAGGAGGCCCTCCTGGTCAGTTCCGGCCAAAAACCAAACTGACTCGCGCCCTACAAGTATAAGCAAAAGCAAAACAGACAAACAGACAAACAAATTACAGGACAAGACAAATGAACAGCGCTGTTTTCTTACCTTCGGAGTCTGGGATCTCGGGGTCTCTGGGGCTATCCTGGAAGAAACCCCAAATGTTGTGCCAAGTTGCAAGACCACCCCCAAGAAGACCACCGAGATTCAGACACTCCGAAATGCAAAAGCAAGGCAAGGCTTTATTTAACGAGCTGCCAACTCGGGCCTCGTCCTACCCACCGACACAGCGGAGGTTAGGAGGGAGCCCCGAGCTGTGATTACACAGGGCTTATAAAGGCAAAGAACAAGGTTACAACAATCAGGTGTGCAAGGAAGATTAGAACACAGGTACAAATCTGATTGGCTCAGGGTTCGATTCTAAAATGGGGTTCACGTGGTGGGGCCTGACTTCAAAGTCTGTCACCTCACTTCCTAACCTCCGCTGTGTTGGTGGGTAGGACAAGGCCCGGGCTGTGGCCCCACTTGAATAAAGTCTTGCCTTGCTATTGCATTTCAGAATGTCTGAGTCTCGGTGGTCTTCTTGGTGGTGGTTTCACGACTTAGCATAACACTTTCTCCAGGGCTGTCTGAGTGTCCTCTGGTGAAGGGGGCCTGGGTGCAGGCGGTTCGCCGAGGGCGAGGGACCCCGGCATCTGGCACCCAAACATGGGGCACAAGGAAGTGCAGGTTTAGAAACTACCAGCGAGCTGAGTCAAGTGAGTCCCGAAAGGTAAGGGTATCCCCGGAAAGGATGGGGCAATCTCAAAGTCAGGGGGGTGATCTGGCCCTCCGGGTGCTAAGATTTACCCTCCAAAACACTGGACAGGACATTTCAGACTCCCAGGCCATAAAGTTGTGGGAGACCCTGACGCACGCCGCCCCTTGGCTGGCCGATGCCAATCCCCTTACCTGAGATACGTGGGATCGGGTAGAGAAGGAAGTGGAAAGTAGGGAATTCAACTTGGGTGAGGAGCTCCCTCCCAGTAGTCTTCCCAATTCTCCGGGCCCTTAAGGCCTGCTTTTCCCCAGGCTCACTAAGGGAGAGCATCTGGGCCCAGCAAGGATCTGCGGGGGAATGTCTTGGATGGTAGGGAAACAGCCTTCCCTCTGCCCAGGAGGAGAGGGGCTCAACGCCATAGATGAGCCTGGCCTGATCCCCTGGATCCCGGGCCAAGCGCCTCGGCCCAGGGACATGTGGCAGATGAGCGAGGTGGGGGGGGTGGCCTCCGCCACCTTGTCACCCCTCCTCCCTGGAGGCGGAGGCTTCCCACCATCTTGCGCGACCCTGGAGAGGATAGACCTGGGGACAGTAAAGGCCCTTTTAAGACACTCACTCCTCCCGCTTCTGAGGTGGCCTTAAAGAGCATGGGAAACATTTGCTGAGGAATGTCTTGGATGGAGGGGAGACAGCCCCCTGGCTGCCCAGGAGGAGAAGGGCTTATTTGCTTAACATCTGCTTTGAAAGAGACAAAGAAAGGTTTTCTGTTCTTTTGTGGATGTTTGCTAAGTTTGGAGATTCAGTTAAATTCTGCTTGTTTGGCTAAATCCCAAGTTTTCTCTAGCATTGAGCACATGGTGGACAATAGAATTGGTTGGAGGTGGAGCCCACCCATCCTCCAGGTGATGGGCATGCCAAATTCCTCAAGGCTGGGCAGGGACTTGGAGACTCTGGCTCCCAATAACCCTGCCCCCCACCCTGAACTCTGGAACTGTGGCCTTATTTGCTTAAATCTTTGTTTGCTGAAAAAGTATTTTGCTTTCTAACTGACCATGTGGTTCTAAAATATGGGCAAAATAATATCATTTTGCCACTGGAATTCCAGGAAACTCACATGGCCAATTAAAAAAAAAAGAGGTTTTTTTCTGGGCGCACCCAACGCTTGTGCACAACTGTCTGTCTGTCTGTCTGTTGGTAAAACATGTAAAGACTGGCATCATGGTTTCAAAATTACTTGCTTTTGACTACTATTTTAACTTGCTTCTAAGTCTGATGTTAAACTGATCCTTGCATCCTGTGGGTGGAGTCACAGTGAACAGCCTGGAGGCAATCCTGACTCATCACCAGACTCCAAGCCAAAAAAGGATTTTACTTCTCCATTTTTCTCTCCTGTGCTCTCATAAACTTTATAGGATCATGCCCCAGCCCGCGGGGTTTTGTCAACAGGAGCCCGAGGGGGAATTGACCTGAATGAGAGACAAACGAGACACAAGGAAGGAGACCAAGACAGGATTCTGATCAAGGTCTCTAATTTTATTTTTGCACGGCAGCTTATATAGTAATCAGCAAAGGGTAACTCACGTAGACAGGGTCGTTAGGTTGCTAGGTTACAAAATCGTGGGATGCTCTTTCCTGGGACAGGGACTGGGGTAGAAAGTTCACAGGTTGTTCATCAAAGCCAGACAGGGTGTTAGGCTTAACAGGCAAGGTTGTAAAAGCACCAAATGTTCTTATCAGTTAAGTTTTATAGTTTCTTTATGTTATGACATGACAGCCAGACCCAGATGTCCTTATCAGTTAAGTTTTATAGTTTCTATATGTTATAACATGGCAGTCATTTGGCTTCCGGCAGGATCAAGGGACCAGAATCATTTTGGAACAAGTGCTCAAATGTGGCTACTGACCTCTACTTTCCTGACCCAGGATTAATATTTTGCTTTATAGGATGTAGGTCAACATGTGTGCTAGCTGTGTGGACTGTGGCGGTTCGTAAAGGTGCCTCCAAGCCATGGTCTAAGGAAGGGCACTTCTATCTTCCCTGATGCTGTTGAGGCCCCAAGTCTCCCGACCCAAATGGTTTTTCCATCTTAAGAAGTCACCTGTTCATGGAGACCTCTGGAGGAAAGTTTGGAACACCCTGTTGTGGAGCACATGGTGGAGCACAGGATGGGACTATCCATCCAGTGTCCTAGGCCTTGGTAGACTTCACTGGCCCTCTGTAATTGACTCAAGCCTTTTTCTGGACTTTTTGTTGACAAGTCTTTATGTCTAAATACATGGTGGCTATCAGGTCTTTGTTCTATTATTGCTCTTGTTAGTGTTTGTCCAGTTTTTTGGGGGGGGCTGTTTTTTTTTCTTTTTGTTGTAGCCTGAGGAGCGAGAAACTCCATTGAGGCACAGGTATAGGTGACAAATGAGTTTTATTAGTCAGTCTGCAACTGCCCTGCTCCTGGCTACCCCAGAACTAGGAGCAGTTGCAGCCTCCAAGGGGACATTCATTCTTTCTTGCTTTCCACAGGCTTCTCCTTTCCGCAGGCATCTTTTTCTCCAGGGGAAACCTGGGCACTGTCCTTGCTTTCCCTATGTTTCTCGCTTTTCTGGAAATTCTGCCCTCATATCCACCCTCCTCAACCCCCCCACCCCCCTGCAGTCAGCAGTGGTGTTTTTGGTCTCTGCAACATGGGGCACGATTCCCTTGAAAGCTCTGTGAGCTTGGCAATGAGAGGACATGGGGCAGGATTTCTGCCTCAGGGTATCACATTTGCTCTTTTTATTTTTTGACCCTGATGCTTGAATACAGGGCCTGGCCCCTGGCCTTGATCTTTTTTTTCTCAAGGCTGCTGCTCTAAGACTTCAGCTACAGCACCACTTCCTGGGTCAGTTGTTTTAAAACCCCTTCAATGTGTGTGATTTCCTTCCATGGGAAAATTAAAAACAAAGGGGTCACCAGTATAGCTGGCTCACAGCAAGGAGGAGATCACGTATGGAACGAGGAGGCAGCCATGTGTGGAAAGGAAGGGGTGCCCATGTATGGAAAGAGGAGGTGCTGTCTGAGGCTGCAGCCTGCTCAGTGAGAAAGGTCAACTTCAGACAACCCCATTCCTTCCTCCAACAGAAGGCATTGAAAAGGTTCTCTGGTCTTCCACTAATGTGCCTGGCTAACAAGCAAGCCATGGAAATGTGAGTGGGGCTTGCGAAATGCTAAGGTGATTTATTAATTTGTTAGGAAAGTTTTGTCCTAAGTCACGGTCATCTACAAAAGTAAGATTGGCAAAAACGTCCACCCACAGTAATTTCCACAATATATATGGACAATTTTCATTTTTGCATGCTTTAAGAACTTTGTGGACAAAAATGTATGTATCTAAGTGTGTGTAAACATCTTGAAGAAAAAAACTGTCAGCATACTGTAAGAAAATCTGGTCTTTTAATACATGAAGTTCTTTCATGATAGTAAAGGTTTACGTGACGTACAAAAATGTAAATATTTTAAAGGCTTGTGATATATTTCCCTCCACTGTTAAAAGTTGGGGATAGGGGCTGGGAAAATGGCCTAGCGGCAAGAGTGCTTGCCTTGTATACATGAAGCCCTGGGTTCGATTCCCAAGCACCACATATATAGAAAACGGCCAGAAATGGCGCTGTGGCTCAAGTGGCAGAGTGCAAGCCTTGAGCAAAAAGAAGCCAGGGACTGTGTTCAGTCCCTGAGTACAAGCACCAGAACTGGCAAAAAAAAGTTTCAAAAAGTAGTGAATTTACTTTTTGACTATAATTGTGACTAATGCAATCCCTGTGCTAAGGAATAAATTATCAGTGTACTACTTGTTTAAAAAGTGTTATCATCTTGTGGCAATAATATGATTAAAAATACAATAGACTGTGATTTTCAACAGGAACTTTTTATTTGGCAACTGTGAAATCCTTTGAAAGGCTATCTGTGTTCATGTGATTATCTGTTGATGGAAAGGAACCTGAACTACAAGAGGAAATAAGCTGGAGGCCAAGTTCCATCCATTTTTTTTCAAAATTTACAAGTACTTAACTTTGACAATAGGTGTTGATGTCACAAAAATACCAGAGAGAGAGGCTGGACTTCTGGCTCAAGACTATATGTTCAATCCACTCATATCACCCAAAAATCATTGCCAAGAGCCCTCAATGCATCTTTCTTCTGATTTCCTGTTTCTCCCAGGATTTGACTCTGCTCAAGGATCTCAGGATGATCTTCCATGTTATGAATCTCCATGTCTCCTGAGTTCCTGAAGGAAGGAAGACTTTGTCAGACTTCCTTTCTTTTCCTGACCTGGGCATGGTGGAGAAACACGAAATATTTCCTGTGATATCACTCTTCAATGGGATGGAGAGAGAGAGAGAGAGAGAGAGAGAGAGAGAGAGAGAGAGAGAGAGAGAGAGAGAGAGAGTTTCCCGGGGCTTAATATAAGGAAATAGGTGTTTTACTTAGCTTATTTGTTAAAAGCTGGCAGTCTACTACTTGAGCCACAAGTCACCTTCCAGGTGTTTTGCCGATTTATTGGAGATAAAAAACTCACTGACTCTCCTGTCATTCTTGGCTGTGTACAAGTACCCTCAGATCTGATAAGACGTTAAGTATGAGTCCCTGGCTCCAGGCATTGTAATATTTGTTAATATCTGGGATGCTATAAATGGAAGAGTAGTGCCATAGTGATTCGTATCAGGCAAGGGGTCAAATGTACCCCATAAACATTCTAACTATCAGAATCAAGTGACAGCTATACCCTGACATCAGGGGGCACCAGTCTTTGTCCCCACAGACATAGAGGTAAGTCTGTACCTATTCACATGGAAGCAGTTCTGGAGGAAATCCTGCCAACTTCTGGAATATTTTGTCGAAGGCTTCAGCCTGGCCTATGGTGAGGTGGTTCTTCCAGTCCCCCACCATGCCTGGAGGTCATGGAGAAACAGAGAGATCAGCCAGGGCAGAAAGGGTCAGCATGCTGTCTCCTTGTGCTGGCCAAGACATGCACCTGCCATCAATACAACAGGTACCATGGTGACCCACAGCTAATTTTTGAACAAGACAGATTTCTTTAATACCTTTGTATGTCTGTGAGTGGGAGAGTGTGTCCGTTATATGGTTGAACTGAGGGTCAGGGTGCTGTCCCTGAGTCTTTGTGCCCAAGTCTTGAACTCTTCCACTTGAGTTCCACTCTGGCTCTTTGGAGGTCAATTGAAGAGAAGAGTCTTATGGAGTTTCCTGTCCCGGATTGAATTGAACCTGGGTCTTCAGATCTCAGCCTCCTGAATGTCTGGGATTGTGAAATATGACAGGTGGAGTGAGGTTTATAAGAACGGATGTTAGCCAGGGTTAGGGAGCAGTTGTGCAGTGGGGTATGTGGAAAATGGATGGTTACCTTCTTGAGCACCTGGTAACTGAGCACCAGCACATTCTCCCTCTCTCGCATAGACATCCAGCCCAGAATGTGTGCAAACCAAGAACCACGTGACACTGCATGTTGGCACAAGGCACAAATAATGCACTCTTCAATGACCAAATGGAGTGTATGTTTTCCACCCTTTGCCCTTGTCCACATCAGCTTCCTCGAGGCATAAGTGACAAAAATCACGTGCATATTCACAGGTTAAAGTATCACAGTTAGGCCAGGTGCTGGTGGCTCACGTCTGTAATCCTAGCTCTTTAGGAGCCTAAGATCTGAGGATCTTTCTTCCACAACAGCCCGAGCAGGAAATTCCCCGAGACGCGAATCTCCAATAAAGTACTAAAAAATGCTAGAAGTGTTGTTTTGGCTGAAGTGTTCATGGGCTCACCTTGAGCAACGAACACTCAGAGATAGACCCTAGGCCCCGTGATCAAGCCCCTGTACCAGCCAAATATATACATACATGTAAATGAATTATATATATATTTCTTATTCTTATGTGTTTATTTAAAACATATATTACATGTATATTTGAGCATATATGAATAACATATAAATATCAAAAAGATACGATATGTAATATATCCTATATTTTATATATTATATATTATACACTATATAGTGTATAAAATATTACTTGTACAAAATATATGAGTTATAAATATTTGTGTATGCTTATATATACTACATACAATATTATGTATAGTATACCTATACTACATATGGTATATATAGTGTAACACATATGATATATTGTATATGTCTAATATATTTCACATATATGTACTTGGGATATGTATGCCATCTCGGGGCATCAGTGTCTCATTGCCGCCATTCAGGCTGTTCAGGAGGCTGCAATATGGGCATCATGATTCAGAGCCACCTCAGAAAGAAAAGTACCATGACACTCTTATCTCTAGTTAATCCCTAAGAAGATAGAAGTGGTGATGTGGCTAATGTGGTTGAGCCAAAACCTTGAGTTAAGGAAACTCGAAGAGGGGATGTGGCTAAAAGGGAACCCTACTTCATGGTTGGTGGGAATGTAAACTGGTTCAGCCACTCTGGCAAGTGGTATGGACATTCCTCAGAAGGCTAAACATAGAGCTCCCCTATGACCCAGCAGCCCCACTTTTGGGCATCTACCAAAAGACCACAAACAAGAACACACTAAAGCCACCAGCACAACCATGTTCATCGCAGCACTATTTGTCATGGCTAAAATATGGAACCAACCCAGATACCCCTCAGTAGATGAATGGATCAGGAAAATGTGGCACATATACACAATGGAATTTTATGCCTCTATGAGAAATAATGACATTGCCCCATTCATAAGGAAATGGAAGGACTTGGAAAAAATTATACTAAGTGAAGTGAGCCAGACCCAAAGAAACATGGATCCTATGGTCTCCCTCATAGGGAATAATTAGCACAGGTTTAGGCTATTCACAGCACAGGATCACAAGAGCCTAATAGCTATGTCCCTATGAATGCATAAGATGATGCTAAGTGAAATGAACTCCGTGTTATAGAAACAAGTGATATATCACTGTTGTAATTACTTTCAACATGCCATGTGAAACTGTAGCTGCTATTGTTGATGATCTCTTGTATCCCCTTCCTATGGTTGTGCCTGCACTATCACTGTATCTTATCTGAGTACATTGGAAACTGTCTATAATGGTATTAGAATTAGAAAAGTGAAAGGGAATACTAAAATCGAGAGACATGGGATAAAAAGCAAATGACAACAAAAACAATGCTTGCAAAACTGTTTGGTGTAAACCAACTGAACAACTCATAGGGGAGAGGGAAGAAGGTGGGGGGAGGGGGGAAAGAGACACACACACACAGTGTTTACATACAGCTCACTTCACAACCCACTCACCATTGCCTTGAGTGAACCATTCATAATACTGCTGCAGTGACTCTGGATTCTTCATGATCTTTGAGTGATGATAGAAATATTATCCAGACACAAGGACATCCTTTGGATTCCTGATGACATAGATCACCTTAAAGGGACAAAGCAGCAAAAACAAAAATCATTATTACCATTTTTCCTACATGTGAGGCCTTGGCCTCTGTTCAGCCAAGTCTTACACGATGGGAAGTAGATGGAAAGATCAACAATTGGCTCAAAGTCTTACTTAGAATATGAAGAGTGTGTGTGTGTGTGTGTGTGTGTGTGTGTGTGTGTGTGTATACCAGTTCCAGGGCTTGAAGTCATGGCCTGGGAACATCCATGAGCTTTTTCACTCAAATTAGTGGTGTATCACTTGATTCCCAGCTCGACTTCCAGTGTGATATTTGTTCTCATAAAGTTCACCAATATGTCATTCACGGGGAAATGGATAGAACTAGAACAAATCATTTTAGGTCAGGTAAACCACGATGAGAGTGACAAACAGCATATGTTCTTATGTCATGTGGAAATTAGATCTAAAAGCCACTGCGATATGACAAATTACATAGATTTCTATACCAAAAGATGATAGCCCCCAGAGAAAATCACAGTTGCAATAGCCAAGCACCTCTTCGTATTTGTGTAAAATAATACATATACTGACATGAACTGAAAAGATAGAAACCAAGGACTTTTTAAATTTCATTTTTCATTTTCTGATAACTCTGTATTCTTTAGTTTATAAGCGGTATATTCACAAGCACATCTGTGGGAGTGTTTGGAAGGGCACAGAATCAGAGGAAAAAGAATGAAAATTTGCAGCGGTGGAGGACACTGGGCATTGATTAAAGGGAGTAGGCAACTTGTGGGTAGACATGAAATGGAGGGAAGGGGAGGGAAGCAGGGAACAGAAGACACAACATGAAAGGAAATGCACTTATTATCGGAGGTATATACATGAAAACCTGATATATATCACCTCTAAAATAATAAATTCAATTACAAAACAAAAAAAACTGGATGTGATTCTTCCATGAGCTCTTCAGCATTCACCATCTGTCACTCACCCCTTTCCCCACAGGCAATCAAAAAATCAATCCTGCATTAGGCCTAATGTTTGTGTTTCTCCAATGCCTTCACCTCACAGTGTACATAGAATCCATGTGGAAAGGGCTGGGGAGAGCCTCTTCTCTGAAGGGAAATAAAGAAATGAGGGACTACACAATCTCCTTAGGGAAGAGTGGAGGGATTGGGGCCATAGGCCTGGCCATTCCCATAAAGCTGTGCCCCTGTCTGCTCACCTTGGGGTAGGTCACTGTGATGATGTCCTCGTCCTTCACCACAAACTGCTCTGCGGCTTCTTTGATTTTTTCAGTTTTATAAAGCATGGCAGGGAATGGAATGCCTGCATACCACAGATAGTCCTCTCCCAAGGCGGAGCCCTGCATGTCTGGCTCTTTGTCCCAGATCACTGTCACTGTCACAGGGCAAGTGATGGCTGAATCTGAGTTGTTCATTTTGGGTGGTGAAGGCAATCATTAACTTTCTACACTTCAGTGTGAAACAAATTTTTTGAATAAAAAAATACCCAATGTGGGGGGCTGGGGATATGGCCTAGTGGCAAGAGTGCTTGCCTCGTATACATGAGGCCCTGGGTTCAATTACCCAGCACCACATATACAGAAAACGGCCAGAAGTGGCATTGTGGCTCAAGTGGCAGAGTGCTACCCTTGAGCAAAAGGAAGCCAGGGACAGTGCCCAGGCCCTGAGTCCAAGGCCCAGGACTGGCCAAAAATAATAATAATAATAATAATAATAATAATAAATACCCAATGTGATCACCATTTGTATTGCCAACTGAAATCATTTCGTGGCATTCTGGGCTCATCTGATTTTCAGTTCATGGCCGGAATTAAGAACTACAAGAGGAAATACAAAGAAGTAGGCTTGACAGAAGGATTAATTTATATTTGAAATTCACAAATACTTAATTTGGAGAATAGGTGTACAGATCACAAATATGGCAAAGAGCACCAGATGGATTTCTGGCTCAAAGCCTCACTGCAATCGACTAGTACCACAGAAAAATCATTGCCACATGTCCTCAATGCATTTTTCCTCTGACTTCCTGTTTGCCCCAGGGTCTGTCTTCACCCCAGGATTTGGGCCATGGTTCTCTGTGTCATGGATCTGCACATCTCCTCAGCCTCCTGGGGGCAAGGAGAGTTTCTCAGGCTTCCTTTGGTCTGACCTTGCAGAGGTTTGAAACAAGAAATACTTCTCTAACATCAGTGGGATGGTGTGTGTGTGTGTGTGTGTGTGTGTGTGTGTGTGTGTGTGTGTGTGTGTGCGCCAGTCCTGGGGTTTGAACTCAGGCCCTGGGTGCTGTCCCTGAACTTTTTTGCCAATGGCTAGGGCTCTACCACTTTGAAACAGAGCACTACTTCAGGTTTGCTGGTGGTGGTGAATTGTTCCTAAGTGGTCTGGACTTTCTTGTCTGGGTTAGCTTCAAACCTCGACCCTCAGATTTCAGACTTCTGAGTAGCTAGGATGACATGCATGAGCCACTGGCTCCTGGCTTTAAGAATTGTTAATAGCTGGATAGTGCAGTTGGAAAATTTCCTCCGTGGTGATTTGTATGAGGAAAGTGATCAAAAGAGCAGCGTGAAAATTCAACCATGGACTCAAGTGACAGATTTATGTCCTCACCTCCAGGACACAAGTCTCTTCTCCAGAGACAAAAGGACACACCTAGACTTGCTCCCATGGATAGAGGTCTGGAGGAAGTACTGTCATCTTCTCCTGGAATATTTTCTTGATGGTGTTGTTCTGGGATGGAGTGAAATGTCCTTCCATTTCCCAGTGATACTTGGAGGATGTAGAGAAATGCTGAAATCAGATGAGGCCCCGTGTACAAAGGGTCCAGCCCCCAACTCCCTGTCCTTTCCCTGCCATGGTCAGTAGAGGTCAGACAGAAAAAGTGCTGTGTAACCAGTGTGTGTGTGTGTGTGTGTGTGTGTGTGTGTGTGTGTGTGTGTGTGTGTGTTTGTCTGGATGTTGGGATTGAGCTCTTAGTTTCAAGGTTGCTGTCTCCCATTTCCTGGTGAATTAGACATTAGGAGCCTCACTTCCTTTTCCTGCCTTGCTGGATTGGTACTTGATCTTTAGATATCAGCTTGCTGAGGAGCTGGGATTTCAGGTGTGAGCCCATGGCACTTGGCCATCCAGATCTATACCAGAATCTGAGTGAATTCAGTGATGGGTTTGGTGTTGTTTAGCCCTTAAATCACTGAGCAATATCCTTTGATAGAGGAGACCAAATTCAAGACAAAACACCAAGACAAAACACCATGGCTATGTGATCAGGGATTTGCTTCTGTGACTCTACTTCACTTCTGAGATTCTGTGTTAAAGAAAGGAGTGCACCCTGATCCATGAAACTAGCTCCTTATGGTTCCACATTTAATGATATATGTATCTCTTTTCCATTGAATAGTTTATGGTCTCTAGGCAGCAATCAGGGAGACAATCATGAAAATGGTTCATGATGCCCCTGTTCCATGCTTGCTTACAGCCTTGTTTTAACTTCTGTAACTTCATGCTTAGCTTGTGCCTGCATGAATAGAAACCCCCCTGAGCAGTCAAGTAGGTGGGTTTTCTGCTTCATAAGGTCAGCTTTGGTACTGTGCTTGTTGGGATGGGGCACTGGCAAATGTCCCCAAACCCAGGTGTAGTTGCCAGCCCTCTGATAAAGACTTTCTAAAGACTGCACTCTGTCCATGTGATCTCTCCTGGTGGTCTTCAGGAGAACATTTTGGAGGCCCAAGTGAGATCCCCAGAAGACAAGACCTGGATCTCAGGTTGCCTTGGCAGGCGGCTGAAAACCAGGAAGGATAGACAAAGGAGAGCTACCACCTAGAACATTCCATGGCCCCTAGGAATGACCCTTCTCTCCTCCCAGCTGCTCTAGAGGCCCCAAGTCCCCCACTCCAAATGGTTTTCCATCATAAGAATTCACCTGTTCATGGAGACCTGTGGAGGAAAGTTTGTCTAGGGCTCCCTCTTGTGGACACCTTTGTGGAGCACAGGATGAGGATGACCATCCACTGTCCTAGGGCTGTGGTAGACAGCACTGGCCCTTTGCAATGGACTCAAGCCTTGTTCAGGACAATTTTTGAATTGAGTATTCTTGTTTAAATGTGTGGTGGCCACTGCGTGTTCATTCTATTATTGTTGTGTGTGTGTGTGTGTGTGTGTGTGTGTGTGTGTGTGTGTGTGTGTGTTTGGCCACTGCATGTTCTATTATTGTTTTTTTTGAGTGTGTGTTTGTCAACTTTTTTTTTCTGGTCCTGGTGCTTGAACTCAGGGCCTGTGAGCTGTCCCTGAACTCTTTTGCTCAAGGCTACCTCTCTACCACTTGAGGTACAGTGCCACTTCCAGTGTCAGTTGTTTAAAAACTCCTGTAAGGTGTGTGATTTCCTTCCATGGGAAAAGAGAAACGAAAGGGGTCCCCAGTGTGGCTGGCTCCCCAGGAGGATGTGGCTACATATGGGGAGGCAAGATGGGCCCTGGAAGAGGTTTTGGTACAATGAGCGTGAGAAGCCCTAACTCATCATGCTTTGTTTTCTGCCTTCATAGGGGTCTTATTTTGTTGTTGTAAGAATTTGTATCAGTTTAAAATGTGCATCCTGGTCTCCTGAGTCTTGATTCTTCATGTGGGCATCTCTAGGGAAACCAAGGTTTCAGCCTCCCGCTGGGCCAGGTAACAAGCCTGCTTTTCCCTCCTGTGTGGCAGCAGTGTAGTCAGTGTGCACAGGTGAGGCGTTTGGTTTTTCTAGCAATCTGGCTGAGGCTGCAGCCTACTCAGTGAGCAAAGGTCAGCATCAGAGAACCCCCTTCCTTCCTCCAACAGAAGGCATTGAAAATGTTCTCTGGTGTGCCACTAATGTGCCTGGCTAACAAGCAATCCCTGGAAAAGTGAGTGGGTCATGTGATATGCTAGGGTGATTTATTAATTTATTAGGAAAGTTTTGTCCTAAGTCATGGTCATCTGCAATGGTACAACTGGCAAAAATGTCCACCCACAATAATTTCCAGAAAATATATAGACAATATTCATTTTTGCATGCTTTAAGAACTTTGTGCACAAAACTGTATGTATTTAAGTATGTGTGAACATGTTGAAGATAAGAACTGTGAGTATACAATAACAAAATCTGGTATTCTAATGCCTAAAATTGTTTAGACTTTCATCAAGAGTAATCTGACTTAACAAAATGTAAATCTTTCAAAGATTTAGGATTTATTTCCCTCCACCATTAAAATTTGGGGCAAAAATTAAGAAAATTAGGGTGCAAATATTTTTCAATCGTGATTAAACACATTGCCTGTCATGCCTGTTTGTTTGGAACTGCTTTTGATTTTATCTCTGATGAAGCTAAGGGAAAAAGGACATGGGAACCTTAGGTTGGGCCTGTTGGTCTATTTTGGGGGGGGGTGAGGGGTGATCTGACAAAAAGCACAACTCAACAGGTCCCCCCATGTTAAAACAGGCCCTAGTGGGGCCCACACATGGTGAAAGAGAGGAAGCTGGCACAAAGGCAGTTCATCCAGCCCTAATGAATCGCAAGGGTATATATGGTCATTCTGTGGGATTGGTGAGGTGGCCCTTCCTTGTTCTGTCTCATTTTCCTTACAGAAGGATATTGAAAACCTAATGGGAAAATGGGTCATGTAATGGATATATCTAAAACTGGCCCTACAGATGAATTAAAACTTTTGAAAGCTTTAAAAAGTAATAACGTTAAGAATTTTAGAAAGAAACCCTGTTGGTTTACTTTTTGACTACTAGTGTAACTAATGTAAACCTCATGTTAAGGAGTAAGTTATCAAGTGTGCTGCTTGTTTGAAAAGTATTTACCACTAAAGGGGCAAAAATATGAGATCCAGCTGTGTTCCTCACCAGCTGTAATCACACAAGTGTGAAAAGCGTGTCCTCACGCCTCTGGTAGAGAGTGCCACACCAGGGCCGAGCCCTGTGTCCTGGCTCTTGGTCTCAAGCAATGACCCTGTGGAGGGTGTGCCAGAGTGTGACTCTTCATCCTGGGTGTGGAAACCAGTCGTTAAAGTTTCTCACTTCATTGTGAACGTAATTCAGTGCTTAAAACACACACACACACTCACACACGCATGCATGATACATGAAGCCCTGGGCTCAAATCCTCAGCACCACATATATAGAAAAGGCAGAAGTGGCGCTGTGGCTCAAGTGGTAGAGTGCTAGCCTTGAGCAAAAAGAAGCCAGGAACAATGGTCAGGTCCCGAGTTCAAGCGCAGGACTGACAAAAACAAAACAAAACAAAACAAAAAAACACACAGACACACACACACACACACACAATGTGAGTGTCATCAGGGTTTTTGTTGTTGTTGTTAGGGAAATGTGAAATCATTGAAAGGGTGTGATCTGTGCTCAGAGTGATCTGATTTTCAGTTCATGGCACGGAACCAGCACTACAAGAGAAAATAAGCTGGAGAACAAATTTATTAATTTTTTAAAAATTTACAAATACTTAATTTTGACAATAGCTGTTAATATCACAAAAGTAGCAAGGAGAGAGGCGAGACTTGTGCCGCAAAGCCTTAGGTTCAACCCACCATAATCACCCAAAAATCAGTGCCAAGAGCCCTTGATAGATTTTACTTTTGATTTCCCATGTTTCTTGTAGGATTTCTCTCCGCTCCAGCCACGGTCTTCCATGTTATGAAACTCCATGTCTCCTCAGGTTCCTGGGGGCAGAAAGACTTTCTCAGGCTTCCTTACTTTGTGCTGACCTGGGCCTGGTGGAGAAACACCAAGCACTTCCTGTGACATCAGTCATCACTGGGATAGTGTGTGTGTGTGTGTGTGTGTGTGTGTGTGTGTGTGTGTATGTTCTAGGACTTACACTCAGGAAATAGGTGCAGTACTTAGCTTTGTTGGCTCAAAGCTGGCAGTCTATTACATGAGCCACAATTCTACTTCCAGCTGTTGTGATGATTCTTTGGAGATAAGAGACTCACTGACTCTTCTGTCTTTCTTGGCTGTGAACATGGATCCTTGGATCTCAGCATTCTGAGTAGCTACCATGTTAAGCATGAGCACTGACTCCTGGATTTGTAAAATTTGTTAATATCTGGGGTGCTATAAATGGAAGAGATTCTTATCAGGCAAGGGATCAAATGTACCCCCATGAACATTCTAACCATCAGAATCAAGTGACAGATATGCCCTCACCTCAGGGGGCACCAGTCTTTGTCCCCACAGACATAGAGGTAAGTCTGTACCTTAGTCACATGGAAGCAGCTCCGGAGGAAATCCTGCCATCTTCTCCTGGAATATTTTGTCGAAGGCTTCAGCCTGGGCTAGGGTGAGGTGGTTCTTCCAGTTGCCCACCATGCCTGGAGGTCATGGAGAAGTAAAGAGATCAGCCAGGGCAGGAAGGCTCAGGGAGCTGTCTCCCTGTGCTGGCCAAGCCATGCACCTGCCATGGACACTGGAGCTCAGCGGGAGGAATGATCTAGAAGTGTTTGTGTGCACATGTGTGCTTGTGCATGCATGTGTGTGTGTGTGCAAAGAGTTGACCTGGACTGGTGCTCTGCCACTTGAGTTACAACTCCACTTCTGGTGTTTTACTGGTAAATATTAGAGATATAATAGTCTCATAGACTTTTCCTGCATAGGCTGGTTTTAAACCTTCATCTTCAGATCACAAATTCCCAAGTGACAGGGTTTGAGGTAGGAGCAACAAATGCCAGGGCAGCAAAGATCTTTACCAGAATTTCAGTGAATTCAATGATGAATTTGGTGGCTGTTCATCCCTAAAACTCTGAGGAAATCCATTGACAAGAGGTTATCAAACTGAAGGCAGAATACCAGGGTTCTGGTTCCAGGGTGTACATTAGAAGAGGCAATGAAGAAACCAGATAGCAGAAAGAAGTAAAGTTGAATAGGGTAAAATAAAAACAAAAATGGCAAACAAATGAATATAACTACTCAAGCGGCTGAAATCTGAAGATCAAGGTTCAAAGCTACCCCAGAAAGGAAGGTCCATGAGACTCTTATCACCAATGATCCACCAGAAGCTAATGTGAGGCTGTGACTCAAGTGGTAGAGTGCTAACCAGGACAGAAAAAGCTCAGGGTGAGTGCCCAGACCCCAATTTCAAGCTCAACAACTGACAGGAAGAAAAATCATAAAGCCATATTCATGATGTAAGGCTCTGTCTAGATTTCCCTTCTGGCTCTCTGACAAATCTTGAAACCACAGCAATCTATACTCTCCTTATCATTTTGACACTGGCAGGAATGTAATTCCTATTCATCATGCTGTAATTGGACATCTTGTTTTCCTTCATGGCCTGGAAGAAGCTGTTCTCCAGGACCATGTCCAGCTCTTCAGGCTCCAGCTTCTTCCCAAGGAACTGGCAGATCTTCTCCACAGTGCTCCCCGTGTCCTGCAAGAAGGAAAAGCAGCAGAAGGAGAATACAGTGTGGCTCTCAGAAGGAGGGAGCAGTGGAGGCAGCACAAGAAGGAACAGGCAGCCAAGAGCAATGACAGACTGGTGTGACAGAGACTGAGCTGGGTTCAGGGAGGGAGGAAGGGATGGAGGGGGAAAGGCAAGAGGGCCGTTAGGATTTAGTCCAAGCACTGAGCACCTAGATTCCATTTTTTGGATAATGGAACCACAACCAGAGTACAGAGCCTGGAGGATTACCAGACCTTGAGAAAGGTTTTTGGACAATTTTCAAGTGATAATTTGGCAGTATTAAAAGGTTGATCAATACAACAGGTACCACAGTGTCGTACAGGTGATTTCTGAACAAGGCTTTAAAGTCTTTGTATGTCTGTGTGGGTATGAGTGAGTGTGTCAGTTGTGTTGGGTACTTTCTCTAAGCCATTGTGCTCAAGTCTAGCACTCTTCCCCTAGAGTTCCACTCTGGCTCTTTGGAGGTCAATTAGAGAGAAGAGTCTTATGGGCTTTCCTGCCCCGGCTGGATTTGAACTTGGATGTTCAGATCTCACCTTCCTGAATGTCTAGGATTGTGAAATATGACAGATGGAGTGAAGTCTATGAGGACGGATGTTAGTCAGGGTTAGGAGGCATTGGTGCAGTGGGGTAAGTGGAAAATGGATGGTTACCTTCTTGAGGGCCTCGTAACTGAGCACCATCATGTTCTCCTCTCTCGCATAGACATCCAGCCCCGGACGTGTGCAAACCAAGACCCATATCCCACTGCAGGGTGAGGTGACAAGGAATAAATAATCCACTCCTGGATGTCCAACTGTGGACCACATTCTCCACCCATTTCCCCTTGTCCCCATCAGCTTCCTTCAGTGCCGGGAGCCAAAATAGCTGTCAGAATGTAACTTAAAGAAACTATAAAACTTAACTGATAAGGAAATCTGGCACCAGGTTGTCATGCTCTAACAATAAGACACTATAAGACTTAGCTGATAAGAATGTTTGATGCTTTTACAACCTTGCCTGTTAATCCTAACACCTTGTCTAGCATTAATTAACAACCTTGTGAACTTACCCAGTCCCTGTCCTGAGAAAGAGCATCCCACGGTTCTGTAACCTAGCAACCTAATGACCCTGTCTACGTGAGTTACCCTTTGCTGATTACTATATAAGCTGCCCTGCAAAAATAAAATTTGGGACCTTGATCAGAACCCTGTCTTGGTCTCCCTCCTTGTGTAAGGTTTGTCTCTCATTCAGGTCAATTCCACCTCTGGCTCTGGTTGACACAACCCCGCAGGCTGGGGCACTTCAGGCCTAAGTGACAAAACTGTTGTGCACATTCACAGGTTAAATTATCACATTTAAGCCAAGTGACAATGGTTCGGACTTGTATTCCTAGATCCTTAGGAGGCTGAGATCTGAGGATCTGGGTTCAAGGCCAGCCCAAGCAAGAAATTCCATGAGACTCTTATCTCCAGTGAAGTAGAAAAATGCCATAAGTATTTGTGGCTCCAGTGTTACATGGCTCACCTTGAGCAAAAGAAGCTCAGAGATAGTGCCTAGGCCCTGTAATCAAGCCCCTGTACCGGCAATATACAGATATATGTATATACGTGTGAATTATATATATTTCCTATGTTTATATGTAATATATTTCATATATATTTGAATTGATATTTATGTGCAAATTATATATCATGAATATGAAATGCATATGATATATGATAAATTTGATATATTATATCCTATATATTAGATATACTCTATCATATATTATATACTGCTTGTTATATAAAAGATATATTTATATATTACATATTTGTATATACTTATATGTATTAAATATACCGTGTAACATGTTATATCGTATATTATATATAGCATATATACTATATATAGTTTATATATGTGGTATTATATATGATATGTTTCATATGTCACATATATTTCATATACACATGTTTAAGATATATATATATAATCTGAGCATCAGTGGCTCATTTCTGCCATTCAGGCTACTCAGGAGGCTGGAATGTGGGCGTCATGATTCAAAGTCACCTGAGAAAGAGAAGTACCATGACACTCTTATATCTAATTCCTCAAAAGATGGAAGCAGTGGTGTGGCTAATGTGGTAGAGCCAAAACCTTGAGTGAAAAGGGAAATTGTCAAGGCCCAGTGTTCAAACCCCAGGACTAGCATACATACACACATGCACAGACACATACACACACATACACACACACACACAGTGTTCCCATACATCTCACTTCACAACCCACTCTCCATTGTCTTAGATGAACCATTCATAAAACTGCTGCAGTGACTCTGGATTCTTCATGAACTTTGATTGGCAAGTGAAATAATGTCTAGACACAAGGACATCCATTGGATTCCTGATGACGTAGATCACCTTAAAGGGACAAAGCAGCAAAAACAAAAATCACTATCATTTTTCCCATATGTGAGGCCTTGATTTCTCTTCAGCCAAGTCCTACACGATGGGAAGTATATGGAGAGATCAACAATCTGCTCAATGTCTTACTTACAACACTAATTGTGTGTGTGTGTGTGTGTGTGTGTGTGTGTGTGTGTGTGCTAATCCCAGGGCTTGAACTCACAGCCTGGGACCATCCATGATCTTTTTTTACTCAAAGATATTGCTGTACCCCTTGATTCCCAGCTCCACTTCCAGTGTGATATTTGTTCAGTGGAGTCTCTCAGACTATTCTGCCCAGGTTGCCTTTGAACTATGTTCTTTAGACCTCAGCCTCTTAAGTAACTAGGGTGACAGGTGTGAGCCACTGTTATCTGACTTATTTCTTCACCTTTGGTTTCATTTTATTATATTTTTGTCAGTCATTGGGATTGAACTCCAGGTGTGGGCACTATCCCTGGTTTTGTTTTGTTGAAGGCAAGGGCTCTGCCACTTTGAGCTACACTCAACTTCCAGTCCTTTAGTGGTTGCTAGGAGATAAGAACATTATGGCCTTTCTTGCCTGGCTTGCTTTGAACTACAACCTTCAGATCTCCCATAACTTGGCCTTGGAAGTGAGGAAAGACTTGGGGAAGAGTTGGATGGGGAGGTGGGAGGAGAGCAGGCGGGGGCCCTCCTTCATGTCTCTTGTTATTTTGGATCCTAGTTCAGACTCAACTGAGGGGGATCTTTCCCAGATGGGCACAGAGTGGATCCACTCCAGATCCCCCTTGTTTAGAATGAGACACAGAATCTCAATCATCCAGTTGGAGACAGAAGGAAAGGTGAAGGTCACTCATTTCTATCTGAATTATATTTAAAAAACAACAACATGATGTAACCTCACTAATATGCCAATCCCAGGGAAATGGATAGAACTAGAACAAATCATGTGAAGTCAGGTAAGCCATGATTAGAGAGAAAAACAGAACATGTTCTTATGACATGTGGAAATAAGATCTAAATGGCACTAGGATATGACAAATTGCATAGAATTGTAGATACCAACAATCAGTGAGACCAAAAGAGGATAGCCTCAGGAGAGAATCACAAAGGTGCAATACCCAAGCACCTCTTCATATTTATGTAAAATAATACATATACTGAAATGAACTTCATAGATATGTAAACTAAGGACTTTTTTATTTGGGTTTTTTTCTGGTAACTCTGTTTTCTTAACTTTATACAAGGTATATTCATATGCACATGAGTTGTAGGGTAGGAAAGGCACAGAATCAGAGGATAGAGGATGAAAAAGTGCAGCAGTGGAGGGCAGTGGGCATTGATTACAGGGAGTAGGCAACTTGTGGGTGGGCATGAGATGGAGGGAAGGTGAGGGAAGCAGGGAACAGAAGACACGACATGAAAGGAAATGCACTTATTACCTGAGGTATGTAAATGACACCCTGATGTAAATCACCTCTAAAATAATAAAGTCAATTACAAAACAAAAAACCTGGATGTGATTCTTCTATGAGCTCCTCACCATCTGTCACTCACCCCTTTCCCCACAGGCAATCAAATACCCAATCCTGCCTTAGGCCTAATGCTTCTGTGTTTCTCCAATGCCTTCACCGCACAATGCACATAGAATCCATGTGGAAAGGGCTGGGAAGATCCTCTTCTCTGAAGGGAAAGAAAGACATGAGCAACGGAACAATCTACACAGGGAGACTGGAGGGAGTGGGGCCACAGCCTGGCCTTTCCCCCACAGCCGTGCCCCTGTCTGCTCACCTGGTCTGGGGTAGGTCACCGTGATGACATCCTTGTCCTTCACCACAAACTGCTGATGGGCTGCTTTGATTATTTCAGTTTTGCAAAACTTGGCAGGGAAAGTAATACCTGCATATCACAATAGTCCTCTGCCATGGCAGAGCCCTGCATGTCTGGCTCTTGGTCCCAGATCACTGTCACTGTCAGGGGGCAGTTGGTGGCCGAGTCTGAGTTTTACATTGTGGATGGTGAAGGCAATCATCAACTTTCTACATTTCAGTGTGAAACAAATTTTTTGGTTAAAATAAAAACCTAATGTGATGGTCCATTGGAAATGGGCAAGTGTGAAATCATTCTAAGGTATTCTCTGCTCATCTGATTTTCAGTTCATGGCAGGGATTAAGAATTACAAGAGAGGGCTGGGGATATAGCCTAGTGGCAAGAGTGCCTGCCTCGGATACACGAGGCCCTAGGTTCGATTCCCCAGCACCACATATACAGAAAACGGCCAGAAGCGGCGCTGTGGCTCAAGTGGCAGAGTGCTAGCCTTGAGCGGGAAGAAGCCAGGGACAGTGCTCAGGCCCTGAGTCCAAGGCCCAGGACTGGCCAAAAAAAAAAAAACAACAACAAGAATTACAAGAGAAAATACAAGGAAGTTGGCTTGAGAGTGGGATTAATTTATATTTGAAATTCACAAATACTTAATTTGGGGAACAGGTATAGAGATCACAAAAATGGCATAGAGCACAGGATGCTGAATTCACTATCACCCTAAAATCATTGCATGCTTTCTCAGTGCATTTTTCTTCTGACTTCCTGTTTGCCCCAGGGTCTGTCTTCACTCCAGGATCTCAGCCCTGATCCTCTGTGTCCTGGATCTTCACATCTCCTCAGGCTCCTGGGGGCAGGGAGCGTTTCTGTAGAATGCATAGCTTCTACCTTTAAAAACCCTGCCCTGTGGTGGCTCATTGCTGTTCTTTACCGTCCCGATGGTGGAGAGCAGACTCTGTGCAAAGCTAAATAAAGACTCCTGGCCCGACTGACTGCATGCTGGCAACTTTCTTGTCATGGGTGTGAGTCCTGGGTGGCCAGGATACTGCAGATTCGCCCAGAAATAATGTCTGGACACAAAGACACCCTTCAGATTCCTGATGATTTAGATCACCTTGAAGGGTGAAAGGAGAAAATTTTAAAAAATCATTACTATCTTTCCCATACACGAGTTCTGGATCTCTCCCCAGCCAAGTTCTACATGATAGAATGAATATCAAAAGATTAATCAATCTTCTCAAAGCCATATTAAAAACACTAATTTATTGTTTGTTTATGACAACCCTGGGGCTTGTATTCAGCTTGGGTAGCTCAAGGTTAGCCCTCTACTAGTTTGAGCCACAGTGCCAAATCTGGTTTTCTAGGGTTCATTGGAGATAAGAGTCTCACAGACTTTCCTGCCTGGGATGGCTTTGAACCATGATCCTCAGATCTCCTCCTGAGTAGCTGTGATTACAGGCACAAGCCACTGGCACTGGCAGGACACTCATTTTTAAGTGCATTTAACAGTTCCTGTGAAGGAATACGTGACATCTGTGGAATATTTAATGGACTGGCATGAGGTTTCTGTGCCTTTCTGTAGAAAGCCTCAATAGGCGAATGGAAAAACACAGTCAGGTATCGTCACATGCATGGTTGACACTGTGGAGGAACCACAGGGACATGGCCTTTAGTGACAGAGGCTCAGGACAAAGTGCTCACATCTAAAGCCAGGAAGCATTGAAGCTAAGCTGGGGTTGCACCCAGAAGTGCCTGCTGGGCACAAGCTGGGACCTCTCTCCAGGGAAACAAACTCCTCTGCTCATTGTTAACCACAGGATATGCATAGCAGTGTATTCACTACACCTGATTTCAAAGCCAGCACTCCTAGATGAAAGACACAGTGACCTTGAATTGCCCTTGAGATGGCAGTCACCGCAAGATTGCTTGGCATTTGGACACCAGAGTCTGACTCTTCATTTGGGGTATTATTCTAGAACTTACCTTTCTTGTTTGTTTGTTTGTTTTTTGGCCAGTCCTGGGCCTTGGACTCAGGGCCTGAGCACTGTCCCTGGCTTCTTTTTGCTCAAGGCTAGCACTCTGCCACTTGAGTCACAGCGCCACTTCTGGCCATTTTCTGTATATGTGGTGCTGGGGAATTGAACCCAGGGCCTCATGTATACGAGGCAAGCGCTCTTGCCACTAGGCCATATCCCCAGCTAGAACTTACCTTTCTTTTCATTTATTTGTTCATTCACTCACTTTTGGCACCAGTGCTATGTCAACGCATTGCTCCCCCTTACTTTTTCTAGTCCGGCCTGGCAACTGTATCACTGGAACCACAGCTCCCCTTCTTTCCTTTTTCTGCTGGCTCATCGGACATAAATGTCTTAAGGACCATGGTGCCTGGTTTATTAATTTACATTTGATGGAGTAAAGGTCAAAGAACATCCAGGCAAGTCGTTCTGTATAAGACGTACTTTGTAAGTTGTGGATGAGTTTAATGGTGGTTTTGAAGACTCTGGCATGCGGTTCATCTGCGAGGGCTCATCTGTACAGGTCCACATCTTGCGTCTCAGGACTCTCAGCTAATGAGCATGAACACCAAGGCCACAGTAAACTACAGAAGGCGAATGTAGCTCGGCCTGATAGCCAGGACTATAATTTTGAGAATTAAAAATAAAAGGCATTGATTGAGCCTGGCAACTTGTCTCACACCTGTCATTCTAGCTACTCTGAAGGCTGAGATATGAGTATTGTGGCTCAATGCCAGTCTGAGCATGGATTCTGTGAGACTCTTATCTCCAATTAACCACCACAAAGCTGGAAGGCGAGCAGTGGATGAAGTGGTAGAGATCTAGCTTTGAACAAAAAGCTCAGGAACAGCAAGGCACCACCTGCTCATACTTTTAACCCTAGCTACTTAGGAGGCTGAGCACTGAGGGTCAAAGATCATAGGCAGCCTAGGCAGGAAAGATTGTGAGACTCTTATCTCCAATTAACCACCAGAAAACCAAAAGTGGTGCTGTGGCTCAAGGTACACTAACCTTGAGCTGAACTGCTCAGAGACAGCACCCAGGCCCAGAGTTCAAGCCCCAGGAGTGATACACATACACCTCTGCCTTGGATGAACAATTCATAATGCTGCTACAGTAACTGTGGCTTCTTCATAAACTATGATTCACCCAAGAAATAATAGTCAGACACAAGGACATCCTTCAGAGTCTGATAACATAGATCACCTTGAAAGGAGAGAGGAGAAAAAACAAAACAGAACATTGCCTCGTTCCCACATGTGAAGTCTTGATCTCTCCTCAGCCAAGGTCTCCAAAATGTGATAACTATCAAAGGATCAACAATCTGCTCAATGTCTTAGTAGAATACAAATTTAATTTTGTTTGGTTGTGACAGTCCTGGGGCTTGAACTCACCCCCTGGGCACTAAACCTGAGCTTTTCTGCCCCAGGTTGGTGTTCTACCACCTGACCAACAGCTCCACTTCCTGCTTTATGGTGGTTAATTGGAGATAAGAGTCACAGATTTTCATGCTTGGGCTGGCTTTGAACCTAGCTACATCTTTAGATCACAGCCTCCTGAAGGGGGAAAGGAAAGAGGACTGGAAGGATTTAGTCCAAGCACTGAGCACCTGGATATCATTTTATGGGTAGTGGCACCACAACTAGAGTGCAGAGGGTGGCAATCTACAGTAAGGCTCTAATAGCTGGGCCCCGGGGGCTCATGCCTGTCATCCCAGCTACTTAGCAGGCTGAAATCTGACTCTTATCACCAATTAACCACCAGGAAATGGGAAGTGGAGCTGTGGCTCCAAATGGTAGATAGCTAGTCTTGAGCAGAAAAGGGCAGGATGAACACACAGGTTCTGAATTCTAGACCCATGACTAAAAATAAAAGAAAACATTTGGACAATTATCATGTGAAAATTTGGCAATAATCAAGAGGAAGATCAATACACCACGTAATACACTGTCCCACAGGTAATTTCTGAACCACACATATTTCTGTAATGTCTCTCTCTCTCTATCTCTCTCTATATATATCTATCTGTGTGTATGTGTGTGTTTGTGTATGTGTGTGTGTGTAGGTGTGCTGGTAGTGTGGGTGAATTCAGGGTCTAGGAGCTGTTCCTGAACCTATGTCCTCAAGATGACACTCTACCACTTGAGCCACAACTCTACTTTGGCTTTTGGAAATAAGAGTCTCATGGAGTTTCTGGCTGGGTGACTTTGAACTATGATCCTTGAGTCTCAGCCTTCTGAGTAAGTAGAAAGGGTGAGAGGCGTGAGCCATGGCACCTGACTAACTTATTCACTTTTGATGGAGTAAAGTTCAAAGAATGGACATGCAAGCAGTTTTGTATAAAGTATATTTATAAGTGCTGGTTAAGCTTAAATGGTGGTTTTAAAACACTCTGGCATCCAATTCATCTGTGAGGGCTCATCTGTACTCGTCCACATCTCGGATCTGAGGACTCTCAGCTAATGAGTGAGAACCTCAGGGCCATGGTGAAATGCTGAAGGCAAAGGCAGCTTGGCCTCATCTCCAGGACTATATGATGAGGATTCAAGATGAAAAATCATCGATTGAGTCGGTAGCTCAGACCTGTTAACCTAGCGCATCTACAGGATGAAATCTGAGGACTGTAATTCAAAACCACCTTGGGCAAGTAACTGTGGGAGACTCTTGCCTCCAATGAACCACCAAAGTGTAGAAGTTGAGCCAGTGGCTCAATGTGGTAGAGCACAATCCTTTCACTAACAAGCCCAGGGAAAGTGCCTAGGCCCTGAATTCCAGTCCTAGGATGGCACCAAAAATAAAATAAAATAAAATAAAAAAGCATTGATTGAACAATTATTGAGCATTGAGCCCTGACCTTGGCCTTGGACATGAGAAGCAGAGTTGGATGTGGAGGTCGGAGGAGAGCAGGCGGGGGCCCTCCTTCCTGTCTTTTATTATTTTGGGTCCATATTCATCCCAATCCACGGCGATCAAACCAGATGGGCTCAGAGCGGAACCACTCCGGATCCCCCTTGCTGAGAATGAGACACAGAATCTCAATCAGCCAGCTGGTTCTGGGAGACAGAAGGAAAGGTGAAGGTCAGTGAAGGTCACTCATTTCTATCTGAATTGCATAAAGACCATGATGGGAAAATACACATCAGATGAACATTACCAATACCAACTTTGTCTAGTGTATAATCTTTGGTCACACAAAGCCATTAATCGTGTGTGTGTGTGTGTGTGTGTGTGTGTGTGTGTGTGTGTGTGTTCATTCATTTATTGATGGTTCTAGGCAGACCCCACCCTGCCCCAGCCCTGGGCAGTACTTCCACACCAGGTCCTCATTGTATTCGAGGTCAGTGAGCACCACTTCCTCCTCGCCACCTCCCTGCACTCCCAGTTGATCACCCAGAAGGGAAAGGCATAGGGCGAGAAGTCTTCACGGGGTGGGGGTCTTAGCAGCACACATGAGTGGGCGTACACACACATATGCACATACGGACACACACATACACATGGACACCCATGCCCACATGATGCTCCATACTCCCAGTGCTCGTCACACACAATTCATGGGATTTGGGGCCTGGTCTATAAGTTCCTTGTGTTTACCAGAAGGTTTCCAGTTCCCTACTATGGCCAATGCTGTTTCTCTGATTGGAATCAGGCCTCTTTTCCATGTCGTCTCAAAGTCATCCTTTCTTCAAAAATATTTATTTTCTTTTTGGTGTAGTGTAGGGGCTAGACCTTGGGTCCTGGGCATTGTGCCTGAAGGCTTGTGCTCAAGGCTGGGGCTCTCCCCTTGGGCCACAGGCCTTCAATAATGAGTCAGTACATGTTCCTCCCACAGAAGGCCGGAGGGAGTGTGGCCACAGGCCTGACCTTCCCCACACAGCCTTAGCCTCCTCTGTTCACCTGACTTGGGGAAGGTTGCCATGATGCCATCCTCCACCTCCTTCAGCATGACTATCTCCAGAGCTGCTTTAGCGAATTCAAAGTTTAACCCAGGAGCAGAAAGGACAGTCCTAGTACCCACACATACTCCTGAGTCTTGGCAGAGCACCTGTGTGCCTGGTGCTTGGCCTCAGGCCTCTGCCACTCCCACTGGAAGGGGGGCAGTCTGGGGCGTCATCCTGGGTGGTGAAGGTAATTTTTAACTCTTTTCATTTCACTGTGAAACTAATTTGAGGATATGGGGGGAGGGGGAACACCCTGGTGTGATGGTCACAAAGGTATTTATATTGGGCAACTGTGAAATCATTTAACCTGTCCTCACCGAAAGCTCCAGCCCCGAAGACCACACAAGCACCAAGTCACATACAGCAAACTGGATTGTCAGCAAGCTGACAAGGATGCGCCTTCCTAGCTGGGTATAAGGCTTGTCTTTGTGAAAAGCAAGTATCTTTATAGCATGTAGCTAGGCTGGGCTTTACTGACTGCCACCATTGCAGTTGGGTCTGAGTGGGAGGCATTCCACCGCTGTGGCTGGAGGAGGTGGGGTACGGTGGTGGAAGTGACAACTGCACTCAGGTCTGGTCTGGTCACCTGATTTCAGGGCAAGGGCTGAGGACCTAAGTGGAAGGTTGTTAAGTCATAATGGAGAAGGACATACTAACATTCCCTCCTTTGTTGTGTACCAGGCCCAGGCACAAGGGTGATGGTCTTTTCTTCCGAAGCTCCTTCCTGCTGAAAATGGGCAAAATAATCAATATGGGTTTTTCCCTGAGTTGCTGTTCCACCATGTACCATCTGATAATCCTGACTAGTAAAAAGATAAATAATGGGGGGGAGGGGAAGATGTGGGAGCCTGTAAGATTTATCTTCCTCCTTGACTATGGAGTGCTCAGCTGGGTACATAGAGACCCAAAACTCCATAAGCACAGAATACATTGCACCTGTATCCACCAGAAATGAACTAGTCCTGCCTGCAAACATGGTGGTTACCCCGGACCCTTGTGTGGTGATGTGAGTGGTTGCGGTTGGCTGTCCAGGGCCTCTTCGGTCTTCTGGAGTCAGTTTCCGAAGACAGAAGGAAGGTGGTGAGGCCTTGCCAGATGGCTGCTGTCTGTGAGGTGACGATGGACAGCCCATGGTCCAGTGGGCCCACTCAAGCCACCTAGGGCCTAGCCCAGTTGGCCTTAGACAGGCTGTACATCTATGGCCATTGACGGACTCAGGGTCCAGTTTAGTGAACCAAAGAAGAGCCTGGTTTTGTCTGGCCCAAAAGGAAGATGGGTTTTCATTTTTGTCTTGCTTCACATTGGCCATTTAGCTGGAAACCAAGTTCCATTAATTTTTATCAAAATTTACAAGTACTTAATTTTGACAATAGGTGTTGACGTCACAAAAATAAAAGAGAGAGACAGGACTTATGGCTCAAGGCTCTATGTTCAATCCACTCATATCACCCAAAAATCATTGCCATGTACCTGCCATTGACACAGGAGCTCAGAGCAAGGAATGATCTAGAAGTGTGTGTATGCTTGTGTATGCTACGTGTATGCTTGTGGATGTATGTGTGTGTGTGTGTGTGTGCAATGAGTTGTCCTGGACTGGTGCTCTGCCACTTGAGTCACAGCTCCAATTCTGGTGTTGCACTGGTAAATAGTAGAGATATAAGAATCTCACAGACTTTTCCTGCCTGGGCTGGTTTTGAAGCATGCTCTTCAGATGGCAAGTTCCTGAGTGACTGGGTTTGAGGTAGGAGCAACAAACGCCAGGCCAGCAAAGATCTTTACCAGAATTTCAGTGAATTCAATGATGAATCTGGTGGTTGTTCAGCCCAAAACTCTGAGGTAATCCATTGACAGAGAGTATCAAACTGAAGGCAGAATACCAGGGTTAGTGGACTTGGGAGGTACATTAGAACAGGCAATGAAGAAACAGGAAAGCAGAAAGAATTAATGTGGAATAGGAAAAAAATAAAAGCAAAAAATACAGGGCCATTATGACAATACACAAACTAGGGGAAACAGGCTTAGCATAAAGATGGTATTTCAATGCAATCATGAAATCTGCAATTCACACAAGACCCACAGGGAAACCTGTAGATAATAGACATGCGTGTTAATTTTCTGCCTGGACTCTAAAGCTTCAGCCAATGAAAAATCGAACAAACAATGAATATAACTGTAAAAACCTAAAAAGTCTCTTTAGGCCAAACTAAAACCCAAAGGAACAACAAAATAAAAACAATTGTGGATCGGGAGAGAATCTTCACCTGAGTGTCAGGAAATGCAGGGCGATTATTCTGAACGTACTAAGAGCTGAGAGCTGTGCAGCCAAAGGAGAAACCTTTCAATAACGAGATCGGCAATGGAATCAAAAAGCCATTCTGAGATGAAGAAATCAGTGTCTAATGCATACATAAAGCCTGCCAGGAGCGACTCTAATGGCTGAGGTTGGAGGATGAAAGTTTGAAGTTACCTCAGGGCAGGAAGTTCATGAAACTCTGATCTCTAATGAGGCAACAGAAAGCCAAAGGAGGAGTTGTGTTGGAAGGGCTAGAGCACCAGCTAGTGCTGACACTTCTCACCTATCGTAATAGCTACTCAAGCTACTGTCATCTGAAGATGGAGATTCAAAGCCACCCCAGAAAGGTAGGTCCATGAGACTCTTGTAACCAATGATCGACCAGAAAAACAATATAAGGCTGTGGCTCAAGTGGTGGAGTCGTAACTTTGAGATTAAAAGCTCAGGGAGAGTTCCCAGACCTGGATTTCAAGCTCAACAACTGACAGGAAGAAAAAACATAAGGCCGATCGGAAGATGGCACCATCACAGTAGGGAGGCTAACCGACTCGCTCCAACTGAATAGCGAGCTGGGAACTCCAACACCCAACACCCCATCAAGAACCCAGCATAACCAGCAGCCAGAAGCAGTGGAGATAGGCAGGAAAACACAAAGGAGTAAAAAAGAAGAGCCGAAAACCTACACGGAGCCGGAGAATCTCTGGGGCACCCTCTCCCCACCAGCCGACCCTGGCCCAAACAGGGCCGGGCTGGGAAAGGGGAACCGGTCGATCAGCAGACAGGCTGCCGGGAGTGCAGAGTCCAGACAGCGGGACCCCACGGACTCTAGGGAGAGTGTGGACCAAGACATATGGCGACAGCGGCGATGAGAAGTTCGGGTCCACACTGAGATCGGATGGACGGTGGCTGGGGAACCCAGCGTGGCAGAAAGGGGGAGCCGGGGACGCCACCACGACACTTCCCCACCCCCTAAAGGACCAACGGCTGCGCGGGACACACACACAATCCAGGATCAGTGTGTCCCCCATTACCCCCCTTCTCCAATGGGAGACCCAACCCCTACAAAGAAGCTAGATCTCCCTCCCTCCCCCTCCCCACCCCGAGGGAACAAAGAACCCCCAAATCAGGCGGGAAGCTCCCATCAGGCGCTGGATAGTCAGTTTAGCAGAGGAAGGGCGGAGCAGCCCCAAGGCCACACAGGATCCTGAACTGGCCGAATCGGCCCTGCCCCCTTCCCAGCAGGGGCCGGGGGACGGCCGGCAGTGCAAGCTCCATCCGAGGCACCTCGACCTCGCGGACTCTTACAACTAAACTCACAGGCGCTGGTGGGCAATACCAGCACAGCAGGGACACCTGGGCCTGAAAACACAACCCCTTCACAGCGGAGGCGCAGCCTGAGAGCGCTAACCCACACCCGGACAGATGATCCCACTGGGCCCCACACATACCACCCCCACAACGGACTCGCGGGAGGGCGCAAACACAACCCAACAACCCGGGGCTTGCTCTGGGAGGCGTACCCTGCTAAAGTGGACAGGGCCACAGTGCCAGCGTGTGTTGTAGCGGGTGCACAGCGCACAGCGCACAGGAGGGCGAGGCCACAGCAGTAGCACCTGCTCTGGTTGACGCGCCTACACAGGAGGGAGGGCAGAGCTACAAACCAAACCGGAGAAGCCATCCACAGATCTCCAGATGTGCAAAACACAAACAAACATAACACAGTTCATGACAGAGCAAGCCAACTCACCAGCTCCAAAAAGCAGCACGACTGAAGAGGAGAAGGAGAATAAAAAAGCAAATGAGGCCATGTTAACAGGAATGATGGAAAGCATCAGAAATGAAATCAGAAAACAATTCCAGGAGTTTAGAGCAGAAATCTTGAAGGACACCAAGGAAGCCAAGAAAAGAAATGGAAGCAAAAATGGATACAATGCAAGCCTCCTTTAAAGAAATGGAAGCAAAAATGGATACAATGCAAGCCTCCTTTAAAGAAGATCTTAACATCCTGAGAATTGAAATGCATGAAAAAATAGATTTAAAATACAACTCTTTAAAGGAAGAAATTTCCACAATCAGAGCTGATCTGACAACCATAAATAGCTCTCTGACATCCATAAACTCCGCAATTGAATCCACAGCACAAAGAATTGACCATATGGAATCCAGAGTTTCTCACCTGGACGATGAAGCAGCTGACAACAACCAGAAAATGACCACACTCCAAGAAACGGTGAAGCTTAAGGGCAGACTAATCCAGGAACTAATGGACAAAGACAAGAGATACAATCTGTGCATAACTGGAATAGAAGAAGGAGCCGAATACCAGAGCATAGGGCTTCATCATGTTCTCAATAAAGTTATTGCAGAAAACTTCCCCAATCTCACAAGGGACCTCCATACAGATAACTGAAGCCTATAGGACACCTGGCAGGCCAGACCCCAGAAAAACCACCCCAAGGCACATAATATTCAAGACTTCAGACCTCAAGATTAAAGAGCAAATTCTGAATTCAGCCAAAGCAAAGAAAAAAAATTTCTACAATGGGAAGAGGATTCGAATAACAGCAGACCTCTCCACACAAACTTACCAAGCACGAAGTGAGTGGAAGAACACCATCCAAGTGAGGTGCCAGACTTTGAAGTCAGGCCCCACCACGTGAACCCCATTTTAGATTCGAACCCTGAGCCAATCAGATTTGTACCTGTGTTCTAATCTCGCTTGCACAGCTGATTGTTGTAACCTTGTTCTTTGCCTTTATAAGCCCTGTGTAATCACAGCTCGGGGCTCCCTCCTAACCTCCGCTGTGTCGGTGGGTAGGACGAGGCCCGAGTTGGCAGCTCGTTAAATAAAACCTTGCCTTGCTTTTGCATTTCGGAGTGTCTGAATCTCGGTGGTCTTCTTGGGGGTGGTCTTGCAACTTGGCACAACATTTGGGGTTACGTCCGGGATAGCCCCAGAGACCCCGAGATCCCAGACTCCGAAGGTAAGAAAACAGCGCTGTTCATTTGTCTTGTCCTGTAATTTGTCTGTTTGTCTGTTTTGCTTTTGCTTATACTTGTAGGGCGCGAGTCAGTTTGGTTTTTGGCCGGAACTGACCAGGAGGGCCTCCTAAACGAGACTCAACCCGCCCACCTTGTACTTGGGTCTACTCCTTCTGCTTATCTGGCAGGAGGTTGTGGACCAACTTGGGTCCACTCCTCCTGTACCCTGGCAGGAGGTTGTGGGCCAACGTGGGAGATCTCCAACGCGTAACTCGGGTCCACTCCTTCTGCACCCTTGCAGGAGGTTGTGGGCCAACTCGGGTCCACTCCTCCTTGCAGGAGGTTGTGGGCCAACTCGGGTCCATTCCTTCTGCACCTTTGTAGGAGGTTGTGGGCCAGCTTGGGAGATCTCCAACTCGTAGCTTTTCTTAGGCCTGTGTGTTTTCCTCCTTTTGTATTAATTGTTTTGTTTTTGTAGCCTTCTGGAAGAAATTTGGAAGTAAAATTGTCCTAAATAATTATTGCAAAGTGAGAAAAGGAGAATTATGGCTACCAAAATGTTTAATTGCTATTCCAGCTTCTTTGTAGGTTTTTTTGTAACAGTTTCCAGCAGGCCCACAGAGAAGCACAGGTAAGCTGATACATCTGTTTAGGAAAGAAAGCTTGTAGACCTGAGATTGTGTCCTTATTGAGATCTGTTAAAGGCCTGCAAAGGTATATTGTTAAAAATTGCAAGACCTGTCAGCTTGCCAATGCCCCCAATCAACAGATTACTAAAGGAGCTCGCCTCTGTGGGAATAGGCCAGGCGTGTATTGGGAAGTAGATTTCACAGAATATTTGCTAGTTTTTGTAGACACCTTTTCAGGATGGGTTGAAGCCTATCCAACAGAGACTAAGGTTATAGGTTCCTGGCTAGGTAAGGTCTACGCCCCTGAGTCAGCCTGAAGAAGTTACAGAAGATGGATGATCTTCACCCATCAGCCCCCCTTTAAAATCAAGGGACCAGAGTTGTTTTTGTGAAGATGAGGCAGGATAAACTAGAGACATGCAAAACAGAGGTACAGAGACTATTCTTGTAAGAAATGGTGACAGGCCCTTTGGTTACTACATTGGGCCCTACTGGCCCATGCCTTACCTCTATATCATCCCCTAGACATGCAAGCCATTGAAATGGACAGAATGGAGCCATGATTGGCTCCCAAGGTACCAAAAAGAAAAAGGGGGAAATGAGGTGCCAGACTTTGAAGTCAGGCCCCATCACGTGAACCCCATTTTAGAATCGAACCCTGAGCCAATCAGATTTGTACCTGTGTTCTAATCTTGCTTGCACAGCTGATTGTTGTAACCTTGTTCTTTGCCTTTATAAGCCCTGTGTAATCACAGCTCGGGGCTCCCTCCTAACCTCCGCTGTGTCGGTGGGTAGGACAAGGCCCGAGTTGGCAGCTCGTTAAATAAAGCCTTGCCTTGCTTTTGCATTTCGGAGTGTCTGAATCTCGGTGGTCTTCTTGGGGGTGGTCTTGCAACTTGGCACAACACAAGTACTTCAGGCTAACAACATGCAACCTCAGATCAAATATCCAGCAAAATTGGAGTTCACATTCAAAGGGAAAACCAGGTCTTTCCACACCAAAGAGGAGCTAAAGGAGTATGTGAATAAAAAACCAGCCCTACAGCAAATTCTAAGTGGAGAGCCCCACCCAAGAGAGATCATACAAGACACACAGACAGAAACAGAAAGAAACTACAATAGCCAAAGCCCAACAGAAAGAACAGCTCACTAAAGACAAGGAAAAAAAAAAAAGAGGAAAAAACAGCCCAACAAGAAAATGGAAGGAGAGAAAGCACTCTTATCTTTGATCTCTTTAAATATAAATGGTTTAAACTCTCCGATAAAGAGGAGCAGTCTGGCAGAATGGATCCACAAACAAAAAGTTGACATCTGCTGTCTACAAGAGACCCACCTTACAGCAAGAGACAAAAACACGCTCCGAATGAAAGGATGAAGCAAGATCTACCAAGCAAATGCACCCACCAAAAGGCAGGTGTAGCCATCCTGATCTCAGACAAGCTGGACTTTTCATTAAAATCAACTCAAAAAGACAAAGAAGGACACTACATTTTAATACAAGGAAAAGTCCAGAATCAAGACATCACGGTGATAAATGTATACTCACCGAACAAAAGAGGCCCTACATACGTCAAGCAAAGTCTCACAGACTTACAGAACAAGATAGACGCAAACACAATCATAGTGGGTGACTTTAATAGCCCACTCTGTCCAAGAGACAGATCCAACACCCAGAGGATCAGCAAGGGAGCTGAGGACCTAAGTAACACCATATCCTACATGGATCTGACAGACCTATACAAAATCTTCCACCCTACAAAGACCCAATACACCTTCTTCTCAGCAGCCCATGGATCACACTACAAAATCGGCCACGTCATAGCCCACACAAAGAACCTCAGCAAATACAAAAGTATTGTCGTCATCCCATGTATTATATCTGATCACAGTGGATTAAAGGTAACCCTCAATAACAAAGGATACCATAGAGGCTATACACACTCTTGGAGGCTAAACCCCACACTGCTATCCAACACTTGGGCCACAGACCAAATTAAAGATGAAATTAATGAATTCATAAACCACAATGACAATGAAAACACATCACAAAGAAACCTATGGGACACACTTAAGGCAGTACTGAGGGGCAAGATCATTGCCCTCAGCACTCACATTAAAAGAATGGAAGCAGAGCAGGTGAATAACCTCACGATGAAACTAAAACAACTGGAGAAACAAGAAATGACAGAATCTAAAACGACTAGGAGGAGAGAGATCACAAAGATTAAAGAAGAGATAAATCTGATTGAAAATAGAAAGACTATTCAACAAATAAATAAGACTAAAAGCTGGTTCTTTGAGAAAATAAATAAAATTGACAGACCCCTCACAAGACACACAAAAAGAAGAAGAGAAGAGACTCATATACATAAAATCAAGGACTGCACTGAAAAATTACAACAAGTACACATGATATTCAACCTATCATAAGGAGCTATTTCCAAAACCTCTACTCAGCAAAAAACAATAATTTTACATAAATGGATCAATTCTTAGAGAAATATAAACTGCCCAAACTGAACCAAGAAGAAATAAATGAACTAAATAAACTAATAACTTACAGTGAGATACAGGAGGTAATCAAGCACCTCCCAACAAAGAAAAGCCCAGGCCCAGATGGATTCACCAACAAATTCTACAAAACCTTTAGTGAGGAGCTAATACCAATATTCCTCAAACTCTTCCACAAAATAAAAACAGAGGGAGAAATCCCAAACTCATTCTACGAAGCTAATATCATACTCATTCCCAAACCAGGCAAAGACCCAACAAAAAAAGAGAACTACAGACCAATATCACTAATGAACACAGACGCAAAGCTCCTTAATAAAATATTAGCTAAAAGGATCCAGAAACTGATCAAGAAAATCATACATCATGACCAAGTAGGCTTCATCCCACAGGCACAAGGATGGTTCAACATCCGTAAATCAATCAACGTAATTCACCACATAAACAGATCTAAAATTAAGAATTACATTGTTATCTCAGTCGATGCTCAAAAAGCCTTTGACAAAATACAACATCCATACCTATTAAAAGCTTTGGAGAGAACAGGAATAGATGGAACATTCCTCAAAACAATAAAAGCCATATACAACAGACCAGCTTCTAATATCATATTAAAGGGAGAAAAACTTAAAGCATTCCCCCTAAACTCAGGAACAAGATAACGATGCCCATTCTCCCCACTTCTTTTCAACATAGTGCTGGAATCCCTAGCCATAGCGATAAGGCAAGAGGAGGACATCAAAGGGATCCACATCGGCAAGGAAGAAATCAAGCTATCCCTATTCGCAGACGACATGATCTTATATCTGAAGGACCCAAAAAACTCAGTACCCAAACTCCTACACCTAATAAACCAATTTGACAAAGTAGCAGGATACAAAATCAATCCACAAATGTCAGCAGCTTTTCTGTACATCAGCAATATACAAACAGAAAAGGAAATTATGGAAACAATTCCATTTACAGTAGCCAAAAAAAGAATAAAGTACCTAGGGATCAACTTAACCAAGGACGTGACGGACCTATTTAATAAATACTATAAAAATCTAATAAGGGAAATCAAAGAAGACAAAAGGAGATGGAAAGACCTCCCATGCTCATGGGTAGGCAGAATCAATATACTGAAAATGGCCATATTGCCCAAATTGTTATACAAATTCAATGCAATACCTATCAAAATCCCAGCCACATTCTTCACTGAAATAGAGAAACCAATCCATAAATTCATATGGAACAGCAAAAAACCTAGAATAGCTAAAGCAATTCTAGGCAGAAAAAAGCAGTGCAGGAGGTATCACAATACCAGACTTCAAGCTCTACTACAGGGCCATCATAATAAAAACAGCATGGTATTGGTATAAAAACAGACCTGAAGACCAATGGAGTAGAAATGAAGATCCAGAAATAAAACCGCACTCTTACAATCAGCTGATATTTGACAAAGGAGCTAAAGACATACAATGGAATAAACATAGCCTCTTCAACTACTGGTGCTGGGAGAACTGGGCAGCCATATGCAGAAAACTCAAAGTAGACCCAAGCCTATCACCATGCACCAAGATCAACTCAAAATGGATCAAGGACCTTAATATCAGACCTGAATCCTTGAAATTCCTGAAGGACAGAGTAGGAAAGACGCTAGAACTTATAGGCACAGGAAGGAACTTCCTGAATAGAGTCCCAGGGGCACAACAAATAGGGGAGAGACTCGACAAATAGGACTACTACAAATTAAAAAATTTCTGCACAGCTAAGGACATAGCCACCAAAATAGAAAGACAGCCAACGATATGGGAAAGGATATTTACCAGCACAGCAACAGACAAAGGCCTGATATCTGTCATCTACGGAGAACTCAAAAAACTAAGCCCCTCCAAGCCCAATAAACCAATTAGAAAATGGGCAAAGGAGCTAAAGAGAGACTTCACAAGAGAAGATATAAAAATGGCAAAGAAACACATGAGGAAATGCTCAACATCCCTGGTAGTAAAGGAAATGCAAATAAAAACAACCCTGAGATACCACCTCACCCCAGTTAGAATGGCCTATACTCTGAACTCAGGCAACAACAAATGCTGGAGGGGCTGCGGGGAAAGAGGAACCCTTCTCCATTGTTGGTGGGAGTGCAAATTAGTACAACCACTTTGGAGAACAGTGTGGAGGTTTCTCAAAAAGCTCAATATAGACCTACCCTATGACCCAGCCATACCACTCCTAGGCATCTATCCTAAACAGCAAATCCCAAGATATCAAAAAGACATTTGTACTTCCATGTTTATCGCTGTACAATTCACAATAGCCAAAATATGGAAACAACCCAGATGCCCCTCCACAGACGAATGGATCCAAAAAATATGGTACTTATACACAATGGAATACTACATAGCAATTAGGAATCGTGAAATATTGTTATTCGCAGGGAAATGGTCAGAACTTGAACAAATAATGTTGAGCGAGACAAGCCTAGAACACAGAAAACAAAGGGGCATGATCTCACTGATATATGACTGTTAAGAAAGGGAGACGGAGAGACAGTAGAGACCAAGTCTGTGAAACCAAAAACTGCTTGTCAAATAATATTCCCCACAGGATTGGGGCAGCAACCTAACAGTATGTAACTAAAACCAAACAAGTACTCAACATATAAAGGTCAAAAATTGACCTCTCAGGGGAATACAATAGCTCAAAAGCTATGTATGTACGTTCATATAAGACTACTGTCGACGTATTGTCTAATATCGACATCACATTTAAAGCCCTAGGCGAACTTTCTTGGGCGTGGCCACGTGGCTACTGTATATGTTCTTGATACATTGTATATTGTATATATGTCTACCTGACCTAGAGAAGGGATAGAAAAACAGGGCGTAAGATATCACAAGAAATGTACACACTGCCTTTCTATGTAACTTTCTATGTAACTTTCTATGTAACCCTTTCTTGCACAACACATTGTCAAAAAAATGGTGTTCAATTAATAAATAAATTAAATTTTTAAAAAAAAGAAAAAACATAAGGCCATATTCGTGAGGCAAGGTTCTGTGTAGATTTACCTTTTTGGTGTCTGAAAGCAATTTATACCGCTCCTTGTCTTTTCAACGCCAGCAGGAAAATAGCTCCTGTCCCTTAAGCGGTAATTAGACATCTTTTTTCTTTCATGGCCTGGAAGGAGCTGTTCTCCAAGACCAAGTCCAGCTCATTGGGCTCTAGGTTCTTCCCCAGGAACTGGAAGATCTTCTTCACAGTGCTCCTCATGTCCTGCAAGAAGGAAATGCAGTAGAAGGAGAACAAAGAGCGGCTCTCAGAAGGAGAGAGTAGTGAAGGTAGCACAAGAAGGGACAGGCAGCCACTAGCAATGACAGACTGGTGTGACAGAGGCTGAGCTGGGTGCAGGGAGGGAGGAAGGGATGGAAGGGGAAAGAAAGAGGACCAGAAGGTTTTAATTACACAGGTGAGCACTTGGATGTCATTTTATGGTTAGTAGCAACACAACCAGCGCACAGATCATGGAGGCTTACCAGAAGTAGAGAAAGGCATTTGGACAATTCTCAAGTGAGAATTTGACAATATTATGGTGAAGATCAATACAACAAGTACCATGGTGATCCACAGCTAATTTTTGAACAAGACAGACTTTAATGTCTTTGTATGTCTGTGAGGGGATGAGTGTGTCCATTATGTAGTTGAACTTGTGGTCAGGATGCTGTCCCTGAGCCTTTGTTCTCAATTCTTGCTCTCTGCTAAGTGTGTTCCACTCTGGCTCTTTGGAGGTCAATTGGAGAGAAGACTCTCATGGACTTTTCTGTCCTGGATTGAATTTGAACCTGAGTCTTCAGATCTCAGCCTCCTGAATGTCTAGGATTATGAAATATGACTGGTGGCGTGAGGTCTATGAGAACGGATATTAGCCAGGGTTAGGGGGCAGTGGTGCAATGGGATACGTGGAAAATGGATGGTTACCTTCTGGAGGGACTCATAACTGAGCACCAGCATGTTCTCCTTCTCTCGCATAGACATCCTTCCCAGGGAATATGCAAACAAAGATCCACGTGACACGTGGCAGTATGAGGTGACAAGGGATAAATAATACACTCTTGGATGACCAAATGGGGTCTATGTTTTCCACCCTTTTCCCCTCATCCACCTCAACTTCCTCCAGGCCTAAGTGACAAAAATAGTGTGCATATTCATAGGTTAAAGTATCACAGTCAGGCCAGGTGCTGGTGGCTCAAGCCTGTAATCCTAGCTGTTTAGGAGGCTGACATCTGAGGATATTGCTTCCACAACAGCCCAGGCAGGAAATTCCCTGAGACTCTAATCTCTAATAAAGTACTCAAAAATGCTAGAAGTGTTGTGGCTGAAGTGTTAGAGGGCTCACTTTGAGCAACAGACACTCAGAGATAGCGCTTAGGCTGTGTGATCAAGGCCCTGTACCAGCCATATACATACATACATGAAAATGAATTATATATGTATTTCTTATTCTAATATGTTTATGTAATATATATATAACATGTATACTTGAGCATATATAAATAACATAAATATCAAATAGATATGATATATAGTATATCCTATATTTTATATACTATATATTATATACTGTGTAGTGTATAATACAGTACTTGTATAAAATATATAAGTTATAAATATTTTTGGTGGTTGCAAAGAGATAAGAATCTTGTGGCCTTTCTTGCCTGAGCTAGCTTTGAACTATGACCTTCAGATCTCACTGACCTTGGCTTTGGAAGTGAAGAAAGACTTGGGGAAGAGTTGGATGGGGAGGTGGGAGGTGAGCAGGCGGGGGCCCTCCTTCATGTCTCTTGTTCTTCTATATCCCCATTCCATTTCAATCCATGGGGATCTTTCCCAGATGGGCACAGGGCAGATCCACTCTGGATCCCCTTGCTGAGAATGAGACACCGAATCTCATTCAGCCAGTTGGTTCCTGGAGACAGAAGGAAATGTGAAGATCACTCATTTCTATCTGAATTACATAAAAAAAAAACTTGATGGTAAAAAATATATCACATAAAGTTCACCAGTATGTCATTCACGGGGAAATGGATAGAACTAGAACAAATCATGTTAGGTCAGGTAAACCACGATAGAGTGACGAACAGCATATGTTCTTATGTCATGTGGAAATTAGATCTAAAAGCCACTGCTATATGACAAATTACATAGATTTTTATACCAAAAGAGGATAGCCCCCAGAGAAAATCACAAAGTTTCAATAGCCAAGCACCTCTTTGTATTTGTGTAAAATAATACATATACTGAAATGAACTGAAAAGACAGAAACCAAGGACTTTTTAAATTTCATTTTTCATTTTCTGATAACTCCGTATTCTTTACCTTATAAGTGGTATATTCACAAGCATGTCTGTGGGAGTGTTTGGAAGGGCACAGAATCAGAGGAAAAAGAATGAAAAAGTACAGCACCTTGTGGGTGGACATGAAATGGAGGGATGGGGAGGGAATCAGGGAACAGAAGACATGACATGAAAGGAAATGCACTTATTACCTGAGGTATATAAATGAACCCCTGATGTATATCACCTCTAAAAAATAAAGTCAGAGGGAGAAGATGGTGCTGTCACAATAGGGAGGCACCCCAACATGCTCCAACCAAATAGTGAACTGGGAACTCTAACAACTAACACCCCATCAAGAGACCAGCACACCCAACAACCAGAACAAACAGAGAAACACAGGAAATGAAAAAGAACAAAGAAAGAAAAGCCTATAACCTGCATGGAGACGGAAAAATCCCTGGGGTCCCCTTCCCACCTGAGCCTGAACAGGGCCAGGCTGGGAAAGCGGCTCGGTGCCAGTAAACGGGACCACAGACCTTCAGGGACCACAGTAGCAACAGCAGAAAAGTCCTGCCATGAGTGCAGAGACCAGAAAGCAGGAGCTCCACCGGCCCCAAATGTGCGCACACTGGACTGAGACAGATGGCGGCGTGGGACTCTGGCGGCACTAGACTGAATGGCAGGGACCAGACAATAACAGCAGGGAACCGGGCACTGTGGATGGTGATAGCCGGGACCGCCACCGCCAAATGATCAATCTCCACACCCAGCCTGGAAAAGCCCACAGCAACGTGGGACACACACACAATCCAGGACCAGTAAGTTCCCCATTGCCCCTCCCACCTCCCACATATCAGTTGTGGCAAAGACCCAAAACCTGATGTAGAGCTCATCACAAGGGGACAAAGAAGCTAGAACTCCCTCTCTCCCCCTCCCTGCCCCGAGGGCACAAAAGAGCCCCATATCTGATGGGTCTAGGACCCTACCGCTCCTGGGGGGACACCGGAGCTAGCAGAGGTGAAGTGGCGCCCAACAAAGTGGCCGGGAAACACCTTAGGCCAGCATCCCCCAAAGCCCAGCAAGGGAGTCTGAATCTGTCCACACCAGCCCTACCCCGCCCCAAGCAGGGACCCAGGGACTGGTAGGCATTTGAACACCAACTGACACACCCTGGTCTGCACGGACTTTTTGAACAACAGTCACAGGCTTGCTGGTGTGCAATACCAGTCTAGCAGGCTCACCTCAGCCTGAGCACAACTCCCCCCCCCACAACAGAAGCGCAGAATCTGTGGGCACCAACTCACACCCAGACACTTGAACCTGCTGGGGACCATGCATAGCGCCCCCACCATAGATTCGCAAAAGGGAACAAGCACCCTCCAACAATCCTGGAGAGCGCACCCCCAAAAGAAGCACAAGAGTACACACACATGTACCCACAGAGGACCAGCGTGCTAGCACTCCAGCAGGAGGATCATGTGCCCAGCCCCCGTGGGAGCGCACAAGTGAGCAAGCTGACCCCTCAACAGCAACACCCACTCCGATAGGAGCACCCTGCACAGGTGGGTGGGCCACCCCTCAACAGCAACACCTGCTCTGACAGGAACACTCCCCACAGGTGGGCCATCCACTCCTCTGTGGCAATACTCAGCCTAAGAGGTGAGATCTCTTGACCCACAGCAACTAGCTGGGAAAGAATCAAAGAAAAGTCTCCATGTCATGCTGAATCAGTGACCCACGAACTCCCCACAGGAGCCCACGAGGGTAAGCACAACAGAGCAGCAGAGCACAGTCCTGCAGAGAAAGACACAGATCCTACCTGACCCTAACTGCAGTGAGAGTAACCGCCTCGGCAAAAACCGAGACAGTCATGCTCACCCATAGGGCAGTAAGGCTCAACAGCGAAAGTCAAACCTGGAGCCAGGATACAAACAAGTCCCTGCTGACAGACCAGCAGGAACCAGCACAAAGCCAAGCCAAGGCCGCCACCTACAGGCCCCTGAATGTGCAAAAACTCCAGATGCATAAATCACAAAGAAATATTACAACTTTCATGAAAGGTCAAGCCAACTTGCCATCTCCAAAAAGTAGTACGACCGAGGAGGAAATGGAGAATAAAAAAACAACTGAAGCCAAGATAGCACAAATGATCAAAAGCCTCAGGAATGAATTCAGAAAACAATTCCAGGAGTTCAGCATGGAAGTCTTGAAGGACCTTCAGGAAGTCAAGAAAGAAATGGAAGCAAAAATAGATACAGTCTACTCCTCTGTTAAAGAAGAACTTAACATCCTGAGAAAGGAAAAGCATGAAAAAATAGATTCAAAACACAACTCATTAAAAGAAGAAATTACCACAATGAGAGCTGATCTGGCAACCATAAAGAGCTCACTCACCTCGCTGCAAATCACACTTGAAACCACATCACAAAGATGTGATTATATTGACTCTCGAATCTCTCTTTTGGATGATGATTCAGCTGATAAGGACCAGAAGATTACTGCACTCCAAGAAACTGTCCAACTCCAGGGCAGACTAATCCAGGATATAGTGGACAGGGAGAAGAGATGCAATCTGCATATAATCGGGATAGATGAAAGGGAGGAGTACGAGAGGAGAGTTACACAACACATATTAAATAGAATTATTGCAGAGAACTTGCCCAATCTCACAAGGGAAAACCTCACCCAAATAAAAGAAGCACATAGGTCACCTGGCAGATCAGACCCTAGAAAATCCTCCCCTAGACACATAATTTTCAAGGCCTCAGATCTCAAGAATAAGGTACAAATTTTGAACATAGCCAAAACAAAAAAAGAACTATATTACAATGGAAAACATATCAGAATCATGGCAGACCTCTCCACACAAACTTACATCGCACAAGGAGCCTGGAAGAACACAATCCAAGTCCTCCAGGCCAACAACTGCCAACCCAGAATTAGATACCCAGCAAAATTAGAATTCACCTTCGAGGGAAAAACCAGATCTTTCATAGCAAAGAGAAACTAAAGGATTATGTGAATAAAAAAAAAAAAAAAAAAAACACAGCGAATTCTAAGACGGGAACCTCACCAAACAGGACCCCCACCCAGAAACAGAATGTAACTACAATAGCCAGAGCCCTACAGGTAGAGCAGCTCAAGAAAGACAAGGAAGAGGGGAGGGGAAACACAGCCTAACAGGAAAATGGAAGGGAAAAAAACACATTTACCCATGATCTCTTTGAATATAAATGGTATAAATGCTCCCATAAAGAGGAGCAGACTGACAGAGTGGATCTGTAAACAAAAAATTGCTATCTGTTTTCTTCAAGAGACCCATCTTACATCAAGGGACAAAAACAGTCTCTGAATGAAAGGATAGAGCAAGATCTTCCAAGCAAACACACCTACCAAAAGGGCAGTAGTAGCCATTCTGATTTCAGACAAGCTGGACTTCCTTTAAAATCAGTTCAAAAAGATGAAGAAGAGCACTACATTTTAATACTAGGAAAAAATCCAGAATCAAGGTATCATGGTGATAAATGTATACTCACCAAACCAAAGAGGCCCTAAATATGACAAAAAAAATTCTCACAAAACTACAGAACAAGATAGATCCAAACACATTCATAGTGGGAGACTTTAATACTCCACTCTCTCAATGAGACAGACCCAACACACAGAGGATTAGTAAGGGAGGCGAAGACATAAGTATCACCATATCCCACATGGATCTGAAAGATCTGTACAGAGTTTTTCACCCTACAGAAACCCAATACACATTCTTCTCAGCAATCCATGGAACATATTCCAAAGAAATCATGTCATAGTCCCCACAAAGAACCTCAGAAAATACAAGAGTACTGACATTACCCATGTGTTTTATCTGATCACAGTGGAATCAAGGTAACCCTCAATAACAAAGGATATCACATAGCTTCAAACCTCGGTCCTCGGAGCTCAGACTTCTAAATAGCTAGGATGACATGCATGAGCCACTGGCTCCTGGCTTTGTAAGAGCTGTTAATAGGTGGATAGAGTAGTTGGAAAATTCCATCCGTGGTGATTTGTATCAGGCAAGTGATCAAATAAGCACCGTGAAAATTTCAACCATGGACTCAAGTGACAGATTTATGTCCTCACCTCCAGGGTACAAGTCTCTTCTCCAGAGACACAGGGACACATCTAGACTTGCTCCCATGGATAGAGGTCTGGAGGAAGTACTACCATCTTCTCCCGGAATATTTTCTTGATGGTTTTGTTCTGAGATGGAGTGAAATATTCTTCTATTCCCAGTGATTCTTGGAGGCTATAGAGAAATGCTGAAATGAGATGAAGCCCCGTGTAGAAATGGCCCAGCCCCCTACTCCCTGCCCTTTCCCTGCCATAGTCAGTGGAGGTCAGACAGAAAAAGTGCTGTGTAATGTGTGTATGTGTGTGTGTGTGTGTGTGTGTGTTTATTGTGTACATGCTTGGATGTTGGGATTCAGCTCTTAGTTTCAAGGTTGCTGTCTCACATTTGCTGGTGAATTAGACATTAGGAGGCTTACTTGCTTTCCTGTCTGTGCTGGATTGGTATGTGATCTTTAGATATCAGCTTCCTGAGGAGCTTGGATTGTAGGTGTAAATCCATGGCACTTGGCCATCCAGATCTCTACCACAATCTGGGTGAATTCTATGATGGGTTTGGTGTTGTTTAGCCCTAAAATCACTCAGGAATATCCTATGACAGAGGAGACCAAATTCAGAACAAAGCACCGTGGATCTGTTAACAAGGATTTGCTTCTGTGACTCTACTTCACTTTTGTGGTTCTGTCTTAAAAAAGCAATGCATCCTGACCCATGAAACCAGTTCCTTATGGTTCGATATTTAATGATATATGTATCTCTTTTCCACTGAATAGTTCATGGTCAATAGGCAACAGGCAGGGAGACAATCATGGAAAGGGGTCGTGCTACCCCTGTTCCATGCTTGCTTACAGCCTTGTTTTAACCCTTTAATTCATGCTTGGCTTGTGCCTCCATGAAAAGTACCATTAGGGACGTCCCAACCTGAGCAGTAAAGGTCGTGGGTTTTCTGCTTCACAAAGGATCATGAGGTCAAGTTTGGTACTGTACATGTTGGGATGGAGCATGGAGAATGTCCTCAAACCCAAATGTAGTCCCCGGCAGCTAGTGAATACCTTCTAAAGACTGCATGCTGTCCATGTGATCTCTCCTGGTGGTCTTCAGCAGAACCTTTTGGAGGCCCCAGTGAGATTCCCAGAAGATAAGACCTGGAACCCAGGTTATCTTGGCAGCTGGTTGGAAACCAGAAGATAGACAACGTTGATTTCTAGGGGAACTACAACCTAGAACATTCCATGTCCCCTAGGGATAACCCTTCTCTCCTCCCAGCTGCTCTGGAGGCCCCAAGTCCCCCACTCCAAATGGTTTTTCCATCATAAGAAGTCACCTGTCCATGGAGACCTGTGGAGGAAAGTTTGTCTGGGGCTCCCTCTTGTGAACGACTCGGTGGAGCACAGGATGAGGATGACCATCCAGTGTCCTAGGGCTGTGGTAGACAGCACTGGCCCTTTGCAATGGACTCAAGCCTTGTTAAGGACGATTTTGATTTGAATATTAGTGTGTAAATGAGTAGTGACCACTGTGTGTTTGTTCTATTATTGTTTTTGGTGTGCCTGTGTTTGCCAACTATTTTTGTGGTCCTGGTGCTTGAACTCAGGGCCTGTGAGCTATCCCTGAACTTTTTTGCTCAAGGCTAGCTTTCTACCATTTGAGGTACAGCACTTTCTGTGTCACTTGTTAAAAAAAAAAAAACCCTGTAAGTGTGTTATTTCCTTCCATTGGAAAAGAGAAACCAAAGGGGCCCCCAGTATGGCCGGCTCCCCAGGAGGAGATGGCTACATACAGGCAGGCAAGATGGGCCCTGGCGGAGGTTTTTACACTGAGTGTGAAAAGTCCTAACTCAACATGCTTTGTTCTCTGCCTTCATCAGGGTCTTATTTTGTTGTAAGAATTCGTATCAATTTAAAATGTGGATCCTTGTCTCCCGTGTCTTGATTCTTCATTTGGTCATCTCTGGGGAAATCCAGGTTTCAGCCTCCAGTTGGGCCAGGTCATGAGCCTGCTTTTACCCTCCTGTGTGGCAGCAGTTGTAGTCAGTGGGCACAGATGAGGCGTTTGGTTTTGCTAGCAATCTGGCTGAGGCTACAGCCTGCTCAGTGAGAAAGGTCAGCTTCAGGGAACCCCCTTCCTTCCTCCAACAGAAGGCATTGTAAAGGTTCACTGGTGTGCCACTAATGTGCCTGGGTAACAAGCAATCCCTGGAAAAGTGAGTGGCACTTGTGAAATGCTAAGGTGATTTTTTTAATTTGTTAGAAAAGTTTTGTTCTAAGTCATGGTCATCTGCAACGGTATGACTGGCAAAAATGTCCACCCACAGTAATTGCCAGAAAATATATGGACAATATTCATTTTGGCATACTTTAAGAACATTGTGCACAAAAGTGTACATATCTAAGTGTGTGTGAACAAGTTGAAAATAAAAACTGTGAGTATACAATAACAAAATCTGGTATTCTAATGCATAAAATTGTTTATACTTTCATCAAAATTAATCAGACATAACAAAATGTAAGTCTTTTAAAGATTTGGCATTTATTTCCCTCCACCATTAAAATTTGGAGCTAAGATTAAGAAAATTTAGGTTAATCATGATTAAAGATATTGCCTGTCATGCTAATTTGTTTGGAACTGCTTTTGATAGTATCTCAGATGAAGCTGAGAGAAAAAGTATATGGGAACCTTAGGTTGGGATTGTGGGCCTATTTTGGGGGGAGAGGGGAGATTTGACAAAATGCACAGCTCAACAGCTCCCCCCATGTTAAAATAGGCCCTAGTGGGAGCCCACACGTGGTAGAAGCGGGGAAGCTTGCACAAAGGCAGTTCATCCAGCCCTTAGGAGTCGCGCGAGTGTATGTGGTCATTCTGTGGGATGGGGCAGGTGGCTCTTCCTCATCCTGTCTGGTTTCCCTTACAGAAGGATATTGAAAACCTGATGCGAAAATGGGTCATGTAATGGATATATCTAAAACTGTTCCCATGGATGTATTAAAATTTTTGAAAGCTTTAAAAAAATGTTAAGAATTTTAAAAAGAACCTCTGTCGATTTACTTTTTGACTACTACTATAACTAATGTAAACCTTGTGTTAAGGAGTAAGTTAGCAAGTGTGCTGCTTGTTTGAAAGGGGCTTATTCGTATAGAGGTCCAAAAGATGAGACCCAGCTGTGTTTCTAACCAGCTGTAATTACAGAAGTGTGGAAAGTGTGTCCTCATGCATCAGGGAGAGATTGCCACACCAGGGCCGAGCCCTGTGTCCTGGCTCTTGGTCCTGGGTGGTGAAACCAATCATTAACTTTTCTCACTTCATTTTGAACATAATTCAGTGCTTAAAAAACATACACACACACACACACACACACACACACACACACACACACACACATCATGCATGAATCCCTGGGTTCAATATCTCAGCACCACATATATAGAAAAAGCCAGAAGTGGCGCTGTGGCTCAAGTGGCCGAGTGCTAGCCTTGACCAAAAAGAAGCCAGGGACAGTGCTCAGGCCCTGAGTTCAAGATCAGGATTGACAAAAAAAATACAACACACAATGTGATTGTCATCAAGGTGTTTTTTGTTAGGCAAATGTGATATCATTCAAAGGGTGATCTGTGCTCACCTGATTTTTGGTTCATGGCACGGAACCTGAATTACAAGAGGAAATAAGCTGGAGACCAAATTTATTAATTTTTTAAAAATTTACAAATACTTAATTTTGACAATAGCTGTTAATATCACAAAAGTAGCAAGGAGAGAGGCTAGATGTTTGGCAAGGTACTAGGTTCAACCCACCAAAATCACCCAAAAATCAGTACCAAGAGCCCTTGATGGATTTTACTTTTGATTTTGCATGTTTCTCACAGGATTTCTCTCTGCTCCTCCCAAGGTCTTCCATGTTATAAATCTCCATGTCTCCTCGGGTTCCTGGGGGCAGAAAGACTTTCTCAGGCTTCCTTTCTTTGTGCTGACCTAGGCATGTTGCAGAAACATCGAGCACTTCCTGTGACATCAGTCATCGCTGGGATAATGTGTGTGTGTGTGTGTGTGTGTGTGTGTGTGTGTGTGTGTGTGTGTGTGTTCTAGGACTTAAACTCAGGAAATAGGTGCAGTACTTAGCTTTTTTGGGTCAAAGCTGGCAGTCTATTACTTGAGCCACAATTCTACTTCCACCTGTTCTGATGATTCATTGGAGATAAGAGTCTCACTGACTCGCCTGTCTTTCTTGGCTATGAACATGGATCCTCGGTCTCAGCATTCTGAGGAGCTACCGTGTTAAGCATGAGCAATGGCTCCTGGATTTGTAAGATTTGTTAATATCTGGTGTGCTATAATTGGAAGAATGGTGCCACTGCGATTCTTATCAGGAAAGGGATCAAATGCACCCCATGAACATTCTAACCATCAGAATCAAGTGACAGATACACCCTGACCTCAGGGGCACCAGGCATTGTCCCCACAGACATAGAGGTAAGTCTGTACCTTAGTCACATGGACGCAGCTCCAGAGGAAGTCCTGCCATCTTCTCCCAGAATATTTTGTCAAAGGCTTCAGCCTGGGCTAAGGTGAGGTGGTTCTTCCAGTCCCCTACCATGCCTGGAGGTCATGGAGAAACAGATCGATCAGCCAGGGCAGGAAGGGTCAGGGAGCTGCCTCCATGTGCTGGCCAAGCCATGCACCTGCCATGGACACTCAGAGCCATGGAGCTCAGAGGGAGGAATGATCTAGAAGTGTGTGTGCACGTATGTGCTTGTGCATTTCTGTGTGTGTGCGTGTGCACAACGAGTAGACCTGGATTTGTGTTCTGCTGTTGGGGATTCATGCTGCCCTTCAACTAGCCCTTGGCCAGTGTGGGAGGGAGCCCCTCCCACCTTCTGGCCTCAACCAGAAGAGAAGCGAGCGGTCCCCACCTCCTGGCTTGGCTTCGTGTCTAATGGTGGAGGCCCAGCCCTTGGAGGGCTGTAGTCCCCGCCCATAGAGGAAGTTCGTGACATTAGCGTGACGGACATGGTCTTTAGCCTATGACTGGCCTTTTGGCCAGTCCCCCTCCTTTCCCACCATTACCATTATATAAACCCCCTCCCAATTAAATCCTGCAAGACCCGTTCAACCATCAGGCTGTCTCCCCAGAATTTTCTTCCATCGGACAAGTGAGGGGGGCTGACGGGGAAGGGGATTTCGGCATTTCTCCTCAACTCAGCAAAGTCCACAAAGATACGCATTACTCCTTCTGCTGGTGGGAGTGATAGGGCTGAGTGTCTTTCATAGTTTGGGTTCAGGCATTTCCCCCGGAGATAGGGGAAAAGGGGGTCCAGAACCCCCCAATATATGGCGCCCAAGTGGGGCGGGAATGCACGGCCGGGTATTTCGGGGTCCAGTGACCCCACAGACTCGCTGAGTAAGTGGGTTTTCAGAGGAGAAAGTGCCTGCCCAGAGAGGGTGCAAACGTATAGAGAGAAAACAGGCATGGGCTCGCGGGGCTTCGCGAGTCCCGGGACACGGCGCCGGAAAGAGTTGTCCCACCATGGCGACTTGACACCAGGCGGGGTGGAGCAGGGTGCGCTTCCCGCAGGGACGCAGCAGTGCAGCGCTGGGAATGGTGGCGGGAGCCCTCGAGCACCTGGCATTTCCAGGTCCCGATCTGGGAACGGGTGATGGAACCTTTGGGATCCATGCTGCCACGGGCGAGGGGGCTCTGCTCAGGTTCACAAGATGCTGCGTGCACTGGAGCCCGCGCAGCCTCAGGTGGCGCCAGGCGTCTAGTGCAAAAATCTTTCGGCCACCGAGCGCGGTGTGGCGAAAGCGCACGAACGCTGCCGGAGCACAGAGCTGCGGCTTGGCGCCAGCGCCTGGGTAGCAAGAGTGGCAGTAGCGCAGCGCCCCCAAAGCATGTGAGCGCCGGAGCGGCTGGCGCCCCCAGCAGCTGTGGGTGGCGCTTAGTGAGGCAGCGTCCCAGGGCGCAGAGCATTGAGCGCCCCCTCCACCCCCAAAGTGCAAGGCGGACGGAAACTGCTTTATACTGGCTCCCTCCCCCCGCCTGAGGTGAGGCCTGGGAAGGCTGGATAATCTGCTTTAAAGGAAACAAAAGGGTTGTTGTGGTTTTTTGTTTTTTTTTTGTCAATGTTCGCTAGTCGGAACTTCGTTAACTCTGAGTTTGTGGGCTAAATTCTAAACTTGGTTAACAGATAAGAGAGATTCCAAATTTTCTCGCTGCCTGCAGCTGGGCGGGGACTCAGACTAACAGACCTCCCCCCAGCGATTGTGCTGCAGCTGGGAGGGGTTGGAACCACGAAAGCCTCAAATTCTAAACCAAAACGAAATATTAAAAAGGGAAACAAAGGGCAATAAGTAATTTGGTTGGATTTCCTATAATTACCAGTTCAATGATACAAAAATTGGAGGAGTTTTTCTGGATAAATGGAAGTTTGCTTATCTGGTGTGATTTGAAAAATTGTCATGTTGGGAGTCACAGATTTGTCTTGGGATTGGGTGACTAGGAGAGGTTTCCTTTTTGTTTTTTATCAAGCACGTGGTTCTATTATAGGCAAATTAATACCATTTGCCACTGGAATTCCAGAAAACTTAAATGGCCAATCAAAAAAGCAATTTTAAGAGCGCTCAGGGTTGATATGTGTGTCTGTGGGTCAGTATGTCTGTCTGGTAAAACTTAAAAGAAAACAAAAATAGGTTTTCAACCCAAACCAGTCGTGTTCGGATGCAAGCGACTATGTCTAAGGAAAACTCAAAGGTTCAAATAATACAGCATGTGGTATAAGTACAATGGTATAAAACCAGTATGTTATTCCTTATATTCAGCGTGTTAAAAGTCAAGTGTACAATTCCTTGGTACAGTCCTGACAATTCCTTGGTATAAATTAAGATTCTACCTTCCCATTTTTCTCTCCTGTGTTCTCATAAACTCTCAAGATCAAGAAATTGGAATTGTTTCATACAAATGTGACTATTAACCTAAATTTTCCTGACCCAAAATTAACATTTTGCTTCCTAGGATGCAGGTCCAATGCGTGTGCTAGCTGTCTGTTCCCAAGCTGCCTGATTCACTACTAACGATTCCTTGCTTGCTCTCTCTCTCTCTCTCTCTCTCTCTCTCTCTCTCTCTCTCTCTCTGTCTCTCTCTCTCTCTCTCTCTTGCATTGGAAGCTGCTCGGACGATTTATGAGCCTTGTGAGAATTTAAATAATACTATCATAACAGTTACTCCAGGTCAAAAACATCATAGTTATGTTGGTGGCCACAGAAATTGCATGTGGATTTTGTGATTAAGAAAATCCTTTTACCCTGCTTAAACCAGAAGGGTGTCAGCTTACAAAAGCCAGGAATGCTAGGAGATTTTAAATATCAACCAGTCTGTGTAGAGATTTTGCAGGTAACCCAAGACAAGATGTGACAGTCTATCCAGAGATGACACTGCAGCCTGCCCAGATCCAACCCATCTCTCCTGCCTGCCTCCATTATACATGTCTAACAAAGCCTGCTGATTCGGGATGGATGACACGGCCATTTTGGATCCACAGAAGCTGAGACTTTTACATTGTCCTGACCCTTTGCCCTCTTAATTGTTATTAATTTGTGCTCTCTTCCACCTGCCAGTAAGGTTAAAATAATATGATTTGATTTGATGGCACATAGATAAATCTCATGTTCTCTAAGTGTTACAGCAAAACCTTAACAAGTAGTTTTTGGTCAGCTCTCAACAAGTTACAAATGGGTTATCTCTGTTGTTTTCCTTGTTGCTCCAATTGGAAATAAAAAGGGCTTTTATGTCTAAAACTCCTTGGATGCAGTTTAAAGCCAGCCTGGGCAAAAGAAAAATCTCTCTAAAACTCCACCTCCCAGTTAACCAGCAAAGAGTCAGATTGAGAGCTTGGCTCAAGAGGACCAGCAAAATGCTGAAAGCGACACCATGGCTCAAGTGGTAGAGCACTAGCCTCGAACAGAAGTGCTCAGGGACAGTGCTCAGGCCCCAAGTTCAAAACCCGTAAATGCAGATGGGAGCATGCCATCCCAGCAACATGCTGGAAGTCCTGGGACTTAGCCAGTCCAGGAGACGGGAATGTGGAATGGAGTGAGAGGAAAATGGTGTCATATCCTAAACAGAGCTGCCTTGTCTCGCCCTCTCAAAACAGATCAGAGCCGGGAAATCGAGAGAGGTAACACCTGTCCATTTTCCTTTTTTTCTTCCAGTTGTGTGTATATATATATTTTGCCTCTGACTGCCTATGCCAAATTGGTTTTCTATCACTAAACACTTCTTTCAGTCATTCCTCCTTATCTGTTCATTTTACAAATGAGTTTATGCTCCAAATGGAACTTTTCTGGCTTATGCCCGGGATATATTTCATGTCATTCATACCAACCAGCTCTGAGAACTTGTCAATACTTTGCCTGAACTTTTCAAAAGCTTCTTTTAACAGAATAAAATCTCTTGCTGAGATCACCACCTAGGAATTTGCCGTTCATAGCCGTCACCCTAACACAGACCTGAACCCTGGAGGCCCCAGCCCTGGAAACTTCTGGGTATGCCCAAGATGCAGGAGTTAGCCAGAGAAAACCATAGCACTCTCTGTCCCTAGTGACCATTCTCGTGGTAATGACGGGAACTTTTGCCAGCCACACTGGACGGTGCCAGGCTGACCAGGGACCCTTGATTATGTCGCCCCCTTTCAGCAGGAAGTAGCTACAGAAGAAGAGACCTCCACCCATACTCCCTGCCTGGTGCCCGCCGGTGTCATAATTTAAAAAAAAAAAGGGGGGGGTAGCCCCCAGCATTAATTAAGAATAGTTATGCTTATAGGTAGCCCCCAGGATTAATTAAGGATAGTTATGCTTATATTAAATATCAAAAAAATTTTAAATCATCCCAAGTCAGTGTCGGATGGAGCCTTGCATATGCTTTTCCAGATTGAAAAATTAAACCCAGAGCACCCGCTCTGGAGAAATGTTTTCCTCTTGTTCTCTCCAGGAAAACGAGGACCATGTTGGACTTCTTCTGCTCTTCCATGGGAATATGGAAAGCCTGACTGCATATGGCAGGAGGCCAGTAGGAGGCAACCAAGCTTCCTATCCTTGTTTGCTTTCTAGATTCTTTCTTGAGCGTCTCCTGGCGCAATGTTTTGCCTTGGCGATACTGCCCACAGTGTCCCACAAATACTAAAGAAATTTTGCACCGTGTTTCTTCCTTTCCTCTCTCCCTGCTGCTAGACTTGGGGAGTTCCGTTGGAAAGAAAATCAGAGCTGGGGGTTCTGACACCTTATCTTAATATTTGTGATAATGTTTACAAAATAGGAGCGGAGGGTTTTGACACTCAACCCCAATGTTTCATGATAGAAATGTTTTTTTTTAAAAAAAAGTAAGAGCAAAGGTTTAGCAACTTCGCGTCAACGTTTATAAAGAAAAAATGTTTTACTAATCACTTATGTTTAAGTTATCAGCTAATGTGAACTACCAGAGATGCCAGAACTTAAGCCTGCATCTACTTCACCGCCAAAAGAAAAATGATGCCCACACAAAATGGCACAAAAGTGCTAAGGACCCCAATCTCTCTGGACTAAATCACATGGATGGCCCCTTACCTACCCCTCACCCCTTTTGTGGAAGAGGCCCCACATATCTTAGGTCAGCATTTGCCTCATGCCCACATATGCCATGTGTTTACACCACCCACTGCTAATTTAAAAAACAAAAAAAGGGCAGATGTTGGGGATTCACACTGCCTTTCAACCAGCACTTGGCCAGTGTGGGAGGGAGCCTCCAGGCTTGGCCTCCTGGCTTGGCCTCGTGTCTAATGGAGGCCCGGCCCTTGGGGGGCTGTAGTCCCAGCCCATAGGGGAAGTTCGTGACATCACCGTGACGGACATGGTCTTTAGCCTATGGCTGGCACTTTGGCCAGTCCCCCTCCTTTCCCGCCATTACCGTTATATAAATCCCCTCCTAATTAAATCCTGCGAGACCCATTCAACCATCAGGCTGTCTGCCCGGAATTTTCTTCCTACGTCGGACACGTGAGGGGGGCTGACAGGGAAGGGGATTTCGGCATTTATCCTCAACTCAGCAAAGTCCACGAAGATACGCCTTACTCCTTCTGCCGGTGGGAGGGATAGGGCTGAGTGTTGTTCATAGTCTGGGTTCAGGCATTTCCCCCGGGAGATAGGGGAAAAGGGGGTCCAAAGCCCCCCCCCCCCAAATTCTGCCACTTGAGTCACAGCTCCACTTCTGGTGTTTTACTGGTGAGTAGGAAAGATGTAAGAGTCTCACAGACTTTTCCTGGCTGGGCTGGGTTTGAATCTTCCTGATTGACAGGGTTTGAGGTAGGAGCTACAAATGCCAGGCAAGCAAAGATTTTTTTTTTTTTAGCCAGTCCTGGGTCTTGGACTTAGGGCCTGTGCACTGTCCCTGGCTTCTTTTTGCTCAAGGCTAGCCCTCTGCCACTTGATCCACAGAGACACTTCTGGCCATTTTCTGTATATGTGGTGCTGGAGAATTGAACCCAGGGCTTCATGTATATGAGGCAAGCATTCATGCCACTAGGCCATATCCCCAGCCCGCCAGCAAAGATCTTTACCAGAATTTCAATGAATTCAATGATGAATTTGGTGGTTGTTCAGCCCTAAAACTCTGAGGAAATCTGTTGACAGAGGGTATCAAACTGAAGGCAGAATAAAAGGGTTCTGGAATCAAGGACGTACATTAGAACACGCATCCAAGAAACAATAAATTAGAGGGATGTAAAATTGAATATAAAATAATAGCAACAGCAGGGCAATGATGAGGATAGCCAAACTAGGAAGAACAGGATTAGCCTGAATATAGGATTTCAATGCAATCTGGAAATATTCAATTCACACAGGAACCACAGGGAAATATGTGGATAATAGAGACATAGCTGATAATTTTCTGCCTGGACTCTAAAGCCTCAACCAATAAAAGATAAAACAAACAAATTAATATAACTGTAAAAACTTTAAAAGTTATGCTTAGCCCAAAACAACTCCCAAACAACAACCAAATAAAATCCATTTAGAATGATAGAGAATCTGCACCTGCTACACCAGGGAGGCAGGACAATTGTTCAGAAAGGACAAAGAGCAAAGAGAAGTACAAAGGAGAAACCTTTCAAGGATGAGAGAGCCAATAGAATCAAAAAGTCTGAGATGAAGAAATAACAATGACAAATAAATACATAAAGCCTGTTGGGAGCTGGTGGCACACAACTGGCATCCTGGCTACTCAAATGGCTGAGGTTGGAGGATTAAGGTTTGAAGCCACCTATGGGCAGGAAAGTCCATGAGACTCTGATCTCCAATGAGGCAAGAGAAAGCCAGAAAAGGAGTGGTGGTGAAAGGGCTATAGAGCACCAGCCACGAGTAAAATTTTAATAAAACAAAACACAAAAGGCTAAGAAATAGTATCTTGGGCCTTGAGTTCAAGCTCCAGGACTAACAACACATTGAAAATGTCAGCCTAGTGTTGGTGCCTCTAACCTTTGTATTTTTTTTTAATTTAAAGATTTAATACCAATGTGGGAACAAGATTTTTAAAAGGACTCTGGAGAGGGATCATGAACAACTTTATTTCAACAATTTCAATCTTCATTTAGGCTGGCTGCCTCAGTGTGCTGATACTTTCTTCTACCTCTGAGAGCTTCTTCAGGATTTGGTTGACCTTGACCTCATCAAATTCCAAACAAAGAAATTCAGATTCCTGTCCACTTTTCCCAAATTCCAGCTCTATTATGGCAACAGGGGTATGTATTTGTGCTGAGTGTATCGACTGAGACTTGCCATCAACTCTCCAGCTCAAGCCTCAAAGTCCATTGTCCCAATGGCTCTGGTTCATAAGGTTCTCTTGGATTTTTACCTTGTGGCTCTTCCAAAACTTGGAAATGACAGCAGCTTGGTCAGATGTGATACCACCTTGTTTTTTGGTTTGAGCAGTCAAGAATGCCTCAAGCTGGTTGAAATCCATGTCTGCAGATGCAATAGACTTAAGAATCCCCTTTATCTTGGCCAGAAAGGGGCGGAACTCCTCAGGGGGCACATCTAGGTAGAGCTGGCTCTGCAGCAGCTCTTCGGTGATGCCCGGGTGCCTGTGGAAGGCGTCCTGAGCCAGGCCGCTCAGCAGCCCGCTCAGCATCTTGATACTCTCCAGCTCACCCGCCATGCTCGATGGAGGCCCCCGGTGCCTCTAACCTTTAACAATAGCTACTAAAGATGCTGAGATCTGAGGACCGAGGTTCATAGCCAGCCAAGGAAAGGAAGTTCTTGATACTCTTATCACCAATGATCCACCAGAAAACCAACTTGGGGATCTGGCTCAATGTGGTAAAGTGCTAACATTGGGAGTAAACGCCCAGGGAGAGTGACCAGACCCCAAATTCAAGCTCAACAACTGACAGGAAGAAAAATCACAAAGCCATATTCATGAAGCAAGGATCTGTCAAGGATTCCCTTCCTGGTCTCTAACAGATGATTAAGCCACAGAAGTTACTCACCTTACCTTATCATTTTGACACTGGCAGGAATGTAATTCCTATCCATCATGCTGTAATTGGACATCTTGTTTTCCTTCATGGTCTTGAAGGAGCTGTTCTCCAGGACCAAGTGCAGCTCTTCAGGCTCCAGCTTCTTCCCCAGGAACTGGCAGATCTTCTCCACAGTGCTCCTCATGTCCTGTAAGAAGGAAAACCAGAAGGAGAATACAGAGTGGCTCTCAGAAGTAGGGAGTGCTGGAGGCAGCACAAGAAGGGACAGGCAGTCAAGAGCAATGACAGACTCCTGTGACAGAGGCTGAGCTGGGTGCAGGGAGGGAGGAAGGGATGGAGGGGGGAAGGAACAAGGACCAGAAGGATTTAGTCAAGCACTGAGCACCTGGATGTCATTTTATGGTTAGTGGCAGCACAACCAGAGCACAGAGCCTGGAGAATTACCAGACCTAGAGAAAGGAAAGCAAAAGACTATCAAGTGAAAATTTGACAGTTATCAAGAGGAAGATCAATAGAGCACATATCACAGTTACCCACAGCTAATTTCTAAACAACACACATTTTGTCACGTCTTTGTTTGTCTATGTGTGTGTGTGAATGAGTGTGTCAGTGGTGTGGTAGCACTCTCCCAATTGAGCCACATTTCCTCTTTCGCTCTTTGGTTGTCAATTTGAAATAAGTGTCTTGGCCCTTCCTTCCCAGGCTGGCTTTGAACATGTCAGTCAATTGAGGTCAACCCCTGAATAGCCAGTATTCCGACACACTGGCAGGTGGCGACCGGCGACCTATGGAGAAGAGATGTTAGCCAGACAGGGTGAGGGGGTCGTCTGTGAGGTGTGGTGCAGGGAAAATCAATCCTCACCTTCTTCAGCATCTCATAAGTGAGCACGTTCTCCCTCTGTCTCAGTCATCCAGGCCTGGACGTGTGCAAACCACGACCCAAATGGTACTGCAGGGTGGGGTGCAGTGGAATCCATAATCAACTCTCAGGCCTCCAAGGGTGGTCTGTGATCTCCACGTGTTTCCCCTCATCCCCATCAGCTTCATCCAGGTATAATTGACCAAAATTTTGAGCATATTTACAGGTTAAAATACCATATTTAAGCCAGACTCTGGTGGCTCATGCCTATAAACCTAGCTACTCAGGAGGCTGAGACCTGATGATCTTGGTTCAAAGCTAAGCTGGTCAAAGGGTAAAATAAGAGAAACAACAACAAAAGCAATACTTGCAAAACTGTTTGGTGTAAGTGAACTGAACACCGTAGGGGGGAAAAGGGAGAGGGGGGAGGGGGGTATGAGGAACAAGGTAACAAACAGTACAAGAAATGGATCCAATGCCTAACATATGAAACTGTAACCTCTCTGTACATCAGTTTAATAATAAAAACTTAAAAAAACAAAAGCTAAGCTGGTAGGAAATTGCATAAGACTCTTATCACCAATAAGGTACTCCAAAAACACCAAAGTGGCTCAAGGCTCACCTTGAACAACAGGAGCTCAGAGATAGTGCCTAGCGCCAGTGTTCAAGCCCCTATACAGCAATATGTATATATATTTCGTGTGTATAAATAGATTTTCTTATATATAGTATCATATATTTCATATGCACACTATATACTATATGTCACATCTATTTTGATACTATAATATATTTATATATTAGATGATATTATATAGAACTATATATATAGTTTACCTACTACATATGATATATACAGTATATCTCATATATATATCTATCATCTATATGTATACATCGTATATATTCCACGTATACATTCCACATATATATTCCATATACACATACACACATATGCATATACACACATATACATATATGTATACATATATAAGTGCGTGTGTGTGTGTGTGTGTGTGTGTGTGTGTGTGTGTGGTAGTGGCTCATTCCAGCCATTCATGCTACTCAGGGGAGTCCAATCTGAGGATCACTATTGAAAGTCACCCCAGGAAGGAAAAGCCATGAGATTAATCTCCAGTTTCTCACTAAAAATATGGAGTGGTGATGTGGCTCAAGTGGTAGAGCCAAAACCTTGAGTGAATTTGTAAGAGAAAGTGGGAAGGCCCAGAGTTCAAATCCCAAGAGCAGCATACACACACACACACACACACACACACACACACACACACACACACACACTCGATGTTTTCATGCACTTCACAACCCACTCACAGAAACCTTGGAGGAACGATTCATAATACTGCTGCAGAGATTGCGGATTCTTTATGAACTTTGAGCCTTGCCAGAAATAATATCCAGACACAAGGACATCCCTTGGATTCCTGATGACATAGATCACCTGCAAGGGAGAAAGAAGAAAAACAAGAAATCATTACAAGCTTTCCCACACGTGAGGTTTGGCTCTCTCCTCAGCCAAGTGCTACCTGATGGCAATTTTTTTTAAGTAAAAAGATGCATTTATTAGGGAAGTAAGAAGTATACTGGCCAGTCAGAGTCATGGCCCAGAATTGAGAGCTAGAACCATGACCTTAAAAAGCAGGCTGGCCTGCTAGGGCTGCAGGCCAGACTCGGGAGCTGTGATGGTGCGCCACCTGATGGGAGTTATGTGGAAAGATCAACAATCTGCTGAATGTCTTGCTTTGGATACTAATTTGTGTGTGTGTTTGTGCGTGTGTGTATATGTGTGTATGTGTGTGCCAGTCCCGGGGCTTGACCTCACAGCCTGGGTAGTGTTCATGAGCTTCTTTGCTCAATGATAGCGCTGTATAGCTTGATTCCCACTTCCAGTGTGGTATTTGTTTAATGGAGTCTCTCATTCTTTTCTGCCCACGTTGAGTAACAAGGGTGACAGGTGTGAGCCACTGTTGCCTTGCTTGTTTCTTTACTTTTAATTTTATTATATTTCTTTTGTTGGTCATTAGCATTGAACTATGAGTGAGAGCACTCTCCTTGATTTTGTTTTGTTGAAGGCTAGGGCTCTGCCACTCTTAGCCACAGCACCACCTGCAAGTTTTTGTGGTTCATTTGGGATAAGAGTCTTACATTCTTTCAAGCTTGGGCTGGTTCTGTACTACAACCTTCAGCTCTCACTCACCTTGGTCTTGGAAGTGAGGAAAGACTTGGGGAAGAGTTGGATGGGGAGGTGGGAGGAGAGCAGGTGGGGGCCCTCCTTCATGTCTCTTATTATTTTGGATGCCCATTCCATTTCAATCTACAGGGATCTTCTCCAGATGGGCACAGAGTGGATCCACTGTGGATCCCCCTTGTTGAGAATGAGACACAGAATCTCAATCATCCAGTTGGTTCTTGGAGACAGAAGAAAGGTGAAGAAGGTGAAGATCACTCATTTCTATCTGAAGTATATAAAAATCATAACAAAATATACATAAATATAATATGTATAAATATATACAACATAAACATTACATTGGCTAGTATACAATCATTGGTCATGCAAGGTCAGTGTGTGTGTGTGTGTGTGTGTGTAGGAGAGAGAGAGAAAGAGAGAGAGACAGCGAGAGAGAGACAGAGAGAAAGAGAGACAGACTCTTAGTGCTTGAACTCCAAGCCATGGAGCTGTCCCTGAGATTTTCTGCTCCAGATTGGTGCTCTACCACTTGACCCACAATGCCACTTCCTTCTTTCCCTTGTTGATTGGAGATGAGTCTCACACACTTTTCTGCCAAGTCTGTCCTTGAACCACAATCCTCCTGCCTCAGACTCCTGAGTAGTCAGCATGTCAAACATGAGCCACCAGTGTCTGGCCCACCACAATATTTTTCATCTGTAAATCTCACTGTTCTCACGTGTGTAGTTGCCCCTGTCTGCTTCCATGCCAACACAATATTCTTACCTCCTTCTGGGACTGTGGCCGCTGTGCACTTTGTATATGGTGCAAATCATACACCGTGTGTGCTTTCCCAACAGTCCAACGTCCTGTGCTCCAAATGGCACAATGTCCTTTAGCATGGGTCTGAATGTTCTGCACTGAGGAGCAGCACAATATCCCATTTACTCCTTATGGACTATTCAGATTATGCACCTGTTGCCGGTGGATGTGTGGATTTAATCCACCTCTTAACGGTTCCTGAAATCCCTTTGGCTCCTGATGTTCAGTACATAGCGATAGCAGGATGTGGTCGATGCTCACCCCCCACCCTGGCCCAGAGCTCTTTCACACTCCACCCTGGAGTACAGGCCTATTCTGCCAGCTCCTTGTATTTACTGGAGTCTTCCAGTTCCCAAACACTACCCAGAAAGAACATTTTTCTTTTTTATTGGCAATTCTGCGTCCTGAACTCAGGGCCTGTGCCTCAAAACAAATGTACTCACTGCCTGACTTATGAAATGGTAACCTTTCCATACAACAACTTAATGGCAATCAAATTATATCAACAGGAAAGTGCTAATGATATAGCCTAAGTTGTTGATGACAAGTTGAGTAAGTATGCCAAGTGGGTACAAGGTTCTGAGTTCAAAGCCCAGAACTGCCACCCAGAGTAATAAATAACTGAAAAATTATATTCTTAAATGTTTAGCATGAACTAAATAAAAAGGAATGCATCTGAAAGATACCCATGAATGCTAGAAAGAGAACTTTAAACATATTGAGAAAATTGAAATACCAGAATAAAAAGCTTTCCCCCAAGTGCATGGATAGTGAAAGCCAGCAATTTTCATATGCCGGCATCCAATTTAGCTCCGTTATTAAACACAGGCCAAACAAAAAACACCTCAACTGTGTTGGGATAGTCACCTGTGCTGATAGTCTGTAAAAACTTGTTCCAAAATTAATGTGGCGGTGGGGACATTGATCAAGACGCCTCACCCTGCTAAATGGGCAATGTGGCATTGAAATGTATTGGTAAAACTGCTGAAAATATTTCTTTTTATTCTGTTGGTTGTGGGGCCTGAACTTGGGGCCTGGGCACTGTTCCTGAGTTCTTTTGCTAAAGGCTACCTCTACCACTTTGTGCCACAGCTCCACCTCCAGTGTTCTGGGGGTTAATTGGAGATAGGAGTCTCATGGACTTTCTTCCCCAGGCTGGCTTCAAGCTATCGAACCCAGTTTGAAAGATCTTTTTCTTTCCTGTCCTAGGGCTTGGAGTCTTCACTGTCCCTCGCTTCTTTTTTGCTCAAGGCTAGCACTCTACCACTTGAGCCTCAGCACCCACTTCCAGCGTTTTCTCTGTATATAGTACTGAGGAATCTAACTGAGAGCTTCATGCATGCTAGGCAAGCACTCTACCACAAAACCACTTTACCAGCACTGAAAGATTATTTTTTAATGTCAATAAATCATTTACATATAAACCAAATTTTATATGTAAAAGGAAATAAACTGACATTGAAACAAAAAAATCTATACAGCTAAGGATATAGTTATTAAAGTATAAAGACATCCAACCAATTGAGAAATGATCATTCCCAGCAATATATCAAAGGCCTAACATCCTGTATATAGAAGGAGCCCAGGAAATTAACCCCTCTTAAAGGCAATGCACCAGTTACTTAATGGGCAAGGCAGGTAAGAGGACACTTCTTAGAAGAAGTGGTAAGAATGGCAAAGAAACACATGAGGAAATGCTTCTCATCTGTGGCAAAAAAGGAAATGCAATTCAAAACAACCCTGAGATATCACCTTACTTATGTTAGGGTGAACAACATTTTTTTTAAATTCAAACAATCACAAATACTGGCAGAGAATTGGGGAAAAAGGAACCCCAGTGTAGCCATGACATATATCATCCCCCAAACAGTAATACAATTTTGAAAACAAAAAGGAAAATACTGGTTGTGATTCATGTCTTAGCACTCCACATTTACCCTCCATCACGCACCCCTTCCCTTGGGCAATCACAAACACCTAATCCTGCCTTAGGCCCAGTGCTACTGTGTGTCTCCAATGCCTTCACCCCACAATGCACAGAGGAATCCATGCAGAAAGGGCTGGGGAGATCCTCTTCTCTGAAGGGGAAGAAAGACACTAGCGATGACAATCTCCATGGGAGATGCTGGAGGGAGTGGGGCCATGGGCCTGGCCTTTCCCCCACAGCCCTGACCCTGTCTGCTCCCCTGATCTGGGGTAGGTCACTGTGATGATGTCCTCCTCCTTCACCACAAACTGCTCATGGGCTGCTTTGATGTCTTCAGTTATGTAAAGCATGGCAGGGAACGGATAGTCCTCTACCATGGCGGAGCCCTGCATGTCTGGCTCTTGGTCCCAGATCATTGTCACTGTCACAGGACAGGTGGTGGCTGAGTCTTAGTTGTTCATTGTGGGTGGTGAAGGCAATTATTAACTTTCTACATTTCAGTGTGTGTGGGGATGCTGGCTGTATGCGTAGAGGGGCGGTCCCGGACTGACCCTCCCCTCTTCCCGCCCTGGGGCGGCATAGCCAAAAGCCACTCCTACGCCTTCTGGGTCCAAAGGAGTAGTTCTGGCTCGGCCCACCTCCCATCTTGATCTCGGGTCCACGTGGATGCCTTCAAGATGGTGCCGCCGGAGTCCAGGGGCAGTTCTATTGGGGAATGACGTCATCCTGTGGGGGGGGGGGTCCCAGGGTGCCACTCTTGCTGAAACAGCCCGGCTTAGCCAATCAGCCAATCACCCCAAGTCCTTCCCCTTCCTGCCTTTATCACTGTAATAAATCCTTCTTCCTGCCCTCTGGACGGGCGAGACCAGTTCAAACCTCAGATTGTCTCCCCGGAGCCTTCCTTTCTGCACTGATCTCTGACACGTGAGAGGGGAGGGGGGGGGAGGTTTTCGGCAACTCTCTTCTTGGCTAAACGTGATCCACAAGAGCACACTTTGCCTTCTGCGGGCGGGAGACAAAGCCGATTGCTCTTTCATAGTTTGGAATTTGGGCATCTCCTCTGGAGAAGTGGGGAGAGGGGTCCCAGAGATCCCAACAAGTGTGAAACAAATTTTTTGAATAAAAAAATACCCAATGTGATCACCATTTGTATTGGGCAAGTGAAATCATTTGGAGGCATTCTGGGCTCATCTGATTTTCAGTTCATGGCAGGAATTAAGAACTGCAAGAGGAAATACAAAGAAGTAGGCTTCACAGCAGGATTAATTTATATTTGAAATTCACAAATACTTAATTAGGGGAATAAGTGTAGAGATCACAAATATGGCAAAGAGCACCGGATGGATTTCTGACTCAAAGCCTAACATCAATCCACTAGTACCACGGAAAAATCATTGCCACGTGTCCTCAAGGCATTTTTCCTGTGACTTGCTATTTGCCGCATGGTCTGTCTTCACTCCAGGGTCTTGGCCATGGTCTTCTGTGTCATGGATCTGCACATCTCCTCATCCTCCTGGGGGCAAGGAGAGTTCCTCAGGCTTCCTTTGTTCTGACTTGCAGAGGTTAGAAACAAGAAATACTACTCTAACATCAGTGGGATGGGGTGTGTGTGTGTGTGTGTGTGTGTGTGTGTGCGTGTGTGTATGCGTGCGCACGGGCGCATGGGCACCACTCATGGGTTTGAAATCAGGCCCTGGGTGCTGTCCCTGAACTTTTTTGCCAAAGCCTAGGGAACTACCACTTTGAGACAGAGCACTACTTTTGGTTTGCTGGTGGTGCTGAATTGCTCCTAAGTGTTCTGGACTTTCTTGCCTGGGTTAGCTTCAAACCTCGATCCTTGGAATTCAGACTTCTGAGTAGCTAGGATGATATGCATGAGCCACTGGCTCCTGGCTTTGTAAGAGCTGTTAATAGCTAGATAGGGTAGTTGTAAAATTCCCTCCGTGGTGATTTGTATCAGGCAAGTGATCAAATAAGCACCGTGAAAATTTCAACCATGGACTCAAGTGACAGATTTATGTCCTCACCTCCAGGGCACAAGTCTCTTCTCCAGAGACACAGGGACACATCAAGACTTGCTCCCATGGATAGAGATCTGGAGGAAGTACTGCCATCTTCTCCCGGAATATTTTCTTGATGGTGTTGTTCTGGGATGGAGTGAAATGTTCTTCCATTTCCCAGTGATTCTTGGAGGCTGTAGAGAAATGCTGAAATCAGATGAGGCCCCGTGTATAAAGGGACCAGCCCCCTACTCCCTGTCCTTTCCCTGCCATGGTCAGTGGAGGTCAGACAGTAGAAGTGCTGTATAACGTGTGTGTGTGTGTGTGTGTGTGTGTGTGTACACGCTTGGATATTGGGATTGAGCTCTTAGTTTCAAGGTTGCTGTCTCCCATTTGCTGGTGAATTAGACATTAGGAGGCTCACTTCCTCTTCCTGCCTGTGCTGGGTTGGGACTTGATCTTTAGTTCTCAGCTTCCTAAGGAGCTGGAATTGTAGCTGTGAGCCCATGGCACTTGGCCATCCAGTTCTCTACCAGAATCTGAGTGAATTCAATGATGGGTTTGGTGTTGTTTAGACCTTAAATCACTGAGGAATATTCTTTGATAGAGGAGACCAAATTCAAGACAAAACACCATGGGTCTGTGATCAGGGATTTGCTTCTGTGACTCTACTTCACTTCTGAGATTCTGTCTTAAAGAAATTAGTGCACCCTGACTCATGAAATGAGTTTCTTATGGTTCCACATTTAATGATATATGTATCTCTTTTCCATTGAATAGTTTATGGTCACTAGGTAACAATCAGGGAGATAATCATGAAAAGGGTTCATGTTGCCCCTGTTCCAAGCTTGCATATACCCTTGTTTTAACTTCCGTAACTTCATGCTTAGCTTATGCCTGCACAAATAGAAAACCCCCTGAGCAGTCAAGGAGGTGGGTTTTCTGCTTCATAAGGTCAGCTTTGGTACTATACTTGTCGGGATGGGGCACTGGCGAATGTCCCCAAACTCAGGTGTAGTTGCCAGCCAGATAATAAAGACTTTCTAAAGATTGCACTCTGTCCATGTGATCTCTCCTGGTGGTCTTCAGCAGAACATTTTGGAGGCCCTAGCGATATCCCCAGAAGACAAGACCTAGATCTCAGGTTGCCTTGGCAGGCAGCTGGAAACCAAGAAGATAGAAAAAGTTGATTCCTAGGGGGCTACAAGGTCGAACATTCCATGGATCCTAGGAATGATGCTTCTCTCCTCCCAGCTGTTCTAGAGGCCCCAAGTCCCCCAATGGAGGAAAGTTTGTCTGGGGCTCCCTCTTGTGGATGACTGGGTGGAGCACAGGATGAGGATGACCATCCAGTGTCCTAGGGCTGTAGTAGACAGCACTGGCCCTTTGTAATGGACTCAAGCCATGTTCAGGATGATTTTGAATTGAGTATTAGTGTGTAAATGTGTGTTGGCCACTGCATGTTTGTTCTAGTATTGATTTGTGTGTGTGTGCGTGAGTGTGTGTGTGTGTGTGTGTGTATGTTTGTCAACTTTTTTTTCCCGGGCCTGGTGCTTGAACTCAGGGCCTGTGAGCTGTCCCTGAACTCTTTTGCTCAAGTCTAGCTCCCTACCACTTGAGCTAGAGCTCCAGTTCTGTGTCAGGTGTTTAAAAACCCCTGTAAGGTGTGTGATTTCCTTCCATGGGAAAAGAACCAAAGGGGCCCCCAGTATTGTTGGCTCCCCAGGAGGTGGTGGCTACATATGGGGAGGAAAGATGGGCCCTGGAGGAGGTTTTGGTGCAATGAGTGGGAGAAGCCTTAATTGAGCATGCTTTGTTTTCTGCCTTCATCAGGGTCTTATTTTGTTGTTGTAAGGATTCTTACCAGTTTAAAATGTGGATCCTGATCTCCTGTGTCTTGATTCTTCATTTAGTCATCTCTGGGGAAATCAAGGTTTCAACATCCAGTTGTGCCAGGTCACGAGCCTACTTTTTCCCTCCTGTGTGGCAGCAGTGGTAGTCAGTGCGCACCGGTGAGGCGTTTGGTTTTTCCAGCAATCTGGCTGAGGCTGCAGCCTGCTTAGTGAGCAAAGGTCAGCTTCAGGGAACACCCTTCCTTCCACAGAAAGAAGGCATTAAAAAGTTTCACTGGTGTGCCACTAATGTGCCTGGCTAACAATCAATCCCAGGAATAGTGAGTGAGGCTTGTGAAATGCTAAGGTGATTTATTAATTTGTTAGGAAAATTTTACCCTAAGTCATGGTCATCTGCAAAGGTAAGACTGGCAAAAACATCCACCCATAATAATTTGCAGAAAATATATAGACAATATCCATTTTGGCATGCTTTAAGAACTTTGTGCACAAAAATGTATGTATCTAAGTGTATGAACATGCTGAAGATAAAAACTCTGAGTATACTATAACAAAATCCGGTATTCTAATGCATAAAATTGTTTAAACTTTCATTAAAATTTATCTGACTTAACAAAATGTAAATCTTTTAAAGGTTTGGGATTTATTTCCCTCCACCATTAAAATTTGGGGCTAAGATTAAGAAAATTAAGGTATAAAGATTTGTTAATCATGATTAAACACATTGCCTGTCATGCCTGTTTGTTTGGAACTACTTTTGATTTTATCTCACATGAAGCTAATGGAAAAAGTACATTTGAACCTCAGGTTGGGCCTGTGGGCCTATTTTTGGGAGTGAGGGTGATCTCACAAAAAGCACAGGTCAACAGGTCCGCCCATGTTAAAACATGCCCTAGTGGGGGGCCCACACGTGGTGGAAGAGGGGAAGCTGGCACAAAGGCAGTTCATCCAGCACTTAGGAGTCGCACGGGTATATATGGTCATTCTCCTCGTGTTAAGGAGTAAGTTACCGAGTGTGCTGCTTGTTTGAAAAGTATTTATCACTAAAGGGGGCAAAAATATGAGACCCAGCTGTGTTCCTAACCAGATGTAATTACAGAAGTGAGGAAAGCTTGTCCTCACACCTCAGGTAAAGATTGCCACACCAGAGCCAAGCCCTGTGTCCTGGCTCTTGACCTCAGACAATGACTCTGTGGAGGGTGTGCCAGAGTCTGACTTTTCATCCTTGGTGTGGAAACCAATTGTTATTGTTTCTCACTTCATTTTGAACGTAATTCAGTCCTTAAAACATGTTGGGGAATCAGTTTTGGCCTTAATGGGGGAAGGGCATCAAGAGCGAGACGCTGGGGGCTGGGGATATAGCCTAGTGGCAAGAGTGCCTGCCTCGGATACACGAGGCCCTAGGTTCGATTCTCCAGCACCACATATACGGAAAACGGCCAGAAGCGGCGCTGTGGCTCAAGTGGCAGAGTGCTAGCCTTGAGCGGGAAGAAGCCAGGGACAGTGCTCAGGCCCTGAGTCCAAGGCCCAGGACTGGCCAAAAAAAAAAAAAATAAAAAGAGCGAGACGCTGCCCTTCCCCCAGCCCTGGGACAGTGTAACAGTGAGCCACTCCCACCTTCCGGCCTCAACCGGAAGAGAAGACCCCGCCCCTGGGGGAGGCAGACACGTGTGTGACACCATGATAGGGTTGTCCAGCCCACAAAGGAAGTTTCATAACATCACCTGATGGGCAGCCCGGCTTAGCCAATGGCCAGTCCCCCTCCTTTCCCACCATTACCGCTATATAAACCTCCCTCCCAATTAAATCCTTTGAGACCCATTCAAACATCCAACTGTCTCCCTGATATCTTTGTCCTGCAGCTCCTGACACATTATGGGATGCCGAGGAAGGGATTTTGGCATCCCACTTCAGCTTACAGCAGTCCAGTAAGGACACGCCTTATTCTTTCTGATGGTATGAGGAGTAGGGTGGAGCTTCTTCCATAGAATTGAGGTTCAGGCATTCCCCTGGGAGATGGGGGGAAGGGGGTCCTAGAGACCCCAACATTTGGGCATCTCCTCCGGAGAAGTGAGGAGAAGGGGTCCTCAGAGGCCCCAGCAAAAACACACACACACACAAAGACACACACTCACACACGCATGCATGATGAATGAAGCCTTGCGTTCAAATCCTCAGCACCACATACATAGAAAAAGCCAGAAGTGGTGCTGTGGCTCAAGTGGTACAGTGCAAGCCTTGACTAAAAAGAAGCCAGGGAAGAGAGGGAAGATGGCGCCATCACAATAGGGAGGCAACCCAACTCACTCCAACCAAATAGTGAGCTGGGAACTCCAACACCCAAAGCCCCATCAAGAGACAAGCAAACCCAAACAACCAGAACAAACAGAGAAACACAAGAAACAAAAAAGAACAAAGAAAGAAAAGCCTATAACCTGCACGGAGCCAGAAAATCTCCAGGATACCCTGCACACCCCAGCCCAAACAGGGCCAGGCTGGGAAACCAGCCCAGGCGCCAGTAAACAGGAATGCAGACCATCAGCGACCACAGAAGCGACAGCGTAAAAGTCCCACAGCAAGTGCAGAGACCAGACAGCAGGAGCTCCATGGGCCCCAGACTGCGCACCCAAAAAAGTGGCTGGGAGACACCTGAGGTCAGCATCCCCCAAAGCCCCAGCTGGGAAGCCTGAATCTGTCCGCACCCCCCCCCACTAGGGACTCGGGACTGGTAGGCATTTGAATACCCCCTGAGGTGCCATGGTCTGTGCAGAGTTTTTGAACAACAGTCACTGGCTTGCTGTTGTGCAATACCAGACCAGCAGAGCCACCAGGGCCCAAGCACACGCGACCCCCCCCCCCCCACAGCAAAGGCACAGAGAGCCTGTGGGAAGCAACCCATGCCCAGACACTGGAACCTGCTGGGGACCACGCATACTGCCCCCACAGTAGATTCGCGAAAGGGCACAAGCACCCTCCAACAACCCGGGGCAGCGTGCCCCCCAAAAGAAACCCAACAGTGCACATGCATGCGCCCCCCCCCCCCCAGAGGGCCAGAGTGGGTCAGGGTGCTAACCTTCCAGATGGAGGATCTCACACCCAGCACCCTCCCCCTCGCCCACAGAGTGCAAAAGTGGGCAAGATACCCCTCAGCAGCAACGCCTGCTCTGACAGGTGGACTCCACACAGGTGGGCGGGCCACCCCTCAACAGCAACACCTGCTCTGACAGGAACACTCCACACAGGTGGGCGAGCCGCACCTCAGCAGCAATACTCAATCTGAGAGGTGAGCTCTCTTGACCCACAGTAACTAAAGGGGAAAAAAATCAAAGAAGAGAAAGTCTCCACACCACACTGAATCAGCGACCCATGAACCCCCGACAGGGGCCCACAAGGGTCAGCACAACACATTGGCAAAGCACAGTCCTGCAGAGAAAGACACAGAACCTACCCACCCCTAACTGCGGTGAGGGTGACCGCCTTGGCAACAACCTAGATGGTCATGCTCACCCATAGGGCAGTAAGGTTCAACGGCCAAACTCAAACTCTGAGTCAGGATACAAACAAGTCCCCACTGATGGACCAGTGGGAGCCAGCACAAAGCCAAGCCAAGGTCACCACCTACAGGCCCCTGAAAGTGCAAAAACTTCAGATGCATAAATCACAAAGAAATATTAGAAATTTCATGAAAGGTCAAGCTAACTTGCCATCTCCAAAAAGTAGTACGACTGAGGCAGAGATGGAGAATAAAAAAACAACTGAGGCTAAGATAGCAGAAATGATCGAAAGCCACAGGATCGAATTCAGAAAACAATTCCAGGAGTTTAGAATAGAAGTCTCAAAGAATCTTCAGGAAGTCAAGAAAGAAATGGAAGCAAAAATGGGTACAGTCTACTCCTCCGTGAAAGAAGACCTTAACATCCTGATAAACGAAATGCATGAAAAAATAGATTCAAAACACAACTCAATCAAAGAAGAAATGACCACAATGAGAGCTGATCTGGCAACCATAAACATCTCACTCACCTCACTGCAAACCACACTGCAAGCCACATCACAAAGAATTCATCATCTTGAATCTCGAATCTCTCTTGTGAACGACGATGCAGCTGATAAGGACAAGAAGACTACCGCAATCCAAGAAACTGTCAAAGTCCAGGGCAGAATAATTCAGGAGATAGTGGACAGGGAGAAGAGATATACTCGGCATATAATTGGAATAGATGAAGGAGAGGAGTACCAAAGCAGAGTTATACAACACATATTAAATAGTGTTATTGCAGAGAACTTCCCCAATCTCACAAGGCATAACCTCACCCAAATAGGAGAAGCATATAGGTCACCAGGCAGATTAGACCCTAGAAAATCCTCACCTAGGCACATAATTATCAAGGCCTCAGATCTCAAAAATAAAGAGCAAATTTTGAATGCAGCCAAAACGGAGAAAGAACTATATTACCATGGAAAAAGATCAGAATCATGGCAGACCTCTCCACACAAACTTACAACCGACGAAGAGCCTGGAAGAACACAATCCAAGTCCTCCAGGCCAACAACTGCCAACCCAAAATTAGATACCCAGCAAAATTAGAATTCACCTTCAAGGGAAAAACCAGATATTTCCATAGCAATGAGGATCTAAAGGATTATGTGAATAAAAAACCAGTCTTACAGCAAATTCTAAGAAGGGAGGGGAAACACAGCCTAACAGGAAAATGAAAGGAAAAAAAAAACACACTTATAGATGATCTCTTTGAATATAAATGGTATAAATTCTCTGATAAAGAGTAGCGAAGAGAAATGAAAAAATATTGGTTTTAGCAGGGAAATGGTCAGAACTTGAACAAATAATGTCGAGAGAGACAAGCCTAGAACACAGAGAACAAAGGGGCATGGTCTCCTTGATATATGACTGTTAAGGTGGTGGGGGGGGGGGGGGCGGTGAACAGTGGAGACCACATCTGCGAAACAAAAAACTTCTTGTCAAATAGTATTTCCACAGGTTTGGGTCAGCGACCTTACATTATGTATCTAAAACCAAACAACTACTAAACATAAAAAGGACTAAAATAGACTTCTCAGTGGATCACAATAACTCACCAGCTATGTATGTATGATCATATAAGACAAGGATAAGCAAACTCTATTGTTGACATTATAATTATAGTTCTAGGTAAATTTCCTTTGGCATACACCACATGGCACTGTATATTATTTTGGTACACTGGGTATTGTATATATGCCTACCTTATCTATGGAAGAGAAAGAAAAACGAGGGTGCAAGATATCACAAGAAATGTACTCACTGCTCTATTATGTAACTATACCCATTTTGCGCAACACCTAGTCAAGAAAATTTAATTAATAAAAAAAATTTGAAAAAAAAGAAAAATTAAAAAAAAAATTTAAAAAAATGCCAGGGCTGGGGCCATGGCCTAGTGGCAAGAGAGCTTGCCTCATATACATCAGGCCCTGGGTTCAATTCCCCAGCACCACATATACAGAAAACGGCCAGAAGTAGTGCTGTGGCTCAAGTGGCAGAGTGCTAGCCTTGAGCAAAAGGAAGCCAGGCCTGCCGGGCCAGCTGGCAGGGGAACAGAAATCCTGACTGAGGGGCGGCAGGGATACGGAAAAGGAAAAATAAGGCAAGAGAAAAAAGACAAGAGACAAAGATGGGGTACGGGAGGTCTGCAGCCATAAGGTTGAAACTCAAGACTGCAGCAACAGTTTATTCCAACTCCCAGCTTATATGCAGTTTTGGAACCAGGGAATAGCATAGGATTGTTAAAATTCCAGAACACAAATAGGCTTTGAAGTTTACAACATTTGATTACAGTAAACACAAGGTAACAAAGCAATTCCGGACAGTGGCTGTGGACTTTGCCTTTAGCATATCCTGGCGGTAACAGCACAGCCAGAGGTGAAAATGAACCTAGGTGCAAATTTGGCTCCCGACATCTTGGCGACATCGGCACAGCCAGAGGTCAGGATGAGCTTAGCTGCTAGCTCGGCTCCCGACAGTTCCCCCGTCTTTTTATTAAAAGAAGCGAACCCGCCTGTCTTAGGTGGGGTGGGTGCCCCAGCCCGCCTTACCCGTCTTGGGGAACAACTTCAGAGCAGTGCTGAAGGCCCTGTCTTAGGTCGGTCTAGGCTGGCACTGCCTCATACCCGTCTCTGGCTGCGGTTCCTCTCAGGGGAAATTCATTTACTTGGAGCTTGACCTTATGCAGCTGGCTGGCTAAACTCATGAAAGAGTTTTGCAATATGCGTACAATGCAAGGAAGACATAGGCAAGCCATCAGCAAAAGTATCCCTGGGCTGAGCAATGTCATTAGCAGCCCCTTAACATTAGATAAGGAAGGGACATACTGTTGAAGTTGTTCAAACAGTTCTTTTGCTGTTTCTGCCACTTAAAGTCCAAAGGTGGAGCTTGTTCTAGTCCGGCTATTTGTCTATGGAGTTGAAAGAGATCTAAGGACAAGTTATTACGGTGCCAAATACCATTTAGATGTGCTACAACTTGTTCCCAAGGATAGCTTGACCCATTATACTTATGGAGGGTCACACAAATAAAGTCAAACCCAGCATGACAGCGCACCCGTTGCAAAGTTTTTAAGGCACAAATTTGTTCTCCCAGAGACAACAAAGATTCATACAAGGCTTCTAATTTTTGTTCTACCTTATCATCAATCCTGCCTTGAAAGTGCAGGGCTTGCGTGGTATTATGAGCAAGCTGATTAACATGGTGAGCTGTCTGCACATTTTGTGTTAAAGCCACAGTAGCCACTGCAGCAGAGGCAGCTAAGGAAATAAAGGCTAAAATTCCTGCTATTAATAGCCCTACAAATCGTCTAGGGCGCATAAGTTCTTTTAAATGTTTTAACAGTTGAATACCTGTTTCTTTATACCAAGCTTTAGATAAGTTTACAGGAAGCATAACAAATGGTGGTTGCTTAATAATAATTACAGAATCAGTAAGACCACTATACAAGCAATTTGTAAAAGAACAGTTAGCGCAGGTAACATCAAAGTACATGGCTCCTATAGAAATATTAAAGGTCCATACATAATAGCATAAGGGGGTGTTACACAACTCATAATATTTTTTTTTAAAGAAGTAGAAGTGGGCCAGGAGATATTATTCAGAGCAGCCACTAACATCCAGACATGGCGTTGAGGGCGTCCATTCATCCACCACAGACCTGGGTTGAACTTATTGGTGAGATTAGCTCCGGACCAGTCCATCAGCTGAGAATTAGTTCCTGAAATATTGGTTATAAAAGGGTGATCATATCTACACTTTATGGGGTGCAGTTCTCCCGTGGATTCTACAATTTGAGAGGAGTTGATGCAGCGAGGTATCATGAAGGATGAGGTAGAATTGGCACTTACAGGAAACCCAGTAGGCAATGAAGTCATTTGTATATTATATACTTGACTATTATCAGGAATCCAAATTCTATAGTTTATGGATTGCATTACAGTACAGCCTGGAATATAACTGTTGGAGTCAGTTGTAAAGCATAAAGAGGTTCCAATGCCAGAAGCTGCAAAATCTCCCATCTTAATGTGCTGGACAAAAGGGTCTGGAGCTGTACCGTACGCTGATCTGTTGACATGGACAAACACCTCAGCTCCCTCCCAGGTCGCGGGGTGCACAATCGGTGGATCTGGCACGTAAGCCCAGTGGGTCAGTGCTTGTACCATTCTGATGAGTTTCCACAATGCGAACACAACGCTCAGGTAGCCAGCGGGCATGATTTTCATCCTGTGAAGAAACACAGACATGTCCTCGACCCCATGTCAGTACCGGATCGGGCCTGTGCCAAGCACTTGTTAAAGGATCTTTCCACTTAACTTGGGCAAAAGCTCTTTGCTCTCTCTTTTCCCAGAACCGCTGTGCTGCGGAGTGGCCATTGCAATCCAAATTTAAAAAATTTAGTATGAATAAAGTATGAGAAAGTATATTAACAGGAGAGAAGGGGTATAGTTTCCCCCCCTTTTAATTTAGAAATTTGGTGTTTTAACAAACCGTTGGCCCGTTCGACAATTCCTTGACCATGAAGGTTATAGGGAATTCTTGTAGAGTGAACAATTTGGTAAGATTTGCAAAAAGTTTGAAAAGCTCGTCCAACATATCCCGGACCATTATCAGTTTTAATTTGTTTAGGAAGTCCCAATAGTAGCAAAGCAGCGTAAGGCATGGGAGATACAATGTTTGCCAGCTTCCCCGCTAAGAGGAGTAGCCATAATAAAATTAGAGTAAGTGTCTATTGTAACATGGACAAAGAGGAGCCGTCCAAAAGAGGGGATGTGAGTAACATCCATTTGCCACACATGGTTAGCCACTAAGCCTCGGGGATTAATCCCATTGGGGGGCACAGGCAGGAAGGTAGCACAGTTGGGACAAGTTTTTACAATTTGACAAGCTGCTTTATGAGTAATATGAAATTGCTGACGTAAGGCACGACTGTTTTGATGGTGGGCAGCATGTGATTGCTTTGCCAAGTCAATTTGAGAAAGAAAAATTTGGGTAGCCTTATCCATAATAGCATTGTCCTCACTTAATGGTAAGAAGAGGCAAAGTGAAGTAACTTGTTAGAGGGATAATGATGTGAAATTGTGCCCACAAAATTGTCCCAGGCAGTGACCCAGGAATCACAAAGACTATAAAGCCATTCTTGTTGTAAAGTATAGGGGATATAAATAACCTGTGGATCTCATCCAAGATACTTACAAGATTCCACACGGCACATATGGACTAAGAGCTACCAATTCATAATAAGGAATTAATACTTTTGAAGGAGTAGCAGGCAAGGAAAGCCACAAAAGGGGTCCCTTCTGCCAGAGGACCGCTATAGGAGAATGAGGTGTAGTTAAAATATAAGCTTCCCAAGGGGCTGAGTAATCAATATAATTTACATGTTGGGAAGAAATGGCAGAATTTACTATGCTCAAGGCTTCTGCTGCTTTAGTTGTCATTTCTCTGGGAGATGTAGGGTCAGGGTCCCCCTTTAATAGATCAAATAAGGGTTTTAATTCAGCTGTGGACAATTTAAGATAAGGGCAAAGCCAATTAATATCTCCCAGAAATTTTTGAAAATCATGCAAAGTATGCAAATGAGAAGTCTTAACCTGTAATTTCTGACTAGTAAAATAATAAGGACCCGAAATATGACCAAGAGGGATTTTTATTTTTCTTTGCCTGGGCTGGCTTTGAACTATCCAAAGAGTCTTAGCCATAAAAGCCTTTTTTATTTCCAATTAGAGCAACAGGAGAACAAAAGGAGTAGAGTTTACCTGTAAGTTGCTAAGAATTGACCAACAAGTAGTTGCCAGAGATTTGCTGTAACACTTAAAGAACAGCAGACTGAATGGGATCCATGTGCCATTAAATCAAATCATATTATTTAACCTTACCTTACTGGCACATGAAAGAGAAAACAAATGAATAACAATAAGTCTCAGCTTCAGTGGATCTGAAGTGGCTGTGTCTTCCATCCCAAATTAGCAGGCCAGCAGGAGAGATGGTTTGCATCTGGATAATTCTGTAGTAGAGTTCCCTGGATAGGCTGTCACATTTCCTGCTTGTTGCCTGTAAATTTCTACACAGACTGGTTAAGGGTATTTTTAAACAGATTTTAGAAGACTTGGGCCTTTAACCATCTTTCTAGTCACAAAATCCACACAGATTGAAGGCCAACCAAGTCTGCTCTCTGTAGCAGCCAGGGCAGTTTCTGAGTCACAAACAACTCCCAGTTTGGAAGCCGACTGTGGAGGCAGCTTTCTGTAGCCATAGACTGCCACGGTCCACTCAGCTAGCACACATGTCAACCTGTATCCTATAAAGCAAAATATTAATTTGGGGTCCGGAAAATTTAGGTTAATAGTCACACCTGTGCAGTTATTTCAAAATGACTCTGGTCCCTTGATCTTAAAGAGTTTATGAGAGCACAGCGAAAAAAGAGAAAAAAAAAATGGAGAAGCAAAATCTTAATCTATACCAAATAATTGTCAGGATTAGATGTACACTTGACTCTTAGCATAGATAGACATAAAGAATAACACACTGGTTGTACATCATTGCACTTATACCACGTGCTGTATATTAAAACCTTTTGGAGTTTTTCTTAGACACATTTGTTTGCTCCCAAACATATCAGTTTAGGCTTAAAACCTGTTTTTTGTTTTGTTTTTAAGTTTTACCAACACATAGACATAGACATAGACATAGACATACATACACATACAGACAATGTGCACACGTTTTGGGGCGCACTTAGAATTGTTCTTTAATTGGCCATGTAAGTTTTTCTGGAATTCCAGTGGCAAATGATATTATTTTGCCTATATTCTAGAACCACGTGGTTAGATAGTAAACAAAAAAAAATATTTTCAGCAAACCAAAATTTTCAGATCATCTGAGAAGCCACATTTTGAGAAACCAGTTTAGCTCACAAAGGGAGTATATGGGAGACAGGGTATAAACACAGACAGTGAGCTCACAGTAAGACACCTTCATCTTGCAGCATTTGAATTGTAAGGCACCTTTGAAATGCAAGGTTACAGGACTCTAAGTCTCTGCCCAGCCTCCAGGAATTTGGCATGCTTGTTACCTGGGGGATGGGCAGGCTTTCACTCCATCCAATCCTATTGTCTACCATGTGCTCAATGCTAGAGAAAGTTTATGATTTAGCCAAACAAGCAGAATTTAACTGAGTCTCCAAAACTTAAACATCAATAACAAGAATAGAAAACCTTTTTTTTTTAGTCTTTTAAAGCAGATGTTAAACAAATATCAATACCCATCCTATGTCACAGGCAGGCAGGCAGAGTTTAGAGAGGGGCAGAAAAAGAGACAGAGAGAACTTCATCTGCCTGAGCGCTCATAGAAGTTAGGTAAGTCCTGCAAAATATTCCAAATATATATGATTGGGCTCAAACTTGAGCAGCATTCCTGAAACAATTTAGACTTGAGGAGCAACCAGCTGAGCTGAACTAGAGATCAGTTGTCTCCAAACACCCACAATTGCTGATCTCCTTGACCTAGCCCAGTGGATTTATGGAAAATGTAAGCTCCAGTCTAATGGTCACTCACCCTGGTTGGGGTTTTAAATCTGTCCTGGTGGATGGAAATAGAGCGCTTGGTCAGGAGAAGTTACCTCGGTGGTGTTAGCATTTCTCTAGCCTCAGGTTCCTCCCCCCTGCTAGCAGCCTGCACCTAGGAGAGCTGTAAGTCTGCCAGGACTCCCTTTAAAGGAGTTTGTTGTTCTGGATGAAGCTGTGACAATAGAGCTATAACTGATTTTAACATAGTCTCAACATAGGTCAATCTATCTTTAATAGGCTTATTGAATAATTTCTCCTCAGAGTCTGAGCCATCTGAGTCTTCCTTAATGTCTAGCTCAGTGGGTTCAGGTCTTGTTAATTTTCTCAGCTCTTCCCAGGCAGCAGCATACGCTCCCAGAGCTGGGCAACACTCATCAGGTCCCTGTTCAGTTTCTCCAATCGACTGATCGAATTTAATCTATTCATGGCTAAGATCTAAGCAATCTCGGACCAGAAACCAAAGAATAATAGCATCCACTGAGGTCTTCTCGGGGCCAGTTGCATCATAATGTTCCCTTTTTTTTTTTTTTTCTAGCAAGTTTCTAAGTTATTGGTTCCTTCCTCCAGGAACTGGGGGCATGCTTTCTCAATAAAATAAAAGAAACGTTCTAAGTTACTTTGGCCAACTTTCACTGCCCGGGCATTAAGCATGCCTTTGGGGGCCTGCATGTATAGCATGCGGCTATTATCTTGTCCCATAATTTATTACTCCCGACAATACACTCTCCTCCCGCTCTCCTTCCCAAGCATTCGGACGTCCTTACCTGAGCGGGGGTCACCCGCCATCGATCCCAGGTCTTCAAGTCCCTGTTCCAGGCGCCAAACCTGCCGGGCCAGCTGGCAGGGGAACAGAAATCCTGACTGAGGGGCGGCAGGGATACGGAAAAGGAAAAATAAGGCAAGAGAAAAAAGACAAGAGACAAAGATGGGGTACGGGAGGTCTGCAGCCATAAGGTTGAAACTCAAGACTGCAGCAACAGTTTATTCCAACTCCCAGCTTATATGCAGTTTTGGAACCAGGGAATAGCATAGGATTGTTAAAATTCCAGAACACAAAGAGGCTTTGAAGTTTACAACATTTGATTACAGTAAACACAAGGTAACAAAGCAATTCCGGACAGTGGCTGTGGACTTTGCCTTTAGCATATCCTGGCGGTAACAGCACAGCCAGAGGTGAAAATGAACCTAGGTGCAAGTTTGGCTCCCGACATCTTGGCGACATCGGCACAGCCAGAGGTCAGGATGAGCTTAGCTGCTAGCTCGGCTCCCGACAGCCAGGGACAGTGCTCAGGCCCTGAGTCCAAGGCCCAGGACTGGCCAAAAAAAAATGCCAGAAGTGTTTGTGGCTCCAGTGTTACATTGCTCACCTTGAGCAACAGAAGCTCAGAGATAGTGCCTAGGCCCTGTGATCAAGCCCCTGTACCAGCAATATACAGATATATGTATATACATGTGAATTATATGTATTTCCTATATTTATATGTAATATATTTCATATATTTGAATTGATATTTAAATACAATAATATATATCATAAATATGAAATATATGATATATAATAAATTCTCTATATTATATCCTATATATATATATATACTATATATATATATACTATATATAATATACTGCTTTTTATATAAAAGATACATTTATATATTACATATTTGTATATACTTAGATGTATTAAATATATCATGTAACATGTTACATAGTATATTATATATAGCATATACACTATATGTGGTATATATATGTGGTATAATATATGATATGTTGTATAGGTCACATATATTTCATATACACATATTTAAGATAGATATATATATATATATGCCGGGCTAGATTAACCTCCCCTGGTGCGGGGATGCTAAGCTTACTCCCTTATCAGTGCTCCCCTTTTCACCCTCTACCCTGGGCGCCCGACCCGCAGGAGACCAAGGTGGAGCGAAGAGACACGGGCAAGCCTAAAGTGCACGTGGCCGAACAAGATCCCCTTTTCCTCCCTCCTTACCCACCAAGGAAGCCAGGTGCACACATTTCATGGAGATGCTTCGGAGAGCAATCCGGTTTATTTGGGAGGGGCTCACAGTAATATAGTAGTGATGACGAGGATTGAGCATGAGATGGTGATAGGCTGGCAGGTTTGTCCGTCCAAGAGCAGCTCCCAAGAACCTCCCTCATGGGCTAACGTCACTTCCCATAGTACTGCCCTATGGGCAAAGCCAGGGAAAAGGGAGCACATGTGCTCGCTGGCCTAAGGTGGGGGATGGTCTCAAAGCTATCCCTCCTGGTTCTGGACCCAGAAGGAGATAGGTGTGGCTCACTTCCACACTGCCCCAGGGCTGGGGGAAGGGCGGGGTCTCGGGAGTGCTCTCATCGCCCTTCCCCCTTTAAGGCCAAGATGAATCCCCAACATATATATATGCATCAGTGGCTCATTCCTGCCATTCAGGCTGCTCAGAAGGCTGCAATGTGGGCATCATGATTCAGAGCCACCTCAGAAAGAGAAGTACCATGACCCTCTTATCTCTAATTAATCCCTCAAAAGATGGAAGCAGTGGTGTAGCTAATGTGGTAGAGCCAAAACCTTGAGGGAAAAGTAAGGGAAAGTGACAAGGCCCAGTGTTCAAGCCCCAGGACGAGCGCACACACACACACACACACACACACACACACACACGGTGTTTACATACACCTCACTTCACAACCCATTCACCATTGCCTTGGATAAACCGTTCACAAAACTGCTGCAGTGACTCTGGATTCTTCAAGAACTTTGATTGGCAATTGAAATATCTGGACACAAGTACATCCTTTGGATTCCTGATGATGTAGATCAGCTTAAAGGAACAAAGCAGTAAACATAAAAATCACTGTCATCTTTCCCACATGTGAGGCCTTGATTTCTCTTCAGCCAAGTCCTACACGATGGGAAGTATATGGAAATAACAACAATCTGCTCAAGGTCCTTTTTAGAACATGAATTCTATGTGTGTGTGTGTGTGTGTGTGTGTGTGTGTGTGTGTGTGTGTATACCAGTCCGAGAGATTGAACTCACAGCCTGGGACCATCCACGAGCTTTTTTTGCTCAAAGATAGTACTATACCCCTTGATTCCCAGCTTCATTTCCAGTGTGATATTTGTTCAGTGGAGTCTCTCAGACTATTCTGCCCAGGTTGCCTTTGAACTCTGTTCTTTAGACCTCAGCCTCTTAAGTAACTAGGGTGACAGATGTGAGTCACGGTTGTCTGACTTATTTCCTCACATTTGATTGTATTTTATTTTGTCAATCATTGGGCTTGAACTCCAGGTGTGGGCACAGTCCCTGATTTTGTTTTGTTGAAGGCTAGGGCTCTGCCACTTTGAGCCATACTCCACTTCCAGTCCTTTGGTGGTTGCTACTAGATAAGAATATCATGGCCTTTTTGCTCGGCTGAATTTGAACTATGACCTTCAGATCAATGTTATCTTGGCCTTAGAAGTGAGGAAAGACTTGGGGAAGAGTGGGCTGGGGAGGTGGGAGGAGAGCAGGCAGGGCCTTCCTTCATGTCTCTTATTATTTTGGATCCATCTTCAGTCTCAATCCATGGGGATCTTCTCCAGATGGGCACAGAGCGGATCCACTCTGGATCCCCCTTGTTTAGAATGAGACGCAGAATCTCAATCATCAAGTGGGTTCCTGGAGACAGAAGGAAAAGTGAAGGTCACTCATTTCTATTTGAATTATAGTTTTTAAAAATGTGATGGAACTTCACTAATATGTCATTCCCAGGGAGATGGATAGAACTAGAACAAATCATGTGAAGTTAGGTAACCCATGATTAGAATGACAAACAGAACATGTTCTTATGACATGTGGAAAGCAGATCTAAATGGCACTAGGATATGACAAATTACATAGAACTGTAGATACTCACAATCAGTGAGAACAAAAGAGGATAGCCTCAGGAGAGAATCACAAAGGTGCAATACCCAAGCACCTCTTCATATTTATTTAAAATAATATATATACTGACTTGAACTGCATAGATATAAACTAAGGACTTTTTTCTTGATTTGGTTTTTCTTTTTCTGATGACTCTGTATTCTTTACTTTATGTAAGGTATATTCATTTGCACATGAGTTGTAGGGTGGGAAGGGCACAAAATCAGAGGAAAGCAGATGGAAAAGTGCAGCAGTGGCGGGCACTGGGCATTGATTAAATGGAGTAGGCAAATTGTGGGTGGACATGAGATGGAGGGAGGGGAAGGGATCAGGGAACAGAAGACACTATGGGAAAGGAAATGCACTTATTACCTGAGGTATGTAAATGGAACCCTGATGTATATCACCCTTAAAACATTAAGTTACAAAACCATGAATCTGGATGTGATTCTTCTATGAGCTCTTCAGCATTCACCATCTGTCACTCATCCCATGCCCCATAGGCAATCACAAACATGCAATCCTGACTTAGGCCTAATGCTTCTGTGTGTCTCCAATGCCTTCACTCCACAGGGCACATAGGAATCCATGTGGAAAAGGCTGGGGAGATCCTCTTCTCTGAAGGGAAAAAAAGACATGAGCAATGGCACAATCTCCATGGGGGAAGCTGGAGGGAGTGGGGCCACAGCCTGGTCTTTCCCCCATAGCCATGCCCATGTCTGCTGACCTGATCTGGGGTAGATCACTATGATGATGTCCTTGTCCTTCACCACAAACTGCTCATGGGCTGCTTTGATGTCTTCAGGTTTTAAAGTGTGGCCGGGAAAGGAATGACTGTATACCACAGAAAGCCCTCTGCGAAGGCAGAGACCTGCATGTCTGACTCTTGGTCCCAGATCACTGTCACTGTCAGGGGGTAGGTGGTGGCTGAGTCTGAGTTTTACATTGTGGATGGTGAAGGCAATCATTAAGTTTCTACATTTCAATGTGAAACAAATTTTTTGGTTAAAATAAAAACCCAATGTAATGGTCCATTGTAATTAGGCTAGTGTGAAATCATTCTAAGGTGTTCTCTGCTCATCTGATTTTCAGTTCATGGCAGGAATTAAGAATTACAAGAGGAAAAACAAGGAAGTTGGCTTGAGAGCGGATTAATTTATATTTGAAATTCACAAATACTTAATTTGGGGAATAGGTATAGAGATCACAAAAATGGCATACAGCACAGGATGGTGAATCACCCAAAAATCATTGGCATGTTTTCTCAGTGCATTTTTCTTCTGACTTCCTGTTTGCCCCAGGGTCTGTCTTCACTCCAGGATCTCAGCCCTGACCCTCTGTGTCCTGGGGGCTCCTGGGGGCTCAAGCTCCTGGGGGCAGGGAGCGTTTCTGTAGAATGCATAGCTTCTACCTTTAAAAACCCTGCCCTGTGGTGGCTCATTGCTGTCCTATACCATCCCGATGATGGAGAGCAGACTGTGTGCACAGCTAAATAAAGACTCCTGGCCCGATTGACTGCATGCTGGCAACTTTCTTGTCATGGGTGCGAGTTCTGTGTGGCCAGGATACTGAAGAGTCACCCCAGAAATAATATCTGGACACAAGGACACCCTTCAGATTCCTGACGATTTAGATCATCTTGAAGGGTGAAAGGAGAAAAAATTTTTAAAGCATTACCATCTTTCCCATACACGAGTTCTGGATCTCTCCCAAGCCAAGTTCTACATGATGGAATGAATAGCAAAAGATTAATCAATCATCTTCTCAAAGCCATATTAAAAACACAAATTTATTGTTTGTTTATTACAACCCTGGGGCTTGTATTCAGCCTGGGTACTATCCCTGAGCTTTTTAGCTCAAGGCTAGCCCTCTACTAGTTTGAGCCACAGTGCCAATTCTGGTTTTCTAGGGTTCAATGGAGATAAGAATCTCACAGACTTTCCTGCCTGGGATGACTTTGAACCATGATCCTCAGATCTCCTTCTGAGTAGCTGCAATTACAGGCATAAGCCACTGGCACTGGCAGGACACTCATTTTTAAGTGCATTTAACAGTTCCTGTGAAGGAATACGTGACATCTGTGGAATATTTAATGGACTGGCATGAGGTTTCTGTGCCTTTCTGTATAAAGCCTCACTAGGCGAATGGAAAAACACAGCCTGGTGTTCGGGGTTTTTTTGCCCCTCCCGGCTCGGACTCTTCCTTCTTTCTTTCCACCCTCCTTTCTCGCCCTCTCCCCTAATCACCCGACCTGCAGGTAAGTTAGAGTGGAACGGGGGTCAGCTCTGACCTGACGTGCACGTGATCTGCCACAGATATGTGATCGCCTCCTTACGCTAGAAGTCTGGCGAACATATGCAACGGGGCAGGCTTCTTAGAGCGAACTGAACTTTATTAAGAGAAGGACAAGGGGAGATGATTCCGAGGGAGGGGTTTGGCCAGGATGTCGATAGGCTGAAAGGTATCACCTGATCCCCAAGGGCTAACGTCACTCGAGTGCGCCGAACCAGGGCGGGGTTGGCAGGCGCCGGGCTGGCTAGAAGGTTGGGGGACTGTTTGCCCAACCGGTTCCTCTGGATTCCAATCCAGAGGGGGTAGAAGGGCCGCATTCCCCAGGGCTGGGGGAGTTGCATCAAGCCCCTTCCATCAAGGGGGAAGATGGACCCCAACAGCCTGGTATCACCACAGGCCTGGCTGACACTGTGGAGGAACCGTAGGGACGTAGCCTTTAGTGACGGAGGCTCAGGACAAAGTGCTCACATCTAAAGCCAGGAAGCATTGAAGCTAAGCTGGGGTTGCACCCAGAAGTGCCTTCTGGGCACAAGCTGGGACCTCTCTCCAGGGAAACAAACTCATCTGCTCATTGTTAGCCACAGAATGTGCATAGCTGTGCATTCACTACACCTGATTTCAAAGCCAGCGCTCCTAGATGAAAGAAACTGTGACCTTGAATTGCCCTTTAGATGGCAGTCACCACAAGATTGCTTGGCATTTGGACACCAGAGTCTCACTTTTCGTTTGGGGTATTATTCTAGAACTTACCTTTCCTTTCATTTATTTGTTCATTCACTCATTTTTGGCACCAGTGCTAGGTCTATGCATTGCTCCCCCTTACTTTTTCTAGTCTGGCCTGGCAACTGTATCACTGGAGCCACAGCTCCCCTTCTTTCCTTTTTCTGCTGGCTCATTGGAGATAAATGTCCTAAGGATTATGGTGCCTGGTTTATTAATTTACATTTGATGGAGTAAAGGTCAAAGAACAGCCAGGCAAGTCATTCCATATAAGGCGTACTTTGTAAGTTGTGGATGAATTTAATGGTGGTTTTGAAGACTCTGGCATGCCATTCGTCTGTGAGGGCTCATCTGCACAGGTCCACATCTTGCGTCTCAGGACTCAGCTAATGAGCACGAACCGCAGGGCCATGGTAAACTACTGAAGGCGAATGCAGGCTGGCCTGATCGCCAGGAGTATAATTTTGAGAATTAAAGATAGAAAGCATCGATTAAGCCTGGCAACATGTCTCACACCTGTCATCCTAGCTACTCTGATGGCTGAGGTATGAGGATTGTCAGGAGTGGAGCTAGCAGTTATTCTCACTTTGATCTCTGGCTGTGTTGCTATCACAAGGATATGCTAAGTGCAAAGACATTTGTTTACTAGTATCTCTGCCACTACCCAGAATTGCTTTGCTATGGCCGCTTTCCTATGTCCGCTGGAGTACATTCCTATGTTGATCAACCTCATCCTGTCTTTACTGCTATCAGATGTTGCAAACTTCAAAGCCCCTTTGTGTTCTTGAATTTTAGCAACCCTATGCTATTCCATGGTTCCAAAACTGCATATAAGCTGGAAGTTAAGAATAAACCTGGCTGCAGTCTTGAGTTACAATCTCGAGATGCAGACCTCCTGAACCCCATCTCTTGTCTCTTGTCGTCTTTTTTCTCTTATCTATCTTTCTTTTTCTTTAATCGTCACCCCCTCAATCAGGATTTCCTCTTCGCTGCTGGCTGGTCCTGCAGAGTGGCGCCTGAAGAGGGACCTGAAAACCTGGGAAGAAGGCAGAGGACCCCACTGAGGTAAGAGGACGTCCGATCACTTAAGAAAGAGAGTGGGAGAGAGTACAAAAAAATATAGTCGGGAGTAAAATATAATGGGACAAAGTAACAGTCGCACGCTGTACGTGCAAGCCCTTAAAGGGATGCTTCATGCCCGGGGAGTGAAAGTGGGGCAAAGTCAATTGGAACATTTCTTTCACTTCATCGAGGAAATATGCCCCTGGTTTCCCAGAGGAGGGAACCATTAATTTAGAAGCTTGGCAAAAAGTAGGAAAAAGGATTCCGGGACATTATGACACAAAAGGCCCTGAAAAAAACCCAGTGGACGCTTTTACTCTTTGGAACCTGGTCATAGATTGCTTAGATCCTAGACATGAACAGATTAAATTCAATCAGTCGATTGAAGAAACTGAACAGGGACCTGATGAGAGTTGCCCAGCCCCGGGAGCCGTATGCTGCTGCCCGGGAAGAGCTGAGAAAATTAATACGATCTGAACCCACTGGGCTAGATATTAAGGAAGACTCAGATGGCTCAGACACTGAGGAGAAATTGTGCAATGAGCCTACTAAAGATAGATTGACCCATGTCGAGAAAATGTTGGAACCAGTCATAACCCTGTTGTCGCAGCTTCATCCAGAACAACAAACTCCTGTAAAGGTAGAGACTTGTGGGCCCCTGCCCACAATCTTGGCGGACTTTGATCCTTTCCCACCACCCCTACCGCCTGCTATTGTCTCACAGCCAGTACCATCTCAGCCTGTGCTGTTAAAGGCGCCTGGCCCTCCTAACCCTAACCGTAGTGCCCTGCAACTCTCCTTGGCGCAGCCTGCTCAAAGAGGGGAGGACATTTCTGGTTTTCACTTATTCCCTGTAAGGAGGACTGAAGATAACAAAACAGTTCATCAGCCTTTGCCATTTAAACAAGTAAGAGATCTAAAGAATGCTTGTGCCCAATACGGCCCTATAGCGCCATTTACTCAAGTCATTCTTGAAACCTTGGCTACTAAAACTTTATGCCCAAATGATTGGAAACAGTTGGCTAAGGCTTGTCTTAGTGGAGGAGATTACTTATTGTGGAAGTCTGAATTTGTGGAACAATGTCAGGCCACAGCAGAGGCCAACAAGGCAAATAATGTGCCTGCTTCATTTGCAGAGTTCGCTGGGGAAGGTGATTACAATGACACCCAGACCCAGTTAGATTACTCTCTGAACGCTTATGGTCAGATCGCTGCTCCCGCTAAACGTGCCTGGAGTAGACTCCCTAACTCTAGTAAGACTGAAGACCTTTCCAAAATTAGACAGGGACCAGATGAACCTTATCAAGATTTTGTCTCTCGATTATTGGAGGCGACAGGCTGCCTGATCCAAGATGAAGATGCTGGCAAGGTTCGTGTACAACAATTGGCATACGAAAATGTTAATGCAGCTTGCCAAGTGGCCATCAGGCCTTTTAGGAAAAAGAGAGGAATAACTGACTATATTAAGCTCTGTGCAGACATTGGTCCATCCTATATGCAGGGTCTCACGCTGGCTGCGGCTCTCCAAGGGCAAACTAAAACTGAATTTTTACGCACCTCTCGAAAAAGGGGAAAGGGTAGGGGACGCCCCGGCACTGCTGGGCCTCCTGGCAGCTGTTTTTCCTGTGGACAAATGGGCCACTTGATGGCTCATTGCCCTAATCAAAGAAAGGGAGCTAGGCCTGGAATTTGTCCCTGTTGTAAAAAGGGGGAGCATGGGCCAGGGATTGTAGATCTATTTTAGATAACAATGGCCACCCAATTTCGGGAAACTGGCAGAGGGGCCAGCCCCTGGCCCCACAAAAAATTTCTGGGGGCGGCTCCTTCCTACCCCCAACTTCAAGCCTATCCCCTGACAACCCGAAGCTACAATCAGTTTCTGGTCTCCTCTGAGCAATGCCAGGGAGTGCAGGACTGGACCTCTGCTCCTCCACCGGCGCAGTACTGACTCCGGAGATGGGAGTCCAGGCCCTCCCTACAGGAGTCATTGGCCCCCTTCCAAGGGAATCCGTTGGCTTACTGTTAGGCCACAGCAGCTCTGCACTGAGGGGCCTACATATTATTCCAGGAGTGATAGATCAGGACTATACTGGAGAAATAAAAATCATGGCTTCAGCGCCTGCTAGTGTTATCTCTATCCCTGCAGGACAAAGAATTGCTCATCTCATCCTTGTTCCTTTAATTTCAGTTGGTGCCTCAGCCACTACAAACCCTAGGGGAGAAAGGAGTTTTGGGTCTTCAGACATATTTTGGGTTCAAAACATAAAACGGAGGCGGCCCAAGCTTACAATTTATATACAAGAAAAGCCCTTCCGAGGCCTAGTAGATACAGGAGCAGATGTGTCTGTGATAGCTAAGAGACATTGGCCCTCCCACTGGCCCCTTACTGCGTCTCTCACATCCTTACAGGGGATTGGCCATGCCACAGATCCCCAACAAAAAAGGGCCATCCTTAACTGGAGAGATGGTGAGGGCCATTCTGGGACATTCCAGCCTTATGTATTAGATCACTTGCCCATAAATTTGTGGGGCAGGGATATTATGGAAAAGATGGGAGTTTATTTGTTTAGCCCTGGTGATGCAGTTACTCGTCAACTCTTAAGTCAAGGGCTACTACCTTCAGGAGGATTGGGAATTCATCAACAAGGAATTAGAGAACCCATTCAACCCCAGCCCCGACTTCCTAGACAAGGGCTGGGATATTTTTAATGGGGGATGCTGCTCATCCTGTCCCTCATGACGATCCTATCACATGGCTATCAGACACTCCGGTGTGGGTGGATAAGTGGCCCCTATCAATGGAAAAGATTATTGTCCCCCAACAGCTGGTGCAGGAACAGCTGGACTTGGGCCACATTGCTCCTTCTACCTCCCCATGGAATTCACCTATTTTTGTTATTGAAAAGAAATCTAGTAAATGGAGACTTCTTCAGGATCTCCGATGAGTAAATGCCACAATGGAACTGATGGGGGCATTACAACCAGGTTTGCCTTCTCCTATGGCAATTCCTCAAAATACATACAAAATAATAATTGACTTAAAAGATTGTTTTTATGCCATACCCCTTGCTCCTCAAGATTGCAAATGCTTTGCATTTAGTGTCCCCTCTACTAATTTTAAAGAACCCATGAAACAATACCATTGGCTAGTGTTGCCCCAAGGCATGGCGAATAGCCCCACCTTGTGTCAAAGCTTTGTATCGCCAACTCTCCTACTCACAAAAATTTTCCTTCTGTTTATATTATTCATTATATGGATGATATTTTATTAGCTCATCTAAACCCTGCAGTAGTGTGCCAAGCTTTTGGACAATTAAAACAAGATCTCACCAATTTTGGATTAATAATAGCTACTGAAAAGGTGCAAGAGCATCCTCCATATACTTATCTTGGTCATATTTTAGGTCATTATTATTTTACTAGTCAGAAATTACAGATTAAGACTTCTCATTTGTGTACTTTGCATGATTTTCAAAATTTTCTGGGAGATATTAATTGGCTTCGCCCTTATCTTAAATTATCCACAGCTGAATTAAAACCCTTATTTGATCTATCTATTAAAGGGGGACCCTGACCCTACATCTCCCAGACAAAGGACAACTGAAGCAGCTAAAGCCTTAAGCATAGTAAATTCTGCCATTTCTTCCAAACATGTAAATTATATTGATTACTCAGCCCCTTGGGAAGCATATATTTTAACAATACCTCATTCTCCAACAGCGGTCCTCTGGCAGAGGGACCCCTTTTATGGCTTTCCTTGCCTGCTACTCCTTCAAAAGTGTTAACTCCCTATTATGAATTGGTAGCCACCTTAGTCCATATGTGCCATGTGGAATCTTGTAAGTATCTTGGACAAGATCCACAGGTTATTTATATCCCCTATACTTTACAACAGCAAGAATGGCTTTATATTCATTGTGACTCCTGGGCCATTGCTTGAGCCAATTTTATGGGCACAATTTCACATCATTATCCCTCCAACAAATTACTTCACTTTGCCTCTTCTTACACCTTTATATCTCCTTGGGTTGTATCTCTCTCACCTCTTTCTATGGCTGCCTTGGTGTTTACAGATGGATCTTCTAACGGAACAGCCGCTCTTACTATTGATGGTAAAATTGAATCTTGGAACACTGGTCTTTCTTCAGCCCAGGAACTTGATCTTCAAGCAGTTTTACAGGCCCTTACACTTTTACTTACTTAAAGCCTTTAATTTATATTCGGATAGTCATTATGTTATTCGAGCCCTTCAGGTCATTGAAACTGTCCCTTTTCTTGGAACAGCTAATTCCACTATCCAAACTCTTTTTTGCCAGATACAACTTCTTCTTCACTCTCGTACCTGTCCGTGCTTTTTTGGATTTATACATGCCCATACTAAGCTTCCTGGACCATTAAGTGAGGGCAATGATATTACGGATGAGGCTACTCAAATTTTTCTCATTCAAATTGACTTAGCAAAGCAATCACATGCTGCCCACCATCAAAACAGTCATGCCTTACGTCAGCAATTTCATATCACACGTGAGGCAGCTCGTTAAATTATAAAAACTCGTCCCAACTATACTACCTGTCCTACCTGTGCCCTCCAATGGCTTTAACCCTCGAGGCTTAGTGGCCAACCATGTTTGGCAAATGGATGTTACCCGCATTCCCTCTTTTGGATGGCTCCACTTTGTCCATGTTACCATAGACACTTACTCTAATTTTATTATGGCTACTCCTCTTAGCAGGGAAGCTAGCAAACATTGTATCTCCCATGCCTTATGCTGCTTTGCTACTATGGGACTTCCTAAACATATTAAAACTGATAATGGTTCAGTGTGGGCTCTCTCTCTCTCTCTCTACTTCCCCTCACTTGGGGGGGGAAGGGGCTTGTCCGCCCCCTCCTGGGTGGTCCTTTATCACTCTCACGTGGGAGCGATGGCCAAAGGTAGCCTCAGTGGCGCGTGGTCGCAGGGTGCCCCAAAACTGCCAAGAACGACACAGATGCGTGGGCCCCTGGAGAAAACCTCTAGGGCTTCTGTTTATTCAAATGAGGAGCCCCCCAGATATACCCCAAAGGCGGGCACGAGAGGGGCCCCTGATTGGTCCCAAGTCGCTGTCCCTCAAGTGATGTCAGGAGACTTCCTTTGTGGTCAGAGGTCCAGCCCCTCAAGGATGGGCCCCTGGGGTACCCCTCTGCCATAATACACGTGCTAGACCCAGGAACAGGGGCTTCACTTCCTGTTAAAGACAGGAAGGGGAGGGACAGGCTGAGGTCAGCTGTGGCCCCTTAAAGGTGCAGCTGACCCCAACAGTCCAGGGTATGTTGGACGAGCTTTTCAAACTTTTTGCAAATCTTACCAAATTGTTCACTCTAGAGGAATTCCCTATAATCCTCAAGGTCAAGGAATTGTTGAACAGGCCAACGGTTTGTTAAAACACCAAATTTCTAAATTAAAAGGGGGGGGAATTATACCCCTTCTCTCCTGTTAATATTCTTTCTCATGCTTTATTCATACTAAATTTTTAAAATTTGGACTGTAATGGCCTTTCTGCAGTACAGTGGTTCTGGGAAAAGAGAGAGCAAAGAGCTTTTGCCCAAGTTAAGTGGAAAGATCCTTTAACAGGTGATTGGCACGGGCCCAATCCAATATTGACATGGGGTCGAGGACATGTTTGTGTTTTTTCACAGGATGAAAATGACACCTGCTGGCTACCTGAGCGTTGCGTTTGGATTGTGGAGGCTCATCAGAATGGTACAAGCGCTGACCCACTGGGCTTACGTGCCAGATCCACCGATTGTGCACCCTGCGACTTGGGAAGGGGCTGAGGTGTTCATCCATGTCAACAGATCAGCATACAGAACTAATCCTCAACTGATGGACTGGTCCCGAGCCAATCTCACCAACAAGTACAACCCAGGTCTGTGGTGGATGAATGGACACCCTCAACGTCATGTCTGGATGTTAGTGGCTGCCCTAAATAATATCTCCTGGCCCACTTTTTCTGGCCATTATGTATGGACCTTTTAATATTTGTATAGGAGCCATGTATTTCAATGTTACTTGTACTAACTGTTCTTTTACAAATTGCTTGTATAGTGGTTTTACTTATTCTGTAATTGTTATTAAGCAGCCTCCATTTGTCATGCTTCCTGTGAACATATCTGAAGCTTGGTATGAAGAAACATGTATTCAAGTGTTAAAACATTTAAAAGAGCTCATGCGCCCTAGACGATTTATAGGGCTATTGATAGCAGACATTGTAGCCTTTATTTCCTTAGCTGCCTCTGCTGCAGCAGCTACTGTGGCTTTAACACAAAGTGTGCAGACAGCTCACTATGTTAATCAACTTGCTCATAATACTACACAAGCCCTGTACTTTCAAGGCAGGATTGATGATAAGGTAGAACAAAAATTAGAAGAATTGTATGAATCTGTGTTGTCTCTGGGAGAACAAATTCGTGCTTTACAAACTTTGCAATGGGTGTGCTGTCATGCTGGGTTTGACTTTATCTGTGTGACCCTCCATAAATATAATAGGTCAAGCTATCCTTGGGAACAAGTTGTAGCACATCTAAATGGTATTTGGCACCATAATTATTTGTCCTTAGATCTCTTTCAACTCCATAGGCAAATAGCTGGACTAGAACAAGCTCCGCCTCTGGACTCTGAAGTGGCAGAAACAGCAAAAGAACTGTTTGAACAACTTCAACAGTATATCCCTTCCTTGACTAATGTTAAGGGGCTGCTAATGACATTGCTCAGCCCAGGGATACTTTTGCTGGTGGTTTTCCTATGCCTTCCTTGCATTGTATGCATATTGCAAAACTCTTTCATGAGTTTAGCCAGCCAGCTGCATAAGGTCAAGCTCCAAGTGAATGAATTTTCCCCTGAGAGGAACTGCAGCCAGACACAGGTACGAGGGGGTCTCAGTCTGACCAACCTATGACAGGGCCTTCAGCTTTGCTCTAAAGAAGATCCTGATGACAGGTAAGGCAGGCTAGGTGACCCACCCAACCTAAGACATGCAGGTTCGCTTCTTTAAACAAAGATGGGGAGGATGTAGGGAGAGAAGCCATCAGTTATTCTCACTTTGATCTCTGGCTGTGTTGCTATCACAAGGATATGCTAAGTGCAAGGACATTTGTTTACTAGTATCTCTGCCCCTACCCGGAATTGCTTTAATATGTCCACTGGAGTACATTCCTGTATTAATCAACCTCATCCTGTGTTTGCTGCCATCAAATGTTGAGAACTTCAATGCCTCTTTGTGTTCTTAAATTTTAGCAACCCTATGCTATTCCCTGGTTCCAAAACTGCATATAAGCTGGAAGTTAAGAATAAACCTGGCTGCAGTCTTGAGTTACAATCTTGAGATGCAGACCTCCTGAACCCCATCTCTTGTCTCTTCTCTTCTTTTTTCTCTTAACTATCTTTCTTTTTCTTTAATCTTCGCCCCCTCAATCAGGATCTCCTCTTCACTGCCGGCTGGTTCCAGCACCACCGTTGCAGTTGGGACTGAGTGGGAGGCATTCCGCCACTGCCGCTGGAGGATGTGGGGTAAGGTGGTGGAAGTAACAATTGCGCTCAGGTCTGATCTGGTCACCTGATTTCAGGGTAAGGGCTGAGGACCTAAGTGGAAAGTTAAGTCAAAATGGAGAAGGATGTACTAACATTCCCTCCTTTGTTGTACCAGGCCCGGGCACATGGGTGATGGTCTTTTCCTCTGAAGCTACTTCCTGCTGAAAATGGGCAAAGCAATCAATATGTTTTTTCCCTGAATTGCTGTTCCATTGTGTACCATCTGACAAGCCTGATTAGTAAAAAGATAAATAATGGGGAGGGTGTGAGGGGAGGGGGGGATGTGGGAGCCTGTAAGATTTACCCTCCTCCTTGACAATGGAGTGCTCAGATGAGTACATAGAGACCAAAAACTCCATAAGCACAGAATACATTGCACCTGTATCCACCAGAAATGAACTAGGCCTGCCTGCAACCATGGTGGTTACCCTGGACCCTTGTGTGGTGTTGTGAGTAGTTGGGGTTGGCTGTCCAGGGCCTCCTCAGTCTTCTGGAGCCAGTCTCTGAAGACAGAAGGAGGGTGGTGAGGCCTTTCCAGATGGCTGCTGTCTGAGGTGACCATGGACATGTCATGGACCAGTGGGCCCACTCAAGCCAACGGGGGCCCAGCCCATTCAGCCTTAGACAGGCTGTACATCTATGGCCATGCTGGACACATGGGTAGCATGGATTGGAGACCTGTCCCTTTGATTTTGGGGGCCAGGATCCCCTCTTGACCACATCCATAACAGAACCCAGGCATCCTCATTGGGAAGGGGGAAGTTGCAAAGTCTGGGAGGTTGCTGGATCTTTGCCAGTATCTGATACTTGAGTCTTTCGGCCTTGTCCTCCTTGCATGGTTATACCATAAAGGCAAACTCCCAGCCTTGAGCCAGGTGTCAGGGGCCGCTTGACTGATTGGTTTAACTTGGTGTGGATATCTGGGGCTGCTTGGTTGGCAAAACCAGTCACTAAACGATGTTGGCCATCAACGGACTCAGGGTCCACTTTAATGAGCCAAAGAAGAGCCTGATTTCGTCGGGCCCAAAAGAAAGATGGGTTTTCATTTTTGTCTTGCTTCATGTTGGCCATTTTGTCATATCTGATGGCTTTTCAGGCTGCCTGCTGGAGACCCTCAGATATGCAGGCAGGAACACAATCCTGAACCTGGGGTCAGCCAGCGAGTTATAGTCCTTGAGGGGCTCCTGGTCAAGGAGAGCCTCAGTCCCCATGGGGTGTATGGGAGTACCCTGGTGGGCCTCATATGCAAAAGTGCAAGCCTTATCCCAGGCTCCCCTCTGCTCCTCTGGCAGGACACTGTTAGGCCTTTCTCTGTTGCTTTGCCTCTGAAAATCTTTTCCCATATGGTTGGCCATCTTTCTAGTTTGGTGGCTATGTCTTCAGCTTTGCAGAAACTTTTTATTTTGAAGTAGTCCCTTTTGTCGAAGCTCTCCCCTATCTGTTGTGACCCTGGGACTCTGTTCAGGAAGTTCCTGCCCATGCTATAAGTTCTAGCATTTTCCTACTCTGTCCTTCAGTAGTTTCAGGGTTTCAGGTCTGATGTTGAGGTCTTTAATCCATTTTGAGTTGACCTTGGTGCATGGTGATAGTCTAGGGTCCATTTTGAGTTTTCTGCATGTGGCTGCCCAGTTTTCTCAGCAACAGTAGTTGAAGAGGCTATGTTTTTTCCATTGTATGTCTTTGGCTCTTTTGTCAAATATCAGCTGACTGTAAGTATGAAGATTTATTTCCGGGTCTTCTATCCTATTCCATTGATCTTCAGGTCTGTTTTTATGCCAGTACCAAGCTGTTTTTGTTATGATGGCTCTATAATAAAGCTTGAAGTCTGGTATTATGATACCTCCTGCGCTGCTTCTTTTGCCTAGAATTGCTTTGGCTATGCTAGGTCTTTTGTTGCTCCGTATGAATTTATAGGTTGTTTTGTCTATTTCAGTGAAGAATGCAGCCAGAACTTTGCTCGTGATTGCACTGAATTTGTATAACATTTTGGGTAATATGGCCATTTTCACTATATTGTTTTGTCTACCCATGAGCCTGGAAGGTCTTTCCATTTCCTGTTGTCCTCTTTGATTTCTCTTTTTAGATTTTTATAGTTCTCATTAAACAGGTCATTCACATCTTTGGTTAGGATAATCCCTAGGTATTTTATTCTTTTTTTAGCTATTGCAAATGGTAGTGGTTCCATAACTTCCTTTTCTGTTTGTATATTGCTGGTATACAGAAAGGCTGCTGATTTTGGTGGATTGATTTTGTAACCTGCTCCTTTGCCAAAATGGTTTATTAGTTCTAGGAGTTTGGGGGCTGAGTTTTTTGGGTCCTTCAGGTATATGATCATGTTGTCTGCGAATAGGAATAGTTTGATTGCTTCTTTTCCAATGTGGATCCCTTTAATGCCCCTTTCTTGCATTATTGCTATGGCTAAGGATTCCAGCACTATATTAAACAGAAGCATTGAGAGTAGACATCCTTGTCTTGTTCCTGAATTTATAGGAAATGCTCCATAGTTTTTTCCCATTTAATATGATATTAGCAGTTGATCTGCTGTCATTGGGAAACTTATTTTGTTGGTATACAAATTAGTACCAATTTAAATATGGATCCTTGTTTTCTATATCTTGGCTCTTCATTTGAACATCTCTGGGGAAAACAAGCTTTCAGCCTCCCGCTGGGCCAGGTCACGAGCCTGCTTTTTCCCTCCTGTGTGGCAGCAGTTGTAGTCAGTGGGCACAGCTGAGTCGTTTGGTGTTTCTAGCAATCTGGCTGAGGCTGCAGCCTGCTTGGTGAGCAAAGGTCAGCTTCAGGGAACCCCCTTCATTCCTCGGACTGAAGGCATTGAAAAGATTCACTGGTGTTCCTCTAATGTGCCTGGCTAACAAGCAATCCCTCGAGAAGTGAGTGGGGCTTGTGAAATGCTAAGGTGATTGATTAATTTGTTAGGAACCTTTTGTCCTAAGTCATGGTCATCTGCAAAGTTAAGACTAGCAAAAAACTCCACCCACAATAATTTCCAGAAAATAAATGGACAATATTCATTTTGGCATGCTTTAAGAACTTTGTGCACAAAAATGTGTGTATCAAAGTGTGTGTAAACATGTTGAAGATAAAAACTGTCAGCATACTATAAGAAAATCTGGAATTTTAATTCATGAAGCTTTTTCATGATAATAAAGGTGTATGTGACCTCAAAAAATGTAAACTTTTGAAGACTTGGGGAGTATTTCCCTCCACTTTTTCATTTTTGGAGCTAAGTATAAAAAGGTTGGGTATTATGGTTTATTTATCACTTTTAAACACATTATCCAGCCTGCTTGTTTGGAATTGTTTTTTACTTTGCCTCAATCAGAAAAAAAAGGGACAAAGGATATATAAACCTTATAAGGGGCCTGTGGGCCAATTTCAGGGTGGGGTTGTGGGGCTGAGGGGTGATCTGGCAAAAGTGCAGCTCAACAAGTCCATGCATGGAGAAAAGGCCCTCCAGGGGAAGGGGGGACCCACACCTGGTAGGAGAGGGTAAGCTGGCACAAAGGCAGTTCATCTAACCCTAAGGAGTTGGATGGGTAGATGTGCTCATTCTGTAGGATGGGTCAGGTGGATCATCTTGGTCCTGTCTCATTTTCCTTTCAGAAGGACACTGACAACCTGATGGTGAAATGGGTAATGAAATTGGTATTTCTAAAACTGCCCCTTAAGATATATTAAACATTTTTAAAAGCTCTAAAATGGGGTTAAAATTTTTTTTAAGCAGTCAATTTATTTTTTGACTATAATTGTAACTAATGCAATTCTTGTGCTAAGGAATAAATTATCAGTGTGCTGCCTGTTTACAAAGCTTTATCATCTTGTTGTGGAAATAATATGATTAAAAACACAATAGACTATTGATTTTTACTAGGGACTTTTCATTTGGCTACTGTGAAATAATTCTAAAGGCCATCTGTGTTCCTCTGATCATCTGTTGATGGACCGGAACCTGAACTACAAGAGGAAATAAGCTGAAGACCAAGTTCAATTAATTTTTTTCAAAATTTACAAGTACTTAACTTTGACAATAGGTGTTGATGTCACAAAAATACCAGAGAGAGAGGCTGGACTTCTGGCTCAAGGCTCTATGTTCAATCCACTCATGCCCTCAATGCATCTTTCTTCTAATTTCCTGTTTCTCCCATGATTTATCTCTGGTCAGGAAGCTCAGGATGATCGTCCATGTTATTGATCTCCATGTCTCCTCAGGCTTGGAGGGGAAGGAAGATTTTGTGAGATTTTCTTTCTTATCTTGACCTGGGCAGGGTGGAGAAACACCAAACATTTCCGGTGATATCACTCATCACTGGGATGGTGTGTGTGTATGTGTGTGTGTGCGTGTGTGTGTGTGTGTGAGAGAGAGAGAGAGAGAGAGAGAAAGAATATGTTCTGAGGCTTAATCTCAGGAAATAGGTACTATAATTAGCTTATTTAGCAAAAGCTGGCAGTCTACTACTTGAGCCACAGGTCAACTTCCACGTGTTTTGCCAAATTATTGGACATAAAAGTCTCACTGACTGTCTTATCTTTCTTGGCTGTGAGCATGGACCCTCAGATCTCAGCATTCTGAGTAGCTACCATACTAAGCAGGAGTCACTGGCTCCTGGCTTTGTAACACTTGTTAATATCTGGGATGCTGTAAATGGAAGAGTAGGCCCATAGTGATTCTTATCAGGCAATGGATCAAATGTACCCCATGAACATTCTAACCATCAGAATCAAGTGACAGCTATGCCCTGAACTCAGGGGGCACCAGTCTTTGTCCCCACAGACATAGAGGTAAGTATGTACCTTAGTCACATGGAAGCAGCTCTGGAGGAATTCCTGCCAACTTCTCCCTGAATATTTTATCGAAGGCTTCAGCCTGGGTTACGGTGAGGTGGTTCTTCCAGTCCCCCACCATGCCTGGAGGTCATGGAGAAACAGAGAGATCAGCCAGGGCAGAAAGGGTCAGTGTGCTGGCTCCCTGTGCTGGCCAAGCCATGCACCTGCCATGGACACTGAAGCTAGGATGGAGGAATGAGCTAGCAGTATGTGTGCATGTGTGTGCTTGTGCATGTATGTGTGTGTGTGTGTGTGTGTGTGTGCAATGAGTTGACCTGGACTGGTGCTCTGCTACTTTATTCACAGCTTCACTTCTGGTGTTTTTTGGGTCAATAGTAGAGATACAAGAGTCTCATAGACGTTTCCTCTCTGGGCTGGTTTTGAAACACGGTCTTCAGATGGTAAGTTCCTGAGTGACAGGGTTGAGGTAGGAGCAAGAAACTCCAGGCCAGCAAAGATCTTTATCAGAATTTCAGTGAATTCAATGATGAATTTGGTAGTTGTTCAGCACTAGAACTCTGAGGTAATCCACTGACAGAGGGTATCAAACTGAAGGCAGAATACCAGGTTTCAGGGACTCGGGAGGTACATTAGAACAGGCAATGAAGAAACAGGAAAGTAGAAAGAATTAATGTAGATGGGAAAAAATAAAAGCAAAAAGTACAGGGCCATGATGAGAATACCCAAACTAGGAAAAACAGGCTCAGCATAAAGATGGGATTTCAATGCAATCCTGAAAATTTCAATTCACACCAGAACCACAGGGAAATCTGCATATAATAGAGACATAGGTGATAATTTTCTGCCTGGACTCTAAGCCTCAGCCCATAAAAAATAGAACAAACAATGAATATAACTGTAAAAACCTAAAATGTCTTTTTAGGCCAACCTAAAACCAACAACAGGCCAAACCAAAGCAACAACAAAATAAAAACAATTGTGGATCAGGAGAGAATCTTCACCTGCCCTTCAGGAAATGCAGGGCGATTATTCTGAATGTACAAAGAGCTGAGAGCTGTGCAGCCAAAGGAGAAACCTTTCAATGATGAGATAGGCAATGGAATGAAAAAGTGATTCTGAGATGAAGAAATCACAGTGTCTAATGGATACATAAAGCCTGCCAGGAGCTGGTGGCCCACAGCAGGGAGCCTGGCTACTCTAATGACTGAGGTTGGAGGATGAAAGTTTGAAGTTACCTCACGGCAGGAAAGTTCATGAAATTCTGATCTATAATGAGGCAACAAAAAGCCAGAAGAGCAGTTGTGTTGGAAGGGCTAGAGCACCAGCCATGAGTAAAATCTTAAAAATAAAAAGCTCAGAAACAGAGTCTAGGCCTGTGTTCAAGCTCCAGGACTAACAACACATTGAAAATGTCAGCCTAGTGCTGACACCTCTCACCTGTAGTAAGAGCTACTCAAGCTGCTGTCATCTGAAGATGGAGATTCAAAGCCACCCCAGAAAGGAAGGTCCATGAGATTCCTATCACCAGTGATCCACCAGAAACCAATGTGGGGCAGTGGCTCAAATGGCAGAGTGGTAACTTTGAGAGTAAAAGCTCAGGGTGAGTGCCCAGACCCCGATTTCAAGCTCAACAACTGACAGGAAGAAAAATCATAAAGCCATATTCACGAGGCAAAGATCTATCAAGATTTCCCTTCCTGGTGTCTACAGATCTTTAAACCACAGTAATCTATACCTCTCCTTATCATTTCGACGCCAGTAGGAAAGTAACTCCTGTCTGATAAGCTGTAATTAGACATCTTGTTTTCCTTCATGGCCTGGAAGGAGCTGTTCTCCAGGACCAAGTCCAGCTCTTCAGGTTCCAACTTCTTCCCCAG